>NC_136261.1:359472044-360087044 GCF_964187855.1 Myxine glutinosa | reverse complement strand
CACCATTGGGAGATTTGGCCAAAAACGATACACTGCAGGATATCTCAAAAAGTTGTGGACGGATTTGGACGAAGCTTGGTGGACCGTTTGGGTGTCTGACAAGGACAAATAGATCCGGGCTTCTGGTTGGCCATGGAACATCTCCAAATCGTGAAATGTTTTCAGTTTCATCTTCAAATCGTGAAATGTTTTCAGTTTCATCTTCAAATCGTGAAATGTTTTCAGTTTCATCTTCAAATCGTGAAATGTTTTCATTTTTATACCTGAATCATGTAATGTTCCAGAAATGTTTCTCGCAGTTTCCTGAAATCTCTTGGCATATAATAATATTGTGTTCCTGGAAGAATATTTTGCGGCATTGTAAATTAATTTAGTCTCTTTGGGCCTGCATTATTGAACCTGATTTGAAGTGGAGTTTCCAGGATTCTTGTGCTTTCGATATTTGTCAACTTGTCCATGTTCATAAATTGTGCAGGAATCCTTTATCATTAGCAATGTAATAAATAAGTAAATTCGCATTTCCTAGGATTTTACTTAAATTTACTATGTATCAGGTATATTTTGGCATGTTCTATGTACGTTACATGTGATTGCACAGTAGAAACTGTTTTTCAGTCCAACAGTTTACATCGAATGATATTCCGCAGCTAATCTCTCGATCGTATCGTTTCACTTTCAGATTGGGTCTACAAACCAAGACAATCTCGCACTAAACTCTCCAAAAACATTGTCGACCGTCATAACGTTGAGAAAGTGCAGGAGGATAGTCACGGTATTGAACACTCAAAGTGTGGTAAGTGAGTGTCAGATACCAGCTTGACCTCAAGGTGAATTTGTTAAATTATTTCGAGGCTTTCTCCACTGGATTATGAGTTTGGAGATAACTTTGTATGTATACCACCACTGACCGTTTGTTGTATTTCCAAACATTCATCCAACTTTCGATTTTTCTTCCCACAGCTCATTCAACTCCATCTCATGATAATCACATCACCTGCAACAGTGATGAAAGGGAGATATCATTACCTGTCCATCAGTTACAATTCTGCCCGACTTGCCCTACGACAAACTCATCCACAGTGTTTGCGACATCGATGTTTCAGATTGTCGCACAAGATAACCCATGTCGTTATAATCCAGTCTTGTTTCAGGACAACTTTGAAAATATTGAAAAGGGTCAATCCTTATGGCTGCAGGAACCTTCACAGCCAGTCCCTCTCGCTGTGCTGGGAAGTCCTCCACTGGAGCACGAGATAATCCCGTCGCAGTTGCAGAACCTTTTAGTTGTCCTCCAACCACAATACCATCAGGTTTATGGAGCATCTCCTGAGTGCACACATCGAGTGAAGAATAAAAGTCATAACGCAGGAAACATTTTACCAACTATTCAACCCCAAGGTCAACATGGGATTGACAACATTGCACTGGACAATCATCAACACCAGCCCAACAGGTAAGTTCACGGTAAAAACATCATTGTCTTGGACAACTTGAGGCAGGAATAAATAGCTCATTAACAACCTCTCTATTTTGTTTTCACAGTGACACCTGCAATTTCAACCCTTGCCTTTTAAATGAAGCTGATCGACAGCATGAAATGTTGCACTTTATGAACCACAATGTCCTTCAGACAAATGAAAATACCAACCAAGAAAGCACGGCGGCACTCAACTCCCACCGTGAGGCTAACCTCGCAACAGATTCTGAACCTCTAAACTCAGTCGAATTGATGGCAAGCTCTTTGCTATCTGATGTTGATTGGCACAAGTCAGCTGAACTGCCTGAAGAATATTTGCCAGCTGACTTTCAACACTTGCTGGAACTGCCTGCAATGTCTCTGCCAACCGACTCAAATGAGTCCATGAGGCGGCCTGTGGACTGTTTCAGTTTTCCAGCTGAGCTCAACTGGTCGGCAGAACTGTCAGACCTTTTGGTATCTGAAACCACATTCACGAGTAATCTTCCAGAATGAATACTAGCTGACTGATTCCTTCGGTTAACTTCAGGACTCGAATGCTCAGCCCTTTTCTTCTTGGATTTTGAATTGCTGACAAGCATCGAGACCTGTACCGAGGCTGATTTAGTTGTTTATTATATTGATGAGTGCATGCCGATTCAGCACTGTAGATTCCATGTTAACAGCTTTGAGTCCATTTGGCAATAAATAACGTTTCTGTTTTCCAAGATTTTGACATCTCAAGTCTCTTTTGCTTCAATAAAATTGGCATAATCGGAACTTTACAATCGATGGGCGTTTATGGTCTTTTTGTAATACGAGAAACAGCCGCTCCACGTGGAGGTAGCCACGATGGGTCATTAATAACTTTATTATTTTTGCCAAAGGTGGATGGAGGTTATGTTTCTACACATGTCTGTTTGTCTGTGAGCACGATATCTCCAAAAGTATTGGACTGATTCAGACTAAACATGGTGGATAATTTGGGTGTCTGACAAGGCCGAATTGCTTGGATTTTAATGAAGATCCTGATCTAGATATGAGAATATTTTAATTTTTCAAGTGATTCTTCCCCATTGAGAGATAAACCCAAAAACAATGCTGAATAGAGCACGATATCTCAAAACGCTATTGACGGATTAATACATCACTCGGTGGATGAGTTGGGTCAGTAACAAGAACAATCCGAAGAGATTTTTGGTTCAGGTCCGGATGGTAGGCGCTCTATTGAGTGTCGTTCAAGTTGTTGTTGTTTCACCCCGGACAGTTCTCTCGATCAAGCCCACGTCAGGGAGACAGCCTATCGATCTCGCCGGAGTGACCCAGCGATCCCCCACATCCAGAATGGTGTACCCTCCACCATCACGAAGTCAGGATCACGAGAGAGTTAGAGAGAGAGTTAGAGAGAGAGAAAGGGAGAGAGAGAGAGAGAGGGAGAGAGAAAGAAAGGGAGAGAGAGAGAGAAAGGGAGAGAAAGAGAGAGAAAGAGAGGGAGGGAGAGAGAGAGAGAGAGAGAGAGAGAGAGAGAGAGAGAGATTTGAATTTTAGGGTCTTTTATTACAAAAGTATTAAAGAAAAACAAGTAACAAGTACAGATACATTCAAAGAACACCGCCCCCTTGCCAAATAATTAAATATCCTACAGCGCGGCATTGCCAGGGTGCCTCCGGTGCCCGGCAATACTGCAGTGCAGCTCATAGAGGCTGCATTTGGAGGGAGAGGTGTACGCTAATTAATCGATTAATTGTACAATTAAAATCAATAAAAGATTATCACAAAATATTTTCTTAATCAATTGGCTAATAGCATAACTAAACCACTAGTGCTTCATCCGAAGATGTATCTTTTAGAAATTTAATTGAATGTCATTAATAAAAAATTAAATAATTAATCGATTAATCAATAAATAATTAATCAATTATTCAATAAATAATTAATCGATTAAATGATTAATCAATAAATCAAAAATATCCTTGATAGCCACATCACTTGGTCACTGCCATGTCCAAATATTAGCTTCCCAGCTCAAAAGGTGCCTGAGGTATTGGCCAAATGAGAAAGAAAATAAATAAATGATTAATACTGAAAAGAAATAAATAATAATCATTAAAAAATTAAATTATTAATCAATTTGGTCACAGAACACATAAACCACCACCATTTCATCAGAATCTGTAACTGATTATTTATTTATTTATTTTTGTAATTAATCGAATAATTAAATAAATAATCGATTAATTGATTAATTTATTAATCAATAAATCAAAAATATCCTTGATAGCCACATCACTTGGTCACTCATGTCCAAATATTAGCTTCCGAGCTCAAAAGGTGCCTGAGATATTGGCCAAATGAGAAAGAAAATAAATAAATGATTAATAATGAAAATAAATAAATAATAATCATTAAAAAATTAAATTATTAATCAATTCAGTCAGAGAACACATAAACCACCACCATTTCATCAGAATCTGTAACTTAAAAAAAAAAAATTAGTCATTAATCGAATAATTAAATAATTAATCGATTAATTGATTAATTGATTCATAAATAAATCAAAAATAGCCATTGCAGGCAAATCACCTGGTCATTGGCATGTCCAAATATCAGCTTCCGAACTCAAAAGTTGGCTGAGTTAATGGTCAGAAGAGAAAGGAAATTTGATTAATTTAATAAGTACTTAATTAATCGCTTATAATTAAATAACTCCTCAATTAATTGATTAAACCACAAACAAAAAATACAGTTTTTGACAAAGGAGTTGCTCACTATTGTGCCAAAATTTCAGCATCCTAGCTCAAAGGACGGCTGTGATATCGCCCGGACAACAAACAAACAAGTACAGATACATTCAAAGTACACCGCCCCCATGCCAAATAATTAAATATCCTACAGCGCGGCATTGCCGGGGCGTGCAGTGCAGCTCATTGAGGCTGCATTGGGAGGGAGAGGTGTACACTAATTGATTGATTAATTGTATCATTAAAATCAATAAAAGATTATCACAAAATATTTTCTTCATCAATTGGCTAATACCACAACAAAACCACCAGTGCTTCATCCGAAGATGTATCTTTTAGAAATTTAATCAAATAAGTCATTAATAAAAAATTAAATAATTAATTGATTAATCAATAAGTAATTCATCGATTAATCAATAAATAATGAATCGATTAAATGATAAATCAATCAATCAAAAATATCCTTGATAGCCACATCACTTGGTCACTGTCATGTCCAAATATTATCTTCCCAGCTCAAAAGGTGCCTGAGATATTGGCCAAATGAGAAAGAAAATAAATAAATGATTAATAATGAAAATAAATAAAGAATTAATCATTAAAAAATTAAATTATCAATCAATTCGGTCACAGAACACATAAACCACCACCATTTCATCAGAATCTGTAACTGGGAAAAAAATTTTTTTTGTAATTAATCGAATAATTAAATAATTAATCGATTCATTGATTAATTGATTAATCAATAAATCAAAAATATCCTTGATAGCCACATCACTTTTTTTTTTCTTTTTTTTTTTGTATACTGAATCAAGGCTCGTGAAAGAGCTAACATTTATTCCACAAACAAATCAACCAGACAAACAAAACAAACAAAAGGAGGGAGCGGAAGACAAGATGGGGAGAGGAGGGGAAGCAGACAAACACAACACCTGAGAGCAGGGAGAAGCGCGGGAGGGAGAGGGCCTGGGGGGAGGAGGCGTGGGAAGTGGGGGGGGGGGGGGGGAAGGTATAAAACACAAGGAGACCAAAGACTACCAGGACAGAAGTTGGTATTTCAAAAAGGTGTAGGATTTTGGGTGAAATTAACGGGGGTAGAAAAGATCAAGGTTTTGGATGGGGGAAGATAAGAGATGGTGGTGAACAGCTGTTTTAAAGACCTGGAGGGTGGAGTGGGATTGAAGAGAGTGAGGGAGTTTGTTCCAGAGGTGGGAGAAAAGAGGAATGAAGGAGTGAAGGTGAGCAGAAAGTCTTGATTTTGGCAGTTTAACCATAAGAGGGTTGCAGGCAGATCTTGTGCGACCTGTATGAATATTTGGGGGACAGAGCACAGAGAGAGCTGGGGGAGCAAGGCTGGAGAGGAGTCGGTAGAAGACGGAAAGACTACCAACCTGCCTGCGGTGAGTGAGTGAAAGGCCCTTGGAGTTAGCTTCATCGCGGGAGATTCCAATGATTCTGAACGCTTTGGTTTCAACAGCGTGAAGACGAGCTAGGTGTGAGGCAGGAGCACCAGCCCAGAGGGGAGAGCTGTATTCCATTGAGCTGCGGATGAAAGCCTTGTATGTGGTGAGGAGCTCAGGTGTGCCAAGGAAGGACTTCGCATGACGGAGGATGCCCAGTCGGCGACAGGCTTTGGAGGCCAGATTTGAAATGTGGTTTTCCCAGGAAAGATCATGGCAGATAGTGAGACCCAAAAGCTTGAGTGACAGAACTTCTTGGAGAGGATTATTCAGAAAGTGGATGGGAGGGTTGTCCAGTCGGTCTTTTCGGAGAGACATCGTAAGAGTTTGAGATTTGTCAGGATTGAAAGACATGTTCCACTTGTTTGCCCAGTCTGTGATTTTGTCCAGGTCTGCACAGAGTGAGGAGGCTGCAGACTGCCGATCTGAGGGATGAGGAATGGAGCGACAGAGAGTAGAGTCGTCAGCAAAGAGATGGAGAGGATTTTCAATAGAGTCAGAGAGATCATTGATGAAGACCAGAAAAAGCACAGGGCCCAGGACACTGCCTTGGGGAACTCCAGCCTGAACGGGAAGAGGAGATGAGAGAAACCCATTCAGGGCCACACATTGACTACGACTAGAGAGGAAGTCCGCCAGCCATGCGTGGAGATTTCCATGGATACCAAAGGAGGAGAGTTTGGTGAGCAGAGCGGGGTGCCAGACCGTATCGAAGGCACGTGATATGTCAAGACAGACAGCTCTAATTTCCTGTTTGGCATTGAGGACCTCCATCCATTGTTGAGAAAGCAGAAGCAGCATGTCCAGAGTAGAGTGACCAGGTCTGAAACCAAATTGATGGTCAGAGATCAAGCCATTGGAGAAGAGGAAAGATTTCATATCTGAAGCAATCATGGATTCCATGACTTTGCTGATAATTGGGAGAAGGCTGATTGGTCTGTAGTTGCTAGGATCTGTTTTCGCACCTTTTTTGTGCAAAGCGGTGATGTTGGCTGATTTCCAAGCAGATGGCAGATGACCTTGAGCAAAAGAGAGGGTGAAGAGAACAGAGAGAGGGAGTGAAAGAGCGGAAGAACATGATTTTAGGACCTGTGGGCTGATGCCGTCAGAACCAGTTGCAGAATCAGAGTCGAGGGTTGACAGAAACTTTTCCACCTTGTCAGGAGGAAAGGACACAGAGTCCAGGAGCAGCTGGGTGCGACTGGGTACGGTGGGTACAGAGAGGGATGGGTTTTCGACACAAGATTTAGAGGCAAACGCAGAGTTGAGGCATTCAGCTTTTTCACGTGCGGAGTCAGCCGTGTAGCCGTTTGAGGTGAGGGAGGGGATGGAGGGGGAACAAACACCAGAAACAGATTTGACCAGATGCCACCAGGATTTGGAAGAGGGAGACAGATCAGAGAGTTCGGTCTTGAGAACAGAGAGATATAGTTTCCTGGCTCTCCTGAGGGTGGACACACACTTGTTTCGGGCTTTGTGAAAGGAAATGAGATTTCCTTCCGTTGGATTTGCTTTCCAGGAGATGAAAGCAGGTTGTTTCTGGGCAACAGCCTCACCACAAGAATCCGTGTACCATGGACGGGAGGAAGGGTATGACAACTGAAGACTAGATGGGATAAATATGTGCATGAGAGAGAGCAATTTACTTTGGAAGAATTCCCAGGATGAGTTGATGTCAGAGGCGGTAGAGATGGGAGACCAGTCCAGATGATTGATGGCTGCTTGAAGACCGTGCCAGTTGGCCTGAGTGAAATGCCAGACTCGTCGACGCTGAGGAGGCTCTCTGAGAATGGTCAGAGAGATGTCCACTTTGACAAGCACATGATCAGATGTGCCGATTGGAGCAGAAGAAGAGCAGCAGACATTTTCAGGGAAGTTAGTCATAACCAAGTCCAGAAGAGAAGATGCTCCGTTGACTGAGATCCGGGTCAGGAAATTGACAGATTGTGTCAGTCCCAGTGAGTCGCAGAAGTCCTTTGCTGAAGAGCCATGGCTGGTGAGAGAGGTACCTACACCCAGCCAACTGGCATGGTGACAATTGAAATCACCACATATGAGGAAGAGAGAGTTGGGATGGGTAGAAAGAAGTTGGTCCATATTATCAGACAGCGAGATGTAGATGGAGTCATCACTGTTTGGTGGACGGTACAACACACATATGAACAAAAGGTGGGAGCGATGGGGAAGCCGTAGCCAAAGGTATTCCTGGGGGTGAGGTGGAGAGAAGGCAGTGTAGGGCGACTTGGTCACTCATGTCCAAATATTAGCTTCTGAGCTCAAAAGGTGGCTGAGATATTGGCCAAATGAGAAAGAAGATAAATAAATGCTTAATAATGAAAATAAATAAATAAGAATCATAAAAAAATTAAATTATTAATCAATTCGGTCAGAGAACACATAAACCACCACCATTTCATCAGAATCTGTAACTTTAAAAAAAATAAAATTTTTGTCATTAATCAAATAATTAAATAATTAATCGATTAATTGATTAATTGATTAATTAATAAATCAAAAATAGCCTTTGCAGCCAAATCACCTGGTTATTGGCATGTCCAAATATCAGCTTCCTAACTCAAAAGGTGCCTGAGTTAATGGTCAGAAGAGAAAGGAAATTTGATTAATTAAATAAGTACTTAATTAATCGCGAATAATTAAATAACTCTTCAATTAATTGATTAATCAAAAAACAAAAAATACTGTTTTTGAGAAAGGGCTTGCTCACTATTGTGCCGAAATTTCAGCTTCCTAGCTCAAAGGATGGCTGAGATATCGCCCGGACAAACAAACAAACAAACAAGAAAGAAAGAAAACAAACAAACAGAGTGAAAACTGAGTACTCCCTTTCAGCGTGCGTCACTGCGGAGCCCACTTCGGTGCCCTGCAATGACGATTTGCAATACCCGGAGATGGCATAGGAAAGGTGCGGTGCACAATACAATCGCAGTCAACAAAAAGATTTAAATCAAGGCACAGTTAGACATGAGATTAATTAGAGCACCACAAAAAGTTCATCTCCCTCCACCTTACACAGGACTTCAGCTTTGCACCATTTTTGAACAAAGTGATGAACCCGAGAAGTCTCTCGGTAAAAGTGAAATTCAGTTTTAAGACGGGCAAACACAAAGCCTTGGAAGGCCAACAAAACACTGCATTCCTGTGAACTTATCCCGGAAACCCTTCTCTCCCGTGTAATATATATCGCGAGTTTCGCCTCAGCAAGCAAGAAATTTACAATTTGAGATCCGACATTCTCATTAGATACAGGCATGCAGTACACAAAATGATAGAAGGAAAAACAAAAACCGAAATTCCGGAAAGTATATTGCAGGAGTTGAAAAAGTGGAGCCAGCCTTTGGCATCCGAAATATGTGTGGAAAGTGTCCTCGGGTGATGGCAAAAAGGGCATTCATCAGATAACACGAGGTTCATTCTTTTGAGAAACACGTTGGAAGGCAAGGAATAGTGTGCAAGCCTCCACTGTATGTCTCCGGCACGTTTAGACACAGGTGACGTGCACATCGAGGACCAGGTAGGAGGAGATGGAGCCCCTGCAGGCAGAAGACCTTTCCAATGGGTGGTCAGTGGGCTATTGGGGTTGGCAGACATAACAACATTAAGACATTGCACGTACAGAGTAGCCTTTGCACAGGCTTGTCGAGGCTTTGTGGAAGGAGCGCCAGAAAAACAACAATCAGGGAAGTCAGGGTGCATCGTTTTTGTGTTTTGAACATCGTGTAGTGGAGGCCACGATAAATTAAAAGAGTTAAACACTTTAACAATTGAACGAATAAGTTGTCCAATTAGTCGAGCTGAGGTAACATTGCAAACTTCCAAAATCTGGTTTGGGGTCTGCCATCCAGAACAAGTATGGTTAACAAATTCCCTGACAAGGGAAAAACCAGATTCACTAAAGGATTCTGAGTATTGCGCTGCAATACATGTCCCTACCAAAGTTCAAAGTGCCATAACTTTGTCAAAAATGATCGAATATGTAAATTTATGCATGGCTGATGCTGGTTTTCAACCTTGATCTGAGGTATGCTGAGACACATGTGTGTCATGCCTGGCCTCGTTGATAAGCCTGCAAGGTCGCTCCGTGGAGCAACCTGCACGTGTTGCACTGTGTGAATGATAGGTTCATGCTTTAAAACGTCATAACTCTGAAACCATGTGATGCATGACGTCATGCTCGCTGCCTTTTTTTCGTCATGGGTATGCGATTCTGCCTGCAAAGTTTGGCCTCGATCTGTTCAGCCGTTGCAGAGAAAAAGGGGTTTTTGTGTTTTCACGAAAAACAATATGGCGGCCGAACGACGTGACCTGTGACGTCATAATTACCATTAAGATATTCTACAGACCGAGTCCCTCCAGCGGTGAAAATTTGATCTCAATCGGTCCTATTATTGCGGAGAAATTTCTTTTTTGAAGGAAATTAAAACTTAAAATGGCACTGAGTGAAGGATCATCAGAATTATCAGAATTCCCAAAGTTCAAAGTGCCATATCTTTGTCAAAAATGATCGATACGTCTTGAAGTTCGAACTTGATCTGTAACTTATCATGAGGAAACCATATGCCAAGTTTGAAATTATTTGCATTAAGAGTTTAGAAAAAAAGTCCGGAAAACTGTTCTTTGCGTGACGGACTGACAGACTGACAGACTGACAGACTGACAGACTGACGGACAGACGGACAGACGGACAGACGGAGGGACGGCGTGTCAACCTATAGTCCCGTCCGGTGTACACCGGTAGGGGACTACTAAGATACAGTACAAGTCATTGATTATTGGGATTATTGCTCACATGCCCAGCAAGGATCAGGACATCACTTGCGTTTTTGAGGGTTGTTCGAATTCGAAACTGAGGCTGGAGGTTCCTTGAGGATGAGCGATGAGGATGAGCCAGCTTGATGACCAACAAGATGAACGATACAACCATGGAAACGGATCAACCGTTCGGAATCCAATATAAAAGCTCCCAGGTAATCGGGTGTATTTTCCTTTTCATCATTGCCAGAGTTCTCAAGTTTCATTTTATCCTTTCACAACACTCACAAACATTATTCTGTGTATAACTGAGAATGCGGAAAAGAGCCGATCAGGGTTGAGAGCCGCACTCTTAATAAAGTCCTTATAAAGATCCGCAGGTTCCAAACCACTGTTCTGACAAGACACCTGAAACAAGACCAAAAGTCTAACAGCGGCGTAGACGGGCTTGTAAAATATTATCAACCACAAACACATATGTTTAGCTTTTTAAACAGTCGCTAATGCCGTGTATAACATTAAACAAAGAAATTTGGAGGATCCCGACATCCGTGAGGGAGGTTTTCTTACAGAACTGTGGGAAGATCTACTGTACTCTAGATTATACCCCACAAGGTTTGGGTAAATAACATGACCGTTCCTGGCGCTAATGTGGCGTTTTTCGAAGCGAACTTTTGAAACTCGCTCCTGCTGTTTAACACTAAACTGAAAGGGAGAAGCCCGGGTTGTGCTCATTTACCAAGCAGCTAGCTAGCACTTGCCAAGCCAGCCGTTCCTTAACGGGTTTGAATGGAGTGCTTGCTCGAATGCTTAAACCACTTGGCGATCTCTCCACAAGAAACTTGGTAAATGAACACACACCCAATGTTCTTGAGACCCGACCATAGGTCGACTGTAATCTATATACCCAATAAGACGAATGACTCTTCCTGCCGCTCCCGTCGTGAGCGGGTGTACGCCAACTAATAAATTAAAATGTCGGTCGGTTGACTCGGTGGAGTCAGCCGTCGTCATGACATCATAGACGTAATGACGTAACGGACATACAACTGACAGAACGGGTTTTTCAACTTCCAGTACGTTTGCAGTCGCGACGAAGAGATTAGTGTTATAAATAGATTTACTGTAATATTAGCGTTACGTTATCATTATTTCAAAAATGATTTTACCATTAAAAAACCGAGGCTAATTCCTGACTTCCTTGGTTATTAGTATTCGTGCTGAACACCGCTCATCATTGATCATGAACCGCACACCGCTTCAATCCATCAACCTTCCTTTCACGACATTGGGATTAAAGTATTATGGTTATATTTTCTATATTATTATAACGAAAACGATACAACTGAAACGACACACTACTGTATGAAGAAACCTGGGCTAATTTGTCCGAAGCGGTCCGAAGGTGAAGCATAACGCCTGAGGCCTATACGTGCCGTACGGTTTTGTTGGAAGAGCGGAAACGCCGATGCTTTCGATATCTGATGGTCATTTTAACAATCGGTTTGTTTGTGGTTCACACTGAGTGAAAAACATCAAGGTAGAGCATGGCGATTGTGACATATGACAGGTTCGACAATAAGTTCGGCCTGAACGGCATATAAATCAAAATGGCGACGTGTGTCGAGTCAGCTGCCATACCGCCGTAATAACATCAGACGTAATTACATCACCCTGTCATGTGAAGTGACCAGATCCTCAGCTCTGATTGGTATAAGTTTGAGGGGACATACATACGGACGGACAAACAGTTCGAGACGGCTTCGACCGATAGGCGACACATTAAAAACATGAAATTATATATTACGCCCGTCCGTCAGTCCGGCAGCAGACTTAAAATCGACACTATAAGAGAACCTTTAAACCTCGACTCTGATTCTGCAACTGGACCAGACGGCATCAGCCCACGGGTCTTAAAATCCTGCTCTGCCGCTCTATCTCACCCTCTCTCTGTTCTTTTCACCCTATCTTTTGCTCAAGGTCATCTGCCAGCATCCTGGAAATCAGCTAACATTACCGCTTTACACAAAAAAGGTGCAAAAACAGATCCTTGCAACTACAGACCAATCAGCCTGCTCCCAATTTATCAGCAAAGTCATGGAATCCATCATTGCTTCGGATATGAAATCTTTCCTCTTCTCCAATGGCTTGATCTCTGATCATCAATTTGGTTTCAGACCAGGTCACTCTACTCTGGACATGCTGCTTCTGCTGTCTCAACAATGGATGGAGGTCCTCAATGCCAAACAGGAAATCAGAGCTGTCTCCCTTGACATATCAAGGGCCTTTGATACGGTCTGGCACCCAGCTCTGCTCACCAAACTCTCCTCCTATGGTATCCATGGAAATCTCCATGCATGGCTTGCGGACTTCCTCTCTGGTCGTAGTCAACGTGTGGCCCTGAATGGATTTCTCTCATCTCCCCTTCCTGTTCAGGCTGGAGTTCCCCAAGGAAGTGTGCTGGGCCCTGTGCTTTTTCTGGTCTTTATCAATGATCTCTCTGACTCTCTGGAAAATCCTCTCTATCTCTTTGCTGATGACTCCACTCTCTGCCGCTCCATTCCTCTTCCCTCAGATCGGCAGTCTGCAGCCTCCTCACTCTCTGAAGACCTGGACAAAATCACAGACTGGTCAAACAAGTGGAACATGTCTTTCAATCCTGCCAAATCTCACTCTCTTACTATGTCTCTCCGAAAAGATCGACTGGACAACCCTCCCATCTACTTTCTCAACAATCCTCTCCAAGAAGTTCTGTCACTCAAGCTTTTGGGTCTCACTATCTGCCATGATCTTTCTTGGGAAAACCACATTTCCAAGCTGGCCTCCAAAGCCAGTCGCCGACTGGGCATCCTCCGTCGTGCGAAGTCCTTCCTCGGCACACCTGAGCTCCTCACCACTTACAAGGCTTTCATCCGCAGCTCAATGGAATACTGTTCTCCCCTATGGGCTGGTGCTCCTGCCTCACACCTGGCTCGGCTTCACGCTGTTGAATCCAAAGCTTTCAAAATCATTGGAATCTCCCGCGATGAAGCTATCTCTGAGGGCCTTTCACTCACTCACCGCAGGCAGGTAGGTGGTCTTTCTGTCTTCTACCGACTCCTCTCCGGCCTTGCTCCCCCAGCTCTCTCTGTGCTCTGTCCCCCAAATATTCCTACAGGTCGCACAAGATCTGCCAGCAACCCTCTGATGGTTAAGCTGCCGAAATCTCGGCTCTCTGCTCACCTTCACTCTTTCATTCCTCTTTTCTCCCGCCTGTGGAACAAACTCCCACACTCCCTTCAATCCCTCTCCTCCCTCCAGGTCTTTAAAACAGCTGTTCACCACCATCTCTTATCTTCCCCCATCCATAACCTTGATCTTTTCTACCCCCACTAATTCACCCCAGATCCACCTTGTTTGAAATTCCAACTTATTTCCTGGAAATCCTGGCAGTGTCCATATGTTTATACCTCTCCCACCCCCCCCCCCCCCTTCACATGCCTCCCCCCCTTCACATGCCTCCCCCCCTTCACATGCCTCCCCCCCAAAGCCCTCTCCCTCCCACAGATCTCTCGATGTCTCCATGTCTCTCGGTCCCTGCTCTCAAATGTTGTGTTTGTGTCCTTCCCCCTCTCTCCCCATCTTGTCTACCGCTCCCGATGTTATTTGTTTTATGTGTCTGTTTGTCTTTCTGTGTGATTAATGTTCGCTCTTTCACGAGCCTCGATCTTGTATACAAAAAAAAAAAAAAAAAAAAAAAAAAAAAAAACCTTCTGTGTGTGTGTGTGTGTGTGTGTGTGTGTGTGTGTGTGTGTGTGTCTGTCTGTCTGTCTGTCTGTCAGTGTGTTTGTCTGTATTTGTATGTGTGTGTGTCTTTGTCCTTGTGTGGATGTGTGTCTGTCTGTGTGTGTATGTGTGTGTGTGTGTGTGTGTGTGTGTGTGTGTGTGTGTGTGTCTGTGTGTGGATGTGCATCTGTCTGTGTCTGCCTGTCTGTGTGTATGTTTGTGTTTGTGTGTGTGTGTGTGTGTGTCTGTCTGTGTGTGGATGTGCGTCTGTCTGTGTGTGTGTGTCTGTCTGTGTGTGTATATGCGCGTGTGTGTGTCTGTCTGTGTGTGTATGTGTGTGTGTGTGTGTGTGTGTGTCTGTGTATGTATGTGCGTGTGTGTGTCTGTCTGTGTGTGTATGTGCGTGTGTGTGTGTCTGTCTGTGTGTGTGTGTGTGTGTGTGTGTGTGTGTGTGTCTGTGTGTGGATGTGCGTCTGTCTGTGTGTGTGTATGTCTGTATGTGTGTATGTCTGTGTGTGCATGTGTGTGTGTGTGTGTGTGTGTCTGTGTTGCTATTTTTCTCAGAGATGGCTGAACGGATCTTTGTCAAACTTTCAGAGGTTTATCCGTGAGTGCCGGAGAGTGTTTTAAGGGGGAATTAGTTTTGAAAAAAAAAAATTAGTTTTTTTTGGAATTCTTTTTAAATCACTTTATAGTACCTGAGCCTTTATATAGCTGTATAAAAGGTGATATTAAATTGTCCCCAATTGGGGTGCGTGTGTGTAATATCATATTAAATAATAATTTTCCTTATTAGGTGCAGGTAGAGAAGTGTTTTATGCACGTGCAAAAAAAATAGAAAAAAAAATCAAATATATTTCTTCAAAACGCCAAAAGGATCAGAACATCACCGGGAAACGTCGGGTATTCCTGCTAGTTCACAATAAATAAAGGATTATAATATAAAGTAGTTGATACTTTTGCGTCAGTGCACGTTGCGTCTTCGAGGTACCTGCGTCGTTACCCAGCGACGACATCAACAAATTGACGTCGTAAACATTTACAGTTGGCACACTTTGCCGACGCTTTTTGGAAACCTCCTCAAAGACAAGCGAGACGTATAGAGGAAGAAAATAACGGCGGAGAACGGGAAAGTCTAATCTCGGTGGTGGAAAGGAATCCGAGTTCGACAGAGGGAGATAAACGGCAGGTGCATTTAATATTTTGTACAGGTCAGTATCGCTGTCATGAGTGTCATGTGCCTTTTTCTCAGGGATGGTTTCTGTCTGGCCACGTTCCCATAAAGCCTAGACTTGTGAAATGCTGCAGAGACTGTTGTCCTTCCGGTAGGTTCTCCCATCCCAGCAAAGCAACTCTGTAGTTCTGTCGGTATGGCCATCGTGTTCTATTTTTACTCCCGCCAGGGGGTAATGCATTCGATGTGTCCGTCCGTGTGTGTGTGTGTGTGTGTGTGTTCGTGTGTTTGTGAACAAGATATCTGGAAAAGTTCTGAACGGATTTGGATGAATGTTGGTGGGATGATTGCCCTTGGGATAAGGAAGAATTGATTAGTTTTTGGTGAAGCTCAGGATTTTATTCCGGATCCAGGAATTTTTTGAAGGATTTTTTACCATTGGAAGATCGGGCTCCAACTTGACCGACGGCGGGAGTATGCGCTCTACTGAGTGGCGTTCTAGTTTTATTTTGTGTACAAGATCGAGGCTCGTGTAAGAGCTAACATTAGTCACCTAAAAATAAACAGACACAAAAAACATATGATCAAGGGAGCGGGAGACAAGATGGGCAGAGAGAGGGAAGAACAGAAGTGCAACAGGAGAGAACAGGGACATCGGGAGATCTATGGGAGGGAGAGGGCGTGGGGGGAGGGGGTGGGAGAGGTTAAAAAAAAAACACATGGACACTGCTAGGACTTCCAAGAAAGAAGTCGGTATTTCAAAAGAGTGGATCTGGGGTGAATTAACGAAGGTAGAAAAGATCTAGGTTTTGGATGGGGGAAGATAAGAGATGGCAGTGAATAGATGTTTTAAAGACCTGGAGGGAGGAGGAGGACCAAGGTCCTTCTTGCCCAGTTGCTCAGTTTGGTTGGACGCCTCGCTCTAGGAAGAGTCAGGGTCGTTCCATATTTTTTCCATTAAGTAATGATTTAGCTTACCATGCTCTTGGGAACTTTCAACACTCCAGAAATTGTTTATACCCTTCCCCAGATCTACGCCTCCTCACAATTCTATCTCGGATTGCTCCAAACGGTTCCTTGGACTTCATGGTAGAGTTCCTGCTCTGACATGCACTTTTTATATTATATTATATATTATATTATACACACATATATAATATCTAATATATATAAAGCATATTGCATTTCGACCTCTCCTGTCAACTTTTCCATCAATTTCAATCATTCTCCTTATCCCAGCAGCTGAGCAGATCGAGATGCCGCCGATTCGTGGCCAGAAAGAGCACATCAAGCGACCAATGAATGCATTCATGGTGTGGGGACGTTGTCACCGCAAGCAAATGGCCAAGGAAATGCCGGGAGCGAGCAATATCGAGGTGAGCAAGGCCCTGGGAGCAGCGTGGCGTTCCATCACGGAGCAGGAGAAACGTCCATACTATGAAGAGTCCCACAGGCTGAAACTTGAACATGATAAGATGTATCCGAGTAAGTTCTTATTCATTAATTTCGCCACCCAAGGTGGATGGACGTTATGTTTTCACCCTGGCTGTTTGTTTGTCTGTCTGTGAACAGGATATCTCAAAACGTTGTGGACGGATTCGAACAGAATTTAACAGAGATGTAGCACATGTCACAAGGGCGAAATGATTAGATTTTGGTGAAGATCCGGATTCGCATCCGGCTACTGGAAAATTTTAAGTAATTCTTCACCATTGGGAGATTTGGCCAAAAACGATACACTGCAGGATATCTCAAAAAGTTGTGGACGGATTTGGACGAAGCTTGGTGGACCGTTTGGGTGTCTGACAAGGACAAATAGATCCGGGCTTCTGGTTGGCCATGGAACATCTCCAAATCGTGAAATGTTTTCATTTTCATACATGAATCATGTAATGCTCCAGAAATGTTTCTCGCAGTTTCCTGAAATCTCTTGGCATATAATAATATTGTGTTCCTGGAAGGATATTTTGCGGCATTGTAAATTAATTTAGTCTCTTTGGGCCTGCATTATTGAACCTGATTTGAAGTGGAGTTTCCAGGATTCTTGTTCTTTCGATATTTGTCAACTTGTCCATGTTCATAAATTGTGCTGGAATCCTTTATCATTTGCAATGTAATAAATAAGTAAATTCGCATTTCCTCGGATTTTACTTGAATTTACTATGTATCAGGTATATTTTGGCATGTTCTATGTACGTTATATGTGATTGCACAGTAGAAACTGTTTTTCAGTCCAACAGTTTACATCGAATGATATTCCGCAGCTAATCTCTCGATCGTATCGTTTCACTTTCAGATTGGGTCTACAAACCAAGACAATCTCGCACTAAACTCTCCAAAAACATTGTCGACTGTCATAACGTTGAGAAAGTGCAGGAGGATAGTCAAGGTATTGAACACTCAAAGTGTGGTAAGTGAGTGTCAGATACCAGCTTGACCTCAAGGTGAATTTGTTAAATTATTTCAAGGTTTTCTCCACTGGAGTATGAGTTTGGAGATAACCTTGTATGTATACCACCACTGACCGTTTGTTGTATTTCCATAACATTCATCCAACTTGCGATTTTTCTTCCCACAGCTCATTCAACGCCATCTCATGATAATCACATCACCTGCAACAGTGATGAAAGGGAGATATCATTACCTGTCCATCAGTTCCAATTCTATATGACTTGCCCTTCGACAAACTCATCCACGGTGTTTGCGACATCTGTGTTTCAGAGTGTCGCACAAGATAACCCATGTAGTTCTGTTCCAGTCTTGTTTCAGGACAACTTTGAAAATATTGAGAAGGGTCAATCCTTATGGCTGCAGGAACCTTCACAGCCAGTCCCTCTCGCTGTGCTGGGAAGTCCTCCACTGGAGCACGAGATAATCCCGTCGCAGTTGCAGAACCTTTTAGTTGTCCTCCAACCACAATACCATCAGGTTTATGGAGCATCTCCTGAGTGCACACATCGAGTGAATAATATAAGTCAGAACGCAGGAAACATTTTACCAACTATTCAACCCCAAGGTCAACATGGGATTGACAACATTGCACTGGACAACGATCAGCACCAGCCCAACAGGTAAGTTCACTGTAAAAACATCATAGCCTTGGACAACCTGAGGCAGGAATAAATAGCTCATTAACAACCTCTCTATTTTGTTTTCACAGTGGTACCTGCAATTTCAGCCCTTGCCTTTTAAATGAAGTTGATCGACAGCATGAAATGTTGCACTTTATGAACCACAATGTCCTTCAGACAAATGAAAATACCAACCAAGAAAGCACGGCGGCACTCAACTCCCACCGTGAGGCTAACCTCGCAACAGATTCTGAACTTCTAAACTCAGTCGAATTGATGGCAAGCTCTTTGCTATCTGATGTTGATTGGCACAAGTCAGCTGAACTGCCTGAAGAATATTTGCCAGCTGACTTTCAACACTTGCTGGAACTGCCTGCAATGTCTCTGCCAACCGACTCAAACGAGTCCGTGAGGCGGCCTGTGGACTGTTTCAGTTTTCCAGCTGAGCTCAACTGGTCAGCAGAACTGTCAGACCTTTTGCTATCTGAAACCATATTCATGAGTGAACTTCCAGAATGAATACTAGCTGACTGATTCCTTCGGTTATCTTCAGGATTCGAATGCTCAGGATTCGAATTTCTTCTTGGATTTTGAATTGCTGACAAGCATCGAGACCTGTACCGAGCCTGATTTAGTTGTTTATTATATTGATGTGTGCATGCAGATTCAGCACTGCAGATTCCATGTTAACAGCTCTGAGTCCATTTGGCAATAAATAAAGTTTCTGTTTTCCAAGATTTTGACATCTCAAGTCTCTTTTGCTTCAATAAAATTGGCATAATCGGAACATTACAATCGATGGGCATTTATGGTCTTTTTGTAAAACGAGAAACAGCCGCTCCACGCGGAGGTAGCCACGGTGGGTCATTATTACCTATATTATTTTTGCCAAAAGTGGATGGAGTTTATGTTTCTCCACCTGTCTGTTTGTCTGTGAGCACAATACCTCCAAAAGTATTGGACTGATTCAGACTAAACATGGTGGATAATTTGGATGTCTGACAAGGACGAATTGATTTGATTTTAATGAAGATCCTGATCTAGATATGAGAATATTTTAATTTTTCAAGTGATTCTTCCCCATTGAGAGATAAACCCAAAAACAATACTGAATAGAGCACGATATCTCAAAACGCTATTGACGGATTAATACAAAACTTGGTGGATGAGTTGGGTAAGTAACAAGAACAAGCCGAAGAGATTTTTGGTTCAGGTCCGGATGGTCAGCGCTCTACTGAGTGTTGTTCAAGTTGTTGTTGTATAGCCCTGGACAGTTCTCTCGAACAATCCCACGTCATGGAGACAGCCGATCGATCTCACCGGAGTGACCCAGCGATCCCCCACATCCAGGATGGTGTACCCTCCACCATCACGAAGTCAGGATCACGACAGAGTTAGAGACAGTCAGAGAGAGAGAGTTAGAGAGATAGAAAAGGAGAGAGAGAGAGAGAGAAAGGGAGAGAGAAAGAGAGAGAGAGAGAAAGAGAGAGAGAGAAAGGGAGAGATAAAGAAAGGGAGAGAGGGAGAAAGGGAGAGAGAAAGAAAGGGAGAGAGAGAGAAATGGAGAGAAAGGGAGAGAAAGAGAGAGAGAGAGAGAGAGAGAGAGAGAGAGAGAGAGAGAGAGAGAGAGAGAGAGAGAGAAAGAGAGAGAGAGAGACTGACTGTTTCTTCCTTTTATTACAAGAGTACAAAAAATCAGTTATGTTCAGTCATAAAGAAACAAAACACAATAAAAATGGTCTCAAGGAAAAGTTATTATCAAATCATCATCATCAAGTGTGCATATGACATCATTAAAAACCCACTTTTCTTTAAAACATGTTAAATTCTTGTTCATTTTAAAAAACCGGTATTCTAGCTTTAGTCTTGCATTTACAAGAGCCTTAAAGGTGAGCAGTACATCATATGACGAGTCAGAAGCGTTTCCCATTTTTTTCTTCCTGGATTTATAAATTGCAAACTTGGCCTGGCCAATTAAAAAATTCATTAAAACCACATTTCTAAGGGAAGACGGTCCTAAAACACCATAAATAAAAACATTGTGATTGAAGAGGGAACCAAGCTTCACAAAGCGTTCCTGAAGGAATGTAAAAAGAGGTTGCAATCGTTCACACTCAAGGTATATATGCGGTAGGGTTTCAATGGATGCACAGAAAGGGCATAGATTAGAGTTAGCAGTAGAAAACCGGTTCAGTAAAACATTATAAGGTAAAATCCAGTGTACAAGTTTCCATTGAATATCTCCAACATACTTTGGAGTAGGCAAGAGATAAAAACTTCACCAATTGGGGTAATTGGGGGGTATTGGGGGTAAAACATCCCGCCATCGAAGCCTCGGGTGCTCAGAAAATGTTTTTGCGTATAAAATTTTAACGTACGCGTTGTACAAAGTTTTCTTTGGAAAGGCGGGAAGGGATAATGCAGTATCATCAGGGCTGTTCAGGCCAGGGGACAGATTAAGTGGCGGGCTGAAGACTAGGAGTTTGGGGAAGTCACCCGCTGTTTCCTCGGGGGAAGGGCCAAGTTCCTTGCAGGTATTACGATACGTTGTGGATATCCCTTGAAGGAACCGAGAGATGATCCTGACAGATTTTATTCCGGTTTTTTGTGCCACAGCGGCAGCACTCAGCCGGCAGCTCCCAGACTCTGTCATGAGGTCTTTCACTCGCAGCAGCTTGGCATCAACAAAACGTTGAACGAGTCCCCTATTATTCAAGCTGTTTTCCAGGAAGGGGTTGTAGCATAGGGGCTCATTCAACAACATTTCCATGTTGTATGTTGCCATTTCACGGGAAAAGGACAGGGCTTGCCAGGCGTTCATCACCCCTTGGTAAAAGGTGGGCAGCAAGGATGAATCGATTTGATGAGGGTTCATCAAGAAAAGTTCTCGGTCGTAACCCAGCTTGCATGTAAGTTGCAATATGCAGTTAGCCAGAGGCCTCCAGAGTAGGGCTTCATCTCCATATACAAGTTGGCGCACGATATGAAGCCGGAAGACCATAATCCGGCTGCGGATATCAATAAGACCTTGGCCACCTTCAGTGAGTGGTAAGTATGCCACGGGGGGTTGGAGCCAGTGTTTCCCGCTCCAGAAAAAGTCGACAATGCTCTTTTGCAGTGTAATAAGAAGGCTCCCGGGCGGTTGTAGGCATATCATCTTATGCCATAGCATAGAGGCGACAAGATTGTTAATGACGAGAGTTCTTCCGCGGTACGAAAGTTGAGAAAGAAGTCCTTTCCAGTGGGCCAGTTTTGCCATTACCTTGTCCGGTAATCCCACCCAGTTCTGCTGCTCAAAGGTGTTGTCTCCTAGGAAAATACCGAGGTATTTAATGCCACTTTTCTGCCAGTTCACTCCTCCTGGTAGGACAATTGGCGGGCAATCTCCAGGTCCTATCCAAAGGGCTTCACTCTTCTTCCAGTTTACCTGGCCTGAACAAGCCTGACAATATGTTTTTAGTGCCTGAGCCACCGCAGTGACGTCAGCACTATTTTTTATATAAATACAGACATCATCTGCATAGGCAGAGACTTTTAGCGGTGTGGTAAGAATTGATCCAGTGAAGCCAGAAATGTGCGTACGTAATTGGAGCAGAAGAGGTTCGATGGCAAGAGAGTATAAAAGTCCAGATAGCGGGCAACCTTGCCGTACTCCCCGTTGTACAGCAATGGGGCTACACAATAGTTCATTAATTTTAAGAACACTGGATATATTACAATACAAAAGTTTAACGTACGAGATAAAAATAGGTCCAAACCCAAAATTCTCTAAAACTCTAAAAAGGTACATGTGGTCAATACAGTCAAAGGCTTTTCCTTGGTCAATAAAAAACAGACCAACATTCATATTAAAATTGTTACAAAACCGAATGGTATCACGGATAAGAAAGATATTATTAAAAATAGTACGTCCAGGAATACAAAAGGATTGATGTTCTCCTATTAGTACATTCATAAAAGGTTTCATTCGATTAGACAAGGCTTTGGCTAAAATTTTATAATCCGTACATAAAACAGAAATAGGACGCCAGTTCTCTATAAGTTGAGTGTCCGCTTTCTTAGGAATTAAGGTGGTGACTGCTCTCCGGCAACTCCACGGCAGTTGTCCATCCTCTAAACATTCATTCAATACCCGCAGTAGGTGAGGTCCAATGGCGTCCCAAAAAAACTGGAAAAATTCACTAGTCAGCCCATCCAGTCCAGGGGCTTTATCAGGTTCCAAGGCCTTCAAGGCAGCGGTGAGCTCAGGTAACCTAAGAGGATCCTCCAACTGCTGCTTCTGATCCTCCGCCAATGTTGGAAGGTTAGAAACAAGTTCCGATATTGCATCCTGGTTAATGTCATGCCGCATAAACCGTTGTTTAAAATGTTTCCGGGCACATTCCCTGATTCTGCCATCTTCATAAAGGAGTTCCCCATCATGGAGCAAGCGTGTAATCATTGACGAAGAGGCCCCCCTTTTAAGGCTGAAGAAGAATTTGGTTGGAGCATCAAGGTCGTGTATGTACCTCATCTTCAGGCGCAATAAAGCATTTTGTGCTCGCCTTTCGGATATGGAATTCAGTAAGGCCGTTTTTCCATGGATTTGTTGCCTCTCCCTGGTAGCTCACACTTGCAGTTCCCTGAAGCTGTTCCTGTAATTCCAGGATTTCATCTTCAAGTAAGGTTGTGGTTTTTCTTTCCTCTTGAACACCATACGCACGATATTGTTGGCAGAACAGTCTGATGTGCGTTTTGGCATTATCCCACCATTGTCTGAGGTTTGAGAAATTCCCTTGGGAGGCAACCAGAATATTCCAAATTTCCAGAAAAATGTCCTTAAAGGTACTATCATCAAGTAAGTTGTTATTAAATTTCCAAAAAGCACTCTTGTGTTTCGGGCAGGGGGCAGAAATTTTGAGAAATGTTGCGCTGTGGTCCGAGAATCCTGATGGGCAAATTTTGGATGACAGAACGAGGCGTTCAAGTGGAGGATTAATATAAAACTTGTCCAAGCGAGCAAGTACAATATTACCCTGAATGCATCGACACCATGTGTATTGCCTGATTGATGGGTGCTGTACCCGCCATATATCTGTCAAATTCATTTGTTTTAAAAATTTGGTGAGAGGGATTGTGGAGGCAGGATGGGGCTCTCCACTGTTCCTGTCTAGTTGGGGTTGGAGGGTGCAGTTAAAATCTCCACCAATACAAACATGATTGTCTTGGTTTTTTAGGGCGTTTTGGCTGTCGAGGGACGTTAGGTGTGTCCCAAGGTCATTAAAAAAAACTCGCCGAGCTACAGGCGTACTTGGGGCATAGATATTAAAAATAGTATAGCATTTTCCACAGTAGTGGAATTCTAGGGATGCTAGGGATCCCTTGTGTATTTCGTCGAATTTAAGCGATGAAGGCAAAAAGGATGGGCTAAGAATTATTGCGACACCGCCTTTGCGGGAGTCACCGTTACTAAAGAAGGACAGGCCGAGGAAGAGCCTACACCACTCTGCGACACAGCAGTCGTTGGCATGGGTCTCTTGTAAGAGGGCAATGTCAACTTTCTTCTGTAATAAAAAATCCCTTACTTGAACTTTACAGACAGAGCTACATCCTCCGTTAATATTCAAGCTACAAATGGAAAAACTCATTACAGCTATAAGGAGGAGTGACCACAACTCAATTTTTTGATAGCAGTTCATTCTTAGCTTTTTGCAACCACTTCTTTAAACAGTGACGTTGGGAGTGTAGTGGAAATGGTGCGGGAGACTCAAGACTCCAATGACCGGACACAGGTTTTACAAAAGGTCATGACTTTATTATTAACTGGTTGTTCACTTTTATTCCAATACCAAATAACTACCGTTTAACTCAATGGACCAGGTCACTCTATCCGCATGGTCCTTCTCGTTCGGCCGATGTTCCTCCGCCATTCCCGTCGGGCAGAGGTTCTGAGTATGAGTGCTCTCTCTCAGCGCTGTTCACAGGGTTCCGTTCCGTTCCGTAGGTCAGAGCTTCTGGTCACAAGTCTCCTGACTCATCGTTTGCCCTGGTTTTTATGGGTCTTGTCGCGCTAATCCTTTCTCCGCTAATGCCCCGAGGTCATGCATGCACCGAGTCCTGGCATCAGCTCGCTCCCCTCCTGCTGCGAGTTCCGTTTACCAAACGATAGGGGGGTGCTCCAGCCTGGGGCTGTGACCAGGTGGACAAGAGATTACCATGTTCATGCACATTCTTGGCATCCATTTACGAAATCGTTACCAGTCTTTAATCAATGAGTTACCAGTGCCAATCAATAAGTTACACTGAGTTACACTTCCACAATTCCCTCATCTTTTTGTTTTTGTTTATATTAACCATTAATCTAAACATCAATATAAGTAAACAGTCAATCACTACAAGTAAACATCATTACAAGTATAAGTAAATAATCAATCACTGCAAGTAAACATCATTACAAGTATAAGTAAATAATCAATCACTGCAAGTAAACATCATTACAAGTATAAGTAAATAATCATAACTTTGGTAATCAAATTCCCTTAGGCATACACCGTCATCCTGCAAGAATCACAAAACATTTCGTTGGTCATTGACTTCTTCCATATTGTTCAATCTATTGCATTTGCATCACAAATATATTTTCAAAACAACACTTCACCATCACCAAGATACAACAATTTCACTTCATTTTCAAGTTTTGTAAAGCATCTGCACCCTCTGGCAAAAACGTTTGCCTCCACACAAATGTTGACTTTGTTTGAAAGGAAGGGCTGATCACTTGTGTTTGAATCCAGGTATGAAACATTTTCTCCTAATGTCTTCATAGCTCCTGCACTACTTCGTGTAGGATTTCGCTGTTGTGGTAACATTGCGGAGTCATAGACTGACCCTGCTCTCCTTGTAGCATTCTTGCCACTTTTTGCTGTAAACCATTGTAATTCCTGAACAAGGCCTTCACCCAGTTGTAGTCGACTTGCCTCCTCCCTCATTGTGAGTGGGCAGCAAGTATTGGTGTGACGTTGATTGGCCAGCAAGATGTGGAACAGGGATGCCGGATGCATCCACAATGATGTTGGGACCATGGTGTTCAGGTCATCCATGGTCCATACCAGGAGTGGCCCGCAGAATCGCGCACAGCTGTTGTGAAAAGGCACAGCCATTGGTTTGCAGCTCCATGCTGGCTCCCCGGAAGTTGGTGAAGTAATAACATATGTCCCCGCATTTCACAGAGGTTGCGGGTCAAATGTCGTTGTCCTGCAACTTCTGATGTGATGAATGTTCGAAGCCTTCGAACAAGAGTAAGTGATCGCCTTTCTTTCATATGTTGCAGTGTGATCCAGGCAAATGGTCACATAAATTTCCTTGGTGAAGGTAAGCATTCATCTCCAAGTTACACGGGAGAATGTCTTCATCATTCTTTGAGGAAGAGGGTGTATGCCATGATTAACTTCATTTTTTAGCCACAAATTTTCTTTCTCGAACTTCTTCCCAATTCCGTTAGCACTTCCTTCAAAATGTGATCTCGTCTTATCCTTATGCTCAGTCACATCTGAATCTGCTTTCCGCACACACTGAATCAGATAGGGTACATCTTACCATGAAATCAGCATAATCATGTATATCTTCCGACAGTTTCACATTCAACAATTTGTTGTTTTTCCTTAACACAAAAAGTTATATTCATTTATATGCGTCACACAAATAATATTCAATCAGGTATGTATTTTATTACTAAACTAAGAATAGCATCCACAATTGCTTTCAGGTTAATATAGTTCAAAAATTAACTCATGCAGGTATTTAACACTACTCTAAGAAAATAAATTGTATATGATTACAATCACAAACGGGAATACCTAATTCCCAACAACAATTTTCCCAAACCAACAAATTAAGCATAATGTGTTATTACCATAATTCCTCTCCACTTTTTTTCTTTTCCCTCTTTTTTTTTTTTCCTAACAGTGTGTCACTCGTGGTGATATGAGTTCACTGATATTGTAATTGACACAACTCATAACATTGTCGTTATGCCATTATCTTAATTCTACTGTATTCATTTGCAACATCACTTGATTTAATCTTTTAATCTCAGTATTTATGCCGCCATAAAAGTCTTCCTTTTCTGGTTCCACATTTCTTTCCTCATTTGTCACTTCATGCGTTATCATCGTGTTGTTGGTTACCTTATTCAAATACACCGTCACTAAGGCTTTCAAGCAAGCCACCACTAAAACAATTGCCAATATAACTACTAAACCAACAAACAAGTCTGCTACTCCTTGTATATATTCATACCTATGACATAATTATATGTTGATGACATTCAACATTATATACCTCGATTCAGTATACAAAAAAAAAAAAAAAAAACAAAAAAAAAACTAACAAGCTTCCTAAAAGGTAAATAAAGAAAATCCCTTAATATGTAACATAAATCAGATTATTTGTCTTACCCTGATCCCCCTATCTCCCGGGGTTGAACTCAATCCCCTGATCATGAGTGTAGTTGTGATACCTTTTTCACTCATGTTGTATTAATATCAGCAGGTAATTGTATGTCATGTAGGCAAATAAATGTCACTATCCCAAGTAGGAATATCACATGTTGAAAATGTAATGTTTATCAATGCAAGGGGTGTTAAAATGTAATTCAAATGACTGTAAATCACGACTATCATTTATCTGCCACTGAATGTTCTGCTGGGCTGCTAGGTGCAGCCTCATTTTCTGTGGGATCGTCCACCTTAGCCCCATGTGCTTTCTTGCAATGAGAGGTGTTGAAGAATTTGTAGCTGAGAGACTCAAGACTCCAATAATCGGAAACAGGTTTTACAAAAGGTCATGACTTTATTAACTAGTTGTTCACTTCATTCAAATACTAATAACTACCGTTAACTCAATGGACCAGATAACTCTATCCGCATGGTCCTTCTCGTTCGGCCGATGTTCCTCCGCCATTCCCGTCGGGCAGGGGTTATCGTGGCAAGTCCTGTCGACTCCACGTTTGCTCTCGTTTATATGGACAAACTGGACTTAATCCCCTCTCCGCTAATGCCCCGAGGTCATGCATGTACCAAGTCCTGGTATCAGCTCGCTCCCCTCCTGTTGTGAGTTCCGTTTACCAAACGATAGGGGGGTGCTTCAGCCAGGGGCTGTGACCAGGTGGATGAGATTATCATGTTCGGGCGCATTCCTGAGACACTCATTTACAAACTCGTCTTTCACAGAGTTTGTATGTAAAATGTATCTGCTTCGTTACCAGTTTAATTAATAAGTTACCAGTGCCAATTAATAAGTTACACTGAGTTACACTTCCACAATTCCCTCATCTTTTTGTTTTTGTTTATATTAACCATTAATCTAAACATCAATATAAGTAAACAATCAATCACTACAAGTAAACATCATTACAAGTATAAGTAAATAATCAATCACTTTGGTAATCAAATTCCCTTGGGCATACACCGTCATCCTGCAAGAATCACAAAACATTTCGTTGGTCATTTACTCCTTCCATATCGTTCAATCTATTGCATTTGCATCACAAATATATTTTCAAAACAACACTTCACCATCACCAAGATACAACAATTTCACTTCATTTTCAAGTTTTGTAAAGCATCTGCACCATCTGGCAAAAAACGTTTGCCTCCACACAAATGTTGACTTTGTTTGAAAGGAAGGGCTGATCACTTGTGTTTGAATCCTGGTATGAAACATTTTCTCCTAATGTCTTCATAGCTCCTGCACTACTTCGTGTAGGATTTCGCTGTTGTGGTAACATTGCGGAGTCATAGACTGACCCTGCTCTCCTTGTAGCATTCTTGCCACTTTTTGCTGTAAACCATAGTAATTCCTGAACAAGGCCTTCACCCAGTTGTAGTCGACTTGCCTCCTCCCTCATTGTGAGTGGGCAGCAAGTATTGGTGTGACGTTGATTGGCCAGCAAGATGTGGAACAGGGGTGCCGGATGCATCCACAATGATGTTGGGACCATGGTGTTCAGGTCATTCATGGTCCTTACCAGGAGCAACCAGCAGAATCGTGCACAGCTGTTGTGACAAGGGCACAGCCGTTTTTTGCAGCTCCATGCTGGTTCCCCGGACGTTGGTGAAGTAAAAACATATGTCCCCGCATTTCACAGAGGTTGCAGGTAAAATGTCGTTGTCCTGCAACTTCTGATGTGGTGAATGTTCGAAGCCTTCGAACAAGAGTAAGTGATCGCCTTTCTTTCATATGTTGCAGTGTGATCCAGGCAAATGGTCACATAAATTTCCTTGGTGAAGGTAAGCATTCATCTCCAAGTTACACGGGAGAATGTCTTCATCATTCTTTGAGAAAGAGGGTGTATGCCACGATTAACTTCATTTTTTAGCCACAAATTTTCTTTCTCGAACTTCTTCCCAATTCCGTTAGCAATCCCTCCAAAATGTGATCTCGTCTTATCCTTATGCTCAGTCACATCTGAATCTGCTTTCCGCACACACTGAATCAGATAGGGTACATCTTACCATGAAATCAGCATAATCATGTATATCTTCCGACAGTTTCACATTCAACAATTTGTTGTTTTTCCTTAACACAAAAAGTTATATTCATTTATATGCGTCACACAAATAATATTCAATCAGGTATGTATTTTATTACTAAACTAAGAATAGCATTGTATGTGATTACAATCACAAACGGGAATACCTAATTCCCAACAACAATTTTCCCAAACCAACAAATTAAGCATAATGTATTATTACCATAATTCCTCTCCACTTTTTCTTTTCCCTCTTTTTTCCTAACAGTGTGTCACTCGTGGTGATATGAGTTCATTGATATTGTAATTGACACAACTCATAACATTGTCGTTATGCCATTATCTTAATTCTACTGTTTATGTCGCCATAAAAGTCTTCCTTTTCTGGTTCCACATTTCTTTCCTCATTTGTCACTTCATGCGTTATCATCGTGTTGTTGGTTACCTTATTCAAACACACCGTCACTAAGGCTTTCAAGCAAGCCACCACTAAAAGAATTGCCAATATAACTACTAAACCAACAAACAAGTCTGCTACTCCTTGTATATATTCATACCTATGACATAGTTATATGTCGATGACATTTAACATTATATACCAAACTAACAAGCTTCCTAAAAGGTAAATAAAGAAAATCCCTTAATATGTAACATAATCAGATTATTTGTCTTACCCTGATCCCCCTATCTCCCGGGGTTGAACTCAATCCCCTGATCATGAGTGTAGTTGTGATACATTTTTTTCACTCATGTTGTATTAATATCAGCAGGTAATTGTATGTCATGTAGGCAAATAAATGTCACTATTCCAAGTAGGAATATCACATGTTGAAAATGTAATGTTTATCAATGCAAGGGGTGTTAAAATGTAATTCAAATGACTGTAAATCACGACTATCATTTATCTACCACTGAATGTTCTGCTGGGCTGCTAGGTGCAGCCTCATTTTCTGTGGGATCGTCCACCTTAGCCCCATGTGCTTGTTTGCAATGAGGGGCATGAATCCAACTTTCTATTTTGGGTCCATATTTTTTCTATTCTTATCAATCTCCTATGGTTTATCATTTCGTTCCAAGATACCGCAACCAAAGGTTTTAACCAAAGCTCTACCAAACTATTTCCAATTTGAACAAAAAATGCCAGTGAAACAATGATTCGAAGAATTAACTTCAAGGGGTCAATAAATTTATTCTATAGCCAGATCTAATTTTCCCATCCAATAGTTTGCCTTGCCACATGTCATATTATAACACCTTAATAAACCTTCGAAAAATGTTTCCCATCTCAACAAATTTCCTTTTTTCAAATAGCCATGTGTAACTTACGTATTTAACTACAATTTCCTCTCAATTTGTTTGGCCTAACTGGCCGCAAAAGTGGCTGCCAGCATGCACTACCGTTTTTTATCTACCAAGGAAGTGTTCCACACAAGACCTCTACCAAAATGTTGTTTGTAAAAAACAAATCTGGGATTTCTGATTACATGGATGCACACTCTCAGGACATTTTCAGGCTGCTGTTAACAATCCACTACGATGACTTAATTCCTTTACCCACAATCAAATAATTAGTACAAATTGAGGATATTATCCCTATCACATTCTTTTATAGATTCATTATGTTGGATCTAATTTTTTCCCAATAATTTTCCACTGCTGTAAGGCGGAACAATAGCTCTCATAAGTCTTAGTAATATCGTACTTAATTTGCCCAGCAGAGAATAATTTATTTACTATCCTTTCTCATCTGTTAACCAGTGACTTTGTTTAAACTCCAGAACTGAAAACCCACAATAGTTCAAACCAGCAAAATTTTCTTTACTATTTTCCCATATCATCTATGCCTAAAACACATCCATACATACAGCACAATTTATATGCTGATAAAATTCAAGTTTATATATATAAAAATCCATGAGCAGAGTATTCTGGGAAGTCAGTGTAAGACCTCTCCCAAATTTGGATGATTTTGTACTTCCTCATTTCCTTTTATGAAGCTCATATCCATAAATAGATGTTATTCTCATACACATTCTATCAAAAATGGAATCCCAAAATTACTCACAATTTTACTATTAATTAATGGCTGCTCATAACCCAGCACATCAAATTTTTATATTCCATTTCCCTTGACAAAAGAGATAATGTTCATAATCAAATTATATTTCTATTTTATTTTACGGATTCTCTGGATATTTAATCCCATCCACATATCCCAATCCCATCCACATAAAACTATCCATTTCCAGACAGGCACACTGTCGGTGTCAACAATCTTGTAAGATTGATATACAAAACAACAAAAACAAAAAACACTAACATTGACACACATAAACACACACACACATACATTATGCGTATTTGTTTGCGTTGGAACCATTATTTACAGATCAAGATGGGTGTCAATTTTATTTCAATTTCATAAAATTTGTCCTTCAATTTTATAAATGCTAATACACAAATAGACCAAAAAGTTTATTCTTAGAAAACCCCTATAATGTCACATTGAAATTACCCTTTCAGTTCCCACCATAATTTATCCTAATTTGACTACACACCCATTTGCATGTCAGTCGACCACTGACCTATCAATCATGCGGAACACTAGTCCGAAATTCCCACCTGATCATCATGTGACTCTTGTCACTTAGTTTCAAAAATTTGCAAAGCAATTGTTCCAACTTTGTAAATTTAAAATTGTGTGTCCAACATAAAAGATCCAATTTCGGCATTTGATCAATTAATTACTAATTTGTTTACAAGCAAAAGAAAGAATGAATAATTCTTGCTCCGAAAACTTTTCAGACCCAAAAATCATCGACAGTTATTCATGTTTGTCCAGTAATCGAATCTGTTGAGGCCAATCATAATTTGGGATTTGCAGCAATGAAGGCCTAATCATTGTCTGAGGTACCGGTACGCACTGGTACCCTTGATCTTGGTTTGCCCCATGACCTTGTCCTCCTGTTGACGTACGGACATCTTCTTCTCCAATGTCCCATCTTTCCACACTCGAAACACCGGTTTCTGTCGTTTTCTGGTCTGTGCACCTGTGCATTTGTATTGCTGGGCTGCATCTCTACATCCCTGAGTTGCCACTGCAATCTCTCGTTGTCTCCTGAAACACGAAAAAATTCTCTGTACCGTCCTTTTTGGGGAGACAACTGGAAATCAGATGGGACAACCATCACTTTCATTCCTAATTTCGAGGGCAGTTGTGCATTTGTCTCCTCCACTGTATCCTGTATCCTTTTTATTTTAAGTTCTAGATCCGTTATCCGTTCTTGCTGTTCCCGTTGTCTGGATTCACCATCCCAAAGATGGAATGCAAGCCAGTCTACCGTTAGATTCTGTCTCTTCCTGGCTTTCAATCTTTGTTCCAATCTTTCCAATCGACTTCGCTCAAATGTACCATCTCTTGGAAACTTCTCATCATGTCCCTTTGTCCACAAATACCAATTCTCGACCTGCCTTATAGCTTCGGCACCATAACGGTCGTACATATGATGTGTACAAGTATCTTTTTGTGGAATCTCTGGTTGTCCTTGTGTATTCTTGCAGGCTCCATTTCCCATTCTGCCTTTTATCAAAGTAGCGTTGGATGTGTTGTAGCTTGTTCCAGGTTCCTCTAAAGCTTCACTCGTACCTCCAGGAAGGATCTCTCTACCTGTTCACACGGTGATTTCCAGAGAGTCTCCCTCAGTTGTGGCTTTTGCACAATCCAATCTGACAGATCAGTATTTGCAGATGAGCCGGAGGGTCAGTATGAAATGGGTGAATCCTCAGGTGTCCGCTCTGTTGACGGGGAGATCACACAATGGTAACCGCACATATATATCTGTATATAAACTCACCACCTTGCTCATTTTCCCAGGTTGTCTCCACATTGTTAATATCTCGCAAAGATATCAAAGCTTCTTTCTTGAGACCGCATTTTCATCAATCAAACAATCAATATATTCAATTCAATTTATTTAGTTCAATTTATTCAGTTAAATTTATTCAGTTAAATTTATTCAATTAAATTTATTCAATTAAATTCAATCAATTAGATTCAATCAATTAATAATTCAATCAATTATTCAATTTCAATTAATTCATCAATATTCATCAATAAATCAAATTAATCATTTTGGATGACTCCTTGCATAAGCCCTTTCCCCAATGATGTCAGGACAGGTCCATCCATTGTCCGTCACCTCTGGTTCGTACCTCATGTTAATTGATGAATCACCGTCCTGTCCTAGGGTCATATCTGACATATTTCCCCATTTTGCCTGGTCTCCACAAATTTTCTTTGCAACCACTAAAGGCAACTCATCCTTCATTCGTGAGACAGCCAAAATGGATGGCAGATATGAAAGTTCTTTGGGAAAAATATCTCATCATTTTCCTTTTAATAGTACCCAAAATCTCTTGGCAATATAAATTTCGTAAAACTCCTGAAATGGGACTGTCAAATTCCTTCAATCATGCTAAATTTTGAAACTCCATCGCTTGTAATACCCAATTTATCCCATAGGGCTTGAAAGTTCTTTCCCAAGTTCATGCAGCATTCTGCATTTGAACCCTATGATATCATTCATAATAATCATCATGATTTTATAGTCATGGTCCTATCATAATCATCTATTTAAACGAACATTTCCTTTATCACCACAGCTATGTGGTATAATCAACAATAGAATAAAACTGTACATAGCAACAGGCTACCTCATGGCCACTTAGTATACCTATTGACAATAAGTCATAACAATATCGAATAATCATTGAACAATTCAAAAATCGCTTCCACTGCTCTAGCCGCAGCATCCGTGATATTTGTTTGCTCATTCACTATTCCTGATTCGTCATCAAGGATCTCCATCATCACACAGCGTACTTAATTCCGCATTTTAATGAGAATTCAACAGGAATTTACGACTCAAAGGAAAAAGAACGAGCAGACCTTTTGCAGGATGATCGTTACAAAAATCGTTACATATTTTAAAGTATTTATAATGTCGACAAATCATATCTTAATTCTTACAAGATTTTGTTTTGGTTCTTTGAATAAATCACAGCACCGGGAGAACCAGCTCCAAAAAATGGATCTTTGTGTTTATTCAGCACCCTAGTAATTGGCTCTTTGTGTACTAATTACACAGCACCCAGGCCCCGCTCATATGGATCTTTGTGCAGCGCTACACAGCACCTGAGCAAAAGGGGTTTCATCTACATTTTCCCTATCCGGTGTACCATCCGTGATATTTGTTTGCTCATTCACTCTTCCTGATTCGTCATCAAGGATCTCCATCATCACACAGCATACTTAATTCCGCATTTTAATGAGAGTTCAACAGGAATTTACGACTCAAAGGAAAAAGAACGAGCAGACATTTTGCAGGACGATAACTGGAATTAGTCGTGAAAATATATCCAAATACACAAAAATACACATCCACACAAATAAACAACATTTATTCCGTTTAACAGAACAAACATTTCCTCTATCATGACATGCATGTCTTCAAAATTATATGACCAAGAGAAAAAGTAAAATTAATTAAAAACTGCGAGCAGTGATAATCCGGGGACCATACCGCTCAATCCTGATTGGACGAGTGCGTGCTAGAGTCGTTAACAGCGACAGTCCAGATCCGATTGTTCAAAATTTCAACTCAATCGATCGAAAAATGAACGCAGGGATGCATTTTAAAGGTGCAGTGGCACTAACTGAGTTGCCACGAATATGGCCACGAAATTGCCAATATGGCCATCACAAAATATTTTCCTTAATCAATTGGCTCATAGCATAACCAATCTGTAAGTATTTCATCCGAAGATGTATTTCTGAGGACTTTTAATTAAATAAGTCATTTATAAATCAACGAGTTAATTTATTAAATGATTAATCAATAAATCAATATTTTCCTTGACAGCCACATCACTTGGTCAGTGTCATATCCAAATATCAGCTTCCTTACTCAAAAGGTGCCTGAGTTAATGTAATGTAATTACTGTAATAAGATTACTGCAATTACTGTAATGATTACTGTAATTTAATAAGAAATGTAATTAATTAAATAAGTACTTCATTAATCGCTCATAATTCACCCTTTGCATTGTTGAAAGCAATTAATTCCATACTCAATATTACCTCAATTTATATATACTAGGGCGTGCCCGCACGTACGTGCTTGCAAAAAGAAACATGCGTGCAAACAACAACAAAAACTTTGAAACCACGTGGCAGTAACGACCACAGAACCCCCCTTCTATTTACATGCAATGGTTTGGTCCATTCGCAAAGCCAAAACGAACGACCACAGAACCCCCCCCCCCCCTCTATTTACATGAAATGGTTTGGTCCATTCGCAGAGCCAAAGCGAACGGCTTGCGAGTACGGTGACCATACCTTGGGACCCACTTGTCCGATTAATTTCAAACCTTAACAAATTTTCCATTCCTTCCCTTCCTGATTTTTCGATGTAGGGATGGGTTCTTTTTAGGATCATGTTGCATCGAGCATTATTTTCCAAAACAGTGTGAACATTAACCCACACCAAAACATCTGACATCCCACCATTAACACCTATTGTAAGCGTGCCGAATCAGTAAGCATCACCCCTTCTATGAGCCTCGACCAGAGGGTGGTTGTTACTTACAAACACTCGTCGCTAGCTGTTCCATTGTCTGCCGATTCCCACTCTGCTGTTTTTGTCTCATAATCACCAAACAAGAACAGTACACATTTCCTGTAATTATCTCTCATAATCAGGATAAATTTGGAACAGCCCTTAAACTAACACCAAGCAGATCAATTTTTATATTTAGGTTGAGGTTTCACACAAACTGGTTAACCAAATAATACAGAATTATTTTATTATTATTATTATTATTTTTCAAAAGCACTTGTTCACCAATTTCCCCAAATTTCAGCTTCCTATCTCAAAGGATGGCTAAGATATCGCCCAGACGAACAAACACACAACTAGAACGACGCTCACTAGAGAGCATATTTCCGCCTTGGTGAACAGTTTATGTTTTGTATCCCACTGATAGGCCGGATCTGGATTCGGACCTGAACCCAAAATGGAATCGGCGTGTTTTTGTCACCTTTTTTAATATATGAATAATATTAAAATAATAACATTAATAAGTATATTATGTTAAATATCATGTATATCGCTTTTCACCCGATTTCTTTATGGTGAAGAATCACTTTAAACAATTCTCGTAGCCGGATTCGCACCTGGGTCTTCACCAAAATCCAATCATTTTGTCCGTGTCACCCATGCTATTTATCTGGCAAATTTCGTCAAAAAAAAAACAACAGCACTGGTTCCGTGTCACCCATGCTATTTATCTGGCAAATTTCGTCAAAAAAAACAACAGCACTGGTTTTGTTTCCTGGAAGCGTCCTGCAAAACGCTTTGCTTCTCGCAAAACGTCCGCCAATGGGAAGTAAAGGGAGGGAAAAAGAGCGGGAGCAAGAGACAGGGTGCCGGAATGGACATGAGGGACAATGAGGGACAGTGAGGGAGTGTTGGTATGCAATTTTTTATCCAATCGCCATCTTTCACAGTAATTCTGGACCGGCATGAGGTGGGATTGTCTGTCATGAATTTATTTGTTGATCGAACGAGTTTTAATTTGTCTAAATCCGACCAGTCGTTTCCAAAGATATAAGCCTTTTTGTCGCAATACCATAAATTGGAATGAGGTAAAATATTTATATAAATATAATTCCCTTTCCCGGTTCCCGCTCGCTCGCCGAGCAAGTCGAGTGCTTTGACCAAGTGCAAAAAAAAGAAGTACTTTATACGTGTACGGGTGGGTAAACGAGTGTACCGGCCTTACACGTCCTGGAAGCAAATGGTCGCAAGGTGCACGCTTGCTCCGTTTGCTCCCAGGTCACAGTAAGACCCTTAATGACCAGCGCAAAAATACGTATTTACAGAAATCATTTAGAGAAAAAAAAAACACGAATAAATTGCTACAGTCGTTTAACACGTTTCATCCTTGTATTTCCTATGGACAATCGCCAGTCCCACACACCAAATCCTCCATCTTCAGAATTCATATTTCATAATGGACAGATCCCCAAGAGGTCATGCTCACCTTGACCCTTGACGACGTCCACTCGAAATTCCAGCGGTGCCTCCAGATTGTTGAAGAATTTGTAGCTGAGAGACTCAAGACTCCAATAATCTGAAACAGGTTTTACAAAAGGTCATGACTTTATTAACTAGTTGTTCACTTCATTCAAATACTAATAACTACCGTTAACTCAATGGACCAGATAACTCTATCCGCATGGTCCTTCTCGTTCGGCCGATGTTCCTCCGCCATTCCCGTCGGGCAGGGGTTATCGTGGCAAGTCCTGTCGACTCCACGTTTGCTCTCGTTTATATGGACAAACTGGACTTAATCCCCTCTCCGCTAATGCCCCGAGGTCATGCATGTACCAAGTCCTGGTATCAGCTCGCTCCCCTCCTGTTGTGAGTTCCGTTTACCAAACGATAGGGGGGTGCTTCAGCCAGGGGCTGTGACCAGGTGGATGAGATTATCATGTTCGGGCGCATTCCTGAGACACTCATTTACAAACTCGTCTTTCACAGAGTTTGTATGTAAAATGTATCTGCTTCGTTACCAGTTTAATTAATAAGTTACCAGTGCCAATTAATAAGTTACACTGAGTTACACTTCCACAGAGGCATGAATCCAACTTTCTATTTTGGGTCCATATTCGTTTCTATTCTTATCAATCTCCTATGGTTTATCATTTCGTTCCAAGATACCGCAACCAAAGGTTTTAACCAAAGCTCTACCAAACTATTTCCAATTTGAACAAAAATGCCAGTGAAACAATGATTCGAAGAATTAACTTCAAGGGGTCAATAAATTTATTCTATAGCCAGATCTAATTTTCCCATCCAATAGTTTGCCTTGCCACATGTCATATTATAACACTTTAATAAACCTTCGAAAAATGTTTCCCATCTCAACAAATTTCCTTTTTTCAAATAGCCATGTGTAACTTACGTATTTAACTACAATTTCCTCTCAATTTGTTTGGCCTAACTGGCCGCAAAAGTGGCTGCCAGCATGCAGTACCGTTTTTTATCTACCAAGGAAGTGTTCGTCCACACAAGACCTCTACCAAAATGTTGTTTGTAAAAACAAATCTGGGATTTCTGATTACATGGATGCACACTCTCAGGACATTTTCAGGCTGCTGTTAACAATCCACTACGATAAATTAATTCCTTTACCCACAATCAAATAATTAGTACAAATTGAGGATATTATCTCTATCACATTCTTTTATAGCCACACACATACAAATACCCACACACACGTGCATTATGCGTATTTGTTTGAGTTGGAACCCTTATTTACAGATCCGGATGGGTGTCAACTTTATTTCAATTTCTCAAAATTTGTCCTTCAATTTTATAAGTGCTAATACACAAATGGACCAAAAAGTTTATTCTTAGAAAACCCCTATGACGTCACATTGACATTACCCTTTCAGTTCCCATAATAATTTATCCAAATTTGACTACCCACCCATTTGTATGTCAGTCGACCACTGACCTATCAATCATGTGGAATAATAGTCCGAAATTCCCACCTGATCATGATGTCACTCTTGTCACTTGGTTTGCCAAAAAATTGCAAGCAATTGTTCCAAACTTTGTAAATTTAAAATTTTGTGCCCAACATAAAAGATCCAATTTCGGCATTTGATCAATTAATTATCAATTTGCTTACAAGCAAAAGAAAAAATGAATAATTCTTGCTCCGAAAACTATTCAGACCCAAGAATCATCGACAGTTATTCATGTTTGTCCAGTAATCTAATTTGTTGAGGCCATATCGTCATTTGGGATTTGTCGCAATGAAGGCCTAATCATTGTCTGAGGTATCGGTCAGCACTGGTACCCTTCATCTTGGTTTACCCTATGAACTTGTCTTCCTTTTGGTATACGGACATCCTCTTTTCCAATGTCCCATCCGTCCACACTTGAAACACCGGTTTCTGTCATTGCCTGGTCTGTGCACCTGTGCACTTGTATTGCTGGGCTGCATCTCTACATCCCTGAGTTGCCACTGCAATCTCTCGTTATCTCCTGAAACACGAAAAAATTCTCTGTACCGTCCTTTTTGGGGAGACAACTGGAAATCAGATGGGACAACTGTCACTTTCATTCCTAATTTCGAGGGCAGTTGTGCATTTGTCTCCTCCACTGTATCCTGTATCCTTTTTATTTTAAGTTCTAGATCCGTTATCCGTTCTTGCTGTTCCCGTTGTCTGGATTCACCATCCCAAAGATGGAATGCAAGCCAGTCTACCATTAGATTCTGTCTCTTCCTGGCTTTCAATCTTTGTTCCAATCTTTCCAATCGACTTCGCTCAAATGTACCATCTCTTGGAAACTCCTCATCATGTCCCTTTGTCCACAAATACCAATTCTCGACCTGCCTTATAGCTTCGGCACCATAACGGTCGTACATATGATATGTACAAGTACCTTTTTGTGGAATCTCTGGTTGTCCTTGTGTGTTCTTGCAGGCTCCATTTCCCATTCTGCCTTTTATCAAAGTAGCGTTGGATGTGTTGTAGTTTGTTCCTCTAAAGCTTCACTCGTACCTCCGGGAAGGATCTCTCCACCTGTTCAAACGGTGATTTCCAGAGAATCTCCCTCACCTGTGGCTTTTGCACAATCCAATCTCACAGATCAGTATTTGCAGATGAGCCGGAGGGTCAGTATGAAATGGGTGAATCCTCAGGTGTCCGCTCTGTTGACGGGGAAATCACACAATGGTAACCGCACATATATATCTGTATATAAACTCACCACCTTGCTCAATTTTCCAAGGTTGTCTTCACATTGATAATATCTCACAAAGATATCAAAGCTTCTTTCTTGAGACCGCATTTTCATCAATCAAACAATCAATATATTCAATTCAATTTATTCAGTTCAATTTATTCAGTTAAATTTATTCAATTAAATTTATTCAATTAAATTCAATCAATTAGATTAAATCAATCAACAATTCAATCAATTATTCAATTTCAATTAATTCATCAATATTCATCAATAAATCAAATTAATCATTTTGGATGACTCCTTGCATAAGCCCTTTCCCCAATGATGTCAGGACAGGTCCATCCATTGACTGAGATCGAATCTCATCGGTCGTCACCTCTGGTTCGTACCTCATGTCAATTGATGAATCACCGTCCTGTCCTAGGGTCATATCTGACATATTTCCCCATTTTGCCTGGTCTCCACAAATTTTCTTTGCAACCACTAAAGGCAACTCATCCTTCCTTCGTGAGACAGCCAAAATGGATGGCAGATATTAAAGTTCTTTGGGAAAAATATCTCATCATTTTTCTTTTAATAGTACCCAAATCTCTTGGCAATATAAATTTCGTAAAACTCCTGAAATAAGACTGTAAAATTCCTTCAATCATGCTAAATTTTGAAACTCCATCGCTTGTAACACCCAATTTATCCCATAGGGCTTGAAAGTTCTTTCCCAAGTTCATGCAATCATTCTGCATTTGAACCCTATGATATCATTCATAATAATCATCATGATTTTATAGTCATGGTCCTATCATAATCATCTATTTAAAACGAACATTTCCTTTATCACCACAGCTATGTGGTATAATCAACAATAGAATAAAACTGTACATAGCAACAGGCTACCTCATGGCCACTTAGTATACCTATTGACAATAAGTCATAACAATATCGAATAATCATTGAACAATTCAAAAATCGCTTCCACTGCTCCAGCCGCAGCATTCGTCATTTTGTCTGCTCATCCGCGTGACCAAAACGAAATAAAGGGAGCTCAACCATTACACAGCGCTTTTAATGGCGCATGCCATAGGAACTCAACGCAATTTCGACTCGGCCAGAAAACGAGCAAATTTTGCAGGATGTTAACTGGAATTAGCCGTGAAAATATATCCAAAATACACAAAAATACCCACCCACAAAATAAACAACAAAACCCAAACAAACCCAAGGTCGACCATATTACACAATTAAATTACACATTCAATTACTCATTAAATTACTCATTAAATTACTCATTAAATTACTCATTGAATTACTCATTTCAGCATCGTATTGATTGCTGAACTGTTCATGGGTTTATACACACCTTAAAAGAGGTATGCTTTGTGGTGTTGCCCACCTACCACGTTTAATTAAATTAATTGATTGCTGAACTGTTCATGGGTTTATACACACCTTAAAAGAGGTATGCTTTGTGGTGTTGCCCACCTACCACGTTGAATTAAATTACATCATTTCAGCATCGTATTGATTGCTGAAATGTTCATGGGTTTGAACACACCTTAAAAGAGGTATGCTTTGTGGTGTTGCCCACCTACCACGTTGAATTAAATTACATCATTTCAATTAAAAAAAACATCGCTTCTACTGCTCCAGCCGCAGCATTCGTCACTTTGTCTGCTCATCCGCATGACCAAAACGAAATAAAGGGAGCTCAACCATTACACAGCGCTTTTAATGGCGCATGCCATAGGAACTCAACGCAATTTCGACTCGGCCAGAAAACGAGCAAATTTTGCAGGATGTTAACTGGAATTAGTCGTGAAAATATATCCAAAATACACAAAAATACACACCCATAAAAATAAACAACATTTATTCCGTTCAACAGAACAAACATTTCCTATATCATGACATGCATGTCTTCAAAATTATATGACCAAGAGAAAAAGTAAAACTAATTTAAAAACTGCGGGCAGTGATGATCCGGGGACCATACCGCTCCATCCTGATTGGACGAGTGCGTGCTAGAGTCGTTAACAACGACAGTCCAGATCCGATTGTTCAAAATTTCAACTCAATCGATCGAAAAATGAACGCAGGGATGCATTTTAAAGGTGCAGTGGCACTAACTGAGTTGCCACAAATATGGCCACGAAATTGCCAATATGGCCATCACAAAATAGTTTCCTTAATCAATTGGCTCATAGCATAACCAATCTGCAAGTATTTCATCCGAAGATGTATCTCTGAGGACTTTTAATTAAATAAGTCATTTATAAATGAACGAGTTAATTTATTAAATGATTAATCAATAAATCAAAATTTTCCTTGACAGCCACATCACTTGGTCAGTGTCATGTCCAAATATCAGCTTCCTTACTCAAAAGGTGCCTGAGTTAATGTAATGTAATTACTGTAATAAGATTACTGCAATTACTGTAATGATTACTGTAATTACTGTAATTACCGGAACTGTAATTACTGTAATTAATAAGAAATGTAATTAATTAAATAAGTACTTCATTAATCGCTAATAATTAAATAACTCGTGAATTCTTATCCGATTTACTTAACATTTGAGTGTCCCCAAAACGTTGGAGCAAAACGTTGCAACAACGAAAGTGAAACGTTGTAGCGACGTTGTGGAAACGTCAGCAAAACCCAACATTTGAATGTTCCCAAAACGTTGGAGCAAAACGTTGCAACAACGAAAGTGAAACGTTGTGGCGACGTTGTGGAAACGTTAGCAAAACCCAACATTTGAATGTTCCCAAAACGTTGGAGCAAAACGTTGCAACAACGAAAGTGAAACGTTGTAGCGACATTGTGGAGACGTTTTACAACAACATTATTTCAATGTTGCAGGAAAGTAATGTGAAAAACGTTCCCAAAAATGTTCTCTCTCTGTCTGTCTCTCTTTCTGTCTGTCTGTGTCTCTCTCTCACTTTCTGTCTCTCTCTGTCTATCTCTCTCTGTCTGTCTGTCTGTCTCTCTCTATGTGTCTGAATATCATCTTTATCTCTGTCTGTCTCTATGTCTCTCTCTCTTTCTTTCTGTCTCTCTCTCTCTGTCTGTCTGTCTGTCTCTCTCTATGTGTCTGAATATCATCTTTATCTCTGTCTGTCTCTATGTCTCTCTCTCTTTCTTTCTGTCTCTCTCTGTCTCTCTCTGTCTATCTCTCTCTGTCTGTCTCTCTTTCTCACTTTCTGTCTCTCTCTGTCTATCTCTCTCTGTCTGTCTGTCTGTCTCTCTCTATGTGTCTGACTATCATCTTTATCTCTGTCTGTCTCTATGTCTCTCTCTCTTTCTTTCTGTCTGTCTCTCTCTCTCTGTCTCTCTCTGTCTATCTCTCTCTGTCTGTCTGTCTGTCTCTCTTTCTGTCTCTCTCTGTCTATCTCTCTCTGTCTGTCTGTCTGTCTCTCTCTATGTGTCTGAATATCATCTTTATCTCTGTCTGTCTCTATGTCTCTCTCTCTTTCTCTCTCTGTCTATCTCTCTCTGTCTGTCTCTCTTTCTCACTTTCTGTCTCTCTCTGTCTATCTCTCTTTGTCTGTCTGTCTGTCTCTCTCTATGTGTCTGAATATCATCTTTATCTCTGTCTGTCTCTATGTCTCTCTCTCTTTCTTTCTGTCTCTCTCTCTCTGTCTGTCTGTCTGTCTCTCTCTATGTGTCTGAATATCATCTTTATCTCTGTTTGTCTCTATGTCTCTCTCTCTTTCTTTCTGTCTCTCTCTCTCTCTGTCTCTCTCTGTCTATCTCTCTCTGTCTGTCTCTCTCTGTCTGTCTGTCTGTCTCTCTTTCTGTCTCTCTCTGTCTATCTCTCTCTGTCTGTCTGTCTGTCTCTCTCTATGTGTCTGAATATCATCTTTATCTCTGTCTGTCTCTATGTCTCTCTCTCTTTCTTTCTGTCTCTCTCTCTCTGTCTGTCTGTCTGTCTCTCTCTATGTGTCTGAATATCATCTTTATCTCTGTTTTTCTCTATGTCTCTCTCTTTTTCTTTCTGTCTCTCTCTCTCTGTCTGTCTGTCTGTCTCTCTTTCTGTCTCTCTCTGTCTGTCTCTCTCTGTCTGTCTGTCTGTCTCTCTCTTTCTGTCTCTCTCTGTCTATCTCTCTCTGTCTGTCTGTCTGTCTCTCTCTATGTGTCTGAATATCATCTTTATCTCTGTCTGTCTCTATGTCTCTCTCTCTTTCTCTCTCTGTCTATCTCTCTCTGTCTGTCTCTCTTTCTCACTTTCTGTCTCACTCTGTCTATCTCTCTCTGTCTGTCTGTCTGTCTCTCTCTATGTGTCTGACTATCATCTTTATCTCTGTCTGTCTCTATGTCTCTCTCTCTTTCTTTCTGTCTGTCTCTCTCTCTCTGTCTCTCTCTGTCTATCTCTCTCTGTCTGTCTGTCTTTCTCTCTCTATGTGTCTGACTATCATCTTTATCTCTGTCTGTCTCTATGTCTCTCTCTCTTTCTTTCTGTCTCTCTCTCTCTGTCTGTCTGTCTGTCTCTCTCTATGTGTCTGACTATCATCTTTATCTCTGTCTCTCTCTATGTCTCTCTCTCTTTCTGTCTGTCTCTCTCTCTCTGTCTCTCTCTGTCTATCTCTCTCTGTCTGTCTGTCTTTCTCTCTCTATGTGTCTGACTATCATCTTTATCTCTGTCTGTCTCTATGTCTCTCTCTCTTTCTTTCTGTCTCTCTCTCTCTGTCTGTCTGTCTGTCTCTCTCTATGTGTCTGACTATCATCTTTATCTCTGTCTGTCTCTATGTCTCTCTCTCTTTCTTTCTGTCTCTCTCTCTGTCTCTCTCTGTCTATCTCTCTCTGTCTGTCTCTCTTTCTCACTTTCTGTCTCTCTCTGTCTATCTCTCTCTGTCTGTCTGTCTGTCTCTCTCTATGTGTCTGAATATCATCTTTATCTCTGTCTGTCTCTATGTCTCTCTCTCTTTCTTTCTGTCTCTCTCTCTCTGTCTCTCTCTGTCTATCTCTCTCTGTCTGTCTCTCTTTCTCACTTTCTGTCTCTCTCTGTCTATCTCTCTCTGTCTGTCTGTCTGTCTCTCTCTATGTGTCTGACTATCATCTTTATCTCTGTCTGTCTCTATGTCTCTCTCTCTTTCTTTCTGTCTGTCTCTCTCTCTCTGTCTCTCTCTGTCTATCTCTCTCTGTCTGTCTGTCTTTCTCTCTCTATGTGTCTGACTATCATCTTTATCTCTGTCTGTTTCTATGTCTCTCTCTCTTTCTTTCTGTCTCTCTCTCTCTGTCTGTCTCTCTTTCTCACTTTCTGTCTCACTCTGTCTATCTCTCTCTGTCTGTCTGTCTGTCTCTCTCTATGTGTCTGACTATCATCTTTATCTCTGTCTGTCTCTATGTCTCTCTCTCTTTCTTTCTGTCTGTCTCTCTCTCTCTCTGTCTCTCTCTGTCTATCTCTCTCTGTCTGTCTGTCTTTCTCTCTCTATGTGTCTGACTATCATCTTTATCTCTGTCTGTCTCTATGTCTCTCTCTCTTTCTTTCTGTCTCTCTCTCTCTGTCTGTCTGTCTGTCTCTCTCTATGTGTCTGACTATCATCTTTATCTCTGTCTGTCTCTATGTCTCTCTCTCTTTCTTTCTGTCTCTCTCTCTCTGTCTCTCTCTGTCTATCTCTCTCTGTCTGTCTCTCTTTCTCACTTTCTGTCTCTCTCTGTCTATCTCTCTCTGTCTGTCTGTCTGTCTCTCTCTATGTCTGTCTCTATGTCTCTCTCTCTCTATGTCTCTCTCTCTTTCTGTCTGTCTCTCTCTCTCTGTCTCTCTCTGTCTATCTCTCTCTGTCTGTCTGTCTTTCTCTCTCTATGTGTCTGACTATCATCTTTATCTCTGTCTGTCTCTATGTCTCTCTCTCTTTCTTTCTGTCTCTCTCTCTCTGTCTGTCTGTCTGTCTCTCTCTATGTGTCTGACTATCATCTTTATCTCTGTCTGTCTCTATGTCTCTCTCTCTTTCTTTCTGTCTCTCTCTCTCTGTCTCTCTCTGTCTATCTCTCTCTGTCTGTCTCTCTTTCTCACTTTCTGTCTCTCTCTGTCTATCTCTCTCTGTCTGTCTGTCTGTCTCTCTCTATGTGTCTGAATATCATCTTTATCTCTGTCTGTCTCTATGTCTCTCTCTCTTTCTTTCTGTCTCTCTCTCTCTCTGTCTCTCTCTGTCTATCTCTCTCTGTCTGTCTCTCTTTCTCACTTTCTGTCTCTCTCTGTCTATCTCTCTCTGTCTGTCTGTCTGTCTCTCTCTATGTGTCTGACTATCATCTTTATCTCTGTCTGTCTCTATGTCTCTCTCTCTCTTTCTTTCTGTCTGTCTCTCTCTCTCTGTCTCTCTCTGTCTATCTCTCTCTGTCTGTCTGTCTGTCTCTCTCTATGTCTGTCTCTATGTCTCTCTCTCTCTATGTCTCTCTCTCTTTCTTTCTGTCTCTCTCTATGTGTGGTTCTCTCTCTCTGTCTATCCAAATATCATCTTTAAGCTAATGTCCTTTACTGGGACAAGCAATCTCATAGCGATTTTATATTATAATAAATAGTATTTCATTTCTCTTGAAGCAATCCAGCCCCAACTTTCTTTGGAAGTCTTTTGCTGTCTGTCTCTCTCTCTCTCTCTGTCTGCCTGTGTCTCTCTCTGTCTGTCTCTCTCTCTCTGTCTGTCTATGTCTCATAATCACCAAACAAGAACAGTACACATTTCCTGTAATTATCTCTCATAATCAGGATAAATTTGGAACAGCCCTTAAACTAACACCAAGCAGATCAATTTTTATATTTAGGTTGAGGTTTCACACAAACGCTTTGCTTCTCGCAAAGCATCCGCCAATGGGAACTAGAGGGAGGGAGAAGGAGCGGGAGCAAGAGACAGGGTGCCGGAATGGACATGAGGGACAATGAGGGACAGTGAGGGAGTGTTGGTATGCAATTTTCATCCAATCGCCATCTTTCACAATAATTCTGGACCGGCATGAGGTGGCGTTGTCTGTCATGAATTTATTTGTTGATCGAACGAGTTTTAGACATGGCGGGAAAACTGAAAAAAATTATTTATTTAAAACGGGTGTACACGATTGTACACGTGTACGGACCTTACCGAACCTTACCGAACCGGCAAACAAATCGCCTCATGGTGCACTTCATGAGCCGATTTGCCTGCAGACCAGAGCACGGCTTTCAATACCCAGCGTATAATGTCCTCGCAAGCTCACGAATAAATAGAATCATTTAAAACGTTCCATCCTTGGATTACCTATGGACAATCACAAGTCCCACACACCAAATCCTCATTTTATATACACATAACTATTCCCAAGTTCGTAAATCATACTGGACAAAAACAAGACACACTCACCTTTAAAGGTCTTGTATGTGTCCAATTGATCTCAGCGGTGCCTCCAAATTGTAGTGGAAATGGTGCGGGAGACTCAAGACTCCAATGACCGGACACAGGTTTTACAAAAGGTCATGACTTTATTATTAACTGGTTGTTCACTTTCATTCCAATACCAAATAACTACCGTTTAACTCAGGGGTCAGGAACCTTTTTAACTGGGAGAGCCATAAAAGCCAAATATTTCTAAATATATTTCATTGAGAGCCATATAGTATTTTTAACGTATAATAAATTAAATATGTCTTACTTTTAATGCGACTTCTGGTGCTGCATGGTTTTGCTGATGGCCTTGTAGTCTGGTTCATACGTGGTGAGGTTGAGCTTCATGCAGGCGTTGAGGCTTCCATCAGTTAAACGTTAGCGTAGGTTGGTCTTAATGTTCCTCATATGCGAGAATGACTGCTCACATGCATATGTAGAGCCAAACATGGTCAATACGGCAATACTCACACGCTGCATTGTGTGGTATGTCACAGGAAGCTCGTTCCAAGTTTTAAGAATCAGCTGGTCTTCAGGTTGAAGATTTTTCATTTCTGTCCACTTGTGTTCCCTCGCCAGCTCTGCTCGCTGTCGCGCAAGACTTTCCAACTCTCCATTAAGTGACTTGAACTTACTCATCCACATGTCTGATGCCTTCAGGTCAGCAACTTCCAGCTCAAAGTCTCCGATAGAGACCCCGGGGATGCATGTCAGGTCGATTTTGTCCACTGCACACTCATGTGGATGAGTGATGAACTTGAAAAGACCAGTGCGCAAGAAATATCACAAGTATTTTAAAATCAGTTCCAAACTGTTTTTTTTTTTTTTTTTGTTTTTTTCAACTCAAAATTGTCTGGGAGCCATATGCCGTCCCCGGAAGAGCCATATATGGCTCGCGAGCCATAGGTTCCCGACCGCTGGTTTAACTCAATGGACCAGGTCACTCTATCCGCATGGTCCTTCTCGTTCGGCCGATGTTCCTCCGCCATTCCCGTCGGGCAGAGGTTCTGAGTATGAGTGCTCTCTCTCAGCGCTGTTCACAGGGTTCCGTTCCATTCCGTAGGTCAGAGCTTCTGGTCACAAGTCTCCTGACTCATCGTTTGCCCTGGTTTTTATGGGTCTTGTCGCGCTAATCCTTTCTCCGCTAATTCCCCGAGGTCATGCATGCACCGAGTCCTGGCATCAGCTCGCTCCCCTCCTGCTGCGAGTTCCGTTTACCAAACGATAGGGGGGTGCTCCAGCCTGGGGCTGTGACCAGGTGGACAAGAGATTACCATGTTCGTGCACATTCTTGGCATCCATTTACGAAATCGTTACCAGTCTTTAATCAATGAGTTACCAGTGCCAATCAATAAGTTACACTGAGTTACACTTCCACAGGAGGAATTGAAATAAAAAACGTGGGGCCGTTTTACCATCAGTCTAGCGGAATGTATAAAATCAGGTAGCTCCGGAAAAAAGGTTTCTATAACAACATTCCTTTTTCGGAATGTGTCCTTAAGAAACCTTTTTATCTCGGAGGGAGGGATTGGAGGGGTTTCTTCTTCCTTAAGGCTACCACATTCACTAACAGAGTCATCTATATCAGATGGCTCAGATGGTGTGTCACACTGGTTTTCATCATTTATCTCCTCACCGTCATCACATCCCTCCACGTTATCGGATGGGGCATAGTCCATAGAGGGAGGGGATGGGGAGGGAGAGAAATGAGCCATCTTCAGGGGATGGGGGGAATGGGGGGGGGGTACTAATTTTTGCGGTTCAACCATATCAGTTTCTAGGTCAGTAGACAAGGGCAAGGATTCAGCCACATCTATGTCCTCCAATACCGAGAAACGATTTTCTGTGACGAGGGACAAATCTAGGGCAGAGAGGAGGGGCTGTCGGTTTTCAGTTGTAGGTTTTTTAAAGAGATGACCGTTTTCATCTGTTGTTTGCAGATGTCTTTTTCCTTTTGGGCAGACTAATTGAAACTCATCCTGGTTAGTGGGAAGAGATTGCAAGGGTTTGGGGGGAGGGGGGGGGGGAGGGAGGACGTGATCATCGGGAGGGGATTCCCATCGGCTACCACGGCGAGAGAGGTAGGATCAGTTATAGCAGGCAACAAGCTGTGATTGGACGATGTCGCCTGGGGGATGAGATCTATCGTTAACAGACGATGGCTGCAATTAGATCCTTCAGTAGAGGGAGGGGGCCCTGTTTCAAGGGGAGGGGAAGGGGGTACGGCGGGGGGGTTTGGATTGGTGGTAAGAGGGCTTGGGTCGGTGGTGGACAGATTGGGATCAGTGGTGGTAAGGCTTGGGTCGATGGTGGGAAGGTTCGGGTCGGTGGTGGGAGGGCTTGGTTCGGCGGCGGGAAGGCTTGGTTCGGTGGTGGGAAGGTTTGGTTCGGTGGTGGGAAGGCTTGGGTCGGTGGTGGAAGGGTTTGGATCGGTGGTGGGAAGGTGGGGGGGGTTGCTTATTCCCGGTTCGGAGGGGAGGTTGTACTTGTGGAGAATTCTCTTTTCGGGGGCAGTCATGCTTAACATGCCCAAATTGTCCGCAGCCAAAACATTTTAGAACGTTGGTGGACACGTACACTGTATATTCGTTCTGTTGATGTTTTAATTTTATTATAAGGTTTAAATCTTTCTGGGAATTTTTTAAAATCATAAACACTTGCCGCCGGAATGAAACCACGTGCCTTAAATCGTTGTTTCGTGACCCGAAGGGAATCATGGAGATACGAGACACGATGGTACCGTATCGGGACAACTCTTTAATTAGTACATCGTCGGATACAAATGGGGGGCAATTTGATATCACGACTTTTATCGCTGGGCTATCTAGTGGGGAAATCATTACAAATAAATCTGGATCGATTGTCAAACCCTGTTCGACAATTTGTGGGACACAATCCGCGTCGGACAAAAAAATAACGATCCGCTTGTTCATCCGCGAAGCGGCAACAACCTTGTCGATCCCGACAACACGACCGGTTGCGAGGACAACGTCCTCGACACTAACCTCACGTTCCGGAGGTACACAAAAGAACCCGTGCTTACGGGTCAGGCTCTGAAAGGCTGTAAATCGAGATAGTGCAGCTGCCATGCTGGAACAGCTGCACTTACAACCCCTCCCCAACTCGGGGAGGGTGAATATGTAATATAATCTTCCCTACCCGAACTCTGGGAATGGGAAGTAATCAGACCTCTCAGATTTCCCTAACTTCGGAAAAGGGAGGCAACAAAACAAACTGAAGGAAAGATAAACGAAAGGAAAAAAAGGAAATAGAGGTTTAAGATGAAGGAGCAAACACCGATCGGGCGACGCCCAAAAACGGCGAACCCTTACCAGCGATCACCCTGTGCTCTCCGGCTCTCTCTCCCGTCTCAACGTATATGGGAATCACCAGGACGACTCCACGAACAGGCACAAGGACACGGAAGGGGGAGAACGGGGGGGGGGGGGGGGGGGAATGGAGCAACAACACAGAGCACTCACAGGCCTCCACAAGCAGACGCCATGACAGCACAACCAGCATACAAGAGAGAGAGACAGAGACAGAGAGAGAGATTTGAATTTTAGGGTCTTTTATTACAAAAGTATAAAAGAAAAACAAGTAATACAATAGCAGTCAACAAAAGTAATTAAATCAAGGAACAGAAAGACATGAGATTAATTAGAGCAGCAAAAAAAGTTCATCTCCCTCCACCTTACACAGGACTTCAGCTTTGCACCATTTTTGAACAAAGTGATTAACCCGAGAAGTCTCTCGGTAAAAGTGAAATTCAGTTTTAAGACGGGCAAACACAAAGCCTTCGAAGGCCAACAAAACACTGCATTCCTGTGAACTTATCCCGGAAACCCTTCTCTTCCGTGTAATATATATCGCGAGTTTTGCCTCAGCAAGCAAGAAATTAACAATTTGAGATCCGACATTCTCATTAGATACAGGCATGCAGTACACAAAATGATAGAAGGAAAAACAAAAACCGAAATTCCGGAAAGTATATTGCAGGAGTTGAAAAAGTGGAGCCAGCCTTTGGCATCCGACATATGCGTGGAAAGTGTCCTCGAGTGATGGTCAAAAAGGGCATTCATCAGATAACACGAGGTTCATTCTTTTGAGCAACACGTTGGAAGGCAAGGAATAGTCTGCAAGCCTCCACTGTTTGTCTCCGGCACGTTTAGACACAGGTGACGTGCACATCGAGGACCAGGTAGGAGAAGATGGAGCCCCTGCAGGCAGAAGACCTTTCCAATGGGTGGTCAGTGGGCTATTGGGGTTGGCAGAAATAACAACATTAAGACATTGCACATACAGAGTAGCCTTTGCACAGGCTTGTCGAGGTTTTGTGGAAGGAGCGCCAGAAAAACAACAATCAGGGAAGTCAGGGTGCATCGTTTTTGTGTTTTGAACATCGTGTGGTGGAGGCCACGATAAATTAAAAGAGTTAAACACTTTAACAATTGAACGAATAAGTTGTCCAATTAGTCGAGCTGAGGTAACATTACAAACTTCCAAAATCTGGTTAGGGGTCTGCCATCCAGAACAAGTATGGTTAACAAAGTCCCTGACAAGGAAAAAAACAGATTCACTGAAGGATTCTGAGTATTGCGCTGCAATACATGTCCCCTACCAAAGTTCAAAGTGCCATAACAGTAGGTGATAAATGTTGCTTCTGGGACACCTCCGTTTAACATGGGAAATCCCTATCTAATGTCATTTACCCCCCTGTCTTTTTCAAAAACCATAAACACCTCTATTTCTCCCTCTATGAACCTATAATCCTTCTCACCTTATGAACCTATAATCCTTCTCGCCTTATGAACCTATAATCCTTCTCACCTTATGAACCTATAATCCTTCTAGCCTTATGAACCTATGATTTTCTTCCTTTATGAACCTATAATCCTTCTAGCCTTATGAACCTATGATCCTTCTCACTTAGATGTAATTTTTACCCTATTCCCCCCACTACCCCCTTAATGTAGTTCCTTAGACCACTCTACTAATGAGCCTATAAATATATTATCTCTTTCTTACTTTTTAAAGAGTTCCATTCTCCTATAGAACTCATCCCCATCAAGTATATTTATAAAGTATACAGGTTCCTTAACCTTTTGTTGTGAAAGTATAAAGTGGTATGTTTCACAGAGGGTTCTTGTTTGACCTCCTCCTCTCCCACATACCATTTTAAAATTATAATATTTATTATCCGATTGATAACCATTAAAGTTTCACTCCACTCTAATATATTTTTCTTCCCGCCCTCCATTACCCCACTTAACAAATGAATACGTTTATCCGTCTTGAGAACCTTCTGACCAGTGATTCTCTCAACCTCTTGAATCTGATATTTTTCACATTCGTTATGTTTTCCATTTATATACCAAGGTTGATTACACCTCCACTCATTAGTCTGGTTGATACTTGGTTCTATCATTTATATAATCGTAAAAAAGGCGGCGGTAGCCCGTTAAAATCCCTAACCCCCCCTTTTTAGCTTATCACTTATATATATATATATATATATATATATATATATATATATATATATATATATATATATATATATATATATATATATATCTTATCACTTATATATATCTTATCACTTATATATCTTATCACTTATATATCTTATCACTTATATATCTTATCACTTATATCATATCACTTATATATCTTATCACTTATATATCTTATCACTTATATACTTATATAACCATAAGGGAGACTATCAATTCCATTTTCTAAAATAAACCTCTTATCATCAAAAGCCCCCAATGCTTTCATATTCACCTCTTCTGAATATAATTGATGTTTATAACTTCTTATTCCATTAATCTTTCTAAACTCTTCTTTCTTTGTTGTTAAACAGTTATAATAATCCTTAAAGTTTATTGTTTCTTTAATGACATTTTTATTTACACCTTTTAACTTCTTATCAGTCTTTTCAACGTTATTCACAATGTATTTATAAGCATAAGCCTTCGACCTCAATCCCACAAATTCACTCATAACATTTCCTCCCAATTCATCCTTGAACTTTCCAATCACCTTTTTATTTTTAGAAGAGAACAACTCACTCTCTGGACTGTAATTACTTGTATCATAGATATTAATGTCCTTTTTCATGTCTGAATAAACATCATCAGTATTAATTTTCAAAATAAAACTATCAGTATCCATATACAACAATGACACATTATCCTTATACTTTGATTTTAGATTAATATAAAAGTAATCATACATTAATGACTTTGACAAGTCAAGAATTGATGTTCCAATGTAAATAGGTTTGTCCATTTCAATACTCTCTTTAACCAAATGGATCGCACAAAAGTTCTCAGGAAAGACCTCAGCTCTAGTAAAACTCGGTCTATTAATTAATTTTGATGCTTGTTCCCAAGATGTTGCTAGTCTGATATTTTGTCTTTTCCTCACATTCTCCATGGTCTTACCAAAGACCGCATTATTCATCAATTTATAAAAGTCTTTCTCAAAATCTGTTTGTGACTCTGTTCTTCTTTGTGTATTAAAATCAATGTACCCCTTTAACCAATGACTTTGATTGAACTTTAGAACCCTGTGGATCTTCTCTACTCTTAGACCTTTTGATAAATATTGTCGCAAATTTCTTTGGTGTAGTACATAATTTTTCTTGTTATATAATGTAGTAAGTAATTTTTCTGTTGATTCACCTATATCAAACGATCGTTGATAATCACTCAACCATTCTTTCTTTGGACTTTCTTTCTCACAAGCAAATGGAAGATCTTTATGTTTGATATGAAGTTCTTCAGGATATTTTAAATCGACCTCAAAATAATAACCAACCTTTGAATCATCCAATTCTTTTTGTGTAGAGATACATACATATTGTAAAACCTTTGTGTAGTCTTTTTCCTTTACCCATCTTAGTTTCCTATAAGGAAGAGCTTGAGACATTGCCCAGCCATACAAGTTGTTTGCGTCATAGTACATCAAGTAAGAACTCTCTTTCGTTGAATCATAATTTGGAAGATATTTGTTATTTGCTTTTGCGTATCTGCTCGAGCATACTTGTGAAATTCCACCTCTTTTTGCCTTTTCAATCATCAAAAGCATATCGACATCGGTTATCAAATCCAAAGCTTGTTTTGTCATTTTCAACATCACGCTCCAAGCCAATCCAGGTGCTGTGTAGTAGTGAGCAGGATCCAATCCATATCCAGTGCGACAAACAGATCTAAAGGCTGCAAATACATCGGCCAATAAAAGCACATCAGTTTTGAGATACAAATCGTGATACTCGCCAAGATTCTTGATGTTATATTTTTCCCAAACATTTTGTGCGTGTACATAATCTTTATCAGATATATGACTGTTGTTTAATTTGTTATAGAAATTTTCTTTTAAAGGAAGTTGTGTTTCATTGAATCTCTCAAATGAGTCCATATAGTCATAGGGGTAAATTCCCTTTTGTGTTAGAAAATCTTTATCTGAAAAATACTCTGAAAGACATGGAAACTCTTTTAGATTTTGAACCAAGTTAGCCAATGGACTTGCCATGAATTTAAATGTATCAAGAAATCTGATATGAGTAATAGGAGATGTGTGAATTGTTTTTGTGAATGAAATGTATTTCTGATCCGTGTTAGGAATTGCTGAAATGTGTCCAGATGTCTTTGAAAGTTCATTAATAAATAGATGCGTATCATAATGAGCGTTGTTATGAAGAAAGACAGGAATGAAAGAGGGGGGTTTATAATTAATATTACAACTTTGATGAGCTGGACCTCTATATTTACCAGTGAGATGACAATGATCTCTAACCTTTAGACCTTCACCAATGTTTTCCTCACAAATATGACAAACATTGTTTTTTCTAAATTCCCTTTTCTGTTCACTCGTCAAGGACATTGGTTTATTGGTTTCTCTCATTATCTTGGTTAATCGGACACAGTCTTTTTCTAGTCGTTTCACAAACTCCTCTGGGGTATTTGAGCCTCTATACTCCTCTAACTTGTTATATTTATCACCAACGGATGATTTGATATAATAACAAAAACCGCAAGGAGTATGTTTTTGATATTTATTTGTGTATGATTCTTTTGGATCTGGAGAAGCAGTATCTATTTTTTCTAGAATACTTTCAAAATCAGCATATATAACAAATGGATGTTTGATCTTTTTCTTTTCATCTTTGAATGTGATCTTTGAGCCTTCTTTAGGCATATTGATTACCGTTTATTTATGTTCACCACAATAATTTGAATGTTTATCTAATCTTTCTTGTGTATGGAAGAAGTTAAGACAACGCAAACAAATATATATTTTATTTGTTCTTTTACATACTTGTGGTTTTATTAATTTAGCAATATCTTTGATGTATGTATAATGTGAATTTTCCTCTGAATTAAAATATAGAAGATTAATATGAGTTTGTTTACAATTGTCAGAAAGCTTTAAAACCTGAATGCTGTTTGTTTCTGTTAGACCATAAACATTAACTGATAAATTATTTATCTTTTCAAATTTAGGAATATCATTTAAAGCCATAGGAAACTTTAGATCTTTCGTATTTAATGTATTCTCATATTTTTTATAATGAGATACTCTTTCATCATGAAAATGTGGAGGATGTAAGTGTGCTAGAATAGACCAGAGAAAACATTTATTGTCTTTATTTTTGATATTGATAACTGCTTTTCTATTTTTGATAACACTGGGTAAATCAATGTAGGAAGAAGCTTTTAGAGGATCTGATTTAAGAATATGAATGTCTATGTAAATAATTTTTCCTATATTGAATCCACTTCCTACGATTGAATTATCCACATCTTGCTCTTGTTTAATAAGTTCATCATAGACTCCTGATGTTTTAAAATCTTGATATGAAGATATAAAGTGTGGCTCAGTTCTCATGTATGGTGTATCTATAACTCCTTTGTCCTTTGTCATTTCTAATTTTACTCCCATATAAAATTTAACTGGTTTCATTTCTTTTAGTGTTTTTTCAATCAACGTTTGAACAGCAGGTTTAACTATTTCTACAGCATCAACTATAGACTCTGGTTCAGGAGGTTTGAAGTTAAAGACTCTTATTTTAATATGTCCTTTGAATGCGCCATCAGAGTTTTTAGTTGTGATAAAATTTGATAAATGTAGAATTGTTTTAAGATGTATTTCGAAGCCTTTCTTGAGGATATTTTTATTACATGCAGAACAGTGTTTTGTTTCCTTCTGAATAGGAGATAGTAGGTGAAGTAGATTAAATGTGTGTTTGTTAGTTTTAAGGTGTCTTTTGTATTGTTTATATTCTTGTTCACAAACGTCACAATATGTTGCTTTGATCATATTAATTTATATAGTAAAATTATACTTAAAACAAAGTGCCTTTTTTAGAGGCTTTTTTAAAGATGAAACTGTGCTTAAAGTAAAACACCTTTGAGCTTTTCAACTCGTTTTATGTATATAACTTTACTTAAAGTAAAGCGTCTATGTATTAGCCAGAAAGTTTAGATACTCTAGTTCATCAATTTCAATTTCACTATCTGAGTCATCAATAAAGCTACTCTCATAACTATCATTTGAACACAAACTATTAGTATCATAACTATTTTCAGATCCTAGACTCTCAGTATAATAACTCTCAGAGTATTGACTGTTAATATCACTCATTTACATACCATTAAACTTCCATCAATATCTATATATTTTCTTTCATTAGAACTAATAACCACAATATTTTTTACATTAAATGTTATTTTCAAATAATCTCTAATAATCAGAGTACGGAATGATAGTTCACCACTAATATTCATATTATTAATTTCACCCACATCTTTGGGTCTATTAAAGAATATACAAATGTTTCCTCTAGAATTGTTGATGGTCTTATCATTCATTTTCAAAGCTTCTTTATCAATGACCTTTTCAAGCTTTGAGTAAATTGTTAGTAGTAGTGGAGAAACTTTTGTCAAATTTACTTTAATAGAGTTATTAATTAACATAGCTTGTCCCGTAAATTTAATAAAAGGACACATGTTATTCTCCATTATGGGTTTAATCCAAAAATTTCCATATTTATCTTTGTTCAATTTAACATCTTTGACATATTTTTCTATATCTTCCACCGAAGTAGAGATTGATTGAAATCCTCTAATAAAGGCACTTTGTTTTAAGTATAATTTTACTTTATAAATATGATAAATTCTGAAGGATTTAGAATTTCCAGACTCTCCATATGATAATTTAGAAATCTGCCACCGTTGTGGTAGAATAGGGCTTAATAATGAGGGTTCATATAAACAATGTATTTTCTGTGATTTAATTTTAATTAATGATAATAAAAAATATAGAAAAATATATAACTCTTTTAAATTAGAACCAAAAATGAATTACTTTACCAGATTAATAAGAGAGATGAATGTGAAGTATTATGGTGATAATACACCATTTCTTACAAGGGAAGAGACTATTTGTATTGAGGAAATGTATAAGGGTTTAATGATATTTATTATTCAAAATAATTTTAATGGAAATGTTAATACAAGATACTATATAAACAAAATAATGGATTATTTTGAAATTAAACCTGAACTCAGGATAAAATATAGAGTTTCTCAAAAAACTCAAAAAAAGTTAGATGACTTGTTTTCCAAATATATAAATGAATGATTTTTTACCCGTTTGGGAAAATAAGATAAAATTTAATAACCATAAAAATCTTCCAAATTCATTGAGATGTCTAATAGTCGGTTCAAGCGGATGTGGAAAAACCTGTTTACTTTTAAAGATGCTCCTTAGTCCTAATTTTTTAGCTTATGATAATTTAATAATTTTTACAAAGTCAAGTTTTCAACCTGAGTATCAACTACTCTCACAGGGTTTTAATGCGGGTCTTAAAAAGGAAGACATTATCGGTTTATTTAAACTTCAAAACAAACTAAATGATTATAATATTGATGATATAATACAATTATTTTGTGATACACAGAAATCAAAATCAAAACCAAAACCCATAACTTGTATTCTCAGTGATAATACGGATGATATACCTTCACCTCAAGATTTAGATAAATCAAAAAAGAACCTCGTTATCTTTGATGATTGTGTTAATGAGAGAAACCAAACAGTAATGGACAGCTACTATACAAGAGGGAGACATTCTTCTTGTAATTGTATTTATCTTAGTCAGTCATATTTTCAACTCCCTCGGCGCTCAATAAGAAACAATGCTAATACTTTTATTTTATTTAAGTTAAATTCAATAGATACAAATAATTTTTGGAGAGATAATTGTTCTACATTATGTAGTAAGAAGGAATTTGAAAATAATATGAAACACACGATTGGAAAATATAAATATATTGTTGTGAAACAAGATGAGATACTAAATGATATTTTTCAATAAATAAATACAGAAAATGAATACCGAAGAAAGAGTAAGAAAGTTTAAAGAACATCAAGAGTTGGTTTCAAAAGTTGTAAAGCAACAGGAAGACATAAAGAAGAAAAGGAGACAGAAACTAACTGGTGAAGAAGCCTTTGAAAGAAAACAAGAGAAATTTTTTAAACCACTTTTAAAAACTCAACAAACGATTTCACCTACAGTTCCCATGATAGAATTTACTCCGAAAAAATTTCAAATGCTCAAAGATTTTAGTCAAATGACAGAGCAAGAACTTGGAGAATTAGAATATGATGATGAAGGATTATTTCAGCATCTTGAGAAGGTAAATAAACTTTCCAAATTATATTGTAGAAGTTCTTCAAAACAATGAATATTTGAAGGGTTCAAAAACCAGAGCAGGTCTCATTCCAACAGAAGAACCAGCACAGTTCCATCTTGTGAAAGAAAAGTTATTGATATTTAATGATAAATTGGTGTTCTTAAGTTCTGACCAACCAAATGTTGAATTAACCCCAAGATTAATGTTTCTTCTAACAAAAGATGGACATGCTAATTCACCTTATTTTGATGAACCGCTTGATATGGAAAGAGAGGAAGATAGAGAGTATATTGAGTTGCTAAACGCACTTGATTATGGAGTTTCTGTTGCTGGTAAAAGTAAGAAGAATGAGAAGGAGAAACATATTATTGATGCTTTAAGTAAGCTTGGTTCGGGTGTTAGTTTTCTTCCAAATGACCCATCACAATTAGTTAATAGGTTATTATTGTTGTTAGGTAGTAAGAAGGCTGGAAACAACAATTGTTTTAATGAAGCATCCGCCATTTTAGATCAGTTGATGAATATGAAAATAATTAATAAATGTCAATACAAAGATATTTTATTAGATATTAAATAAGATGAGAAGCACAATTCTTAGTTTTAATTTCACAACGAGTGATTACACAGCTTCATTCCCTTACCCACTACAACTTGACCCCACAAAAGAATATGAGGCTTCTTTGTTGTCAATGGAGACTTACAATACCCTTTTTAATATCACAGAGAAAAACAACAAGTTTAGTTATAATCCAGGAAGTGGATATAAAACTATAACCGTTTCACCCGGTGCTTACGAGATTTCTCAAATATCTTCAGAAGTCTCTCGCCTTATGAAAGAAAAAGGTGATGAACCAAAAAATATTGCAATAGATATTCAAAAACACACTTCAAAATCAACTATTAAACTTAAAAATAATTATAAAGTTGATTTCACGATTGAAAATTCGTTCAGAGAGCTATTGGGTTTCTCTTCTAAAAAGATTGAAACTAACGGGACGTCTTACAGTGATAATGTCATTCAAATATCCTCCGGTATAAATTCAGTATTAATTCATTGTGATTTGATTGATGGTGCTTATAACGATGGAATAAGAACAAATACAATATTTTCATTCAGCGCATACTCAACCCCGATTGGTTATAAATTTAATATGGAACCAAAAAAATCTTGTCTATTTACCTGTGTCAGGAAAAACCATACACAGAGTAAATTTTAGGATAACCGACCAAGATAATCGTATGATATCCTTTAATGATGAAATTATATCCATCAGAATTCACCTACGTGAAGTTTTTCAATAAATAAATAATAGTTATTGTGAGAAAACACGAGTTGGGAAAATATAAAATAATTACAGGGGATGGGATGTTCCTTTCACCATACTATAAGGGTGAAGGTATGTTTCTTGGTAGAGGATACTATAAACCAAAGAGACAACGGGGTGTGGGACATCAATTTAGAAATAAAGGAGATGGGATAATTGATACTCTAATGGGTATTGGTTCAACCATCCTTAAACATAAAGACCTAATTGGTTCAACTGCTTCAGCCGTGGGCTCAGTTGCGGGTGCTATAAAGAGTATAAAAGATGCTCAAAAGGAGTCTCATAAATTACAAGCAATCAAAGAAATTAAAAAAGGTAAAACTCAACTATCTTCACAAGAATTTCGCTCCTTCACGAGCCTCGATCTTGTATACAAAAAGAAAAAAAAAAAAAAAAAAAAAGAACGACAAAAAATCATTAAAATACTTGGGTCAGGGTTTCAACGATTTTAATGCTATATAAATACAAGTATGGAAGCGATTGATAGTATCTATGATTTGGATGATACGATTATCATTTCAAACTCTACTAAAAAGGAAGACTATTTTAAGGTAAATGCTATAACAGGAACAGACTGGAATTCAAATGGAACATAAAGTTTTGAAATAAATAATCAACAAACTTAGTTGAATATAGCTGATAGTTTCTTGCTGTGTAAATTTAAATTCACTAAGGCCGCGAATAATACTAATGCTACACTCGTAAATGATTTCTTCTGGAAAATGTTTGATAGTGTCCGCCTGTATATTGGAACACAAGAGGTTGAAGTGGTTGATTATGTCTCTGCTATATCTGAAATGATGAAATTTACACTATATTCGTTTTGTGATAGAATGGGTAAGGGAGCTGTTGAAGGTTTTATTCCTGATATGTCAACGGGAACAAATGCTGACCCTGGTTATAGTCAAAGGAAGTCAATGTATAATGATGATACAAAAGCAGAGAATAGTTTTACCGTAGCAGTACCTCTGAAAGGTATATTTGGATTTTGTGATTATGATAAAGTTTTGTATGGTCTTAAAATTAGATTTCAACTACAAAGGAATGATAATGTAAATAGGTTGCTTTTTGGGGCTGAAAATGCTTTTGGCGACAATAATAAATTTGTTATTAATGATTTGTGTTGGTATATTAGTGAATATACTCCTAATCTTAAAACGGAAGAGATGTTAAATAGAAACCGCTAAATGTATCATACCTTAAAAGAAGATGTCAACACGTTAAACTGGAACACACTACCTACACTTGGAATTTGGGTGTTCTTGAAGGAAAGCCACGATACCTATGGCTCATTTTTAAGAAACCAGATGGAGAGGAGGGTACTGATAAGAATAATGCGCTGAGTGATAATGCTAAGGTGAAACAACTTCGGGTTTCTCTTGATGGAACATTTTATCCGCGAGATAGATTGGAAATTGATTGGGAAAAAAATGATTATGCGGAAGCCTACAAGTCTTACCAAATGGTGTGTGAAAGCAACGGTAATAATGAACCTATTTTGGATATGGTTGCGTTTCAAAAACTTTATACAATCTACGCAATTGACCTGAGTTCTCAAAAGGAAACTATAAAGTCTAATAGAGTGGATACTTCTCTATACATTGAAAGAGGAGAGAATGAAGAAGTTGATGCTTATTGTTTGCTTTTGGAGGAAACAGAATTACAGATTAATACAGATAATGGTGTTATGATTAATATCACATAGGTTTTTTCTCATAAATAAATGAGTAGGAAAGAACTGGTATATGTTAGTCAAATCAATCTTAATAAATTAACATCTTGTATTCAAAATCAAAAGCCTTGTATTATTAACGTTAATACAATTCAAAGAAAAGGAGCAGTAAGAATTGATGTTTTACTCACAAGAGAGCAGGTAAAAACACTAAATGATGCTGGTTCACTTAAAATTAAAATGACAAAACCTATGTTAAAGAAATATTCAATACAAGAGGGAGGATTTCTCCCGTTTCTAATTCCTTTATTTGCTGGTTTAAGTGCGGCGGGAGCATTGACTGGTGGTATTTCAGCAGCGGTAAAAACTGCTAACGAAAGGAAGGCACAACTAAAAGCTCAAAAAGAATTGGAAAGACATAACAAGGAGTTGGAGAAACAAATTAGTGGAAGTGGTGTAATTGTGGATTTTGCTCAAATCTTGAAAGTCTACCTGATAAAGCTAGATTGTTAGTTGGAGATATGCTTTCCTCTATCGCTCAAGCGGGTGTTAAACTAACTAAAAGGGGTAATGGGTTATATCTTTCTCATAAATAAATGGATAAATGGTTTAAACAATTTGGAAAGAATACAACGTCAAATATAGAATTTACTAAATATTTTTAAAAACTAAAAATTGATAATGTGGTTATTTGTATGAGAGATGAATTAAAAAAGTTGTCCAAGAATACAATGAATATTATTATGAATTTAGACACACAGAATGGTTCTCATTGGGTTTGTATTCATAATAGTCAGGATAAATATTATTTTGATAGTTATGGTATGCCACCGCCTGTTGAAGTAATACAATTCTTACAGAATGGTGTTTATCAAACATTTCAAGTTCAAGAAATTAATTCTAAATGTTGTGGTCAATTATGTTTATATGTATTATTTCAACTCAACAATAATGAAAATTTTTATGATATCATTTTTAATCTAATATAAATGACTTATGTTGGAAAAGATGGTTCTATCTTTGGAAAATCCTCTCAGGATATTGATTTATCAAATTATTATACAAAGGCACAGGCTGAACGACAAAAATATAGTATAAGTAAAAATATTAATATGAAGAATACTTATAAATTAATCAATTATCCAAACCCTACAGATGCGAATGACTTAATTAGATTCAGTGATTTATCACAATATATATATTTTAAATAAAACAGCACGTTTTGTTAAACAAGTAAAATTTACAACCACAACACCCGGTTATACTGACCATACACCTTTCCTCATTCAATTTAACTATCTGCTTACAATTGAATTTTATAAAGAAGGACATATAGTTAATATGCGAATCAATAAATGGGGGTATGATATGCCTGATTGAGGGTATAATTGGTATTTTTCAATAAACTTAGAAGACCTACATGATTTGAATCAGTCTCGTAAATAAGAATATTATCCGCTTGGGGAGGATAAGGATTTATGTGGAAGTACAATTAGTAAACAACAAATACATGATTTTAAGAAAAGAAAAATATATGATAGTATAGCGATGGTTAACATGACAAAGAAGGAAGGTAATGAGATAAGGATAGAAAGCCGAGGAATACAAACCGATTTGGTAGTGGGAAGATGGGGTGGTATTACCTGTTATAATATTAATCTCACATATATTTCTGATACATAAATGGCAGGAAAAAGACTGCAAGAGAATTATAATTTTTGTATTCAGGGATACCTACAAGAAAAGGGTGCTCGGTATTACATACCTTATGATTTGGAGCATATACATGGAAATTTTGTCATTAAAAACTGGCCTTATACTGATATTGCTAAACCCACAAATAGAGACTTGTTTAAAATATTAAATAAAAATGAACTTCTCAAAGTTATGAAATATAAAACTCTTTTAGAAATCGTCAACAAATCTTATTGGTATCCTATTATGAGAAAAATAATTATAGATACAAGAATATCTCAAAATCCAGATGAGTATATGTATAATATTCTTTGGGGCTCAAGCTCAAGGGTAGCAAGGGATGAGGAAGGAGTTGAAGAAGAGAAGGAGGAAGGAGTTGAAGAAGAGAAGGAGGAAAGAGAGAAGGAGGAGAAGGAGGAAAGGGAGAAGGAGGAGAGGGAGAAAAAGGAGAAGGAGGAGAAGGATGAAAGGGAGAAAAAGGAGAAGGAGGAGAGGGAGGAAAGGGAGAAAAAGGAGGAGGAGGAGAGGGAGGAAAGAGAGAGGGGGGAAAAATATAAAAAATATGACCATTCCTGAGATTAATGAAAGATTGAAGTTATTACGGCAAATAAATCAATCTCAACGCACCGAAGAGGAAAATAAAGAACTAATGACTCTTATGAAGATATTGGTTTTTTAATTTGCTATAATAAATTCAGAGAGCAGATATACAACATATAGTTGATGATGTTGGTGTTATTGACTTTAGTTAGTTTTATTTGTAAATAAATGGAGGAGAGAGTGAAGGCATTCCTAAGGATTCTTTATGTTTTAAAAATCAAGATAGAAATGTATATGTTGAAAACCCAAAAGGCTTTGGCACTATGTAGGACTTTTTCTCATAAATAAATATGAGTTATTGTCTCAAATGTAAAAAGAAAACTAAATCTAAAAATATCTCCTTTGTTAAAGCTAAAAATAATAGAGTTTATCAAAAAGGAATATGTCAAGTGTGTGGCTCTAAAAAGTGCCAATTCATCTCTCCTAAAAGTGGAGGAGACATACAAAAGTTTTTGTCAGGAAGTAAATTTACAACAACTGGAATTCCAGGGGAACTACATCTACCTGGATATTCTTTCTGTGGTCCTGGAACAAACCTGGATAAAAGATTAGATGAGGCTGACAATCCTAAACCTTGGTCTAAACCTACAAATAGGGTTGACGAAGTGTGTATGAAGCATGATATTGCTTATGGGAAAACCACTACGTTGACTGAAAAACATAAAGCCGACAGAGAAATGTTGTATAATTTGTCTTTGATACAAAATCCAACGTTGAGAGAGAAAGTTGATAGGTTTATTGTGAGAAATTTGATAAATGCTAAATTGAAACTTGGCCTTGGTTATTCACCCTCAAAAAACTATTAGGCTCTAATGATGTCATCAAGACTGAGGAGCTTTTGGCTGATGAATTACATAAACCTAAAATAACAAAGTTTACAAGAAGGAAAGTTTATTCAAAAGACACAGACCACATCTGGTCCGCTGATTGAATTGAATTGAATAATGATAGGGGATACAAGTATGCTTTAACCGTTATTGATTTGAGGAGTAGATATGCCTGGGTTGTTCCTTTAAAAAATAAAAAGGGTGATACTTTAATGTTAGCCTTCCAACAAATATTTAATAAAAGTAAAAGGAAACCAAAGAAATTATGGACTGATGAGGGAACAGAGTTCTATAACAAAATATTTATGAAATTTCTAAAGGGGGAGGGTATTCAATTATACAGCACCTTTAATGAAGGAAAAGCAGTTGTTATTGAGCGTTTTAATCATACTTTAAAAGAGAAATTATATAAAAAATTCACACAACTCGATTCTCAACAATGGGTGTATTTTATTCAGGATATTGTAGATAATTACAATAATACAGTTCATTCATCAACAAAATCAAAACCATCGGAAACATTTACAAAATTAGAATATGAAAAGGAGATTAATTTGAGAAAGCCAAAGTTCAAAGTTGGTGATATTGTAAGAATATACAGATGGAAAAGTCATTTTGAGAAAGGTTATACAAAGAGATGGACTAATGAATTATTCAAAATCGTTGATGTAATGGATACTATGCCTTGGACTTACAAATTATATGATATGAATTGGGAAGAAATCTTGGGTTCATTTTACTCACAAGAATTACAAAAAACAAAACTGATAATTCATTAAACAACAACCATCCATACTTTCATCCACCCAGATTAGCTAATTTAATTAGTAGTAATAAAAAAAATTAAATAAATAAATAAAAATCATAAGCCACACCCACACAGACCCCACCCACAAACCCCGCCCACACAGACCCTGCCCACAGACCCCGCCCACACAGACCACACCCACACAGACCCCGCCCACACAGACCACACCCACACAGACCACACCCACACAGACCACACCCACACAGACCACACCCACACAGACCCTGCCCACACAGACCACGCCCACACAGACCCTGCCCACACAGACCCCGCCCACACAGACCACACCCACACAGACCACACCCACACAGACCACACCCATCATCCCCCACCCCCTGTGCACCCCCACCCTTGATCCCCCCTCATCCCACCCCCACCTTCCCCACACACACAAGGGGAGGGGAGGGGTGGGATGAGGGGGGATCAAGGGTGGGGGTGCACCTTCCCATCTTTTTTCCTTTATTCTCTTTTTGTAATTAAGAATTAAATAATTCTGGACAAAGCAAATAAAATCAAAATTATTAAATAACATTAAAAACATAAAAATTATAATAAAACATTTTTCACAAGGTATAAATTCAGTTTCTTTCATAAATTCAGTTTCTTCCAAGGTATCATGTGGTATAAATACAGTTTCTTCCAGGGTAGTCCAACAGAATGTTGTCTCCCATGTTGGCTTCACCAATTCCTTCACAACTATTGGCTGCTTGGCCAAGGGTGATACAAATTGCATTGGTTGTGTCTGCAAGGCACAAAAGGGATGTTAAATTAAATTCACCAAACACAGTATTTGCCTGCCGTGCCATCCCGAGCCACGCGAGGGCAGTCTAAGACCATAAATGAGAAACTCCATTTATACCACACACATTGTAAGATGGAAATTTTAAACTCACATGGGCAGGGAATGAGTTGAATTCAGTTTCTTCCAAGGCAGTCCAACAGAATGTTGTCTCCCATGTTGGCTTCACCAATTCCTTCACAACTATTGGCTGCTTGGCCAAGGGTGATACAAATTGCATTGGTTGTGTCTGCAAGGCACAAAAGGGATGTTAAATTAAATTCACCAAACACAGTATTTGCCTGCCGTGCCATCCCGAGCCACGCGAGGGCAGTCTAAGACCATAAATGAGAAACTCCATTTATACCACACACATTGTAAGATGGAAATTTTAAACTCACATAGGCAGGGAATGAGTTTAATTCAGTTTCTTCCAAGGCAGTCCTCCGGTCGTGATCGTCGAGGTTGTGAAATCCCTGGGTTTCATCAAACTTCATGTTGCTTGGCTGGTTTTTCATGCTGGAATAAAACAAACAGTTAGTTAAAGGAAATAACACACAGCTCACTTTGCCACCAGTCCTTTAACACACAGTTATTCCAACCACCAGCTTTGATAAAAAGGAGAAAATTAATGGATTGAAGTTTGTGAATAATTAATTATATCTCTTACCTCTCGCATAAAATTTCAAACAAGGTGTTTAATTCGTTGTCAGTCATTGGTTCTGTTGTTGAGACAACCTTGGAGAATATGAACGGGTGAGAGAGGCTTTCTAAACACTCAACCATCTCATTATGAAGACCCCTCCGAACTTCAGTGAATTCTGTAAGAGTTTCATTCAAATCCTCCCTTTGTTGGTGATAATCATTGGCTTCATTTTCAACATCAATCACCAGCTTTGATAAAGATAGACTGCAAAAGAGAAAAAACAATAATTATTGAGAGGCTGTTAATGATGTTCCATATAAGACAATGAATAATTAATCGTGAGAACAAAAAAACTTACCTGTCTTCTGATAAAGCTTCATCCTCCATCCTCCAGAGAAACATAACGTGTGTTTAAAAAAGCAAGTGTGGTTAGAGCCTTTATAGGCAAGGCTGAGTCATTGGCAAGGCTGAGTCATTTCCTGTGCCACGTTGGCAACTGGCTCAACAAAAGATGATGCAATGTTTCGCCATAAATGATAGAACCAAGTATGGCCAGTGGTTAGAGCCTTTAAAGGCAAGGCTGAGTCATTGGCAAGGCTGAGTCATTTCCTGTGCCACGTTGGCAACTGGCTCAACAAAAGATGATGCCATAAATGATAGAACCAAGCATGAGCCTGACTAAAGAGTGGAGGTGAGAAGGATTATAGGTTCATAAGGTGAGAAGGATTATAGGTTCATAAGGCGAGAAGGATTATAGGTTCATAAGGTGAGAAGGATTATAGGTTCATAGAGGGAGAAATAGAGGTGTTTATGGTTTTTGAAAAAGACAGGGGGGTAAATGACATTAGATAGGGATTTCCCATGTTAAACGGAGGTGTCCCAGAAGCAACATTTATCACCTACTCATAACTTTGTCAAAAATGATCGAATATGTAAATTTATGCACGGCTGATGCTGGTTTTCAACCTTGATCTGAGGTATGCTGAGACACATGTGTGTCACGCCTCGCCTCGTTTGATAAGCCCACAAGGTCGCTCCGTGGAGCAACCTGCACGTGTTGCACTGTGTGAATTATAGGTTCATGCTTTAAAACGTCATAACTCTGAAACCATGTGATGCATGACGTCATGCTCACTGACTTTTTTTTCGTCATGGGCATGCGATTGTGCCTGCAAAGTTTGGCCTCAATCTGTTCAGCCGTTGCAGAGAAAAAGGGGTTTTCATGTTTTCACGAAAAACAATATGGCGGCCGAACCACGTGACCTGTGATGTCATAATTACCATTAAGATATTCTCCCGACCGAGTCCCCCCTACGGTGAAAATTTGATCTCAATCGGTCCTATTATTGCAGAGATTGTTTTTTAAAGGAAATTAAAACTTAAAATGGCACCGAGTTAAGGATCATCAGAATTATCAGAATTCCAAAAGTTCAAAGTGCCATAACTTTGTCAAAAATAATCGATACGTCTTGAAGTTCGAACTTGATCTGGAACTTATCATGAGGAAACCATATGCCAAGTTTGAAATCATTAACATTAAGAGTTTGGAAAAAAAAGTCCAGAAAACTGTTCTTTGTGTGATGGACTGACAGACTGACAGACGGACAGACGGACAGACTGACAGACTGACGGACAGACGGACAGACGGAGCGACGGCGTGTAAACCTATAGTCCCCTCCGGTGTACACCGTAGGGGACTAATAAGATACAGTACAAGTCATTGATTATTGGGATTATTGCTCACATGCCCAGCAAGGATCAGGACATCACTTGCGTTATTGAAGGTTGTTCGAATTCTAAACTGAGGATGGAGGTTCCTTGAGGATGAGCGATGAGGATGAGCCAGCTTTATGACCAACAAGATGGACGATACAACCATGGAAACGGATCAACCGTTCGGAATCCAATACAAAAGCTCCCAGGTAATCGGGTGTATTTTCCTTTTCATCATTGCCAGAGTTCTCAAGTTTCATTTTATCCTTTCACAACACTCACAAACATTATTCTGTGTATAACTGAGAATGAGGAAAAGAGCCGATCAGGGTTGAGAGCCGCACTCTTTATAAAGTCCTGATAAAGATCCGCAGGTTCCAAACCACTGTTCTGACAAGTTATGGCACCTGAAACAAGACCAAAAGTCAAACAGCGGTGCAGATGGGCTTGTAAAATATTATGAACCACAAACACATATGTTTAGCTTTTTAAACAGTCGCTAATGTCGTGTATAACATTAAACAAAGAAATTTGGAGGATCCCGACATCCGTGAGGGAGGTTTTCTTACAGAACTGTGGGAAGATCTACTGTACTCTAGATTATACCCCACAAGGTTTGGGTAAATAACATGACCGTCCTGGCGCTAATGTGGCGTTTTTCGAAGCGAACTTTTGAAACTCGCTCCTGCTGTTTAACACGAAACTGAAAGGGAGAAGCCCGGGTTGTGCTCATTTACCAAGCAGCTAGCTAGCGCTTGCCAAGCCAGCCGTTCCTTAACGGTTTTGAATGGAGGGCTTGCTCGAATGCTTAAACCGCTTGGCGATCTCTCCACAAGAAACTTGGTAAATGAACACACACCCAATGTTCTTGAGACCCGACCATAGATCGACTGTAATCTATATACCCCATAAGACGAATGACTCTTCCTGCCGCTCCCGTCGTGAGCGGGTGTCGGCCAACTAATAAATTAAAATGTTGGTCGGTGGAGTCAGCCGTCATCATGACATCATAGACGTAATGACGTAACAGACATAAAACTGATAGAACGGCATTTAAACTTCCAGTACATTTGCAGTCACGACAAAGGGATGAGTGTTATGAATAGATTTACTATAATATTAGCGTTACGTTAACATTATTTCGAAAATGATTTTACCATTAAAAAACCAAGGCTAATTCCCTACTTCCTCGGTTATTATTATGAGTGCTGAACACCGCTCATCATTGATCATGAACCACACACCGCTTCAATCCATTAACCTTTCTTTCACGACATCGGGATTAAAGTATGATGGTTATATTTTCTATATTATTATGACGAAAACGATACAACTGAAACGACACACTACTGTATGAGGAAACCTGGGCTAATTTGTCCGAAGCGGTCCGAAGGTGAAGCATAACGCCTGAGGCCTGTACGTACCATACCGTTTTGTTGGAAGAGCCGAAACGCCGATGCTTTCGTTATCTGATGGTCATTTTAACAATCGGTTTGTTTGTGGTTCACACTGAATGAAAAACGTCAAGGTAGAGCATGGCGATTGTGACATATCACAGGTTCGACAATAAGTTCGGCCTGAACGGCATATAAATCAAAATGGCGGCATGTGGAGAGTCAGCCGCCATACCGCCGTAATAACATCAGACGTAATTACATCACCCTGTCATGTGAAGTGACCAGATCCTCAGCTCTGATTGGTATAAGTTTGAGGGGACACACATACGGACGGACAAACTGTACGAGACGGCTTCGACCGATAGGCGACACGTTAAAAACATGAAATTATATATTACGCCCGTCCGTCAGTCCGTCAGTCCGGCAGCAGACTTAAAATCGACACAATAAGAGAACCTTCTGTGTGTGTGTGTCTGTCTGTCTGTCTGTCTGTCAGTGTGTTTGTCTGTATTTGTATGTGTGTGTGTATATGTCTTTGTGTGGATGTGCGTCTGTCTGTGTGTGTATGTTTGTGTATATGTGTGTGTGTGTGTGTGTGTGTGTGTCAGTGTTTTTGTCTGTATGTGTATGTGTGTGTGTGTGTGTGTGTGTGTGTGTGTGTGTGTCTGTCTGTGTGTGGATGTGCCTCTGTGTGTGTGTGTATGTATGTGTTTGTGTGCGTGTGTGTGTGTGTGTCTGTCTGTGTGTGGATGTGCATCTGTCTGTGTGTGTGTCTGTCTCTGTGTGTGTGTGTGTGCGTGTGTCTGTCTGTCTGTGTGTATATGTGCGTGTGTGTCTGTCTGTGTATGTATGTGCGTGTGTGTGTGTCTGCCTGTGTGTGTATGTGCGTGTGTCTGTGTCTGTCTGTGTGTGTGTGTGTGTGTGTGTGTGTCTGTGTGTGGATGTGCGTCAGTCTGTGTGTGTGTATGTCTGTGTGTGCATGTGCGTGTGTGTGTGTGTGTGTGCATGTGCATGTGTGTGTGTGTGTGTGTGTCTGTGTTGCTATTTTTCTCAGAGATGGCTGAACGGATCTTCGTCAAACTTTCAGAGGTTCATCCGTGAGTGCCGGAGAGTGTTTTAAGGGGGAATTAATTTTGGAAAAAAAAGTTAGTTGTACTTGGAATTTTTTGAAATCACTTTATCGTACCTGAGCCTTTGTATAGCTGTATAAAAGGTGATATGAAATTGTCCCTAATTGGTGTGCATGTGTGTAATATATTAAATGAAAAATTTTCCTTATTAGGTGCAGGTCGAGAAGTGTTTTATGCACCTGCAAAAAAATAGAAAAAAAATCAAATATATTTCTTCAAAACGCCAAAAGGATTAGAACATGACTGGGCAACGTCGGGTATTCCTGCTAGTTTATAAAAAATAAAGGATTATAATATAAAGTAGTTGATACTTTTGCGTCAGTGCACGTTGCGTCTTCGAGGCACCTGCGTTGTTACCCAGCAACGACGTAAACAAATTGACGTCGTAAACATTTACAGTTGGCACACTTCGCCGACGCTTTTTGGACACCTCCTCAAAGACAAGCGAGACGTATAGAGGAGGAAAATAACGGCGGAGAACGGCAAAGTCTAACCTCGGTGGTGGAAAGGAATCTGAGTTCGACAGAGGGAGATAAACGGCAGGTGCATTTAATTGTACAGGTCAGTATCGTTGTCATGTGCCTTTTTCTCAGAGATGGTTTCTGTCTGGCCACGTTCCCATAAAGCCTAGACTTGTGAGGTGCTGCAGGGACTGTTGTCTTTCCGGTAGGTTCTCCCATCCCAGCCAAGCAACTCTGTAGTTCTGTCAGAATGGCCATTGGGTTCTGCGGGAGTAATGCATTCGATCGTGTCCGTCCGTGTGTGTGTGTGTGTGTGTGTGTGTGTGTGTGTGTGTGTGTGTGTGTTTGTGTGTGTGTGTGCGCGTATGTGTGTTCGTGTGTTCGTGGGTTTGTGTACAAGATATCTGGAAAAGTTCTGAACGGATTTGGATGAAGGTTGGTGGGATGATTGCCCTTGGGATAAGGAAGAATTGATTAGTTTTTGGTGAAGCTCAGGATGTTATTCCTGATCCAGGAATTTTTTGAAGGATTTTTTACCATTGGAAGATCGGGCTCCAACTTGACCCACGGCGGGAGTATGTGCTCTGCTGAGTGGCGTTCTAGTTTTATTTTGTGTACAAGATCGAGGCTCGTGTAAAAGCTAACATTAGTCACATAAAAACAAACAGACACAAAAAACATATGATCAAGGGAGCGGGAGACAAGATGGGCAGAGAGAGGGAAGAACACAAGTGCAACAGGAGAGAACAGGGACATCGGGAGATCTATGGGAGGGAGAGGGCGTGGGGGGAGGGGGTGGGAGAGGTTAAAAAAATCCACATGGACACTGCTAGGACTTCCAAGAAAGAAGTCGGTATTTCAAAAAAGTGGATCTGGGGTGAATTAACGAAGGTAGAAAAGATCTAGTTTTTGGATGGGGGAAGATAAGAGATGGCGGTGAACAGATGTTTTAAAGACCTGGAGGGCGGAGTAGGACCAAGGTCCTTTTTGCCCAGTTGCTCAGTTTGGTTGGACGCCTCGCTCTAGGAAGAGTCAGGGTAGTTCCATATTTTTTCCATTAAGTAATGATGTAGCTTACCATGCTCTTGGGAACTTTCAACACTCCAGAAATTGTTTATACCCTTCCCCAGATCTATGCCTCCTCACAATTCTATCTCGGATTGCTCCAAACGGTTCCTTGGACTTCATGGTAGAGTTCCTGCTCTGACATGCACTTTTTATATTATATTATATATTATATTATACACACATATATAATATCTAATATATATAAAGCATATTGCATTTCGACCTCTCCTGTCAACTTTTCCATCAATTTCAATCATTCTCCTTATCCCAGCAGCTGAGCAGATCGAGATGCCGCCGATTCGTGGCCAGAAAGAGCACATCAAGCGACCAATGAATGCATTCATGGTGTGGGGACGTTGTCACCGCAAGCAAATGGCCAAGGAAATGCCGGGAGCGAGCAATATCGAGGTGAGCAAGGCCCTGGGAGCAGCGTGGCGTTCCATCACGGAGCAGGAGAAACGTCCATACTATGAAGAGTCCCACAGGCTGAAACTTGAACATGATAAGATGTATCCGAGTAAGTTCTTATTCATTAATTTCGCCACCCAAGGTGGATGGACGTTATGTTTTCACCCTGGCTGTCTGTTTGTCTGTCTGTGAACAGGATATCTCAAAACGTTGTGGACGGATTCGAACAGAATTTAACAGAGATGTAGCGCATGTCACAAGGGCGAAATGATTAGATTTTGGTGAAGATCCGGATTCGCATCCGGCTACGAGAAAATTTTAAGTAATTCTTCACCATTGGGAGATTTGGCCAAAAACGATACACTGCAGGATATCTCAAAAAGTTGTGGACGGATTTGGACGAAGCTTGGTGGACCGTTTGGGTGTCTGACAAGGACAAATAGATCCGGGCTTCTGGTTGGCCATGGAACATCTCCAAATCGTGAAATGTTTTCATTTTCATACATGAATCATGTAATGCTCCAGAAATGTTTCTCGCAGTTTCCTGAAATCTCTTGGCATATAATAATATTGTGTTCCTGGAAGGATATTTTGCGGCATTGTAAATCAATTTAGTCTCTTTGGGCCTGCATTATTGAACCTGATTTGAAGTGGAGTTTCCAGGATTCTTGTTCTTTCGATATTTTTCAACTTGTCCATGTTCATAAATTGTGCAGGAATCCTTTATCATTTGCAATGTAATAAATAAGTAAATTCGCATTTCCTCGGATTTTACTTGAATTTACTATGTATCAGGTATATTTTGGCATGTTCTATGTACGTTATATGTGATTGCACAGTGGAAACTGTTTTTCAGTCCAACAGTTTACATCGAATGATATTCCGTAGCTAATCTCTCGATCGTATCGTTTCACTTTCAGATTGGGTCTACAAACCAAGACAATCTCGCACTAAACTCTCCAAAAACATTGTCGACTATCCTAACGTTGAGAAAGTGCAGGAGGATAGTCACGGTATTGAACACTCAAAGTGTGGTAAGTGAGTGTCAGATACCAGCTTGACCTCAAGGTGAATTTGTTAAATTATTTCGAGGCTTTCTCCACTGGAGTATGAGTTTGGAGATAACCTTGTATGTATACCACCACTGACCGTTTGTTGTATTTCCAAAACATTCATTCAACTTGCGATTTTTCTTCCCACAGCTCATTCAACTCCATCTCATGATAATCACATCACCTGCAACAGTGATGAAAGGGAGATATCATTACCTGTCCATCAGTTCCAATTCTATCTGACTTGCCCTACGACAAACTCATCCACGGTGTTTGCGACATCTGTGTTTCAGAGTGTCGCACAAGATAACCCATGTAGTTCTGTTCCAGGCTTGTTTCAGGACAACTTTGAAAATATTGAGAAGGGTCAATCCTTATGGCTGCAGGAACCTTCACAGCCAGTCCCTCTCGCTGTGCTAGGAAGTCCTCCACTGGAGCACGAGATAATCCCGTCGCAGTTGCAGAACCTTTTAGTTGTCCTCCAACCACAATACCATCAGGTTTATGGAGCATCTCCTGAGTGCACACATCGAGTGAATAATATAAGTCAGAACGCAGGAAACATTTTACCAACTATTCAACCCCAAGGTCAACATGGGATTGACAACATTGCACTGGACAACGATCAGCACCAGCCCAACAGGTAAGTTCACTGTAAAAACATCATAGCCGTGGACAACCTGAGGCAGGAATAAATAGCTCATTAACAACCTCTCTATTTTGTTTTCACAGTGATACCTGCAATTCCATCCCTTGCCTTTTAAATGAAGGTGATCGACAGCATGAAATGTTGCACTTTATGAACCACAATGTCCTTCAGACAAATGAAAATACCAACCAAGAAAGCACGGCGTCACTCAACTCCCACCGTGAGGCTAACCTCGCAACAGATTCTGAACTTCTAAACTCAGTCGAATTGATGGCAAGCTCTTTGCTATCTGATGTTGATTGGCACAAGTCAGCTGAACTGCCTGAAGAATATTTGCCAGCTGACTTTCAACACTTGCTGGAACTGCCTGCAATGTCTCTGCCAACCGACTCAAACGAGTCCGTGGGGCGGCCTGTGGACTGTTTCAGTTTTCCAGCTGAGCTCAACTGGTCAGCAGAACTGTCAGACCTTTTGCTATCTGAAACCACATTCATGAGTGAACTTCCAGAATGAATACTAGCTGACTGATTCCTTCGGTTATCTTCAGGATTCGAATGCTCAGGATTCGAATTTCTTCTTGGATTTTGAATTGCTGACAAGCATCGAGACCTGTACCGAGCCTGATTTAGTTGTTTATTATATTGATGTGTGCATGCAGATTCAGCACTGCAGATTCCATGTTAACAGCTTTGAGTCCATTTGGCAATAAATAAAGTTTCTGTTTTCCAAGATTTTGACATCTCAAGTCTCTTTTGCTTCAATAAAATTGGCATAATCGGAACATTACAATCGATGGGCATTTATGGTCTTTTTGTAAAACGAGAAACAGCCGCTCCACGCGGAGGTAGCCACGATGGGTCATTATTACCTATATTATTTTTGCCAAAAGTGGATGGAGTTTATGTTTCTCCACCTGTCTGTTTGTCTGTGAGCACGATACCTCCAAAAGTATTGGACTGATTCAAACTAAACATGGTGGATAATTTGGGTGTCTGACAAGGACGAATTGATTTGATTTTAATGAAGATCCTGATCTAGATATGAGAATATTTTAATTTTTCAAGTGATTCTTCCCCATTGAGAGATAAACCCAAAAACAATACTGAATAGAGCACGATATCTCAAAACGCTATTGACGGATTAATACAAAACTTGGTGGATGAGTTGGGTAAGTAACAAGAACAAGCCGAAGAGATTTTTGGTTCAGGTCCGGATGGTCAGCGCTCTACTGAGTGTTGTTCAAGTTGTTGTTGTATAGCCCTGGACAGTTCTCTCGAACAGGCCCACGTCATGGAGACAGCCGATCGATCTCGCCGGAGTGACCCAGCGATCCCCCACATCCAGGATGGTGTACCCTCCACCATCACGAAGTCAGGTTCACGACACAGTTAGAGACAGTCAGAGAGAGAGAGTTAGAGAGATAGAAAAGGAGAGAGAGAGAGAGAGAAAGGGAGAGAGAAAGAGAGAGAGAGAGAAAGAGAGAGAGACTGACTGTTTCTTCCTTTTATTACAAGAGTACAAAAAATCAGTTGTGTTCAGTCATAAAGAAACAAAACACAATAAAAATGGTCTCAAGGAAAAGTTATTATCAAATCATCATCATCAAGTGTGCATATGACATCATTAAAAACCCACTTTTCTTTAAAACATGTTAAATTCTTGTTCATTTAAAAAAACCGGTATTCTAGCTTTAGTCTTGCATTTACAAGAGCCTTAAAGGTGAGCAGTACATCATATGACGAGTCAGAAGCGTTTCCCATTTTTTTCTTCCTGGATTTATAAATTGCAAACTTGGCCTGGCCAATTAAAAAATTCATTAAAACCACATTTCTAAGGGAAGACGGTCCTAAAACACCATAAATAAAAACATTGTGATTGAAGAGGGAACCAAGCTTCACAAAGCGTTCCTGAAGGAATGTAAAAAGAGGTTGCAATCGTTCACACTCAAGGTATATATGCGGTAGGGTTTCAATGGATGCACAGAAGGGGCATAGATTAGAGTTAGCAGTAGAAAACCGGTTCAGTAAAACATTATAAGGTAAAATCCAGTGTACAAGTTTCCATTGAATATCTCCAACATACTTTGGAGTAGGCAAGAGATAAAAACTTCGCCAATTGAGGCAATTGGGGGGTATTGGGGGTAAAACATCCCGCCATCGAAGCCTCGGGTGCTCAGAAAATGTTTTTGCGTTTAAAATTTTAACGTACGCGTTGTACAAAGTTTTCTTTGGAAAGGCGGGAAGGGATAATGCAGTATCATCAGGGCTGTTCAGGCCAGGGGACAGATTAAGTGGCGGGCTGAAGACTAGGAGTTTGGGGAAGTCACCCGCTGTTTCCTCGGGGGAAGGGCCAAGTTCCTCGCAGGTATTACGATACGTTGTGGATATCCCTTGAAGGAACCGAGAGATGATCCTGACAGATTTTATTCCGGTTTTTTGTGCCACAGCGGCAGCACTCCGCCGGCAGCTCCCAGACTCTGTCATGAGGTCTTTCACTCGCAGCAGCTTGGCATCAACAAAACGTTGAACGAGTCCCCTATTATTCAGGCTGTTTTCCAGGAATGGGGTTGTAGCATAGGGGCTCATTCAACAACATTTCCATGTTGTATGTTGCCATTTCACGGGAAAAGGACAGGGCTTGCCAGGCGTTCATCACCCCTTGGTAAAAGGTGGGCAGCAAGGATGAATCGATTTGATGAGGGTTCATCAAGAAAAGTTATCGGTCGTAACCCAGCTTGCATGTAAGCTGCAATATGCAGTTAGCCAGAGGCCTCCAGAGTAGGGCTTCATCTCCATATACAAGTTGGCGCACGATATGAAGCCGGAAGACCATAATCCGGCTGCAGATATCAATAAGACCTTGACCACCTTCAGTGAGTGGTAAGTATGCCACGGGGGGTTGGAGCCAGTGTTTCCCGCTCCAGAAAAAGTCGACAATGCTCTTTTGCAGTGTAATAAGAAGGCTCCCGGGCGGTTGTAGGCATATCATCTTATGCCATAGCATAGAGGCGACAAGATTGTTAATGACGAGAGTTCTTCCGCGGTACGAAAGTTGAGAAAGAAGTCCTTTCCAGCGGGCCAGTTTTGCCATTACCTTGTCCGGTAATCCCACCCAGTTCTGCTGCTCAAAGGTGTTGTCTCCTAGGAAAATACCGAGGTATTTAATGCCACTTTTCTGCCAGTTCACTCCTCCTGGTAGGACAATTGGCGGGCAATCTCCAGGTCCTATCCAAAGGGCTTCACTCTTCTTCCAGTTTACCTGGCCTGAACAAGCCTGACAATATGTCTTTAGTGCCTGAGCCACCGCAGTGACGTCAGCACTATTTTTTTATATAAATACAGACATCATCTGCATAAGCAGAGACTTTTAGTGGTGTGGTAAGAATTGATCCAGTGAAGCCAGAAATGTGCGTACGTAATTGGAGCAGAAGAGGTTCGATGGCAAGAGAGTATAAAAGTCCAGATAGCGGGCAACCTTGCCGTACTCCCCGTTGTACAGCAATGGGGCTACACAATACTTGATTAATTTTAAGAACACTGGATATATTACAATACAAAAGTTTAACGTACGAGATAAAAATAGGTCCAAACCCAAAATTCTCTAAAACTCTAAAAAGGTACATGTGGTCAATACAGTCAAAGGCTTTTCCTTGGTCAATGAAAAACAGACCAACATTCATATTAAAATTGTTACAAAACCGAATAGTATCACGGATAAGAAAGATATTATTAAAAATAGTATGTCCAGGAATACAAAAGGATTGATGTTCTCCTATTAGTACATTCATAAAAGGTTTCATTCGATTAGACAAGGCTTTGGCTAAAATTTTATAATCCGTACATAAAACAGAAATAGGATGCCAGTTCTCTATAAGTTGAGTGGCCGCTTTCTTAGGAATTAAGGTGGTGACTGCTCTCCGGCAACTCCACGGCAGTTGTCCATCCTCTAAACATTCATTCAATACCCGCAGTAGGTGAGGTCCAATGGCGTCCCAAAAAAACTGGAAAAATTCGCTAGTCAGCCCATCCAGTCCAGGGGCTTTATCAGGTTCCAAGGCCTTTAAGGCAGCGGTGAGCTCAGGTAACGTAAGAGGATCCTCCAACTGCTGCTTCTGATCCTCCGCCAATGTTGGAAGGTTAGAAACAAGTTCCGATATTGCATCCTGGTTAGTGTCATGCCGCATAAACCGTTGTTTAAAATGTTTCCGGGCACATTCCCTGATTCTGCCATCTTCATAAAGGAGTTCCCCATCATGGAGCAAGCGTGTAATCATTGACGAAGAGGCCCCCCTTTTAAGGCTGAAGAAGAATTTGGTTGGAGCATCAAGGTCGTGTATGTACCTCATCTTCAGGCGCAATAAGGCATTTTGTGCTCGCCTTTCGGATATGGAATTCAGTAAGGCCGTTTTTCCATGCATTTGTTGCCCCATTTCCTGGTAGCTCACACTTGCAGTTCCCTGAAGCTGTTCCTGTAATTCCAGGATTTCATCTTCAAGTAAGGTTGTGGTTTTTCTTTCCTCTTGAACACCATACACACGCTATTGTTGGCAGAACAGTCTGATGTGCGTTTTGGCATTATCCCACCATTGTCTGAGGTTTGAGAAATTCCCTTGGGAGGCAACTAGAATATTCCAAATTTCCGGAAAAATGTCCTTAAAGGTACTATCATCAAGTAAGTTGTTATTAAATTTCCAAAAAGCACTCTTGTGTTTCGGGCAGGGGGCAGAAATTTTGAGAAATGTTGCGCTGTGGTCCGAGAATCCTGATGGGCAAATTTTGGATGACAGAACGAGGCGTTCAAGTGGAGGATTAATATAAAACTTGTCCAAGCGAGCAAGTACAATATTACCCTGAATGCATCGACACCATGTGTATTGCCTGATTGATGGGTGCTGTACCCGCCATATATCTGGCAAATTCATTTGTTTTAAAAATTTGGTGAGAGGGATTGTGGAGGCAGGATGGGGCTCTGCACTGTTCCTGTCTAGTTGGGGTTGGAGGGTGCAATTAAAATCTCCACCAATACAAACATGATTGTCTTGGTTTTTTAGGGCGTTTTGGCTGTCGAGGGACGTTAGGTGTGTCCCAAGGTCATTAAAAAACCCTCGCCGAGCTACAGGCATACTTGGGGCATAAATATTAAAAATAGTATAACATTTTCCACAGTAGTGGAATTCTAGGGATACTAGGGATCCCTTGTGTATTTCGTCAAATTTAAGCGATGAAGGCGAAAAGGAGGGGCTAAGAATTATTGCGACACCGCCTTTGCGGGAGTCACCGTTACTAAAAAAAGGACAGGCCGGGGAAGAGCCTACACCATTCTGCGACACAGCAGTCGTTGGCATGGGTCTCTTGTAAGAGGGCAATGTCAACTTTCTTCTGTTATAAAAAATCCCTTACTTGAACTTTACGGACAGAGCTACATCCTCCGTTAATATTCAGGCTAAAAATGGAAAAACTCATTACAGCTACAAGGAGGAGTGACCACCACTCATTTTTTGATAACAGTTCATTCTTAGCTTTTTGCAACCACTTCTTTAAACGGTGACGTTGGGAGGAATTGAAATTAAAAACGTGGGGCCGTTTAACCATCAATCTAGCGGAAAGTATAAAATCAGGTAGCTCCGGAAAAAAGGTTTCTATAACAACATTCCTTTTACGGAATGTGTCCTTAAGAAACCTTTTTATCTCGGAGGGAGGGATTGGAGGGGTTTCTTCTTCCTTAAGGCTACCACATTCACTAACAGAGTCATCTATATCAGATGGCTCAGATGGTGTGTCACACTGGTTTTCATCATTTATCTCCTCACCGTCATCACATCCCTCCACGTTATCGGATGGGGCATAGTCCATAGAGGGAGGGGACGGGGAGGGAGAGAAATGAGCCATCTTCGGGGGAGGGGGGGGGAGGGGGTGGGGTACTAATTTTTGCGGTTCAATCATATCAGTTTCTAGGTCAGTAGACAAGAGCGAGGGTTCATCCACATCTATGTCCTCCAATACCGAGAAACGATTTTCTGTGACGAGGGACAAATCTTGGGCAGAGAGGAGGGGCTGTCGGTTTTCAGTTGTAGGTTTTTTAAAGAGATGACCGTTTTCATCTGTTGTTTGCAGATGTCTTGTTCCTTTTGGGCAGACTAATTGAAACTCGTCCTGGTTAGTGGGAAGAGATTGCAAGGGTTTGGGGGGAGGGGGGACGGGGGGCGTGATCATCGGGAGGGGATTCCCATCGGCTACCACGGCGAGAGAGGTAGGATCAGTTATAGCAGGCAACAAGCTGTGATTGGACGATGTCGCCTGGGGGGTGAGGTCTATCGTTAACAGGAGATGGCTGCAATTAGATCCTTCAGTAGAGGGAGGGGCCCCTGTTTCAATGGGAGGGGAAGGGGGTACGGCGGAGGGGTTTGGATCGGTGGTAGGAGGGCTTGGGTCGGTGGTAGGAGGGCTTGGGTCGGTGGTAGACAGATTGGGATCAGTGGTGGTAAGGCTTGGGTCGATGGTGGGAAGGTTCGGGTCGGTGGTGGGAGGGCTTGGTTCGGTGGCGGGAAAGCTTGGTTCGGTGGTGGGAAGGTTTGGTTCGGTGGTGGGAAGGTTTGGTTCGGTGGCGGGAAGGCTTGGTTCGGTGGTGGGAAGGCTTGGGTCGGTGGTGGAAGGGTTTGGATCGGTGGTGGGAAGGTGGGGGGGTTGCTTATTCCCGGTTCGGAGGGGAGGTTGTACTTGTGGAGAATTCTCTTTTCGCGGGCAGTCATGCTTAACATGCCCAAATTGTCCGCAGCCAAAACATTTTAGAACGTTGTTGGACACGTACACTGTATATTCGTTCTGTTGATGTTTTAATTTTATTATTAGGTTTAAATCCTTCTGGGAATTTTTTTAAATCATAAACACTTGCCGCCGGAATGAAACCACGTGCCTTAAATTGTTGTTTCGTGACCCGAAGGGTATCATGGAGATACGAGACACGATGGTACCGTATCGGGACAACTCTTTAATTAGTACATCGTCGGATACAAATGGGGGGCAATTGGATATCACGACTTTTATCGCTGGGCTATCTAGTGGGGAAATCATAACAAATAAATCTGGATCGATTGTCAAACCCTGTTCGACAATTTGTGGGACACAATCCACGTCGGACAAAAAAATAACGATCCGCTTGTTCATCCGCGAAGCGGCAACAACCTTGTCGATCCCGACAACATGACCGGTTGCGAGGACAACGTCCTCGACACTCACCTCACGTTCCGGAGGTACACAAAAGAACCCGTGCTTACGGGTCAGGCTCTGAAAGGCCGTAAATCGAGATAGTGCAGCTGCCATGCTGGAACAGCTGCACTTACAACCCCTCCCCAACTCGAGGAGGGTGAATATAGAATATAATCTTCCCTACCCGAACTCCGGGAATGGGAAGTAATCAGACCTCTCCGATTTCCCTAACTTCGGAAAAGGGAGGCAACAAAACAAACTGAAGGAAAGATAAACGAAAGGAAAAAGGAAATAGAGGTTTAAGATGAAGGAGCAAACACCGATCGGGCGACGCCCAAAAACGGCGAACCCTTACCAGCGATCACCCTGTGCTCTCCGGCTCTCTCTCCCGTCTCAACGTATATGGGAATCACCAGGAAGACTCCACGAACAGGCACAAGGACACAGAGGGGGGAAGGGGGGGGGGGATGGAGCAACAACACAGAGCACTCACAGGCCTCCACAAGCAGACGCCATGACAGTACAACCAGCATACAAACGGCCAGCAGGTGGCGACAGAGAGAGAGAGAAAGAAAGGGAGAGAGGGAGAAAGGGAGAGAGAGAGAAAGGGAGAGAAAGAGAGAGAAAGAGAGAGAAAGAGAGAGAAAGAGAGAGAAAGAGAGAGAAGAGAGAGAGAGAGAGAGAGAGAGAGAGAGAGACTTTTTGTGCCCTTTTATTATAAAAATATAAGCCATTACACAAAGCGGTTGTAAGCAAAGCAACCAGTTTAAAGAAACATTTCGTAAGGATCATGAATTCACCAAAAGGAGCAAAGGATATTTAAAGGAAACCAGCAAGTATAAAAATTTTACAAACCAAAGGTGAAGACACAAACAAAAACCACAAACAATTTTTAAAGGAAATGCTCATGCAAGAGCTATGAAGACATCAAGAGCAAATTAAGCGTTTAATTAAATTAAGCGAAAAAATTGAGAGAGGGAGAGACTGACTGTTTCTTCCTTTTATTACAAGAGTACAAAAAATCAGTTATGTTCAGTCACAAAGAAAACAAAACACAATAGAATGGTCTCAAGGAAAAGTTATTATCAAATCATCATCATCAAGTGTGCATATGGCATCATTAAAAACCCACTTTTCTTTAAAACATGTTAAATTCTTGTTCATTTAAAAAAACCGGTACTCTAGCTTTAGTCTTGCATTTACAAGAGCCTTAAGGGTGAGCAGTACATCATATGACGAGTCAGAAGCGTTTCCCATTTTTTTCTTTCTGGATTTGTAAATTGCAAACTTGGCCTGGCCAATTAAAAAATTCATTAAAACCACATTTCTAAGGGAAGACGGTCCTAAAACACCATAAATAAAAACATTGTGATTGAAGAGGGAACCAAGCTTCACAAAGCGTTCCTGAAGGAATGTAAAAAGAGGTTGCAATCGTTCACACTCAAGGTATATATGCGGTAGGGTTTCAATGGATGCACAGAAAGGGCATAGATTAGAGTTAGCAGTAGAAAACCGGTTCAGTAAAACATTATAAGGTAAAATCCAGTGTACAAGTTTCCATTGAATATCTCCAACATACTTTGGAGTAGGCAAGAGATAAAAACTTCGCCAATTTGGGGCAATTGGGGGGTATTGGGGGTAAAACATCCTGCCATCGAAGCCTCGGGTGCTCAGAAAATGTTTTTGCGTATAAAATTTTAATGTACGCGTTGTACAAAGTTTTCTTTGGAAAGGCGGGAAGGGATAATGCAGTATCATCAGGGCTGTTCAGGCCAGGGGACAGATTAAGTGGCGGGCTGAAGACTAGGAGTTTGGGGAAGTCACCCGCTGTTTCCTCGGGGGAAGGGCCAAGTTCCTCGCAGGTATTACGATACGTTGTGGATATCCCTTGAAGGAACCGAGAGATGATCCTGACAGATTTTATTCCGGTTTTTTGTGCCACAGCGGCAGCACTCAGCCAGCAGCTCCCAGACTCTGTCATGAGGTCTTTCACTCGCAGCAGCTTGGCATCAACAAAACGTTGAACGAGTCCCCTATTATTCAAGCTGTTTTCCAGGAAGGGGTTGTAGCATAGGGGCTCATTCAACAACATTTCCATGTTGTATGTTGCCATTTCACGGGAAAAGGACAGGGCTTGCCAGGCGTTCATCACCCCTTGGTAAAAGGTGGGCAGCAAGGATGAATCGATTTGATGAGGGTTCATCAAGAAAAGTTCTCGGTCATAACCAAGCTTGCATGTAAGCTGCAATATGCAGTTAGCCAGAGGCCTCCAGATTAGGGCTTCATCTCCATATACAAGTTGGCGCACGATATGAAGCCGGAAGACCATAATCCGGCTGCGGATATCAATAAGACCTTGGCCACCTTCAGTGAGTGGTAAGTATGCCACGGGGGGTTGGAGCCAGTGTTTCCCGCTCCAGAAAAAGTCGACAATGCTCTTTTGCAGTGTAATAAGAAGGCTCCCGGGTGGTTGTCGGCATATCATCTTATGCCATAGCATTGAGGCGACAAGATTGTTAATGACGAGAGTTCTTCCGCGGTACGAAAGTTGAGAAAGAAGTCCTTTCCAGCGGGCCAGTTTTGCCATTACCTTGTCTGGTAATCCCACCCAGTTCTGCTGCTCAAAGGTGTTGTCTCCTAGGAAAATACCGAGGTATTTAATGCCACTTTTCTGCCAGTTCACTCCTCCTGGTAGGACAATTGGCGGGCAATCTCCAGGTCCTATCCAAAGGGCTTCACTCTTCTTCCAGTTTACCTGGCCTGAACAAGCCTGACAATATGTTTTTAGTGCCTGAGCCACCGCAGTGACGTCAGCACTATTTTTTATATAAATACAGACATCATCTGCATAGGCAGAGACTTTTAGCGGTGTGGTAAGAATTGATCCAGTGAAGCCAGAAATGTGCATACGTAATTGGAGCAGAAGAGGTTCGATGGCAAGAGAGTATAAAAGTCCAGATAGTGGGCAACCTTGCCGTACTCCCCGTTGTACAGCAATGGGGCTACACAATACTTGATTAATTTTAAGAACACTGGATATATTACAATACAAAAGTTTAACGTACGAGATAAAAATAGGTCCAAACCCAAAATTCTCTAAAACTCTAAAAAGGTACATGTGGTCCATACAGTCAAAGGCTTTTCCTTGGTCAATGAAAAACAGACCAACATTCATATTAAAATTGTTACAAAACCGAATGGTATCACGGATAAGAAAGATATTATTAAAAATAGTACGTCCAGGAATACAAAAGGATTGATGTTCTCCTATTAGTACATTCATAAAAGGTTTCATTCGATTAGACAAGGCTTTGGCTAAAATTTTATAATCCGTACATAAAACAGAAATAGGACGCCAGTTCTCTATAAGTTGAGTGTCCGCTTTCTTAGGAATTAAGGTGGTGACTGCTCTCCGGCAACTCCACGGCAGTTGTCCATCCTCTAAACATTCATTCAATACCCGCAGTAGGTGTGGTCCAATGGCGTCCCAAAAAAACTGGAAAAATTCGCGAGTCAGCCCATCCAGTCCAGGGGCTTTATCAGGTTCCAAGTCCTTCAAGGCAGTGGTGCGTGCGCTCAGGTAACCTAAGAGGATCCTCCAACTGCTGCTTCTGATCCTCCGCCAATGTTGGAAGGTTAGAAACAAGTTCCGATATTGCATCCTGGTTAATGTCATGCCGCATAAACCGTTGTTTAAAATGTTTCCGGGCAAATTCCCTGATTCTGCCATCTTCATAAAGGAGTTTCCCATCATGGAGCAAGCGTGTAATCATTGACGAAGAGGCCCCCCTTTTAAGGCTGAAGAAGAATTTGGTTGGAGCATCAAGGTCGTGTATGTACCTCATCTTCAGGCGCAATATAGTCTAGTAGGAAGACTAGGTCCCCCTGCACCCCCCGGAGATATACTTCTAATCAGTGTTTCTAGATTGGAAAAAATGTGTAGAAAATGACTAGCTATGGCCCCAAGCTGAAACAATGTCCCACATACCATTTTTATGCAAATTACTGCTGCCATTATCAAAAAAACGATTTTTGACATATCTCAGCCAATATTGCAGATAATTGAAAAAATAAGGTGTCTAGACTCATGTTTTGACGGGTGTAGATCATGATAGAACTATTCATAACAAGATCACCTGTGTCTATGGTTTGCTAGTATGCTAATTAGTGCTTTATTTACAAAATAATCACAGTTTTACGAAATAATAGACTCATATTAAGGTCCGTCTACACAGACGTTAACACAAAGTTTTATTTTTCTAAATATTACAACTGTCAAAATAGTCCTAGCACTCAATGTGACCACTCTTCTCTTGCTTGTTTTAGATAAACATCATTAGCATTAGTGATTCTACACTGAGTCAGTCATCATCATTTTCATCGAAATCGTCAGAGTCAAACTCTTCTTCTCCTTCCTCTTCCTCCTCCTCTTCGTGCTCTCCTGTGTTCAGAAGATCCACCAGTGAGGTTGGTAGGATGGGACCACTGGACCACATTGGTTTCAACAGTCCTTCATCAGTCCTTATCCATCCTTGCTCCTCATAAGGTTTTGGCTTTTCGATGATAGGTTGATCGGCTCTTTTGTACAATGCTACGCGGTGGTTCACACGCTGGATGTGCGGCTTCAGGGCAGACTGGCATGGAGGAAGGCGAGCCAGATCAACCTTGGACTTGGATGTGAGGGTCTTGTCCTCTCCCACCATTTTTCGTAGCAGCTTGGCACGGACAATGTCCACTGATGACTCGCGACTCTGGCCGTACATCACACAGGTGAATTTTTCTAACTGCCTCTCCACCTCAGGGTTGGCATCCCAGTTGTCACCCAGTTCACCGAATGCCCTGTGAAACCTGGGATTCTTCTCCAGCTTTTTCAAGGGCCCGACTTTTCCCTTCCCTTTGAAGGCACTGGTGCAGTCTTCTCCGCTGAACACATAGTACCCCAGGAGAGTGGCACAGTAGTCCTCTCCCAGGGATTCTGCCAGCTCAGAGACGTTGACAAGTTGGCGATGCTTCCCTGACCCTGTATCCAGGTACACCGTCAGCTTGATGTTGTGGGCATGGTGGAGCAGGATCAGGAGGATGTCTGTGTCCGGTGTTCTGACTACAGCGTTCTTGTATCCGATGGTAGCAGCATGATGGAGGTACAGAACCACCCTGGTATCAGTCTCTTCCTGGTTGCTGTAGATCGTGGGGAGTTCACGTACCTCGACCTGAAACACAAAAAGGCACCGCATTTCAATCACCAGTCACTGCCAGTTTCAGATCTAGACAAACATCACAGGTAATCACCTTTTTTTCAGGAAAAATTACAAATTGAATCGCCATTCACGAAGGGCTTTCAATTTTACCTTGCCATTCGTTGAGGCAAGTTGGTGGGCCTTCCCCTCCACGATCAGCACAGCCATCTCTGTTCTCTCCAGCCTGGTAGCTGCCTCTTGTCCACTCCACACTTTCAGAAGAAGCTGGCACATCTGCTTTTTGTTGTCGTCATTTGCAAGGAACATTTTGAAGTCATATGGCTTCCTGGTTGCTGGTCCAGCCAGAATGATCTTCTCTGAGCTGCCCCGCCTCAGCCTTTCCTGCGCTTTGATTGACTCAGGATGGTAACTGTCAGTGGAGAACAGAAAGTGCTGCTTGGCCACCATCTGATCAAGCACCTGCAAGCATATCTCACCACATGTTGGGGGAAGGTTGGCAAGGGTATGCAGCAGCGCCATTCCATCCTGGATGAACAGGGCATCCTTGGGGTATTGCAGATCTTGTGGTGTGGTGTCCTCTAAAAGGTAGTGCAGAATGGAGGCTTTGTTGGTTTTGCAGAAGAACCCATCTGGTGTCCCAAGGCTAGGAGGCACTGGCATCAGGCAGTACTTCATGAGTTCTCCCAGGTCTAATGGCTCATCTTGACTCTGAGACTTGACAAGGAGCAGGAATGCAAGGTTGCTTTGCTCCTGATACTGGATGACCTGGAATGATAAATGGTGATTGGTTGATATGTACTACAGGAAGGACTACAGGTGAAAATTATTCATGTGCTATAAATTGGCATATTTACAATCTTTACATTGTTCATTGATGTGCACTGTCTTTAATAAACAAATTTGGAGTTCAATCTTGTATCTCAATATAGCATGTACAGGACGCCATTTAAAAATACAACATAAAATACAAAAGCACTTGGGTATTGGATTACATCCTTACCTTGCCCTGTGAGGATGTTAGTGTGATCTTCTTGTTACTAGCCTCCATGGTCTTGAGTTTCTTTCTCTTGATTGGGTTGAAGAAGCTCTCAGGTTCTCCGCTTTCCAGGCGCCTGATGAAGTCAGCTTTCGCAGCTTTCCCCACAGCTTCTGCTTGTAACACATCCATCTCAACATCCATGGGGACGGGAGCACCAGAGGCCAGGCAGTAGAGTTTGTCCTTATCAATGATGGTGAACGGATTGGTGAAGTTCTTGATAGTAGTTAGGGTTCGCTGAACGGCCTCCTCGCCTTTTCTGATCTCTGCCTTCTCTAGTTCACGATGTCTCCCTGCTCTTGGGCAGTCTGGGTCATCGATGAGATCCACCATCTCAAGGGTCTTTTCATAGAACTGTGCCCGTGCTGTGGTTGTTCGGCACCATCTCTGGTATGCCCCAAACTGACTGTACAGGCCAGCAAAGCCACCTGAAAAGTGAACATATTTTAATTGCATAACCCAATCATTAAAAGGGAAATGTTTTGTAAGAGCAGTTTACATCATATAAAGCTGGTTTCTACAGTTTCAAATGTATAATGTACTGAAAGAAAATGATGTACCTGATGATTTAGCAAAGCGCATGAACGTTTCTTCCATTGTCTTGTCGACAGCACTGAGTGCCCCTGGTATCATCGAGCGAGCCACTGCGATTGCACCCATAGTAAGCAGGTCCTTGGCCCCTGGGTGCGTGCTTTCCAGATTTGTCAGGTGGACTTCCAGCCAAGTCAGATATCTGTAAAGTACAGAGAGGGAAATACTGTAGACATTTATTGGAATAGCTCCTCTCATAATACATGAACCCAAGTATCAATTAAAATCTACTCAGTGATGGTTATACATTTTACCATGTATGCTACACAAACCTGGAGTAGTTGTGTCCGTCAAAGGCGAAGAAGATATCTGCCATCTCTCCGTTACACTTGTGAAACAGCTGGAGGTTGTTGGTCTTCACAGAGTGGAGGAGCATGAAGACAAGATGGCAGTGGGTAATGAACGACATCCAGAAGGCAGCTGTCTTCCCCAGGTGGCCCTTGCGCACCTTTTCCTCAAAGGCATGGTACTTTTTGATGAGGAGTAGAGTTGAGGGGTCTTTGAGGGCTTCATCGAGGTGCTCTCGGTTGCAAGACTGGGTCATTCTGAGAAGCACAGCAGGGTCAGAGATCATGATGTTCTCCTCCTCAGTGAATCTCTCCATCAACAGCCTCTCCATTGCCTCACACACTGTTTTGAGGCAAAAGAGGGACTTTGCGTAGGCCTTTCCACTGAGAACACCTTTGAGAGATCCACTTGTTACTAGTTGTGCCTCAAAGAGAATCTCTGCATATCCAGAACCACGCATCTTGTGTCCAGTGAGCATCCCGATGTAGTTCATGGATGTGTGGAAGGGTCCAATCGTTACTACATGACTAGCAAATTCATTTGGCCAGCGCCAGATGATGGGAAGGGCTTTCATGCAGACACCCAGATCAAATGTATTCAGGACCCATCTCTGACCCACCTCAGCAGTTGCTGCCTCGGAACGCTTCAGTAGCTCACGAACAACTGCGTTGTCTGTGATCGGTTGGTGGATAGGCGTGCAGTAGTCGACTGTTGATTTGCTGGGTGGGGGAGAACCAGTTGCAGAGGTGAAACCCCCTAGCCCAGGCACAGGCTGCAGGCCACAGCTTCCGATGTATCTGATGAAGAGCCAGATGTAGTACTCTTGCATCGTAGTGGCATAGACTGTGTCATTCTCTGCTGGCGGTGTGAATGATGAGCCTTCAGGGAACTTCGGGCCAACGCGAGTAAAGTGCAAGGGTGGGAGAGTTTTTGGTGTGTCGACCTTCAGGCTACGCTGTTGTGACCTATTGATGGTAGGTAGCATTCGGTCCTTGCTGCTCTCGAACCCGGGCTTGACCTCCTGCACCATGATTCCTCCAGCACTGTTTACAATGTTGCTGCCGTGCACACTGGTAGTGGTTTTATTCAAGTTGTCCCACTCACAGTGGAATACAAGGTTGCCCTCTCCTGTCACAATTTGTGGTGTACGATAAGTTGAGACTTCATCCAGGACCTTGGCGAGAGCAGTTTCCAACTCCAAGGCAAAATCGTAGCTCTCAGAGTGTCCAAGCCTGTGTAGTATTGTGGTGAGCTGTTTGCTTCGGAACAGGTGCCTTACAGTCACACAGAGGAGAATGTGCTTTGGTAACTTCCATTTTCCATCTGACACTGCACGGCACAGATCTTGTCCAATGGAGAAGACCAGACGCTTCACCTTTTCTGTCTCGATGCCCTCCTTGCCAGTCATTAGCACGCTGAGAAAGCGGACAAGGTCTGGAGGTAGGATGTCTTCAGGATTGAGCTCCATGTCTTCAGCTGTTGGTGGCCATGGTTGGTCTTTACACTCTCTGAAAGCCTGTAGAATACCCTGGCGAAGTTGGAGGGCAACATTTTGGTTCTTGTTTGTGCTTCCGAGTGTGAATGCTCGTGCGAGAGCATTGGAAACTGTTATGTTTGAGCTGTGCACAAGCCAGAAAGAAATGACATCACATTTGTCATGATCAACCTTCGTGAAGTGGATATGCTCCTTGATTGGGTCATTCTGTAGGCGTTTCAGTAGTTTCTCTGACCGATAATTTGAGTTCTCATATCCATTCAGTTTCAGTTCCTCGACATAGAGCAAGCGCAAGGAAGAAAGCTGTAGAACTTTATTCTGCTGGATGACCTGGGTTTGAATGTGTTCCAGTACTGAGTTGAATGCCTTTTCATGGGCGGCTGACATGCAAGCCTGCTCCTTTGGTGCTTCGGCTCTGTGAATCGCACGCTCATAGTTGTAGAATGCTGTGCGGAAAGCTTTAAAACATGACGGATGGTGTTTGGCCTCACATGCAAAGAGGTCTTTGTTTTTCACCTTTCGATGGAGTCGATAGAGACCCATTTTCTCAGCCCGTGTTTCGATTTGCTCCCATGCATTTTCTTTGTTTTTAAAGGATGGGAAGGTTGTAGGCCTCTCAGTATTGCGATGAGCATCTTTGGTCTCAACTTTCTCACAAAATATACACTCTGGCGGGAAGATGGGTTCAGCAGAACCTCCTGGTTTACGAGGAGAGTGATGCCATGATGAGGTTGATGGCCCTGGTTCTGTATCATCTCCCAGACGATGAAAGTGGCGGACAAAGTGCTTATAACACTTGCTGTGATATCCTACTCTTTCTAGGTCATCAGGAAGAGTTGCCGGGATCTGATCACATACTGATTGCATACGACATGGGGAGTCATGCGGTTGGTTGAGACGTCTATCCCGGATCTTTTGAAGCAGTTGCAGTTTTTCTGAAGCAGATCCTTTAATTTTACGGAGGGGCGTGAAATCCCCATGATCAGACATGGATGGTACATGAAGGATGCATGTAGGAGGAGAGCTTTGGGCTGCAGGTTCTACACTCCGTTTTCTTTTGGGCATGCTTGCTGTCGATGTCTACCATCACTGTTAAATGACAAATAAGAAATCACGAATGATGTTAAAAGTGCCTGTGAAAGGAGGCTCTGAGTTTTCAGTGAGGTAACAGAGGTTCTGAGTCATGTTCTACACTAGGGTACTTTTTAGCTGACTAAACCATGTTTAGTGGCATCAAAAGTGCTAATAGCTAAAACATCTAAATTCTTCCACACTAACGTTAGCTATCTAGGCCAATGAAACATTGTGCTAAGTTACTGTAGCTAGCTCAGCTGTCGTGCCTCTTTCTGGTTCAATTCATATACAGAAGTCAACAGATATGTCTCATGTTTGGCATTAACAAAAGTTTAAGTTACACCGACATTAGGAACATACTGTACATAGATGAGGCTAGCTTTAACGTTAGCTAACATGGTGCTAGCTGGCTCAGCTGTTATTCTGCCTGTTTATGATTTCATGCAGAAACTGAAGTCAAGAGTGTGAGTAACATTATAGTTAGCATCTTACCTGGCTAGATTGGAGGATGAATACCAAGAACAACACACAGATGGAATGGAAGACTGAACTTTCAACTGAGGTATTCAATAACATCAACGTTACCAATTGATACGAGCGCGCGACATTACCAATTGATACGAGCGCGCGAGCGCGCATGTTACATGGATGGAAATGTAAAATGGCAGCTATAGCAGCACTAATTTGGATCTCTAGTCTGTCATTTCTGCACTGTGATTGGATAACATAAAAAAATATGTTTGGGAGTTAACAGCAGGAGTTGGTAGATTTTACGTGGGCTGGGTGAGAAACCTTTAAATAAGCAAGTGAAAATCTCTCGCAATACAAAGTCAATGGTGGGAAGAAAAGTTGAGTGGTACCAATGTTACTGCCAATGTCCCGCCCCTATGCAAGACTCAGGAGCATCTTGTTGACATTTAACCTTGAAAATACCTGGGTTTAGACCCCTTAAATACCATGTTAAGTTATCTGCAGTATTAACGTATCCTTATCATTTGTAAAACTGATTATTTTGTAATTACAGCATTAATATGCATACTAGTATACCATAGACACATGTAATCATGTTATGAATAGTTCTATCATGATCTATGCCCTTCAAAACATGAGTCTAGACACCTTATTTTTTCAATTATCTGCAATATTGGCTGAGATATGTCAAAAATCGTTTTTTTGATAATGGCAGCAGTAATTTGCATAAAAATGGTATGTGGGACATTTTTTCAGCTTGGGGCCATAGCTAGTCATTTTCTACACATTTTGTCCAATCTAGAAACACTGATTAGAAGTATATCTCCGGGGGGTGCAGGGGGACCTAGTCTTCCTACTAGACTAATAAGGCATTTTGTGCTCGCCTTTCGGATATGGAATTCAGTAAGGCCGTTTTTCCATGCATTTGTTGCCCCATTTCCTGGTAGCTCACACTTGCAGTTCCCTGAAGCTGTTCCTGTAATTCCAGGATTTCATCTTCAAGTAAGGTTGTGGTTTTTCTTTCCTCTTGAACACCATACGCACGATATTGTTGGCAGAACAGTCTGATGTGCGTTTTGGCATTATCCCACCATTGTCTGAGGTTTGAGAAATTCCCTTGGGAGGCAACTAGAATATTCCAAATTTCCGGAAAAATGTCCTTAAAGGTACTATCATCAAGTAAGTTGTTATTAAATTTCCAAAAAGCACTCTTGTGTTTCGGGCAGGGGGCAGAAATTTTGAGAAATGTTGCGCTGTGGTCCGAGAATCCTGATGGGCAAATTTTGGATGACAGAACGAGGCGTTCAAGTGGAGGATTAATATAAAACTTGTCCAAGCGAGCAAGTACAATATTACCCTGAATGCATCGACACCATGTGTATTGCCTGATTGATGGGTGCTGTACCCGCCATATATCTGTCAAATTCATTTGTTTTAAAAATTTGGTGAGAGGGATTGTGGAGGCAGGATGGGGCTCTGCACTGTTCCTGTCTAGTTGGGGTTGGAGGGTGCAATTAAAATCTCCACCAATACAAACATGATTGTCTTGGTTTTTTAGGGCGTTTTGGCTGTCGAGGGATGTTAGGTGTGTCCCAAGGGCATTAAAAAAACTCGCCGAGCTACAGGCGTACTTGGGGCATAAATATAAAAAATAGTATAAAATTTTCCACAGTAGTGGAATTCTAGGGATGCTCGGGATCCCTTGTGTATTTCGTCGAATTTAAGCGATGAAGGCGAAAAGGAGGGGCTAAGAATTATTGCGACACCGTCTTTGCGGGAGTCACCGTTACTAAAAAAGGACAGGCCGGGGAAGAGCCTACACCACTCTGCGACACAGCAGTCGTTGGCATGGGTCTCTTGTAAGAGGGCAATGTCAACTTTCTTCTGTAATAAAAAATCCCTTACTTGAACTTTACGGACAGAGCTACATCCTCCGTTAATATTCAAGCTTCAAATGGAAAAACACATTACAGCTACAAGGAGGAGTGACCACCACTCAATTTTTTGATAGCAGTTCATTCTGAGCTTTTTGCAACAACTTCTTTAAACGGTGACGTTGGGAGGAATTGAAATTTAAAACGTGGGGCCGTTTTACCATCAAACTAGCGGAATGTATAAAATCAGGTAGCTTCGGAAAAAAGGTTTCTATAACAACATTCCTTTTTCGGAATGTGTCCTTAAGAAACCTTTTTATCTCGGAGGGAGGGATTGGAGGGGTTTCTTCTTCCTTAAGGCTACCACATTCACTAACAGAGTCATCTATATCAGATGGCTCAGATGGTGTATCACACTGGTTTTCATCATTTATCTCCTCACCGTCATCACATCCCTCCACGTTATCGGATGGGGCATAGTCCATAGAGGGAGGGGACGGGGAGGGAGAGAAATGAGCCATCTTCGGGGGAGGAGGGGGAGGGGGGGGGGTACTAATTTTTGCGGTTCAACCATATCAGTTTCTAGGTCAGTAGACAAGAGCGAGGATTCATCCACATCTATGTCCTCCAATACCGAGAAACGATTTTCTGTGACGAGGGACAAATCTCGGGCAGAGAGGAGGGGCTGTCGGTTTTCAGTTGTAGGTTTTTTAAAGAGATGACCGTTTTCATCTGTTGTTTGCAGATGTCTTTTTCCTTTTGGGCAGACTAATTGAAACTCGTCCTGGTTAGTGGGAAGAGATTGCAAGGGTTTGGGGGGAGGGGGGGGAGTGGGGGGGGGGGGGGGGAGGACGTGATCATCGGGAGGGGATTCCCATCGGCTACCGCGGCGAGAGACGTAGGATCAGTTATAGCAGGCAACAAGCTGTGATTGGACGATGTCGCCTGGGGGGTGAGGTCTATCGTTAACAGGAGATGGCTGCAATTAGATCCTTCAGTAGAGGGAGGGGCTCCTGTTTCAAGGGGAGGGGAAGGGGGTACGGCGGGGGGGTTTGGATTGGTGGTAAGAGGGCTTGGGTCGGTGGTGGACAGATTGGGATCAGTGGTGGTAAGGCTTGGGTCGATGGTGGGAAGGTTCGGGTCGGTGGTGGGAGGGCTTGGTTCGGCGGCGGGAAGGCTTGGTTCGGTGGTGGGAGGGTTTGGTTCGGTGGTGGGAAGGCTTGGGTCGGTGGTGGAAGGGATTGGATCGGTGGTGGGAAGGTGGGGGGGTTGCTTATTCCCGGTTCGGAGGGGAGGTTGTACTTGTGGAGAATTCTCTTTTCGGGGGCAGTCATGCTTAACATGCCCAAATTGTCCACAGCCAAAACATTTTAGAACGCTGGTGGACACGTACACTGTATATTCGTTCTGTTGATGTTTTAATTTTATTATAAGGTTTAAATCCTTCTGGGAATTTTTTAAAATCATAAACACTTGCCACCGGAATGAAACCACGTGCCTTAAATCGTTGTTTCGTGACCCGAAGGGAATCATGGAGATACGAGACACGATGGTACCGTATCGGGCCAACTCTTTAATTAGTACATCGTCAGATACAAATGGGGGGCAATTGGATATCACGACTTTTATCACTGGGCTATCTTGTGGGGAAATCATAACATATAAATCTGGATCGATTGTCAAACCCTGTTCGACAATTTGTGGGACACAATCCGCGTCGGACAAAAAAATAACGATCCGCTTGTTCAGCCGCGAAGCGGCAACAACCTTGTCGATCCCGACAACACGACCGGTTGCGAGGACAACGTCCTCGACACTAACCTCACGTTCCGGAGGTACACAAAAGAACCCGTGCTTACGGGTCAGGCTCGGAAAGGCCGTAAATCGAGATAGTGCAGCTGCCATGCTGGAACAGCTGCACTTACAACCCCTCCCCAACTCGGGGAGTGTGAATATCTAATATAATCTTCCCTACCCGAACTCCGGGAATGGGAAGTAATCAGACCTCTCCGATTTCCCTAACTTCAGAAAAGGGAGGCAACAAAACAAACTGAAGGAAAGATAAATGAAAGGAAAAAAAGGAAATAGAGGTTTAAGATGAAGGAGCAAACACCGATCGGGCGACGCCCAAAAACGGCGAACCCTTACCAGGGGTCACCCTGTGCTCTCCAGCTCTCTCTCCCGTCTCAACGTATATGGGAATCACCAGGAAGACTCCACGAACAGGCACAAGGACACAGAGGGGGGAAACGGGGGGGGGGAGGGATGGAGCAACAACACAGAGCACTCACAGGCCTCCACAAGCAGACGCCATGACAGTACAACCAGCATACAAACGGCCAGCAGGTGGTGACAGAGAGAGAGAGAGAGAGAGAGAGAGAGAGACTTTTGTGCCCTTTTATTATAAAAATACAAGCAATTCCACAAATCGGTTGTAAGCAAAGCAACCAGTTTAAAGAAACATTTCGTAAGGATCATGAATTCACCAAAAGGAGCAAAGGATATTTAAAGGAAACCAGCAAGTATAAAAATTTTACAAACCAAAGGTGAAGACACAAACAAAAAACCACAAACAATTTCAAAGGAAATGCTCATGCAAGAGCTATGACCACATCAAGAGCAAAAATTAAGCGTTTAATTAAATTAAGCGAAACATTGAGAGAGGGAGAGAGAGGGAGAGAGAGAAAGAAAGGGAGAGAGAGAGAGAGAGAGGGAGAGAGAGAGAGAGAGGGAGAGGGAGAGAGAGAGAGGGAGAGAGAGAGAGAGAGGGAGAGAGAGAGAGCGAGACAGAGAGATTTCATGCCTTTTTTTGAAGGAAAAAACCTTTTCCACCAATGCAGACAGGTAAAACAAAAAATATTTACAGGTCATGAGAGCATTTCTACAAATACAGACAGTGAGAAAAAAGAAAACCATGGTTACAAATCAATACAGATAGCAAATAAAGTTGATATAAACAGTCATAAAAAGGTACCATTTCGAAGCATTTCACATTACGCCAAATAAGAGAGCAATGCTATATTACAAGTTTAATGTAAGGACTCCGTCAGTTAAACTGCACAAGGAACGCCGAACACACCATCGTTTCTGGAAGTCCCCACAGTTATCAAAAGACAATTCCAGGTTCAGCCGAGATGACACCAATGACCTAAGAAAGACTACAGCGTCATCCACTGGAACAACACTGTTCCGGATTTTCCTTTTCCTGGACATATATATAGCAAGTTTTGCCTCAGAAATTAAAAAGTTGGCTAAAAAACATTCATGCCTACATCTGGGTTTAATACTAAAACCAAATATAAAAACACAGTGTGTAAAAACCAACCCCAACCCTTGAATGACATGCGATAAAACAGTAAAAAGTGGTGTCAATCTTGGGCATCCAACAAAGGCATGAAAAAGAGTTTCCTGGGCATCACAAAAAGGGCACTTTTCAAGGACATGTGGACACATTCGGTGTATCAAAACGTTTGAGGGTAAAATGTGATGTGCCAATCGCCACTGCAGGTCTCCGGAGCGTTGGGCAATGGGTACCTTGTACATAACAAGCCAGTTTATCGAAGTAGAATGAGTAATCTGGAGCATTCTCCTCCAGTGCGCTTGTGGTTCTGCAGGTCTATCAGAAACAAGGGTTTTGACACACATGCCATAAACAGAGGATTTTTCCATCAACTTAAAGGAGGTGAAACCTTGAAAAAGAAGCAAAAGCTCTGGAAAGGGGTGTTGGGATGAGAGAGGGCCAGCTTCCACCTGTGGAGCCCATTTTAGCTTGGTTTGCTTGAAAAGGCGCAGAATCACAGAAAATATCCTCCCAATGACCCGAATGGACCTAACTCCAGTGGCAACAGCGATGTCAGCAGCTGGTTTCCACTTGTAAGGAGGAGGGGTTCTAAAATCTTTAACCTTGGTGCATCCAGCATCAATAAACTTTTGCATAAAAGTGCGATCACTGCAGACCCCTTCAAAAATGGGGTTTAAAAAAATTGGCTCGTTTAAGAACATTTCAAGGGAATAATTACTGTTATCACGGCGAACGGTAACTGCCTGCCATGCCTCCAGCACACTCCTGTAGAACAGGGGGACTGATGCCATATCGACTTTCTTGCTGCCAATAAGGAACAGCTCCTGATCGTAGCCGAGTCTCCCTGCCTGCCGAAGCAGGCAGTGAGCCAATGCCTTCCACGGGACGTCAGTGTACAGCAGTCGACGAAGCGACAGGAGGCGAAAAGCCATAACTTTACTGGTAATGGCAATCAGACCCTGTCCTCCTTCAGCAACGGGTAGGTTTAACACACCAGGTTTGAGCCAGTGCTTCCCCCCCCCAAAAGAAGTCAATAAAAATAGATTGCAGTTTTTTAAGAATAAAATCTGGGGGCTGCAGTGCCATAAAAACGTGCCAAAGCATCGATGCTGCAAGGTTATTTATAATGAGGGTTCGGCCCCGATAGGAGAGTTGGCAGAGTAAGCCCTTCCATTTTAGCAGCCGCCTCTCAGTTTTAATTATGAGAGATTCCCAGTTTCTCAAAATGAAGTTTTCGGTACCAAGAAAGACACCATGGTAAAGAACGCCATCCCATGCCCATTCGAGTTGCTCCGGCAGAGTCGGAGGAGTGGCGCCATTTTGCGGACCAAGGTAGAGAGCTCTGCTCTTTTTCCAATTCACTTTTGCCGAACTTGCCAAACTGAATTCATGGACGCATTGGACCAAGGCCAAGACGTCCTCATCCGAGTGAACGATTGCACAAAGATCGTCTGCATAAGCAATCACCTTGAACGGGTTCGCAGTTGGTTGAGGAACGAAACCGGGAAGACGTGCGCGCAAACGAACGAGCAAAGGCTCAATCGCGAGGGAGTACAGGAGGCCGGAAAGAGGGCAACCTTGACGAATGCCTCTACTAGCCGGGAAAGGCTGACATAAAATGTTGTTAACTTTTGCTAAACTAAAAATGTTATTATACAGTAGCTGTACGTGAGAGATAAAAAATTCACCAAAACCAAACCCCCGTAAAACAGAGAAAAGATAAAAGTGATCGATGGCATCGAAGGCCTTTTCCTGATCGAGGAACACCAGACCAACATTTCTTTGTTCGAGAGAGCAGATATCAATCATGTCACGTACAATAAAGATACTGTCGTGAATTGACCTTTTAGGGACACAGTAAGATTGATCTGAGTGTATGATCTCCCCAATCACGACTCTGAGCCGGTTGGTGAGAGCCTTAGAAAAGATTTTATAATCCACGCATAGCAAGGATATCGGACGCCAATTTTCCACCCGATGCAGATCTCCCTTCTTGGGTATTAGGGCAAGCACCGCTCTACGGCAGCTGAGTGGCAGTTGGTTGAGTCGTAAACTGTCAGAAAATATTTCCAACAGTTCCGTCCCAAAGAGGTCCCAGAAAGCTTTGTAGAACTCTACGGGGAGTCCATCCAAGCCAGAGGCTTTTCCATTCGGCAAGGCTTGTAGTGCAACAAACAGTTCCTCCATAGTTATCTTTCTGTCCAGCTCTTGACCTGCAGTAGCTGACAAGGTGGGCAAGGACGCGGTTAAAAAATGCACCATTTCGTCATCAATGTCTTTCCTACAATACAGATCAGAGAAGTAATCTTTAACCAGGGTTCTAATGCCCTTGTGATCCTTTATCATATTGCCCTGCACAGTCCGTAACAAGGTGAGCTGCTCGCTACCCTTTGAAGTGTGTTCAAGTCGAAAGAAGAAACTAGAAGGCACGTCCAGATGACGCAAATTCTCCACACGGAGACGAACCATGGCACCTCTAGCTTGTTTTACACATAGCCTGTTGAGAATAGCTTTCTTTTTGGCCAATGAAAGATTCGTTTCCATTGTGTTGGAAGGTGACAGATGGCTTTGCAAAGCTAAAATTTATTTTTCAATAACACTTTTAAAGAGAGACTCATCTTTTGTACAAAAGAATCAATACTGCTGACAAAAGGTTTTAATTTGCGCCTTAGCATTATCCCACCATTGATTGAGGGAAGAAAAAGAAGGTTTCCGCAAAAGCAGTGTACCCCAGAAAGCCCGGAAGGCTTTAAGGAAAGCTTGATCCTCTAAAAGGTCCACATTAAAAATCCAATGTGCAGCTCCATAGTTCCGTATCGGAGAGAGAAGAGAAAAGGTGACCATGTGATGATCGGAGAAACCGATTGGTAAAATTTGCACATTGCCCATCATGTTAAGAAAGTTACTATTTATGTAAACACGATCTAGCCGAGCGAAGGAAAGCCGACCGTCAAGACAGCGACACCATGTATACTGGCGTATGAGGGGGTTGTGAAGTCTCCATGCATCAACGAAAGAGAATTTAGATAAAACCCTTGCCAGTGGGATGGTACTAGCTAGATGAGGTTCTTTACCGTTCCGGTCCATGGCAGAGTCTAGAGTACAATTAAAATCCCCACTCAAGCAAACAAGATTATTAAAATCTGCATGAGTGAGTGATGTTTCTAACTGTGTGAAGAAGGTGACCCTGTCAGTGCTGTCACTGGGTGAGTAGACATTAAAAAGTGTGTGCTTGTAACCATTGAAGGTGAAAGACACAGAAATTAGATACCCCTTAATTATGTCTTCAAAAACAATGTCAGTTTGGAGGAAAAAAGAAGATGAGAAGAATATAGCTACCCCGGCTCTAGGGCAAGTCAAGCTACTGAAAAACCATTGGCCGTTCATCAACCTTCGCCATTGGCTTTCGCACGAAGGACTGCATCTCGTCTCCTGTAAAAGCATGACATCAATATGCTTTTCCTCAGTGAGTAATTTCACCTGGGTCTTGCGCAATGGGGACCGCCCCCCATTGATATTCAAGGTAGCTACAGAAAAGGTCATGTGAAGAAGAAGGGGAAGGGGTTATATAGCGGAGGGTTGGTCTACTTGTAGCTCTTCCTTCGCTTTGACGATGTACTTCTTGAGGCGGAATACTTCTCGTTCCCCAACTCCGAACTGGCTGGACTTCAGGACGAGATATTTCGCGGATGTTATGAAGATTTTTAGGTCTGGAAAGAAATCTTTCACCTTTACTCGCCTCTTCCGAAAAGTGTCTTTCAGGAATTTTAGAATTTCTGCAGGTGTGATGCCCGGGTCACCCTCCGGCCCATGAGACAACAACACTTCGTTCCAAGCCCCGATGCTGATGCCAGACGTGAGGGATGAGGCTCCATCGGAGTCATAGTCCAATTGATCAGCGTGAGTCTCACCCTCTAACGATAAAGCAGGTGCCGGTGCAGCAGATGCTGTGTGTGCCATCCCCTGAATGTCTGCAGGTTTTGGACACGTCTGCAAATCAGACAATGATGCAACAGGTGTTGCGAGATTCACCTCTTCATGACCCGCTATGGTCATGCCACGCTCCGGAATTATATGAGGCGTTTCAACGACAGAACTTGTATATGTCTTGAGGGCACAGCCTGGGACATCCTGAGGCACAACCTCCTCAGGTGCGCCATGCCCAGCTGATACAGAAACTGCGCATTCCATGTCTGCGCAGCCCGGGACATTCTGAGGCACGGCCTCCTCAGGTGCCTCACGCCCCGCACGGACAGAAACTGTACAATCCGCACAGCCTTGGACATTCTGAGACACGACCTCCTCAGGTGCCTCACGCCCCGCACAGACAGAGACTGTACATTCTATGTCAGCACAGCCTGGGGCATTCTGAGGCACGACCTCTTCAGGTGCCTCATGCCCCGCACAGACAGAAACTGTGCATTCCATGTCCGCACAGCCCAGGCCATTCTGAGGCACGACCTCCTCAGGTTCCTCACGCCCCGCAGAGGCGGAGGCTAAAATGGGCTCTGTAGGTCCATTATTGTCATCACAAGCAGCTTTCACTCTGATTCATTAATTCTTTGTCATCATCAGGAGTTAGAGATGCAAATCTATTGTGTAAGGCTATGCCGGTAACACAAGGAGCCACCTCAGTGAGGGGTCCATTGTCGCTTCCAGTCAACACAATCTTTTTTGAATCCCTCGTTGCTGCTTCGTCATTAACGTTCGGCCGTTTGTGCTTCTTCCGAGCAGTAACAACAGTGAAACCTTCATCATTCACGGAGGAATCCCTCACTGCTGCTGTCGATGTCGACGGCTGATTGTCCACAGCCTTACCAGGTGCCGCCTGTTTAGGCGTGCCCACGGGGACAGTTACCATCGTACAGGTATCTCTCGCTGCTGCCGCCGATGTGGACGGCTGATCGTCCACAGCATTACCAGGTTCTGCCTGCTCGGTTGTTCTCACGGGGACAGTTACCTTCGTGCAGGCACCTTTAACATGTCCGTGTTGCCCGCAAATGAAACAGGTCGTCGTTTCGGTCGACACATATATTTGATAGTTATGACCATTGAGCGACAGCGTCATGGTCGCATTAAGCGTCTGAGCGTTGTCTTTGAGGATAATATAACAATGACGCCGGAAGGTCATGACGTGTCGGAGCGAGGCGTCTGCTCGAAGTCGCAGGGGGATCATCGATATCCGGGACACGACGGTGCCGAAACGATTAAGCGAAGAGACAATGTGCTCGCTCTTTATAAACGGCGGTAAGTTCGACAAAATGATTCGGACCGCCGGTGTGTCCATCGGACTAACACTTAAATAAATGCCCTGGGATAAGGACAAACCGTGTTCCACCACCTCATTAACGAGGTGTTCCTTTGATACAAAAACCACAATTCTGTGGTTCATCCTGGAAGCAGCGAGGACATTATCCAGGCCGACAATGTTACCAATACTGGTTACCACGTCCTCGACGCTCACTCCGTCAGGCGGGCAAGCAATAAGCCCGTGTTTGCGAGTCAATGACTCATACCTGCTATTGTGCAAACGAACGTTCGCCATAGCTAAAAATAAATGAAACTAAAGAAACGGTTTCGAAATAAAATAAAAGAGAACCTGTCGCGAGCAAAACCTGCAGGCGAAGGTAAAATGAAAAGAAATAGAATAAGGGAGCCGATAAACGACGATGATGAAGAACACGGCAAACAGAGCACAGGCCCGAAGAACACAAGGTTCTTTAGGACTCGCACCAAACTCACCGTGCGCGCTCTCTTTCTCTCTCTTGTCTCAACAAAGAAGGAAAACACGGGGAAAACTTCACAAGCACGTACAAGGACACAGAGGGAGTGAAATGGGGGATGGGAAAGGCAAACAACACAACACAGTACTCACAGCTCCTCACACACAGCAGCCATGATTGCCACACCCATGCACGACTCACCAACGACCAGCAGAGAAGAGAGAGAGAGCGAGAAAGAGAGAGACAGAGAGGCAGAGAGGCAGAGAGAAAGAGAGACAGAGAGAGAGAGAGAGAGAGAGAGAGAGAGAGAGAGAGGGAGAGGGAGAGAGAGGGAGAAAGAGAAAGAGAAAGAGAAAGAGAAAGAGAAAGAGAGATATTTGAATTTTAGGGTCTTTTATTACAAAAGTATAATAGAAAAACAAGTATTACAATAGCAGTCAACAAAAGTAATTAAATCAAGGAACAGAAAGACATGAGATTAATTAGAGCAGCAAAAGAAGTTCATCTCCCTCCACCTTACACAGGACTTCAGCTTTGCACCATTTTTGAACAAAGTGATTAACCCGAGAAGTTTCTCGGTAAAAGTGAAATTCAGTTTTAAGACGGGCAAACACAAAGCCTTCGAAGGCCAACAAAACACTGCATTCCTGTGAACTTATCCCGGAAACCCTTCTCTCCCGTGTAATATATATCGCGAGTTTCGCCTCAGCAAGCAAGAAATTTACAATTTGAGATCCGACATTCTCATTAGATACAGGCATGCAGTACACAAAATGATAGAGGGAAAAACAAAAACCGAAATTCCGGAAAGTATATTGCAGGAGTTGAAAAAGTGGAGCCAGCCTTTGGCATCCGACATATGTGTGGAAAGTGTCCTCGAGTGATGGAAAAAAGGGCATTCATCAGATAACACGAGGTTCATTCTTTTGAGAAACACGTTGGAAGGCAAGGAATAGTGTGCAAGCCTCCACTGTATGTCTCCGGCACGTTTAGACACAGGTGACGTGCACATCGAGGACCAGGTAGGAGAAGATGGAGCCCCTGCAGGCAGAAGATCTTTCCAGTGGGTGGTCAGTGGGCTATTGGGGTTAGTCGAAATAACAACATTAAGACATTGCACGTACAGAGTAGCCTTTGCACAGGCTTGTCGAGGCTTTGTGGAAGGAGCGCCAGAAAAACAACAATCAGGGAAGTCAGGGTGCATCGTTTTTGTGTTTTGAACATCGTGTGGTGAAGGCCACGATAAATTAAAAGAGTTAAACACTTTAACAATTGAACGAATAAGTTGTCCAATTAGTCGAGCTGAGGTAACATTGCAAACTTCCAAAATCTGGTTAGGGGTCTGCCATCCAGAACAAGTATGGTTAACAAATTCCCTGACAAGGGAAAAACCAGATTCACTAAAGGATTCTGAGTATTGCGTTGCAATACATGTCCCTACCAAAGTTCAAAGTGCCATAACTTTGTCAAAAATGATCGAATATGTAAATTTATGCACGGCTGATGCTGGTTTTCAAACTTGATCTGAGGTATGCTGAGACACATGTGTGTCATGCCTGGCCTCGTTGATAAGCCCGGAAGGTCGCTCCGTGGAGCAACCTGCACGTATTGCACTGTGAATTATAGGTTCATGCTTTAAAACGTCATAACTCTGAAACCATGTGACGCATGACGTCATGCTCGCAGACTTTTTTTTCGTCATGGGTATGCGATTGTGCCTGCAAAGTTTGGCCTCGATCTGTTCAGCCGTTGCAGAGAAAAAGGGGTTTTCGTGTTTTCACGAAAAACAATATGGCGGCCGAACCACGTGACCTGTGCTGTCATAATCACCATTAAGATATTCTCCAGACCGAGTCCCTCCAGCGGTGAAAATTTGATCTCAATCGGTCCTATTATTGCAGAGAAATTGTTTGTTAAAGGAAATTAAATGTTAAAATGGCACTGAGTGAAGGATCATCAGAATTATCAGAATTCCCAAAGTTCAAAGTGCCATAACTTTGTCAAAAATGATCGATACGTCTTGAAGTTCGAACTTGATCTGTAACTTATTATGAGGAAACCATATGCCAAGTTTGATATCATTAGCATTAAGAGTTTAGAAACAAAGTCCAGAAAACTGTTCTTTGTGTGACGGACTGACAGACTGACAGACGGACGGACTGACAGACTGACAGACTGACAGACTGACGGACAGACGGACAGACGGACAGACGGACAGACGGAGGGACGGCGTGTAAACCTATAGTCCCGTCCGGTGTACACCGGTAGGGGACTAATAAGATACAGTACAAGTCATTGATTATTGGGATTATTGCTCACATGCCCAGCAAGGATCAGGACATCACTTGCGTTTTTGAAGGTTGTTCGAATTCTAAACTGAGGCTGGAGGTTCCTTGAGGATGAGCCATGAGGATGAGCCAGCTTGATGACCAACAAGATGGACGATACAACCATGGAAACGGATCAACCGTTCGGAATCCAATACAAAAGCTCCCAGGTAATCAGGTGTATTTTTCCTTTTCATCATTGCCAGAGTTCTCAAGTTTCATTTTATCCTTTCACAACACTCACAAACATTATTCTGTGTATAACTGAGAATGAGGAAAAGAGCCGATCAGGGTTGAGAGCCGCACTCTTAATAAAGTCCTTATAAAGATCCGCAGGTTCCAAACCACTGTTCTGACAAGTCACCTGAAACAAGACCAAAAGTCTAACAGCGGCGTAGACGGGCGTGTAAAATATTATCAACCACAAACACATATGTTTAGCTTTTTAAACAGTCGCTAATGCCGTGTATAACATTAAACAAAGAAATTTGGAGGAATCGCGACATCCGTGAGGTAGGTTTTACTTACAGAACTGTGGGAAGATCTACTGTACTCTAGATTATACCCCACAAGGTTTGGGTAAATAACATGACCGTTCCTGGCGCTAATGTGGCGTTTTTCGAAGCGAACTTTTGAAACTCGCTCCTGCTGTTTAACACGAAACTGAAAAGGAGAAGCCCGGGTTGTGCTCATTTACCAAGCAGCTAGCTAGCGCTTGCCAAGCCAGCCGTTCCTTAACGGTTTTGAATGGAGTGCTTGCTCGAATGCTCAAACCACTTGGCGATCTCTCCACAAGAAACTTGGGAAATGAACACACACCCAATGTTCTTGAGACCCGACCATAGATCGACTGTAATCTATATACCCCATAAGACGAATGACTCTTCCTGCCGCTCCCGTCGTGAGCGGGTTTACGCCAACTAATAAATTAAAATGTCGGTCGGTTGACTCGGTGGAGTCAGCCGTCGTCATGACATCATAGACGTAATGACGTAACGGACATACAACTGACAGAACGGTTTTTCAACTTCCAGTACGTTTGCAGTCGCGACGAAGAGATTAGTGTTATAAATAGATTTACTGTAATATTAGCGTTACGTTATCATTATTTCAAAAATGATTTTACCATTAAAAAACCGAGGCTAATTCCTGACCTGACTTCCTCGGTTATTAGTATTCGTGCTGAACACCGCTCATCATTAATCATGAACCTCACACCGCTTCAATCCATCAACCTTCCTTTCACGACATTGGGATTAAAGTATTATGGTTATATTTTCTATATTATTATTACGAAAACGATACAACTGAAACGACACCACTACTGTATGAAGAAACCTGGGCTAATTTGTCCGAAGCGGTCCGAAGGTGAAGCATAACGCCTGAGGCCTATACGTGCCGTACGGTTTTGTTGGAAGAGCCGAAACGCCGATGCTTTCGATATCTGATGGTCATTTTAACAATCGGTTTGTTTGTGGTTCACACTGAGTGAAAAACATCAAGGTAGAGCATGGCGATTGTGACATATGACAGGTTCGACAATAAGTTCGGCCTGAACGGCATATAAATCAAAATGGCGACGTGTGTCGAGTCAGCTGCCATACCGCCGTAATAACATCAGACGTAATTACATCACCCTGTCATGTGAAGTGACCAGATCCTCAGCTCTGATTGGTATAAGTTTGAGGGGACATACATACGGACGGACAAACAGTTCGAGACGGCTTCGACCGATAGGCGACACATTAAAAGCATGAAATTATATATTACGCCCGTCCGTCAGTCCGTCAGTCCGGCAGCAGACTTAAAATCGACACTATAAGAGAACCTTCTGTGTGTGTGTGTGTGTGTGTGTGTGTGTGTGTGTGTGTCTGTCTGTCTGTCTGTCTGTCAGTGTGTTTGTCTGTATTTGTATGTGTGTGTGTCTATGTCCTTGTGTGGATGTGTGTCTGTCTGTGTGTGTATGTGTATGTGTGTGTGTCTGTGTGTGGATGTGCATCTGTCTGTGTCTGCCTGTCTGTGTGTGTATGTTTGTGTTTGTGTGTGTGTGTGTGTGTGTGTGTGTGTGTGTGTGTCTGTCTGTGTGTGGATGTGCGTCTGTCTGTGTGTGTGTGTCTGTCTGTGTGTGTATGTGCGTGTGTGTGTGTCTGTCTGTGTGTGTATGTGTGTGTGTGTGTGTGTGTGTGTCTGTGTATGTATGTGCGTGTGTGTGTCTGTCTGTGTGTGTATGTGCGTGTGTGTGTGTCTGTCTGTGTGTGTGTGTGTGTGTGTGTGTCTGTGTGTGTCTGTGTGTGGATGTGCGTCTGTCTGTGTGTGTGTATGTCTGTGTGTGTGTGTATGTCTGTGTGTGCATGTGCGTGTGTGTGTGTGTGTGTGTGTGTGTGTGTCTGTGTTGCTATTTTTCTCAGAGATGGCTGAACGGATCTTCGTCAAACTTTCAGAGGTTTATCCGTGAGTGCCGGAGAGTGTTTTAAGGGGGAATTAATTTTGAAAAAAAAAAAGTTAGTTTTTTTTGGAATTCTTTTTAAATCACTTTATAGTACCTGAGCCTTTGCATAGCTGTATAAAAGGTGATATTAAATTGTCCCCAATTGGTGTGCGTGTGTGTAATATCATATTAAATAATAATTTTCCTTATTAGGTGCAGGTAGAGAAATGTTTTATGCACGTGCAAAAAAAATAGAAAAAATAATCAAATATATTTCTTCAAAACGCCAAAAGGATCAGAACATCACCGGGAAACGTCGGGTATTCCTGCTAGTTCACAATAAATAAAGGATTATAATATAAAGTAGTTGATACTTTTGCGTCAGTGCACGTTGCGTCTTCGAGGTACCTGCGTCGTTACCCAGCGACGACATCAACAAATTGACGTCGTAAACATTTACAGTTGGCACACTTCGCCGACGCTTTTTGGACACCTCCTCAAAGACAAGCGAGACGTATAGAGGAAGAAAATAACGGCGGAGAACGGGAAAGTCTAACCTCGGTGGTGGAAAGGAATCCGAGTTCGACAGAGGGAGATAAACGGCAGGTGCATTTAATATTTTGTACAGGTCAGTATCGTTGTCATGAGTGTCATGTGCCTTTTTCTCAGGGATGGTTTCTGTCTGGCCACGTTCCCATAAAGCCTAGACTTGTGAAATGCTGCAGAGACTGTTGTCCTTCCGGTAGGTTCTCCCATCCCAGCCAAGCAACTCTGTAGTTCTGTCGGTATGGCCATCGGGTTCTATTTTTACTCCCGCCAGGGGGTAATGCATTCGATCGTGTCAGTCCGTCCGTGTGTGTGTGTGTGTGTGTGTGTGTGTTCATGTGTTTGTGTGTGTTCGTGTGTTTGTGAACAAGATATCTGGAAAAGTTCTGAACGGATTTGGATGAATGTTGGTGGGATGATTGCCCTTGGGATAAGGAAGAATTGATTAGTTTTTGGTGAAGCTCAGGATATTATTACGGATCCAGGAATTTTTTGAAGGATTTTTTTACAATTGGAAGATCGGGCTCCAACTTGACCCACGGCGGGAGTATACGCTCCACTGAGTGGCGTTCCAGTTTTATTTTGTGTACAAGATCGAGGCTCGTGTAAGAGCTAACATTAGTCACCTAAAAACAAACAGACACAAAAAACATATGATCAAGGAAGCGGGAGACAAGATGGGCAGAGAGAGGGAAGAACAGAAGTGCAACAGGAGAGAACAGGGACATCGGGAGATCTATGGGAGGGAGAGGGCGTGGGGGGAGGGGGTGGGAGAGGTTAAAAAAAAAACACATGGACACTGCTCGGACTTCCAAGAAAGAAGTCGGTATTTCAAAAGAGTGGATCTGGGGTGAATTAACGAAGGTAGAAAAGATCTAGGTTTTGGATGGGGGAAGATAAGAGATGGCGGTGAACAGATGTTTTAAAGTCCTGGAGGGAGGAGGAGGACCAAGGTCCTTCTTGCCCAGTTGCTCAGTTTGGTTGGACGCCTCGCTCTAGGAAGAGTCAGGGTCGTTCCATATTTTTTCCATTAAGTAATGATGTAGCTTACCATGCTCTTGGGAACTTTCAACACTCCAGAAATTGTTTATACCCTTCCCCAGATCTATGCCTCCTCACAATTCTATCTCGGATTGCTCCAAACGGTTCCTTCGACTTCATGGTAGAGTTCCTGCTCTGACATGCACTTTTTATATTATATTATATATTATATTATACACACATATATAATATCTAATATATATAAAGCATATTGCATTTCGACCTCTCCTGTCAACTTTTCCATCAATTTCAATCATTCTCCTTATCCCAGCAGCTGAGCAGATCGAGATGCCGCCGATTCGTGGCCAGAAAGAGCACATCAAGCGACCAATGAATGCATTCATGGTGTGGGGACGTTGTCACCGCAAGCAAATGGCCAAGGAAATGCCTGGAGCGAGCAATATCGAGGTGAGCAAGGCCCTGGGAGCAGCGTGGCGTTCCATCACGAAGCAGGAGAAACGTCCATACTATGAAGAGTCCCACAGGCTGAAACTTGAACATGATAAGATGTATCCGAGTAAGTTCTTATTCATTAATTTCGCCACCCAAGGTGGATGGACGTTATGTTTTCACCCTGGCTGTCTGTTTGTCTGTCTGTGAACAGGATATCTCAAAACGTTGTGGACGGATTCGAACAGAATTTAACAGAGATGTAGCACATGTCACAAGGGCGAAAGGATTAGATTTTGGTGAAGATCCGGATTCGCATCCGGCTACTGGAAAATTTTAAGTAATTCTTCACCATTGGGAGATTTGGCCAAAAACGATACCCTGCAGGATATATCAAAAAGTTGTGGACGGATTTGGACGAAGCTTGGTGGACCGTTTGGGTGTCTGACAGGGACAAATAGATCCGGGCTGCTGGTTGGCCATGGAACATCTCCAAATCGTGAAATGTTTTCATTTTCATACATGAATCATGGAATGTTCCAGAAATGTTTCTCGCAGTTTCCTGAAATCTCTTGGCATATAAGAATATTGTGTTCCTGGAAGAATATTTTGTAGCATTGTAAATTAATTTAGTCTCTTTGGGCCTGCATTATTGAACCTGATTTGAAGTGGAGTTTCCAGGATTCTTGTTCTTTCGATATTTGTCAACTTGTCCATGTTCATAAATTGTGAAGGAATCCTTTATCATTTGCAATGTAATAAATAAGTAAATTCGCATTTCCTCGGATTTTACTTGAATTTACTATGTATCAGGTATATTTTGGCATGTTCTATGTACGTTATATGTGATTGCACAGTGGAAACTGTTTTTCAGTCCAACAGTTTACATCGAATGATATTCCGTAGCTAATCTCTCGATCGTATCGTTTCACTTTCAGATTGGGTCTACAAACCAAGACAATCTCGCACTAAACTCTCCAAAAACATTGTCGACTATCATAACGTTGAGACCGGACCAAATTCAGATCCTGGGGGGACAGGGCCTTCTCCATCGCTGCTCCCACCCTCTGGGACTCACTACCTCACACCATCAGAGACTCCTCCTCACTCACCACATTCAAAACATCACTAAAGACCCACCTGTTCAACACTGCATTCAACATTCAACCCACAGCATTTAACCCCTGACTATCTCTTCTCCTTCTCCCTCCTTTTGCTTTAAATATTTCCCTATTGATTCTTGTCTTTTTGCAATTGTTGTTTTCATGTATTGTTATGCATTATGTTTGCCACTCTGTCAAAGCGCCTTTGGGCTTCTGGAAAAGCGCTATATAAAATAAATGAATTATTATTATTATTATTAAAGTTGTTACGTGGTCCCCTCGGTGAATACCTGGTCTCGGTGACCCCCGGACCGTGAGAGGAACTTCGCCAGAAAGTTGTATTATATATGCGCTTTCGCCACACAATCCAGATGAATTCCACCCAAGAGAAAACTGATGTTCAAGAATATATTTCAATGACCATACAATTTCAATGATACAACCACGGAGATTTTCCCCGAGCAATCGACAACAAACAACCATCAACCCTTCACAATCCCCAATATGATTAAGATGGCCATCTTATATATGTGTGTCCACTTCTGTACTCACGACCCCCTTTTGGTCTCTGCCCCTCACAATGTCTCTGGGCCCCTCCTGACCGAGATGCTGGTCGGCGTCGCCGCACTCGGGCGGTTGAACGAACCCCGGGTGGACGTCTCCACCGGGCAGGTATCGTACCAGGCCCCGCGGCTGCAGCCTCTCATGGCTACGCGAAGCGGGTTCGGTAAAGCAAGCCAAAAGCCCCACGCCGCTTGCCAGGCGTGTTAGGCCCCAACGTGCGACTCGTACGCGTCTTTTTAGACGGTGCCGCGAACGGTGCCAGACGCGGGGTCGATGCACGGCCCCACGTCAACTTGACGTCTCCACCGGGTCGGTACACGTCCCGGTAACTCCTCTCGCCAGACGGGCTTCGGAACGCCGCTTTTTCACGCAGCGCAAGGTCGATCCCACCTTTTTTCCGAGCGGGGCGAGGAAGACGAATCGTCGCTTTTTCTTCCTCGTGTCTTTTCTCTTCCGTTTTCGGTCACTTCCGTTTCCGGACACTTTTCAGAAGGGCTCCTGACCCTCCAACCACAACAACCCTTAATCTATTACACATGTTACGTGGTCCCCTCGGTGACTACCTGTTCTCGGTGACCCCCGGACCGTGAGAGGACCTTCGCCAGAAAGTAGTATTATATAGATGCGCTTTCGCAACGCAATCCCTATGAATTCCACCCACGAGACACTGATGTTCAAGAATATATTTCCCAATGGTACTGATACCATACAATTTCCAATGACACAACCACGGAGATTTTCCCCGAGCAATCAACAATACACCACCATCAACAATATTTCAATAACAATCAATTCCCTATGAATAAGATGGCCATCTTATATACGTGTGTCCCGGTGAGTACTCACGACACCCTTATGGTCTCGGTCCCGCACAATGTCTCTGGGCCCCTCCTGACCAAGATGATAGTCGGCGTCGCCGCACTCGGGCGGTTGAACGAACTCCGGGTGGACGTCTCCACCGGGCAGGTATCGTACCAGGCCCCGCGGCTGCAGCCTCTCGTGGCTACGCGAAGCGGGTGCGGTAAAGCAAGCCAAAAGCCCCACGCCGCTTGCCAGGCGTGTTAGGCCCCAACGTGCGACTCGTACGCGTCTTTTTAGACGGTGCCGCGAACGGTGCCAGACGCGGGGTCGATGCACGGCCCCACGTCAACTTGACGTCTCCACCGGGTCGGTACACGTCCCGGTAACTCCTCTCGCCAGACGGGCTTCGGAACGCCGCTTTTTCACGCAGCGCAAGGTCGATCCCACCTTTTTTCCGAGCGGGGCGAGGAAGACGAATCGTCGCTTTTTCTTCCTCGTGTCTTTTCTCTTCCGTTTTCGGTCACTTCCGTTTCCGGACACTTTTCAGAAGGGCTCCTGACCGTCCAACCACAACAACCCTTAATCTATTACACATGTTACGTGGTCCCCTCGGTGACTACCTGGTCTCGGTGACCCCCGGACCGTGAGAGGACCTTCGCCAGAAAGTAGTATTATATAGATGCGCTTTCGCAACGCAATCCCTATGAATTCCACCCACGAGACACTGATGTTCAAGAATATATTTCCCAATGGTACTGATACCATACAATTTCCAATGACACAACCACGGAGATTTTCCCCGAGCAATCAACAATACACCACCATCAACAATATTTCAATGACAATCAATTCCCTATGAATAAGATGGCCATCTTATATCCGTGTGTCCCGGTGAGTACTCACGACACCCTTATGGTCTCGGTCCCGCACAATGTCTCTGGGCCCCTCCTGACCAAGATGATAGTCGGCGTCGCCGCACTCGGGCGGTTGAACGAACTCCGGGTGGACGTCTCCACCGGGCAGGTATTGTACCAGGCCCCGCGGCTGCAGCCTCTCGTGGCTACGCGAAGCGGGTGCGGTAAAGCAAGCCAAAAGCCCCACGCCACTTGCCAGGCGTGCTAGGCCCCAACCTGCGACTCGTACGCGTCTTTTTAGACGGGGCCGCGAACGGTACCAGACGCGGGGTCGATGCACGGCCCCACGTCAACTTGACGTCTCCACCGGGTCGGTATCGTACCAGGCCCCGCACTCCTCTCGCCAGACGGGCTTCGGAACGCCGCTTTGTCACGCAGCGCAAGGTCGAGGCCACCTTTCGTCCGAGCGGGGCGAGGAAGAACCAGAAGAATACTCGTCCTTTTTTTTCTCGTGTCGTTCCTCTTCCGTTTCCGGTCACTTCCGTTTCCGGCCACTGGTTCAGAAGGGCTCCTGACCCTCCAATCACAACAACCCTTAATATACTACACACGGATAAGCAAAGATCTGAATATTAATTCACATAGATATGTAACACTCCCCCCCTTCAAGAAAGAAAGTTTGACCCCAGCGAAAACTTTCGTTGCCGGCCAACTTGGATAAATAAACCAGATAACTCAACCCCCAAATCCTCAGTTCCCCTGGGCAACAATTATCCCAACTCAAAAATAAAGCAACAAACTCTCACAAAACCCCCAGATTACTCCCTCTGGACTAAACACCAGCAACGACATTGTCCCTGCCAAATCAAACTCCCTCTCATGACCCTCTGACTTTGACCGTCAGCTTCTTGTGAATGAAGGTTAAGGGGTTGATCAAAGATCCAAAGTTACGCAACTCGATAGCACTTTTTCCGGGAGGCCAAGCCGAGTATTCACTACATGGATGCCTTTAGGAACGTGAAGTTCACGGTTAGTCCGTGCAGGAAAGTTCTCTACATGGGCGCCTTGAGGAACGTGGAGTTCACGGTTAGTCCGTGCATGAAAGTTCCCTATATGGACGCCTTTAGGAACGGCGTTCACGGTTAATCCGTGTAGGAATCTTGGCTCAGCGGCTCCGCCGCATTCAGTGCTTCAACTTCTCAGAACTTCCCTAATAATTATGGTGGGACCCCTTGTCCCTGTAGTCCCACGAATAGCGGTCTCCTTCTCGGCCACTACTTTGCCAATCCTTCCTTCGGGAGCTGCTGTCACTCAGGGAGCCTCCATAATAATATTGATTGCGGCCACCACCAAAACTACCGCCCAGTTGTCCTCTCCTGTCGACCTCTCGACGCCTACGAAATGCCTTCCCTACTGTTATGGTCCGACCCTCCAAATCCTTGCCATTCCAATTCTCCTCTGCCTCTCTGGCGTCTTTGGTGCTGGCAAACGTGACAAAGCCGAACCCTCTGGACTGTTGCGTTTCCCAGTCTCTTACCAACCGCACGTCCACCAGCGGCCCATATCTGTTGAAGACAGAGGTCAGAACTTCTTCCTCTGTTTTGAAGTTCAGTCCCCCTACAAATAACTTGGCACTTTTGTCGCCATCCCGAGCTGGGGTGGTGTTATTTTCCCTGCTGGGCTCTTGACCAACCCTCAGGTTACCATAAACTTGACCCCCGGCCAAATCATTCCCGATAACCACAGATACACCCTCTACAGGAAGCGTGGCTTGTAAACCGACGGTGACCGGTCCTGACACCAAATCGGACTCCAAATGGATGACATGAAGGGGAGCACTAACACCGCCCCCAATCCCCTGTAAACGAACACTATCCCCCGTTGCCGTCTCCTCGGACCATGGCAAAATGCCTTCAAGCATTAAAGATTGATGTGCCCCTGTGTCCCTCAATATCCTAACCGGTTTCCGGTTAGTCGAGGCTCCATCCCGTGACACAAACCCCTCTGAAATAAATGGTTGGTAACCCTTTTGATGGCGATTTCTTACGCTAGCCATCGCATTCGGAGTGGTAATAGTCGGACTCCGCTCTGGGTTGTCCCTTTTCATGAGGTAACAACTGGACATCAAGTGTCCAGGTTTCTTGCAAAACGCGCAAGTAGGGCCGGAGGAAAAACTCGTGGTCTGCCTCGGGCCCCCTGAAAAATAAGTTGGTCTTGGGCCCACAGCCCTCTGACTTCGAACAGGTGGGGTATCCGCGTTGTCCCCCTCATCCTCTCGAGGCCGCCGCCATGTATTGTCGTTCTCCGCACCTGCTGTTCCCCACCTCCCCTGCGGAGATCGAGGCGAGGAGGTAGGTTCATGGACCCCTATTCGGTGGGTTAAGGCATAATCATCTGCCATGGTGGCTGCATCCCACAACTTTGGTACTTTCTTTTCCTGCAGGTACACTTTGATGTCCTCGTGGACACACTGCTGGAATTCCTCCACCAGGATCAAGTCCCGCAATGTTTCGAAGTCTTTCCCGACTCCTTTTGACTCACACCACCGATCAAACATGTTTTCTTTCACTCTGGCAAACTCCACATGGGTCTCACTCTCCCTCTTCCTGGCATTCCTGAATTTTTGCCTGTAAGCTTCCGGAACCAACTCATAGGCCTTGAGGATGTGCTTCTTCAGTACCTCATAATCTGCACATTGGTCCATTGGTAGCGCCGAATAAATTTCCTGAGCTTTCCCCACCAGCACACTTTGCACGAGTATGGTCCAGGCCTCCTCCGGCCAGTTTAATTGTCGAGCCACTTTCTCAAAGTGTGGGAAAAATTTCGCGACTTCCTTTTCACTGAACGGTGGAACCAGCCTCACATGTCTGCCCACATCCCAGGTTCTCTGGTTAGGTGTCGACCCCGTCAGCAAGGGTGGTGCCTCTCCCCGTTCTCTCATTAACTCCAGCTCCTTGAATTTGATTTCTTGCTGAAGCTCCATGTCACGTTCCTTTAATTCCCTTTCCGCTTTTCTCTCCTCTGCTTTTCTCCCTTCTAACCTTTCCTGGAGTTCTCGTTCCACTCTCCTTTCCTCTGCTTGTTTATCTTCTCTCCTCTCTTCTGCTTTCCTTTCTTCTTCTGCTAACCTTTCCTGGAGTTCTCGTTCCACTCTCCTTTCCTCTGCTTGTTTCTCTTCTCTCCTCTCTTCTGCTTTCCTTTCTTCTTCTGCTCTTTCCTTTTCTGCTTTCCTTTCTTCTTCTTTTAACCTTTCCTGGAGTTCTCGTTCCACTCTCCTTTCCTCTGCTTGTTTCTCTTCCCTCCTCTCTTCTGCTTTCCTTTCTTCTTCTTTGATCCGTTCCTGGCTCCGTAACTGCAACTCCAGTTTCCGGAGCTCCACGTCTTCTGGTTCTTCGGGTAGCCACTCCCAGGCTAACTCGTCCCATGTTCCTAATCCCACCATAGATTGTATCACCGTGGCCTGCAACTCTGCCTTCCTCAAATTAGTTCGGACCTCCAAGTTAAAATGTTTGGCCAATTTCAAGAGGTCCGACTTTAGCAACGCTCGGAACTGTGCCTCACTCGGGGTTACCCCAAAGTTCTGTGCCACAAACGCCATGGTGCCTATCGTTAACACCTGTTAACCTTCACCCAAGACTTTACCCCAATTTCTCACAAATTTTTCCAATTAATAATTAATTAATAAATTTTAATTAATAAAAAATTCTTATTTTATTATTTTATACAATTTTAAATCCCGGACGTAGACCCAATTGCGAATCGTAATTTGGACGAGCCCCCAATTCTGTAACGTGGTCCCCTCGGTGACTACCTGGTCTCGGTGACCCCCGGACCGTGAGAGGACCTTCGCCAGAAAGTAGTATTATATAGATGCGCTTTCGCAACGCAATCCCTATGAATTCCACCCACGAGACACTGATGTTCAAGAATATATTTCCCAATGGTACTGATACCATACAATTTCCAATGACACAACCACGGAGATTTTCCCCGAGCAATCAACAATACACCACCATCAACAATATTTCAATGACAATCAATTCCCTATGAATAAGATGGCCATCTTATATCCGTGTGTCCCGGTGAGTACTCACGACACCCTTATGGTCTCGGTCCCGCACAATGTCTCTGGGCCCCTCCTGACCAAGATGATAGTCGGCGTCGCCGCACTCGGGCGGTTGAACGAACTCCGGGTGGACGTCTCCACCGGGCAGGTATCGTACCAGGCCCCGCGGCTGCAGCCTCTCGTGGCTACGTGAAGCGGGTGCGGTAAAGCAAGCCAAAAGCCCCACGCCACTTGCCAGGCATGCTAGGCCCCAACCTGCGACTCGTACGCGTCTTTTTAGAAGGGGCCGCGAACGGTACCAGACGCGGGGTCGATGCACGGCCCCACGTCAACTTGACGTCTCCACCGGGTCGGTATCGTACCAGGCCCCGCACTCCTCTCGCCAGACGGGCTTCGGAACGCCGCTTTGTCACGCAGCGCAAGGTCGAGGCCACCTTTCGTCCGAGCGGGGCGAGGAAGAACCAGAAGAATACTCGTCCTTTTTTTTCTCGTGTCGTTTCCTCTTCCGTTTCCGGTCACTTCCGTTTCCGGCCACTGGTTCAGAAGGGCTCCTGACCCTCCAATCACAACAACCCTTAATATACTACACACGGATAAGCAAAGATCTGAATATTAATTCACATAGATATGTAACACACATGGATAAGCAAAGACCTGAATGGTAATTCACATACATTCACATAAATATGTAACACTCCCCCCCTTCAAGAAAGAAAGTTTGAACCCAGCGAAAACTTTCTTTGCCGGCCAATTTGGAGAAACAAACCAGATAACTCAACCCCCCCACATTATCAGTTCCCCCCCGGGCACAGTTATCACTTAAATATAAAGCAACCAAAATTTCCCCACAACCCCTCCAGATTACTCCCTCTGGACTAAACACCAGCAACGACATTGTCCCTGCCAAATCAAACTCCATCTCATGACCCTCTGACTTTGACCGTCAGTTTCTTGTGAATGAAGGTTAAGGGGTTGATCAAAGATCCAAAGTTAAGCAACTCGATAGCACTTTTTCCGGGAGGCCAAGCCGAGTATTCACTACATGGATGCCTTTAGGAACGTGGAGTTCACGGTTAGTCCGTGCAGGAAAGTTCTCTACATGGGCGCCTTGAGGAACGTGGAGTTCACGGTTAGTCCGTGCATGAAAGTTCCCTACATGGACGCCTTTAGGAACGGCGTTCACGGTTAATCCGTGTAGGAATCTTGGCTCGGCGGCTCCGCCGCATTCAGTGCTTCAACTTCTTAGAACTTCCCTAATAATTATGGTGGGACCCCTTGTCCCTGTAGTCCCATGAATAGTGGTCTCCTTCTCGGCCACTACTTTGCCAATCCTTCCTTCGGGAGCTGCCGTAACTCAGGGAGCCTCCATAATAATATTGATTGCGGCCACCACCAAAACTACCGCCCAGTTGTCCTCTCCTGTAGACCTCTCGACGCCTACGAAATGCCTTCCCTACTGTTATGGCCCGACCCTCCAAATCCTTGCCATTCCAATTCTTCTCTGCCTCTCTGGCGTCTTTTGTGCTGGCAAACGTGACAAAGCCGAACCCTCTGGACTGTTGCGTTTCCCAGTCTCTTACCAACCGCACGTCCACCAGCGGCCCATATATGTTGAAGACAGAGGTCAGAACTTCTTCCTCTGTTTTGAAGTTCAGTCCCCCAACAAATAACTTGGCACTTTTGTCGCCATCCCGAGCTGGTGTGGTGTTATTTTCCCTGCGGGGCTCTTGACCAACCCTCAGGTTACCATAAACTTGACCCCCGGCCAAATCATTCCCGATAACCACAGATACACCCTCTACAGGAAGCGTGGCTTGTAAACCGACGGTGACCGGTCCTGACACCAAATCGGACTCCAAATGGATGACATGAAGGGGAGCACTAACACCGCCCCCGATCCCCTGTAAACGAACACTATCCCCCGTTGCCGTCTCCTCGGACCATGGCAAAATGCCTTCAAGCATTAAAGATTGATGTGCCCCTGTGTCCCTCAATATCCTAACCGGTTTCCGGTTAGTCGAGGCTCCATCCCGTGACACAAACCCCTCTGAAATAAATGGTTGGTAACCCTTTTGATGGCGATTTCTTACGCTAGCCATCGCATTCGGAGTGGTAATAGTCGGACTCCGCTCTGGGTTGTCCCTTTTCATGAGGTAACTACTGGACATCAAGTGTCCAGGTTTCTTGCAAAACGCGCAAGTAGGCCCGGAGGAAAAACTCGTGGTCTGCCTCAGGCCCCCTGAAAAATAAGTTGGTCTTGGGCCCGCAGCCCTCTGACTTCGAACAGGTGGGGTATCCGCGTTGTCCCCCTCATCCTCTCGAGGCCGCCGCCATGTATTGTCGTTCTCCGCACCTGCTGTTCTCCACCTCCCCTGCGGAGATCTAGGCGAGGAGTTAGGTTCATGGACCCCTATCCGGTGGGTTAAGGCATAATCATCTGCCAGGGTGGCTGCTTCCCACAACTCCGGTACTTTCTTTTCCTGCAGGTACACTTTGATGTCCTCGTGGACACACTGCTGAAATTCCTCCACCAGGATCAAGTCCCGCAATGTTTCGAAGTCTTTCCCGACTCCTTTTGACTCACACCACCGATCAAACATGTTTTCTTTCACTCTGGCAAACTCTACATGGGTCTCACTCTCCCTCTTCCTGGCATTCCTGAATTTTTGCCTGTAAGCTTCCGGAACCAACTCATAGGCTTTGAGGATGTGTTTCTTCAGTACCTCATAATCTGCACATTGGTCCATTGGTAGCGCCGAATAAATTTCCTGAGCTTTCCCCACCAGCACACTTTGCACGAGTATGGTCCAGGCCTCCTCCGGCCAATTTAATTGTCGAGCCACTTTCTCAAAGTGTGGAAAAAATTTCGCGACTTCCTTTTCACTGAACGGTGGAACCAGCCTCACATGTCTGCCCACATCCCAGGTTTTCTGGTTAGGTGTCGACCCCGTCAGCAAGGGTGGTGCCTCTCCCCGTTCTCTCATTAACTCCAGCTCCTTGAATTTGATTTCTTGCTGAAGCTCCATGTCACGTTCCTTTAATTCCCTTTCCGCTTTTCTCTCCTCTGCTTCGAGGTCCCTTGCAGCTCTCCTCTCCTCTGCTTTTCTCCCTTCTAACCTTTCCTGGAGTTCTCGTTCCACTCTCCTTTCCTCTGCTTGTTTCTCTTCTCTCCTCTCTTCTGCTTTCCTTTCTTCTTCTGCTCTTTCCTTTTCTGCTTTCCTTTCTTCTTCTGCTCTTTCCTTTTCTGCTTTCCTTTCTTCTTCTGCTCTTTCCTTTTCTGCTTTCCTTTCTTCTTCTTTTAACCTTTCCTGGAGTTCTCGTTCCACTCTCCTTTCCTCTGCTTGTTTCTCTTCTCTCCTCTCTTCTGCTTTCCTTTCTTCTTCTTTGATCCGTTCCTGGCTCCGTAATTGCAACTCCAGTTTCCGGAGCTCCACGTCTTCTGGTTCTTCGGGTAGCCACTCCCAGGCTAACTCGTCCCATGTCCCTAATCCCACCATAGATTGTATCACCGTGGCCTGCAACTCTGCCTTCCTCAAATTAGTTCGGACCTCCAAGTTAAAATGTTTGGCCAATTTCAAGAGGTCCGACTTTAGTAACGCTCGGAACTGTGCCTCACTCGGTGTTACCGCAAAGTTCTGTGCCACAAACGCCATGGTGACTATCATTAACACCTGTTAACCTTCACCCCAGACTTTACCCCAATTTCCCCAAAAATTTACCAATTAATACTTAATTAATAAATTTTAATTAATAAAAATATTATTTTATTATTTTATACAACTACACTTTTAGATCCCGGACGTAGACCCAATTGCGAATCGTAATTTGGACGAGCCCCCAATTCTTTTACGTGGTCCCCTCGGTGAATACCTGGTCTCGGTGACCCCCGGACCGTGAGAGGAACTTCGCCAGAAAGTTGTATTATATATGCGCTTTCGCCACACAATCCAGATGAATTCCACCCAAGAGAAAACTGATGTTCAAGAATATATTTCAATGACCATACAATTTCAATGATACAACCACGGAGATTTTCCCCGAGCAATCGACAACAAACAACCATCAACCCTTCACAATCCCCAATATGATTAAGATGGCCATCTTATATATGTGTGTCCACTTCTGTACTCACGACCCCCTTTTGGTCTCTGCCCCTCACAATGTCTCTGGGCCCCTCCTGACCGAGATGCTGGTCGGCGTCGCCGCACTCGGGCGGTTGAACGAACCCCGGGTGGACGTCTCCACCGGGCAGGTATCGTACCAGGCCCCGCGGCTGCAGCCTCTCGTGGCTACGCGAAGCGGGTTCGGTAAAGCAAGCCAAAAGCCCCACGCCGCTTGCCAGGCGTGTTAGGCCCCAACGTGCGACTCGTACGCGTCTTTTTAGACGGTGCCGCGAACGGTGCCAGACGCGGGGTCGATGCACGGCCCCACGTCAACTTGACGTCTCCACCGGGTCGGTACACGTCCCGGTAACTCCTCTCGCCAGACGGGCTTCGGAACGCCGCTTTTTCACGCAGCGCAAGGTCGATCCCACCTTTTTTCCGAGCGGGGCGAGGAAGACGAATCGTCGCTTTTTCTTCCTCGTGTCTTTTCTCTTCCGTTTTCGGTCACTTCCGTTTCCGGACACTTTTCAGAAGGGCTCCTGACCCTCCAACCACAACAACCCTTAATCTATTACACATGGATAAGCAAAGACCTGAATGGTAATTCACATACATTCACATAAATATGTAACAAAGTGCAGGAGGATAGTCACGGTATTGAACACTCAAAGTGTGGTAAGTGAGTGTCAGATACCAGCTTGACCTCAAGGTGAATTTGTTAAATTATTTCGAGGCTTTCTCCACTGGAGTATGAGTTTGGAGATAACCTTGTATGTATACCACCTCTCACCGTTTGTTGTATTTCCAAAACATTCATCCAACTTGCGATTTTTCTTCCCACAGCTCATTCAACTCCATCTCATGATAATCACATCACCTGCAACAGTGATGAAAGGGAGATATCATTACCTGTCCATCAGTTCCAATTCTATCTGACTTGCCCTACGACAAACTCATCCACGGTGTTTGCGACATCTGTGTTTCAGAGTGTCGCACAAGATAACCCATGTAGTTCTGTTCCAGTCTTGTTTCAGGACAACTTTGAAAATATTGAGAAGGGTCAATCCTTATGGCTGCAGGAACCTTCACAGCCAGTCCCTCTCGCTGTGCTGGGAAGTCCTCCACTGGAGCACGAGATAATCCCGTCGCAGTTGCAGAACCTTTTAGTTGTCCTCCAACCACAATACCATCAGGTTTATGGAGCATCTCCTGAGTGCACACATCGAGTGAATAATATAAGTCAGAACGCAGGAAACATTTTACCAACTATTCAACCCCAAGGTCAACATGGGATTGACAACATTGCACTGGACAACGATCAGCACCAGCCCAACAGGTAAGTTCACTGTAAAAACATCATAGCCTTGGACAACCTGAGGCAGGGATAAATAGCTCATTAACAACCTCTCTATTTTGTTTTCACAGTGATACCTGCAATTCCATCCCTTGCCTTTTAAATGAAGGTGATCGACAGCATGAAATGTTGCACTTTATGAACCACAATGTCCTTCAGACAAATGAAAATACCAACCAAGAAAGCACGGCGGCACTCAACTCCCACCGTGAGGCTAACCTCGCAACAGATTCTGAACTTCTAAACTCAGTCGAATTGATGGCAAGCTCTTTGCTATCTGATGTTGATTGGCACAAGTCAGCTGATCTGCCTGAAGAATATTTGCCAGCTGACTTTCAACACTTGCTGGAACTGCCTGCAATGTCTCTGCCAACCGACTCAAACGAGTCCGTGAGGCGGCCTGTGGACTGTTTCAGTTTTCCAGCTGAGCTCAACTGGTCAGCAGAACTGTCAGACCTTTTGCTATCTGAAACCACATTCATGAGTGAACTTCCAGAATGAATACTAGCTGACTGATTCCTTCGGTTATCTTCAGGATTCGAATGCTCAGGTTTCGAATTTCTTCTTGGATTTTGAATTGCTGACAAGCATCGAGACCTGTACCGAGCCTGATTTAGTTGTTTATTATATTGATGTGTGCATGCAGATTCAGCACTGCAGATTCCATGTTAACAGCTTTGAGTCCATTTGGCAATAAATAAAGTTTCTGTTTTCCAAGATTTTGACATCTCAAGTCTCTTTTGCTTCAATAAAATTGGCATAATCGGAACATTACAATCGATGGGCATTTATGGTCTTTTTGTAAAACGAGAAACAGCCGCTCCACGCGGAGGTAGCCACGATGGGTCATTATTACCTATATTATTTTTGCCAAAAGTGGATGGAGTTTATGTTTCTCCACCTGTCTGTTTGTCTGTGAGCACGATACCTCCAAAAGTATTGGACTGATTCAGACTAAACATGGTGGATAATTTGGGTGTCTGACAAGGACGAATTGATTTGATTTTAATGAAGATCCTGATCTAGATATGAAAATATTTTAATTTTTCAAGTGATTCTTCCCCATTGAGAGATAAACCCAAAAACAATACTTAATAGAGCACGATATCTCAAAACGCTATTGACGGATTAATACAAAACTTGGTGGATGAGTTGGGTAAGTAACAAGAACAAGCCGAAGAGATTTTTGGTTCAGGTCCGGATGGTCAGCGCTCTACTGAGTGTTGTTCAAGTTGTTGTTGTATAGCCCTGGACAGTTCTCTCGAACAAGCCCACGTCATGGAGACAGCCGATCGATCTCGCCGGAGTGACCCAGCGATCCCCCACATCCAGGATGGTGTACCCTCCACCATCACGAAGTCAGGATCACGACAGAGTTAGAGACAGTCAGAGAGAGAGAGTTAGAGAGATAGAAAAGGAGAGAGAGAGAGAGAGAGAAAGGGAGAGAGAAAGAGAGAGAGAGAGAGAGAGAGAGAGAGAGAGAGAGAGAGAGAGAGAGAGAGAGAGAGAGAGAGAGAGAAAGAGAGAGAGACTGACTGTTTCTTCCTTTTATTACAAGAGTACAAAAAATCAGTTGTGTTCAGTCATAAAGAAACAAAACACAATAAAAATGGTCTCAAGGAAAAGTTATTATCAAATCATCAACATCAAGTGTGCATATGACATCATTAAAAACCCACTTTTCTTTAAAACATGTTAAATTCTTGTTCATTTTAAAAAACCGGTATTCTAGCTTTAGTCTTGCATTTACAAGAGCCTTAAAGGTGAGCAGTACATCATATGACGAGTCAGAAGCGTTTCCCATTTTTTTCTTCCTGGATTTATAAATTGCAAACTTGGCCTGGCCAATTAAAAAATTCATTAAAACCACATTTCTAAGGGAAGACGGTCCTAAAACACCATAAATAAAAACATTGTGATTGAAGAGGGAACCAAGCTTCACAAAGCGTTCCTGAAGGAATGTAAAAAGAGGTTGCAATCGTTCACACTCAAGGTATATATGCGGTAGGGTTTCAATGGATGCACAGAAGGGGCATAGATTAGAGTTAGCAGTAGAAAACCGGTTCAGTAAAACATTATAAGGTAAAATCCAGTGTACAAGTTTCCATTGAATATCTCCAACATACTTTGGAGTAGGCAAGAGATAAAAACTTCGCCAATTGGGGCAATTGGGGGGTATTGGGGTGTAAAACATCCCGCCATCGAAGCCTTGGGTGCTCAGAAAATGTTTTTGCGTTTAAAATTTTAACGTACGCGTTGTACAAAGTTTTCTTTGGAAAGGCGGGAAGGGATAATGCAGTATCATCAGGGCTGTTCAGGCCAGGGGACAGATTAAGTGGCGGGCTGAAGACTAGGAGTTTGGGGAAGTCACCCGCTGTTTCCTCGGGGGAAGGGCCAACTTCCTCGCAGGTATTACGATACGTTGTGGATATCCCTTGAAGGAACCGAGAGATGATCCTGACAGATTTTATTCCGGTTTTTTGTGCCACAGCGGCAGCACTCCGCCGGCAGCTCCCAGACTCTGTCATGAGGTCTTTCACTCGCAGCAGCTTGGCATCAACAAAACGTTGAACGAGTCCCCTATTATTCAGGCTGTTTTCCAGGAATGGGGTTGTAGCATCGGGGCTCATTCAACAACATTTCCATGTTGTATGTTGCCATTTCACGGGAAAAGGACAGGGCTTGCCAGGCGTTCATCACCCCTTGGTAAAAGGTGGGCAGCAAGGATGAATCGATTTGATGAGGGTTCATCAAGAAAAGTTCTCGGTCGTAACCCAGCTTGCATGTAAGCTGCAATATGCAGTTAGCCAGAGGCCTCCAGAGTAGGGCTTCATCTCCATATACAAGTTGGCGCACGATATGAAGCCGGAAGACCATAATCCGGCTGCAGATATCAATAAGACCTTGACCACCTTCAGTGAGTGGTAAGTATGCCACGGGGGGTTGTAGCCAGTGTTTCCCGCTCCAGAAAAAGTCGACAATGCTCTTTTGCAGTGTAATAAGACGGCTCCCGGGCGGTTGTAGGCATATATCTTATGCCATAGCATAGAGGCGACAAGATTGTTAATGACGAGAGTTCTTCCGTGGTACGAAAGTTGAGAAAGAAGTCCTTTCCAGCGGGCCAGTTTTGCCATTACCTTGTCCGGTAATCCCACCCAGTTCTGCTGCTCAAAGGTGTTGTCTCCTAGGAAAATACCGAGGTATTTAATGCCACTTTTCTGCCAGTTCACTCCTCCTGGTAGGACAATTGGCGGGCAATCTCCAAGTCCTATCCAAAGGGCTTCACTCTTCTTCCAGTTTACCTGGCCTGAACAAGCCTGACAATATGTCTTTAGTGCCTGAGCCACCGCAGTGACGTCAGCACTATTTTTTATATAAATACAGACATCATCTGCATAAGCAGAGACTTTTAGCGGTGTGGTAAGAATTGATCCAGTGAAGCCAGAAATGTGCGTACGTAATTGGAGCAGAAGAGGTTCGATGGCAAGAGAGTATAAAAGTCCAGATAGCGGGCAACCTTGCCGTACTCCCCGTTGTACAGCAATGGGGCTACACAATACTTGATTAATTTTAAGAACACTGGATATATTACAATACAAAAGTTTAACGTACGAGATAAAAATAGGTCCAAACCCAAAATCCTCAAAAACTCTAAAAAGGTACATGTGGTCAGGGCAATACAGTCAAAGGCTTTTCCTTGGTCAATGAAAAACAGACCAACATTCATATTAAAATTGTTACAAAACCGAATGGTATCACGGATAAGAAAGATATTATTAAAAATAGTATGTCCAGGAATACAAAAGGATTGATGTTCTCCTATTAGTACATTCATAAAAGGTTTCATTCGATTAGACAAGGCTTTGGCTAAAATTTTATAATCCGTACATAAAACAGAAATAGGACGCCAGTTCTCTATAAGTTGAGTGTCGGCTTTCTTAGGAATTAAGGTGGTGACTGCTCTCCGGCAACTCCACGGCAGTTGTCCATCCTCTAAACATTCATTCAATACCCGCAGTAGGTGAGGTCCAATGGCGTCCCAAAAAAACTGGAAAAATTCGCTAGTCAGCCCATCCAGTCCAGGGGCTTTATCAGGTTCCAAGGCCTTTAAGGCAGCGGTGAGCTCAGGTAACCTAAGAGGATCCTCCAACTGCTGCTTCTGATCCTCCGCCAATGTTGGAAGGTTAGAAACAAGTTCCGATATTGCATCCTGGTTAGTGTCATGCCGCATAAACCGTTGTTTAAAATGTTTCCGGGCACATTCCCTGATTCTGCCATCTTCATAGAGGAGGTCCCCATCATGGAGCAAGCGTGTAATCATTGACGAAGAGGCCCCCCTTTTAAGGCTGAAGAAGAATTTGGTTGGAGCATCAAGGTCGTGTATGTACCTCATCTTCAGGCGCAATAAGGCATTTTGTGCTCGCCTTTTGGATATGGAATTCAGTAAGGCCGTTTTTCCATGCATTTGTTGCCCCATTTCCTGGTAGCTCACACTTGCAGTTCCCTGAAGCTGTTCCTGTAATTCCAGGATTTCATCTTCAAGTAAGGTTGTAGTTTTTCTTTCCTCTTGGACACCATACACACGATATTGTTGGCAGAACAGTCTGATGTGCGTTTTGGCATTATCCCACCATTGTCTGAGGTTTGAGAAATTCCCTTGGGAGGCAACCAGAATATTCCAAATTTCCGGAAAAATGTCCTTAAAGGTACTATCATCAAGTAAGTTGTTATTAAATTTCCAAAAAGCACTCTTGTGTTTCGGGCAGAGGGCAGAAATTTTGAGAAATGTTGCGCTGTGGTCCGAGAATCCTGATGGGCAAATTTTGGATGACAGAACGAGGCGTTCAAGTGGAGGATTAATATGAAACTTGTCCAAGCGAGCAAGTACAATATTACCCTGAATGCATCGACACCATGTGTATTGCCTGATTGATGGGTGCTGTACCCGCCATATATCTGTCAAATTCATTTGTTTTAAAAATTTGGTGAGAGGGATTGTGGAGGCAGGATGGGGCTCTGCACTGTTCCTGTCTAGTTGGGGTTGGAGGGTGCAATTAAAATCTCCACCAATACAAACATGATTGTCTTGGTTTTTTAGGGCGTTTTGGCTGTCGAGGGACGTTAGGTGTGTCCCAAGGTCATTAAAAAACCCTCGCCGAGCTACAGGCGTACTTGGGGCATAAATATTAAAAATAGTCTAAAATTTTCCACAGTAGTGGAATTCTAGGGATACTAGGGATCCCTTGTGTATTTCGTCAAATTTAAGCGATGAAGGCGAAAAGGAGGGGCTAAGAATTATTGCGACACCGCCTTTGCGGGAGTCACCGTTACTAAAAAAGGACAGGCCGGGGAAGAGCCGACACCATTCTGCGACACAGCAGTCGTTGGCATGGGTCTCTTGTAAGAGGGCAATGTCAATTTTCTTCTGTAATAAAAAATCCCTTACTTGAACTTTACGGACAGAGCTACATCCTCCGTTAATATTCAGGCTAAAAATGGAAAAACCCATTACAGCTACAAGGAGGAGTGACCACCACTCAATTTTTTGATAACAGTTCATTCTTAGCTTTTTGCAACCACTTCTTTAAACGGTGACGTTGGGAGGAATTGAAATTAAAAACGTGGGGCCGTTTTACCATCAATCTAGCGGAAAGTATAAAATCAGGTAGCTCCGGAAAAAAGGTTTCTATAACAACATTCCTTTTTCGGAATGTGTCCTTAAGAAACCTTTTTATCTCGGAGGGAGGGATGGGAGGGGTTTCTTCTTCCTTGAGGCTACCACATTCACTAACAGAGTCATCTATATCAGATGGCTCAGATGGTGTGTCACACTGGTTTTCATCATTTATCTCCTCACCGTCATCACATCCCTCCACGTTATCGGATGGGGCATAGTCCATAGAGGGAGGGGACGGGGAGGGAGAGAAATGAGCCATCTTCGGGGGAGGGGGGGGGGGGTACTAATTTTTGCGGTTCAATCATATCAGTTTCTAGGTCAGTCGACAAGAGCGAGGGTTCATCCACATCTATGTCCTCCAATACCGAGAAACGATTTTCTGTGACGAGGGACAAATCTAGGGCAGAGAGGAGGGGCTGTCGGTTTTCAGTTGTAGGTTTTTTAAAGAGATGACCGTTTTCATCTGTTGTTTGCAGATGTCTTTTTCCTTTTGGGCAGACTAATTGAAACTCGTCGTGGTTAGTGGGAAGAGATTGCAAGGGTTTGGGGGGAGGGGGGAGGGGGGGACGGCGGGCGTGATCATCGGGAGGGGATTCCCATCGGCTACCACGGCGAGAGAGGTAGGATCAGTTATAGCAGGCAACAAGCTGTGATTGGACGATGTCGCCTGGGGGGTGAGGTCTATCGTTAACAGGAGATGGCTGCAATTAGATCCTTCAGTAGAGGGAGGGGCCCCTGTTTCAAGGGGAGGGGAAGGGGGTACGGCGGGGGGGTTTGGATCGGTGGTAGGAGGGCTTGGGTCGGTGGTAGACAGATTGGGATCAGTGGTGGTAAGGCTTGGGTCGATGGCGGGAAGGTTCGGGTCGGTGGTGGGAGGGCTTGGTTCGGTGGCGGGAAAGCTTGGTTCGGTGGTGGGAAGGTTTGGTTCGGTGGTGGGAAGGTTTGGTTCGGTGGCGGGAAGGCTTGTTTCGGTGGTGGGAAGGCTTGGGTCGGTGGTGGAAGGGTTTGGATCGGTGGTGGGAAGGTGGGGGGGTTGCTTATTCCCGGTTCGGAGGGGAGGTTGTACTTGTGGAGAATTCTCTTTTCGGGGGCAGTCATGCTTAACATGCCCAAATTGTCCGCAGCCAAAACATTTTAGAACGTTGGTGGACACGTACACTGTATATTCGTTCTGTTGATGTTTTAATTTTATTATAAGGTTTAAATCCTTCTGGGAATTTTTTTAAATCATAAACACTTGCCGCCGGAATGAAACCACGTGCCTTAAATTGTTGCTTCGTGACCCGAAGGGTATCATGGAGATACGAGACAGATGGTACCGTATCGGGACAACTCTTTAATTAGTACATCGTCGGATACAAATGGGGGGCAATTGGATATCACGACTTTTATCGCTGGGCTATCTAGTGGGGAAATCATAACAAATAAATCTGGATCGATTGTCAAACCCTGTTCGACAATTTGTGGGACACAATCCACGTCGGACAAAAAAATAACGATCCGCTTGTTCATCCGCGAAGCGGCAACAACCTTGTCGATCCCGACAACAAGACCGGTTGTGAGGACAACGTCCTCGACACTAACCTCACGTTCCGGAGGTACACAAAAGAACCCGTGCTTACGGGTCAGGCTCTGAAAGGCCGTAAATCGAGATAGTGCAGCTGCCATGCTGGAACAGCTGCACTTACAACCCCTCCCCAACTCGAGGTGGGTGAATATATAATATAATCTTCCCTACCCGAACTCCGGGAATGGGAAGTAATCAGACCTCTCCGATTTCCCTAACTTCGGAAAAGGGAGGCAACAAAACAAACTGAAGGAAAGATAAACGAAAGGAAAAAGGAAATAGAGGTTTAAGATGAAGGAGCAAACACTGATCGGGCGACGCCCATAAACGGCGAACCCTTACCAGCGATCACCCTGTGCTCTCCGGCTCTCTCTCCCGTCTCAACGTATATGGGAATCACCAGGAAGACTCCACAAACAGGCACAAGGACACAGAGGGGGGAAACGGGGGGGGGGGGGGGGATGGAGTAACAACACAGAGCACTCACAGGCCTCCACAAGCAGACGCCATGACAGTGCAACCAGCATACAAACGGCCAGCAGGTGGCGACAGAGAGAGAGAGAAAGAAAGGGAGAGAGGGAGAAAGGGAGAGAGAAAGAAAGGGAGAGAAAGAGAGAGAAAGAGAGAGAAAGAGAGAGAAAGAGAGAGAAAGAGAGAGAAAGAGAGAGAGAGAGAGAGAGAGAGAGAGAGAGAGAGAGACTTTTTGTGCCTTTTTATTATAAAAATATAAGCCATTACACAAAGCGGTTGTAAGCAAAGCAACCAGTTTAAAGAAACATTTCGTAAGGATCATGAATTCACCAAAAGGAGCAAAGGATATTTAAAGGAAACCAGCAAGTATAAAAATTTTACAAACCAAAGGTGAAGACACAAACAAAAACCACAAACAATTTTTAAAGGAAATGCTCATGCAAGAGCTATGAAGACATCAAGAGCAAATTAAGCGTTTAATTAAATTAAGCGAAAAAATTGAGAGAGGGAGAGACTGACTGTTTCTTCCTTTTATTACAAGAGTACAAAAAATCAGTTATGTTCAGTCACAAAGAAAACAAAACACAATAGAATGGTCTCAAGGAAAAGTTATTATCAAATCATCATCATCAAGTGTGCATATGGCATCATTAAAAACCCACTTTTCTTTAAAACATGTTAAATTCTTGTTCATTTAAAAAAACCGGTACTCTAGCTTTAGTCTTGCATTTACAAGAGCCATAAGGGTGAGCAGTACATCATATGACGAGTCAGAAGCGTTTCCCATTTTTTTCTTCCTGGATTTGTAAATTGCAAACTTGGCCTGGCCAATTAAAAAATTCATTAAAACCACATTTCTAAGGGAAGACGGTCCTAAAACACCATAAATAAAAACATTGTGATTGAAGAGGGAACCAAGCTTCACAAAGCGTTCCTGAAGGAATGTAAAAAGAGGTTGCAATCGTTCACACTCAAGGTATATATGCGGTAGGGTTTCAATGGATGCACAGAAAGGGCATAGATTAGAGTTAGCAGTAGAAAACCGGTTCAGTAAAACATTATAAGGGAAAATCCAGTGTACAAGTTTCCATTGAATATCTCAAACATACTTTGGAGTAGGCAAGAGATAAAAACTTCGCCAATTTGGCGCAATTGGGGGGTATTGGAGGTAAAACATCCTGCCATCGAAGCCTCGGGTGCTCAGAAAATGTTTTTGCGTATAAAATTTTAACGTACGCGTTGTACAAAGTTTTCTTTGGAAAGGCGGGAAGGGATAATGCAGTATCATCAGGGCTGTTCAGGCCAGGGGACAGATTAAGTGGCGGGCTGAAGACTAGGAGTTTGGGGAAGTCACCCGCTGTTTCCTCTGGGGAAGGGCCAACTTCCTCGCAGGTATTACGATACGTTGTGGATATCCCTTGAAGGAACCGAGAGATGATCCTGACAGATTTTATTCCGGTTTTTTGTGCCACAGCGGCAGCACTCAGCCAGCAGCTCCCAGACTCTGTCATGAGGTCTTTCACTCGCAGCAGCTTGGCATCAACAAAACGTTGAACGAGTCCCCTATTATTCAAGCTGTTTTCCAGGAAGGGGTTGTAGCATAGGGGCTCATTCAACAACATTTCCATGTTGTATGTTGCCATTTCACGGGAAAAGGACAGGGCTTGCCAGGCGTTCATCACCCCTTGGTAAAAGGTGGGCAGCAAGGATGAATCGATTTGATGAGGGTTCATCAAGAAAAGTTCTCGGTCGTAACCCAGCTTGCATGTAAGCTGCAATATGCAGTTAGTCAGAGGCCTCCAGAGTAGGGCTTCATCTCCATATACAAGTTGGCGCACGATATGAAGCTGGAAGACCATAATCCGGCTGCAGATATCAATAAGACCTTGACCACCTTCAGTGAGTGGTAAGTATGCCACGGGGGGTTGGAGCCAGTGTTTCCCGCTCCAGAAAAAGTCGACAATGCTCTTTTGCAGTGTAATAAGAAGGCTCCCGGGCGGTTGTCGGCATATCATCTTATGCCATAGCATTGAGGCGTCAAGATTGTTAATGACGAGAGTTCTTCCGCGGTATGAAAGTTGAGAAAGAAGTCCTTTCCAGCGGGCCAGTTTTGCCATTACCTTGTCTGGTAATCCCACCCAGTTCTGCTGCTCAAAGGTGTTGTCTCCTAGGAAAATACCGAGTTATTTAATGCCACTTTTCTGCCAGTTCACTCCTCCTGGTAGGTCAATTGGCGGGCAATCTCCAGGTCCTATCCAAAGGGCTTCACTCTTCTTCCAGTTTACCTGGCCTGAACAAGCCTGACAATATGTTTTTAGTGCCTGAGCTACCGCAGTGATGTCAGCACTATTTTTTATATAAATACAGACATCATCTGCATAGGCAGAGACTTTTAGCGGTGTGGTAAGAATTGATCCAGTGAAGCCAGAAATGTGCGTACGTAATTGGAGCAGAAGAGGTTCGAAGGCAAGAGAGTATAAAAGTCCAGATAGCGGGGAACCTTGCCGTACTCCCCGTTGTACAGCAATGGGGCTACACAATACTTGATTAATTTTAAGAACACTGGATATGTTACAATACAAAAGTTTAACGTACGAGATAAAAATAGGTCCAAACCCAAAATTCTCTAAAACTCTAAAAAGGTACATGTGGTCAATACAGTCAAAGGCTTTTCCTTGGTCAATGAAAAACAGACCAACATTCATATTAAAATTGTTACAATACCGAATGGTATCACGGATAAGAAAGATATTATTAAAAATAGTACGTCCAGGAATACAAAAGGATTGATGTTCTCCTATTAGTACATTCATAAAAGGTTTCATTCGATTAGACAAGGCTTTGGCTAAAATTTTATAATCCGTACATAAAACAGAAATAGGACGCCAGTTCTCTATAAGTTGAGTGTCCGCTTTCTTAGGAATTAAGGTGGTGACTGCTCTCCAGCAACTCCACGGCAGTTGTCCATCCTCTAAACATTCATTCAATACCCGCAGTAGGTGAGGTCCAATGGCATCCCAAAAAAACTGGAAAAATTCGCGAGTCAGCCCATCCAGTCCAGGGGCTTTATCAGGTTCCAAGGCCTTCAAGGCAGTGGTGAGCTCAGATAACCTAAGAGGATCCTCCAACTGCTGCTTCTGATCCTCCGCCAATGTTGGAAGGTTAGAAACAAGTTCCGATATTGCATCCTGGTTAATGTCATGCCGCATAAACCGTTGTTTAAAATGTTTCCGGGCACATTCCCTGATTCTGCCATCTTCATAAAGGAGTTTCCCATCATGGAGCAAGCGTGTAATCATTGACGAAGAGGCCCCCCTTTTAAGGCTGAAGAAGAATTTGGTTGGAGCATCAAGGTCGTGTATGTACCTCATCTTCAGGCGCAATAAGGCATTTTGTGCTCGCCTTTCGGATATGGAATTCAGTAAGGCCGTTTTTCCATGCATTTGTTGCCCCTTTTCCTGGTAGCTCACACTTGCAGTTCCCTGAAGCTGTTTCTGTAATTCCAGGATTTCATCTTCAAGTAAGGTTGTGGTTTTTCTTTCCTCTTGAACACCATACGCACGATATTGTTGGCAGAACAGTCTGATGTGCGTTTTGGCATTATCCCACCATTGTCTGAGGTTTGAGAAATTCCCTTGGGAGGCAACTAGAATATTCCAAATTTCCGGAAAAATGTCCTTAAAGGTACTATCATCAAGTAAGTTGTTATTAAATTTCCAAAAAGCACTCTTGTGTTTCGGGCAGGGGGCAGAAATTTTGAGAAATGTTGCGCTGTGGTCCGAGAATCCTGATGGGCAAATTTTGGATGACAGAACGAGGCGTTCAAGTGGAGGATTAATATGAAACTTGTCCAAGCGAGCAAGTACAATATTACCCTGAATGCATCGACACCATGTGTATTGCCTGATTGATGGGTGCTGTACCCGCCATATATCTGTCAAATTCATTTGTTTTAAAAATTTGGTGAGAGGGATTGTGGAGGCAGGATGGGGCTCTGCACTGTTCCTGTCTAGTTGGGGTTGGAGGGTGCAATTAAAATCTCCACCAATACAAACATGATTGTCTTGGTTTTTTAGGGCGTTTTGGCTGTCAAGGGACGTTAGGTGTGTCCCAAGGTCATTAAAAAACCCTCGCCGAGCTACAGGCGTACTTGGGGCATAAATATTAAAAATAGTCTAAAATTTTCCACAGTAGTGGAATTCTAGGGATACTAGGGATCCCTTGTGTATTTCGTCAAATTTAAGCGATGAAGGCGAAAAGGAGGGGCTAAGAATTATTGCGACACCGCCTTTGCGGGAGTCACCGTTACTAAAAAAGGACAGGCCGGGGAAGAGCCGACACCATTCTGCGACACAGCAGTCGTTGGCATGGGTCTCTTGTAAGAGGGCAATGTCAACTTTCTTCTGTAATAAAAAATCCCTTACTTGAACTTTACGGACAGAGCTACATCCTCCGTTAATATTCAGGCTAAAAATGGAAAAACCCATTACAGCTACAAGGAGGAGTGACCACCACTCAATTTTTTGATAACAGTTCATTCTTAGCTTTTTGCAACCACTTCTTTAAACGGTGACGTTGGGAGGAATTGAAATTAAAAACGTGGGGCCGTTTTACCATCAATCTAGCGGAAAGTATAAAATCAGGTAGCTCCGGAAAAAAGGTTTCTATAACAACATTCCTTTTTCGGAATGTGTCCTTAAGAAACCTTTTTATCTCGGAGGGAGGGATGGGAGGGGTTTCTTCTTCCTTAAGGCTACCACATTCACTAACAGAGTCATCTATATCAGATGGCTCAGATGGTGTGTCACACTGGTTTTCATCATTTATCTCCTCACCGTCATCACATCCCTCCACGTTATCGGATGGGGCATAGTCCATAGAGGGAGGGGACGGGGAGGGAAAGAAATGAGCCATCTTCGGGGGAGGGGGGGGAGGGGGGGGTACTAATTTTTGCGGTTCAACCATATCAGTTTCTAGGTCAGTAGACAAGAGCGAGGATTCATCCACATCTATGTCCTCCAATACCGAGAAACGATTTTCTGTGACGAGGGACAAATCTCGGGCAGAGAGGAGGGGCTGTCGGTTTTCAGTTGTAGGTTTTTTAAAGAGATGACCGTTTTCATCTGTTGTTTGCAGATGTCTTTTTCATTTTGGGCAGACTAATTGAAACTCGTCCTGGTTAGTGGGAAGAGATTGCAAGGGTTTGGAGGGAGGGGGGGGAGGGGGGGGGGAGGACGTGATCATCGGGAGGGGATTCCCATCGGCTACCGCGGCGAGAGACGTAGGATCAGTTATAGCAGGCAACAAGCTGTGATTGGACGATGTCGCCTGGGGGGTGAGGTCTATCGTTAACAGGAGATGGCTGCAATTAGATCCTTCAGTAGAGGGAGGGGCCCCTGTTTCAAGGGGAGGGGAAGGGGGTACGGCGGGGGGGTTTGGATTGGTGGTAAGAGGGCTTGGGTCGGTGGTGGACAGATTGGGATCAGTGGTGGTAAGGCTTGGGTCGATGGTGGGAAGGTTCGGGTCGGTGTTGGGATGGCTTGGTTCGGCGGTGGGAAGGCTTGGTTCGGTGGTGGGAAGGTTTGGTTCGGTGGTGGGAAGGCTTGGGTCGGTGGTGGAAAGGTTTGGATCGGTGGTGGGAAGGTGGGGGGGGGTTGCTTATTCCCGGTTCGGAGGGGAGGTTGTACTTGTGGAGAATTCTCTTTTCGGGGGCAGTCATGCTTAACATGCCCAAATTGTCCGCAGCCAAAACATTTTAGAACGTTGTTGGACACGTACACTGTATATTCGTTCTGTTGATGTTTTAATTTTATTATAAGGACTGTCGTTGTTAACGACTCTAGCATGCACTCGTCCAATCAGGATGGAGCGGTATGGTCCCCGGATTATCACTGCCCGCAGTTTTAATTAATTTTACTTTCCTCTTGGTCATATAATTTTGAAGACATGCATGTCATGATAGAGGAAATGTTTGTTCTGTTGAACGGAATAAATGTTGTTTATTTGAGTGGATGGGTATTTTTGTGTATTTTGTATATATTTTCACGACTAATTCCAGTTAACATCCTGCAAAATTTGCTCGTTTGCTGGCCGAGTCGAAATTGCGTTGAGTTTCTATGGCATGCGCCATTAAAAGCGCTGTGTAATGGTTGAGCTCCCTTTATTTCGTTTTGGTCATGCGGATGAGCAGACAAAGTGACGAATGCTGCGGCTGGAGCAGTAGAAGCGATGTTTTTTAATGGAAACGATGTAATGAGTAATAAACGTGGGAGGGGGCAACACCACGCATACCTCTTTTAAGGTGTGTATAAACCCTGGAATATTTCAGCAATCAATACAATGCTGAAACTATGTAAGTGAAGTGAATGAGTAATTTAATAAGTAATTTAATGAGTAATTTAATAAGTAATTTAATAAGTAATTTAATAAGTAATTTAATAAGTAATTTAATAAGTAATTTAATAAGTAATTTAATAAGTAATTTAATAAGTAATTTAATGAGGAATAAACGTGGGAGGGGGCAACACCACGCATACCTCTTTTAAGGTGTGTATAAACCCTGGAATAAACGTGGGAGGGGGCAACACCACGCATACCTCTTTTAAGGTGTGTATAAACCCTGGAATATGTCAGCAATCAATACGATGCTGAAATGATGTAATTTACTGTGTAAGATGGTCGACCTTAGGTTTTGTTTGGGTTTTGTTGTTTATTTTTGTGGGTGTGTATTTTTGTGTATTTTTGATATATTTTCACGACTAATTCCAGTTAACATCCTGCAAATTTGCTCGTTTTCTGGCCGAGTCGAAATTGCGTTGAGGTCCTATGGCATGCGCCATTAAAAGCGCTGTGTAATGGTTGAGCTCCCTTTATTTCGTTTTGGTCATGCGGATGAGCAGACAAAATGACGAATGCTGTGGCTGGAGCAGTGAAAGAGAATTTGAATTGTTCAATGATTATTCGATATTGTTATGACTTATTGTCAATAGGTATACTAAGTGGCCATGAGGTAGCCTGTTGCTATGTACAGTTTTATTCTATTGTTGATTATACCACATAGCTGTGGTGATAAAGGAAATGTTCGTTTTAAATAGATGATTATGATAGGACCATGACTATAAAATCATGATGATTATTATGAATGAAATCATAGGGTTCAAATGCAGAATGATTGCATGAATTTGGGAAAGAACTTTCAAGCCCTATGGGATAAATTGGGTGGTACAAGCGATGGAGTTTCAAAATTTAGCATGATTGAAGGAATTTTACAGTCTTATTTCAGGAGTTTTACGAAATTTATATTGCCAAGAGATTTTGGATACTATTAAAAAAAAAAAAAAAAAAAAAAATTTTTCCCAATGAACTTTAATATCTGCCATCCATTTTGGCTGTCTCACGAATGAAGGATGAGTTGCCTTTAGTGGTTGCAAAGAAAATTTGTGGAGACCAGGCAAAATGGGGAAATATGTCAGATATGACCCTAGGACAGGACGGTGATTCATCAATTGACATGAGGTACGAACCAGAGGTGACGGTCAATGGATGGACCTGTCCTGACATCATTGGGGAAAGGGCTTATGCAAGGAGTCATCCAAAATGATTAATTTAATTTATTGATGAATATTGATGAATTAATTGAGATTGAATCTAATTGATTGAATTTAATTGAATAAATTTAACTGAATAAATTGAATTGAATATATTGATTGTTTGATTGATGAAAATGCGGTCTCAAGAAAGAAGCTTTGATATCTTTGCGTGATATTAACAATGTGGAGACAACCTGGGAATATTGAGCAAGGTGGTGAGTTTATATACAGATATATATGTGCGGTTACCATTGTGTGATTTCCCCGTCAACAGAGCGGACACCTGAGGATTCACCCATTTCATACTGACCCTCCGGCTCATCTGCAAATACTGATCTGTGAGATTGGATTGTGCAAAAGCCACAGCTGAGGGAGATTCTCTGGAAATCACCGTGTGAACAGGTGGAGAGATCCTTCCTGGAGGTACGAGTGAAGCTTTAGAGGAACCTGGAACAAGCTACAACGCATCCAACGCTACTTTGATAAAAGGTGGAACAAACTCCAGTAGATTTATTTATAGGACATATAATATAGGTGTGTACAGGTGCATTCCAAAGCGCAGATCCTAGTAATCTACCTGGTACATTGAGGGAATATTGAGTGTTATTCACATACAGGCAAAATGGGAAATGGAGTCTGCAAGGGTAAACAAGGTCAGCTAGACTTGTCCCAAAGAGGCGCTTGCGTCAACCACATGTATCAGCAATATGGTCCACATTCACTTAAAGATTTGGAATCTTGGCATGAATGGACAAAAGGGAGAAAGAAGGAATTCCCCAAGGATGGCACGTTTGACAGGAACACATTGGAAACACTCAGAGAAGAATTAGAAGCAAGAGACAGACAGAAGTTGAAGGTGGATTGGAAACCATTTTATTACTGGGACATCGAGTCTAGGGACAGGGAGACCAAAACGAAAATGGGGGGTGTGAAGAAAGAAATGAAGCAGATACAACATAGGTTGGAAAAGGTATCCACTCAAATGCCTCTTGAAGTTAGCAATGGAAAGCGATCCCAGTCCAGATTGTACCCAGACGCAAGGTCATATGAGATAAATGAACTAGAAGAGGAAACTCCTCCACCCTATCGGCGACATATTGTATATCAGCCACAGGAAGTACAGGCACCCGTACCTCTACCTGCCGAAGGGCCAGTACAGAGTGAAACGATTGGCTCTAGCCGACAGAGGACAGGTGAAAGCAGTGCCCCAGTTGAGGTAACTACCCCAGAGGGTGCAACTGGAGGACAGGAACTGACTCAAAGTGGGCAAGCGATACAACCAGCTGCAACAACTTCAACATACTCCCCATGGCACCATACAAGGAGTAAGGGTCCTGTGATGAATGCCAATCTATCCAACGATCAATATGATTTGCCAATGAACATTCAAAACTTGACTCTCCCACAGGAAGGTTTTGAACAATGTGGCGTTATGAATTTCCCGCAACGGCAATTTCCAGGGGCAAATGAGGAACGCCCAGATTTGATGTATAGACCTTGGCAAATACACCAATTGAAGGCATTACAGAGCGGTATGCCATCAATCAAAACAGATCCACTTCAATTCGCAGAAGAGCTACGATTGATTGTGGAGACGCAATTGCCGACTATAAGAGACATGGAAATACTCTTAAAGTGGGTAATTCCTAATACCACCACTTTGAAGACATTAATGAGTGAGGCAAACTGGGTACATGCAATAAATGGACAATTAGACATACCCGCGGAGGCTAAAATGGCACAGATAAATAAATTAATAGAGGCCATACAAAAATTGCCGCCCGTGACTGATTGGAATAAAGTGGTGACGTGCAAACAGAAAACAGGAGAGGATGCTAGTGATTATTTAGACAGATTGCGAGATGTTTTTCGACTATATTCGGGAATAGACCGGGCACAAATCGACAATGCCCTAAAACCCCTTTTTATTAATGGTCTGTTGCCGAAATTGAAGAGTGAAGTGGAAAGACAGTGCATTGCTTGGGAAGGCAAGCCGATGCAAGAAATATTGAATTATGCTTTGCATCATCAGCGAATTCAGGCCAGGAACAGTGCTATAAATGCCGAAAAATTGATGCAACTACAGACACAAGCCCTGATGACTACGAACCAACGCAATAGGTTTTCTATGCAACAACGCAACAATGCAACAGACAACAACTATGAGTCAGGAGAAAACCAGAGGTCAAAATGGCAACCCGGAGACCCAGACATGCAACCCAGCAAGACAAGCCAACAAGTGGACATACCAGGTAACGACAGGAACCGGTGTTTCAATTGTGGAAAGAGGGGACATTGGAAAAGGGCATGCCCATACCCCAACAGAAGACAATTTCGACAGGGAAACCAAGGACAGGGACACTACCAACTACCACCACCTCAGCCAACATATAGGGCTCCATTGAAGAACGCCCCAATTAAGGGAGGACCTCAGCAGAATAGATGGTCTGAAACGCCCTTCTGACTAGACCAGAATGACCAAGTGGCAGCACTTCCGTTAATTTCAAGGTCGGCTGCACAGGAACCAAATGTTAGTTTGACAATAGGCGGACGCAAGGCTCCTTTCCTAGTTGATACGGGAGCCACTCGTTCCACGTTGCGTCGAGCAGATTTTCCCAATATACCTGTTGTGGAAAACCATTCAGGTCCGCACAACTTTAGTCCAACGGTTTGGTTTAATTGCATTTAGATCATCACATCATTCCTGTAAGTAGAAATACACAATAAGCATACGATGCGACATCTCATAAAGCCATTCATATCAGTCAATGCAAGCAAGCTAGATATTCTATAAAGGCGTACCATTAACGAGGCTACCGATGTAACATGTCTCAAGGGAGAAGTCTCGGAGCACTGACACAGCAACGGGTCTTATAGTCACGCCCCTAGCGGGGACAACAATGACAGCGAGCAGCGAGCATCCCCACCCGGGTTCAGTACGGATATGATTTCACTACATTCACCCCCCCCGTCAGAATTATACGGCCGCGTGGCTAAAAGCGAGTGAGCGTCAGCATGGGCGCGGAGTATCAGTCGGCCCAACCGTAGCGGGCCGGGCGGCGAATTCCTCTGCCAGCACGCGTTCGAAATTCCCCGGGTACGGCGTCTCGTAACCCTGTATCCCCGGTGTCAGAGGCGTCAACAGGGTCGGGTGATGAAGGGGGTAACGCCAAGTCGTCGGACCCGGGCAGTCTCGACGGGGGGAGGGTCGGTGGACTGTCGGCGATGGGAGCGTCGGGAGAGGCCATAGTCTCATAGATGGGTTCGACCGGTTCGTCCGATTCCCTGCTAAGGTCGTCGACCCCGCAAGGGGCAAGATGACGAATGGAGACAGTAGTCTCACGACCATCAGACGTCATCACACGAGCATGCTCAGGATTAGCCTGGAGAATCTGCACTTTGTCCACAAGGGGGTCGTACTTGCTCGCGCGAACCGCCCATTTAAGGTAGGCCGGCCCGGGCCCAGCGAGCCAACTGGGCAAAGACCGTATACACCCCGAGCTCCTGGGGTGGTGGAAAAGACGCTCGTGGGGAGTTTGGTTAGTTGCCGTACTCAGGAGTGCCCGGATTGAGTTCAACGCCGCAGGTAGCGACCAAGCCCATTTATCGAGGCCCCGGCCGTGGGTCCGGAGATGGAGCATGACGGCCCTCCAGATAATCCCGTTGAAGCGTTCGATCTGCCCATTAGCCTGGGGTCTATACGGCGTGGTGTAACTAGACGCAATGTTGTTTTGGAGCAGATAGCCGCGCACCTCCTGAGACAAGAAGACTGCACCCCGGTCGGTATGGACATAGGCCGGGTAACCGAACATTGAGAACAAGTTCTGTAAGCATCGCATCACCGTGGCAGCAGTCATGTCCGCGCACATATAAGCAAAGGGGAATCGTGAGTACTCATCAACGATAGTGAGCAGATAGCGAGAGCCGCTCGACACCGGCAAAGGGCCCTTGAAATCCATCGCCAAGCGTTCCCACGGGCGTGTAGCCTTCACCAGAGTCCCCATAGGGGGGTTATAGAAACGCGGTTTGATTTCCGCGCAGATAGCGCAGTCGCGACAGATACGGCGGATATCGTCAATCGAGTAAGGGAGATTCCCACTCCGCACGAAATGAGCGAAACGCGTTACGCCGGGATGGCCCGCAGTAGCATGCAGCACCCGTAGGCCCTCCAACGAGGTGATACCAGCACATGTAGTGGGGCGCGATAAGGCATCGGCGGCCTGGTTATCCTTCCCTGGGCGATATTTGATGGTGTAACAGAAGTCGGCGAGTTCGATACGCCAGCGAGTGATTTTCTCGTTCTTAATGCGCTGGGCGTGTAAGGTGTCGTACATGAACGCAACGCTTTGCTGGTCCGTGATGATTTGGAAGCTCCGCCCGAGTAGGTACGGGCACCATCGCCGAATAGACTCGACGATCGCATACGCTTCCTTTTCAACGGACGAGTGCCTCCGCTCAGCGGAGGTAAGAGTCCGTGAAAAGAAAGCCACGGGACGTTCCCCTTGGGAGAGGGTCGCCGCGATGGCCTGATCCGAGGCGTCGCTTTCGAGGACGAACGAGCCGCTCTCGTCGATGGTTGCTACGGCGGCTCGGGCGATGTCGGTCTTAAGACCTTCAAAGGCCGTCAATGCGGCCGAACTCAGGGGAAAAGTGTCGCAGGCCACAAGGGGGCGAAGTTTCGCGGAGAAATTTTGCACCCATTTGGAGTAATGGGCGAACAGCCCAAGGGCGCGTTTCAGGGACGCCCGATCGCAGGGAGGGGCCATGTCGAGCAAAGGTCGCAGACGTTCCTTATCCGGAGAGACAGAGCCATGGGTCACGGTGTACCCCAGAAGATCTATGGTGCGTAGGGAGTATCGGCACTTATCCTCGTTCATAGTTAAGTGATACCGTTGCGCGACCTCAAGGAAGCGCTTCAGATTAGCGTCATGGTGCCCTTGGTCATATCCACAAACCGTAAGGTTATCGAGGTAGACGAATACATCGGTTAAGTGCTCCCGCGCAACGAGGTCATCCATGGCCCTCTGGAAACAAGCGACCCCGTTCGTCACCCCAAAGGGCAATCGTGTAAATTGGTACAACCGCTGCCCCGACTCGAAAGCGGTATAGATACGATCCGCCCTAGAGATAGGGATCTGGTGGTACGCACTACGGAGATCGAGAGTACTATAGACCGAATACTGGGACACCTGTTGCACTAGCGCGTCCATCCCCGGAAGGGGGTAGGCATCCAGCTGTGTAAAGCGGTTAATCGTTTGGGAATAGTCGATTACCATGCGTTTGCGATGGGCCTCACTGCTCACCACTAAGACCTGGGCACGCCACGGCGACCTACTAGGTTCTATGATGCCGTCTTTCAAGAGCTGAGTCGTTTCGTCCGCAATGAATTGCATGTCCGCGCGAGAGTAGCGTCTCGATTTTACCGCGACAGGGGTACAGTCGGAGGTTAGATTGGGGAACAGCGAAAGCGGACGGACGTCCATTTGCGCTAGGGCGCACACCGTTAGCGCGTCGTCCGCCCCCACAACAAGAGTGTCAGGCCCACCGAACTCCATTACCAGACGTCCATGCAGCTTAAGAAAATCGTGTCCTAGCAGAATATCAGCACATAATGCGGGTAAAACCATAAGGTGTACATCAGGGAAAACCCGTCCCTTTAGCACTAGTTTCAATCGGCATTCCCCTTTTGTGCTGAGCCGGAGTCCCTGGGAAGCCATGAAGATCCGTCTCGTAGACCGCCCGATCCGCCATCCATGCCTGAGCACAAGTCGCTGGTCGATAAAACTATCCGTAGATCCGGTATCCACCAAGGCCTGAACACAATGGCCCTCAACCATAAGGGGAATAAGGGCTTGAGCCAGGCCAGACGAGGCAGCTGGGAGCGGGACTGAGCCCCCCGAATGGGTCGGACCAGCCTCGTGGGTGGATCCTACACCAGCAGCAGTTTTGCGATCGTGGCCGGAGTCTGCGTTGACCATGGGGAATCCATTATCGTCATCAGAGGGCTTTCCCCAGCATTCCGGTGTTTCGCGATTCAAAATCCGACGAGAAAAGGCCTCCGTAGTATTTGGCATCGCCTTTTGACACTCCTGGCAGATAAAGGCTTCCGTAGTATCCGAAATCGTCTTTTTCGTTTGGTCGCTTTGACAAAAGGCTTCCGTAGTATTCGAAATCGCCTTTTTCGTGTTTTTCCTTTTCGTTTGGTCGCTTTGACAAAAGGCTTCCGTAGTATTCGAAATCGCCTTTTTCGTTTGGTCGCTTTGACAAAAGGCTTCCGTAGTATTCGAAAGCTGTTTCTTCCCTTGCGTGGCCCGAGGTTTGGCCAAGGACACGGCCTTTGTCCCCGATGGAGAATGAGACGGTGGTGGCTGTCCGGTGGCGCCAGTCAAGGTTGTCTGAGCGCCCAGCGGGCCGCAGAGAGGGGCCCTCCCCTTCGAAGTCGGGTAAGGCGCTGGGCTCGTGGGTTCTGCTACAAGCCCGTTCAAGGTTGCCGCGCCTGCGCGACCGCGGCTGCGCGAGTCGAAGGGCCGCGAGCCGCGTGCCGATTTCTTGCACACTTTCGCGTAATGTCCCTTTAGCGAGCACAAATGGCAAATAGCGTCACGTGCCGGACACACGACTCGGGCATGACGAGGCCCTCCACAAAAAAAACATGCGGCCCCGCGCAAGGCCTTGGGTCTGCTGGTCATAACGGCAGCTGTCAGGGTAGGGTCATCCTCCGGAGCATCCCGGAGTTCAGCAGGCGGATCCACGTCCTCGTCAGTGGTACTCTCCGGCCGGGCGTGTAGTGAGGTGCCCGCCAAAAGGCGCGTGCGATCATAGGCGTTCGATTGCATCCGCGCTTCGGTATACACCGTCGCTTGCTCAACCGCCGTAGCGAAGGTCAGGTCGGTCTTCTCCAAGAGTTTGAGACGTAGTTCCTGGGAGGAAACCCCTGCTATGAAGGCATCTAAAAGTCGATCATCCTTAGCTTGCTCGGGAGTCCGTGGCTCCTTGGTGCTGTCCAGCATGAGCTGCCGGAGCTCCTGGGCGTAATGATCCATAGGCTCGTTGGGCTGCTGCCGTCGCGTCTGCAGCAAATAACGCGCATACACAGGGCTTTTTTCTTTTATATAAAGCCGCTTGAGCTCCGCGATGGTAAGATCATACGTCGTGCATTGAGCGACCGCGTGGTAGACCCGGTAGTCGATTTTTGAGTGTAATATCGCCAGCTTCGCGGCAGGCGTCGGAGCGGTCTCAGGCTCATCAAAGAGATGCTCCAGTTGTCGGAGCCAGTGCTTGAGTTGCAAGCCTCCGTCCGTGGCTTGTGGGTCGGCGCTGAAAATGGACACCGTCAACGTCTTGTTGCCAGCCATGTCAGCAGATCTTAAATGCAATTAAGTGTTGTGGAAAACCATTCAGGTCCGCACAACTTTAGTCCAACGGTTTGGTTTAATTGCATTTAGATCATCACATCATTCCTGTAAGTAGAAATACACAATAAGCATACGATGCGACATCTCATAAAGCCATTCATATCAGTCAATGCAAGCAAGCTAGATATTCTATAAAGGCGTACCATTAACGAGGCTACCGATGTAACATGTCTCAAGGGAGAAGTCTCGGAGCACTGACACAGCAACGGGTCTTATAGTCACGCCCCTAGCGGGGACAACAATGACAGCGAGCAGCGAGCATCCCCACCCGGGTTCAGTACGGATACGATTTCACTACAATACCATTGTCAAAACACTATACGACGGTGGTAGGAGTATCAGGGGTTCCCATACATACGCCTGTCACAAAGGAATTGCGTGTCCAACTTGGCCCATTGACTGCACAACATGCCTTTCTTGTGGCATCTGGCGTTCCAGTAAATTTGATGGGAAGAGATTTATTGTGCAAATTGAACTGTACTGTCATATGTAAGAAAAACGGAGTGTATCTAGAAATGCCAGAACATTCCCACGACTTCGTCATTGATATGCTACAAAGCGCAATAGAACCAAGAACACATCGATGGGAAATCAATGATACACAAAAGGCAGAACTTTTGTACCATAGTTTTATGACATTGAAGGTTGCAATGCCCAAAGTACAGGAGTGGGTAGACAGCTACTTGATGGATTCTCTGAAATGGCAGACTGATCTTCACTGTACGACATGTCATGACCCTATAGGGAAGGAGGTGTCCTATGCAGAGTACGTTTCTAGATACCTGGACACAAGGTATGATGTACATATAACATCACTGTGGGTAGGAGAACAGGGAATTGGCATGTCAGTGTCTTTGACGCCAGATCAACAACTCCTGTGGAATCAACCAGAAACAACAACCCCACACGTCACCTTAGCGGTGGCACAAGGATATGAAGCAAAAGATGTTGGAACAATGATTGCAACTTTGAAAGATTGCAAAAACATGAGATACATGGGAGAAATTCAACAAGCCCCACTTTATGACTTAGATGGAGAAGGATTTTGCTGGCAGCTTGTAGAGCAGGCGCTTTCTTCAACCTTCATCATGATTGATGAACCAATTAACACTAAAAATGTTGGGCTATACCTACTCAGCTCCGACACCAATGGGGATCCGGACCCACTCGATCAAATACCAACATGCTTGTGGACAACGCATCCGAATGATGTGGGACGAATCAAGAGTGTGGCACCGGTAAGGATCACAGTAGATGATTCTAAGCCACTGCCTAGAAAGCGCCAATATCCATTGAGACCAGAGGCAAAAGCTGGTATTGCACCAGTGATTCGATCATTGGCGGATCAGGGAGTTATAGTTCGCACCGTGAGCATGTGCAACACTCCTATTTTACCTGTGAAGAAGCCAGGCAAGACTACCTGGAGATTTGTACAGGATCTTCGAGCAATTAATGATTGTGTCATCCCAGCCTATCCGGTGGTCCCTAATCCCATCACTGTACTGTCAAGTATTCCAAGCAATACAAAGTTCTACTCCGTGGTGGACTTATGTTCGGCGTTCTTTAGTGTACCCATTCATGAGGATTCGCGTTATTTGTTCGCGTTCACGTACGAAGGCTCACAATTCACTTGGACTGTTCTACCACAAGGGTACACAGAGAGCCCAACTTTGTTTTCACGTGCTCTACATGAAGACCTCAGCGACATTGAGTTTCCTGGAGGCTCAGTGATGGTACAATATGTTGACGACCTTCTCATATGCTCGACTTCAAAGGAAGCATGTAAACAGGACACTGTTGTGCTACTGACAGCATTAGCAGACAAAGGCCACAAGGCCTCGAGAGATAAGTTGCAATTCTGTAAGGAAGAGGTGAAATACTTAGGACATATTCTGAAAGGAGATACGAGACGACTTTGCCCTGAACGTGTAAAGGCGATCAGGGCACTCCCAAAACCTACAACTGTCAAGCAGATGAAATCTTTCCTGGGGACAACAGGGTTTTGCCATCAGTGGATTGCTGATTATGCATCACTGACTCGCCCTCTGCTGGACATCAGCTTACCAAACAGTCCAATTCCTTTGAAATGGACCCCGGAGGCTGAACGAGCTTTTACGACATTGAAAGATACCTTAGCATCAGCTCCTGCTTCAGGACTGCCGGATTATGAGAAAAATTTCTTTCTCTACTCACATGAGAAAGGAGGATTTGCCCAATCGGTGTTGGCGCAAAAACATGGGGGAAAACTGCGCCCTATAGCGTATCACAGCACTCGATTGGATCCAGTAGCACGAGGGTTTCCACAGTGCTTGCGAGCAGTGGCAGCAGCATCGTATGCAGTAGAAGCCACAGCTACAATAGTCCTGGGGTGCCCCTTAATTCTCCTTGTTGAGCATGCCGTGGCGACGGTTTTGCTGAAGGCAGGAACACAGCACCTTTCAGCATCAAAGGCTACAACGTATGAACTAGGATTGTTGGCACCGTCAAACCTCACCATTCAGCGTTGCCCAACGCTGAACCCAGCATCTATGTTGCCAACAGAGGAAGATGGTGAGCCCCATGATTGTGCAGAGGTATTGGCACATGCACTAGTGCCTCGCATTGACTTGAAGGACATTCCCATCCCAGACGCAGATCTGGTACTGTATGTTGATGGATCATCATCAAGAGCATTGGACGGTACACTACTGACAGGATATGCAGTATGCACAGATGCTGAGACATGGGAGAGTGGGAAATTACCAAACACTTACTCGGCTCAACAGGCAGAACTGTATGCATTAACTAGAGCCTGTCATTTAGCGGAAAGCCAGAGAGTAACCATTTATACAGACTCCAGGTACGCGCATGGGGTCGTTCATGATTATGGTGCTCTCTGGAAACAGAGAGGATTTTTGACATCTTCGGGAAGCCAAATAAAAAACGGGAGGTTGATTGCTAGCCTCTTGGAAGCAATCCTTCTACCATCGGCCATTGCAGTGGTAAAATGTGAGGCCCATACACAAGGAAGAGATGAGGTCTCACAGGGAAATGCAAGGGCGGATGAAGCAGCGAAGCTTGCGGCACATTTGGAACAAGACCCGGTGATCATACAGGGACCTGTAAGGGTTCCTGAAAATACCCCGACGCTGCAAGACATCAGCGCTATGCAAGAAGTGGTGGAAGACCGGGAAAAAGAGATGTGGGTACAGACTGGATGCACATTTGACAAAGAATCTAAATTATGGACTACTCCTGATGGACGTGTTGTCGCCCCTCGCCAATTGTTGCCATGGATTGCTCGTCTGGCTCATGGAGTGAGTCATACAGGTAAAGGAGGAATGTGTGCATCAGTGTTAAAACAATGGTATGCACCTGGGTTTACACGTGTGGCAGAGCAATGTTGTGCTACATGTCAGGTGTGTCAGACGTATAATCCAGGCAAAGGTGAAAAGACTACACCAGGAGCTCATCCCGCACCGACAGGTCCGTTTGTACATTTACAGATGGATTTTATCCAAATGGAAAAGTGCGCTGGATTTCAGTTTGTCTTAGTGATTGTAGACATGTTTACAAAATGGGTAGAAGCTTACCCTTGTCGACATGCAGATGCCAAAACAGTGGTGAAGATTCTGTTGAAGGACTTCATATGTCGCTTTGGAGTTCCTTGCAGGATTTCTTCTGATCAGGGTACGCATTTCACAGCAGATGTTATTAAGGAATTGGGTAAGACAATGCAGATAAACCTTCATCTTCACTGTCCTTATCACCCCCAATCGGCGGGAGCAGTGGAACGACACAACGGAGTAATAAAGAACAAGCTGGCCAAAATCTGTGCGGACACTAACTTGAAATGGCCAGATGCCATTCCACTTGCACTCCTCGCAATGAGGGCTACTCCCAATAGGAGAACGGGATTATCCCCGCATGAAATCTTGATGGGGAGACCAATGCGGGTACCTCATTCACCTCCCCTGATGATCAAGGAGATGGATATTCACCAGATGGATGATTTGATGTACTCTTTCTGTATTGAATTGACCAAAATCGTGAAGATGTTTCATTCCCAGGTGAAGGAAGCTTTACCAGAACCTGCAGAGAATGAGTGTCATTCTTTTCAACCTGGAGATTATGTGTACATCAAAATTTTCAAACGAAAAACTGCGTTGACACCACGATGGTCAGGACCACATCAGGTGCTGTTGACAACGCATACTGCAGTAAAATGCCAAGGCAGACCAAGTTGGATTCATGCCTCTCATTGCAAGCGAGCACATGGTGCTAAAGTGGATGGCCCCACAGAAAACGAGGCTGCACCTAGCAGCCCAGCAGAACATTCAGTGGCGGATAAATGATACTCGTGATTTACATTCATTTGAATTACATTTTAACGCCCCTTGTAGTGATTGATTATTTCATCATATAGTAGTCCTACTTGAGTTAGTGACATTTATTTGCCTACATGACATACAATTACCTACTGATATTAGTACAGCATCAGTGATAATGTAGCACAATTACACTCATGATCAAGGGAGTTAGGTGGACCCCGGGATATAAGGGAATCAGGGAAAGGCAAATAATCAGACTTATGTTAAATAATAAGGAATTTTTAGGGATTTTCTTTCATTAACCTGTTAGGAAGTTTGTTAGTTACGATGTTGAATTTTATTGCCATGTAATTATGTTATAGGTACGGACATATACAAGGGGTAGCTCACATGTTTTACAGATGGATACAGGTGGGACAAAGGGAAACACCGTATCAAGACAAGCCGACCAATCAAGGGAAACCAGAGACTTCTACTTCAGATACTCCTTGAAAATGGTGATATTTATCCTAGGAATGGGTTCTCTGGTAGTGGGGACTCTGTGTTGTATGGATTATTTTGGGGTAATGAGGGAACAAAACGCAACACCAGCAAATGAGACACAGATATATGATCATGCGGAACGACAAAAGCAGAAGAGAAGTTTGATGAAGGATAAAGACACACCTTTAGAATCCGATGGATTACACGGGATTAATACTTTTTTACATTTAGCCCATACAAGGGCTGCTATAGCAAATGAAAGTAATTGTTGGATATGTACACAAATGCCGCATTCTAGTGAGATCGGAGTACCATTGGAGGCAGTTCCTTTTGGTTGGGCGGAATTATGTAGCCGCTTCCCTCACACCCTGATAGCATCAGATTTTAACGGCCAACTGTCCGGGGAAGAGGGATGGAAAAAAGGGGGATATAATTGTAACCAATTTGAGGACAGTTATAGACCTACATATGATAAGAACAAAATGCCCTCTTACATGACCGTCCAGCAGCAAATAACAGGATTAATGTGTATCACCAGACCCCAAACGCCTACGCATAACAGGTCTATGGGAACCTCTAAATGCCACAATTATGGTCACAAAGAAGGCTGGATGAGAACACCTGTCCCACTAGGACCAAATGGCACGAAGGGTTTAGCTTTATATTGGGAAGGTATGTGGGGAATGGACAACACATGGACATATAATAATACGTATTTTATATGTGGACACAAGGCATATCCGTATCTTCCCTCGGGATGGTTCGGAACATGTTTTCTGGGGTTTGTGCTTCCACACATGCGCCTGTTAACAAAGTCACCAACGCATATCCTGCATTCTAGGCAGAGAAGAACTATTAGCATGGGGGAATGGATTGGAATGGTAATATTTCCATTTTATGGAACCTGGAAGGCAGGGCGAGAACTCAGGCACATGGCATTGGCTATGGAGAAGTTGGCAAATAAAACAGCTAGTGGATTGGAAAAACTTACAAGAGAGCTGGCAGCAACAAGAACGATGGCATTACAAAATCGTATGGCATTAGATATGCTGTTAGCAGAAAAAGGAGGTACATGTGCAGTCATTGGTACAGATTGCTGTACGTACATACCTGATGAGTCAGAAGAAATTTATAACATAGCCGATACAATCAGACAAGAGGGAGCAAGATACCACGATTATATAAAAGGGGGTGCCTTTGCATGGTTGGGAAACACATTTGGAGGGGTGGTAGCTAAGATACTCCAATATTTGTTTGTTGGTTTAGTAGTTATATTGGCAATTGTTTTAGTGGTGGCTTGCTTGAAAGCCTTAGTGACGGTGTGTTTGAATAAGGTAACCAACAACACGATGATAACGCATGAAGTGACAAATGAGGAAAGAAATGTGGAACCAGAAAAGGAAGACTTTTATGGCGACATAAATACTGAGATTAAAAGATTAAATCAAGTGATGTTGCAAATGAATACAGTAGAATTAAGATAATGGCATAACGACAATGTTATGAGTTGTGTCAATTACAATATCAGTGAACTCATATCACCACGAGTGCCACACTGTTAAGGGAAAAAGAGGGAAAAGAAAAAGTGGAGAGGAATTATGGTAATAATACATTATGTTTAATTTGTTGGTTTGGGAAAATTGTTGTTGGGAATTAGGTATTCCCGTTTGTGATTGTAATCATATACAATTTATTTTCTTAGAGTAGTGCTAAAATACCTGCATGAGTTAATTTTTGAACTATATTAACCTGAAAGCAATTGTGGATGCTATTCTTAGTTTAGTAATAAAATACATACCTGATTGAATATTATTTGTGTGACGCATATAAATTAATATAACTTTTTGTGTTAAGGAAAAACAACAAATTGTTGAATGTGAAACTGTCGGAAGATATACATGATTATGCTGATTTCATGGTAAGATGCACCCTATCTGATCCAGTGTGTGCGGAAAGCAGATTCAGATGTGACTGAGCATAAAGATAAGACGAGATCACATTTTGGAGGGATTGCTAACGGAATTGGGAAGAAGTTCGAGAAAGAAAATTTGTGGCTAAAAAAAATGAAGTTAATCGTGGCATACACCCTCTTTCTCAAAGAATGATGAAGACATTCTCCCGTGTAACTTGGAGATGAATGCTTACCTTCACCAAGGAAATTTATGTGACCATTTGCCTGGATCACACTGCAACATATGAAAGAAAGGCGATCACTTACTCTTGTTCGAAGACTTCGAACATTCACCACATCAGAAGTTGCAGAACAACGACATTTTACCTGCAACCTCTGTGAAATGCGGGGACATATGTTATTACTTCACCAACGTCCGGGGAACCAGCATGGAGCTGCAAAAAACGGCTGTGCCCTTGTCACAACAGCTGTGCACGATTCTGCTGGTTGCTCCTGGTAAGGACCATGAATGACCTGAACACCATGGTCCCAACATCAGTGTGGATGCATCCGGCATCCCTGTTCCACATCTTGCTGGCCAATCAACGTCACACCAATACTTGCTGCCCACTCACAATGAGGGAGGAGGCAAGTCGACTACAACTGGGTGAAGGCCTTGTTCAAGGAATCATTATGGTTCACAGCAAAAAAGTGGCAAGAATGCTACATGGAGAGAAGGGTCAGTCTATGACTCCGCAGTGTTACCACAACAGCGAAATCCTACACGAAGTAGTGCAGGAGCTATGAAGACATTAGGAGAAAATGTTTCATACCTGGATTCAAACACAAGTGATCAGCCCTTCCTTTCAAACAAAGTCAACATTTGTGTGGAGGCAAACGTTTTTTGCCAGATGGTGCAGATGCTTTACAAAACTTGAAAATGAAGTGAAATTGTTGTATCTTGGTGATGGTGAAGTGTTGTTTTGAAAATATATTTGTGATGCAAATGCAATAGATTGAACAATATGGAAGGAGTCAATGACCAACGAAATGTTTTGTGATTCTTGCAGGATGACGGTGTATGCCTAAGGGAATTTGATTACCAAAGTGATTGATTATTTACTTATACTTGTAATGATGTTTACTAGTAGTGATTGATTATTTACTTATACTTGTAATGATGTTTACTAGTAGTGATTGATTGTTTACTTATATTGATGTTTAGATTAATGGTTAATATAAACAAAAACAAATAGATGAGGGAATTGTGGAAGTGTAACTCAGTGTAACGTATTGATTGGCCCTGGTAACTCATTGATTAAATCTGGTCATCCGATTAAATAACGAAGCAGAATGTGCATGAACATGATAATCTCTTGAAACACCTGGTCAAGGCCCCAGGCTAGAGCACCCTCCTACTGTGTAAATGGAAATCACAGCAGGAGGGGAGCGAGTTGATGCCAGGACTTGGTGCAATACATGACCTCGGGGCATCAGCGGAGAAAGGATTAACGTTTCAGCGGACAGAGGATTAAGTCCAGTTTGTGGATATAAACTAGAGCAAACGTGGAGTCGACAGGACTTGCTACGTGAAGCGCTGACCGAACGGGAGTGTCGGATGAACGAGAAGGACCAGCGAAAAGAGTTAACCTGATCCATTATATTATGCGGTATCATTTTGGTAATTGGAATGAAATAAATACAGTTAATAAACCAGACATTTTGTAAACCTGTGTGCGGTCATTGGAGTCCTGTGAGTCATACACAAAATTCTTCCACAGTACCGTATCGGGACAACTCTTTAATTAGTACATCGTCGGATACAAATGGGGGGCAATTTGATATCACGACTTTTATCGCTGGGCTATATAGTGGGGAAATCATTACAAATAAATCTGGATCGATTGTCAAACCCTGTTCGACAATTTGTGGGACACAATCCACGTCGGACAAAAAAATAACGATCCGCTTGTTCATCCGCGAAGCGGCAACAACCTTGTCGATCCCGACAACACGACCGGTTGCGAGGACAACGTCCTCGACACTAACCTCACGTTCCGGAGGTACACAAAAGAACCCGTGCTTACGGGTCAGGCTCTGAAAGGCCGTAAATCGAGATAGTGCAGCTGCCATGCTGGAACAGCTGCACTTACAACCCCTCCCCAACTCGGGGAGGGTGAATATATAATATAATCTTCCCTACCCGAACTCCGGGAATGGGAAGTAATCAGACCTCTCCGATTTCCCTAACTTCGGAAAAGGGAGGCAACAAAACAAACTGAAGGAAAGATAAACGAAAGGAAAAAAAGGAAATAGAGGTTTAAGATGAAGGAGCAAACACCGATCGGGCGACGCCCAAAAACGGCGAACCCTTACCAGCGATCACCCTGTGCTCTCCGGCTCTCTCTCCCGTCTCAACGTATATGGGAATCACCAGGAAGACTCCACGAACAGGCACAAGGACACAGAGGGGGGAAACGGGGGGAATGGAGCAACAACACAGAGCACTCACAGGCCTCCACGACAGTACAACAAGAGAGAGAGAGAGAGAGAGAGAGAGACAGAGAGAGAGAGAGAGAGAGAGACAGAGAGAGAGATAGAGAGAGAGAGAGAGACAGAGAGAGAGAGAGAGAGAGAGAGAGAGAGAGAGAGAGAGAGAGAGACTTGACTTTTATGTGCTTTTATTATAAAAGTATCAAAACACACATGGAAGAACACCACAAAATTTTTACAAGAAAAAGAAAGTTGTACAAGCAAAAAGAATGTATATACATGTATATGTGGACATTGAGCGTAAGTATAATTTACAAAAACAAACTCAACACCTCATCTGTAAAACAATCGTCGTTCACAATGCCGAAACTTATCCGGGCCGACACTATTCCTTTGAAGCAAAACAGCACATTTTCATCTCTGCCACTCAATTTGATCTTTCTAGTTTTATATATTGCGAGTTTAGCAATTCCGCACAGAAAATTCAAGAAAGGGACCGCTGTCTTGTTCTTGGTGCTCCTTTCAATGCCATACACAAAAATTGCAACAGAAAAAACAAACTGAAATTTATAAAAGAGCTGTTGGAGGAAACAAAAAAGGGGTACCAATCTCTTACATTTCACAAAAGCATGGGTCACATTTTCAGCCTCTTCACAAAAAGGACAAACATTCAGTACAGAAGGATCAAACTTATTAAGTAAGTATTTGGTGACCAGGGCCTGATGAACTAGTCTCCAATTTAAGTCTCCGGTTCGACCTAAGGTCGGAGACCTATACATCTCTTTCCACACTGGAGATAGGAACGAATTAGCCGGAATGATCTCATCCCACCGATTTTTTAAAGGTTTTGTGAAACCCGGTATAAGCACCTCTTGGCATATCCCATAAATAACTTTTTTCCCCATCACATGGAACACACCGCAACCATCTGACTTTGAGAAGACACCCTGTTGTTTTTTTGAGGTGACTTGGAGCTCGGGGAAATAGAGACGAGAGTCCACCACTTCATCTGCCCCAGTCCACCCGATATTTAATTCCCTGAAAGTTTTAATCACAACTCTCAAAACTTTGTCCACCATTCTAGATGACCGAACCCCCACTTTTGATGTGAGAGAACCGGTGGATAACCATCCATTTAGGGAAGGCTTCATCAGGTCTCGCACTCTGTTTATTCCATTACAGGTGAAGCAATGCATAAATGACCTGGAGGTTGAAATTTCAGGGAATAAAGGATTCAGAACCAATGGCTCATGCATATATTTTTTTGCATCGTAGGACACCTCTAATCGTTGTATTCCAAGGACTTGCCAGGCATTCAGAAGGCTCTGATGAAACTCGGGGAGCAGAGTCGTGTTGACATGCTGCAGGTCCATGAGGAAGAGCTCTCGGTCATACTTCAACCCATCTGCTTCCTGCAGCCAAGCGTTTGTGAGAGGCCGCCACGGGACACACTCACCATACAATAAACGCTTTATCGTCCACATGCGGAAAGCCATTATCCGACTCGGAACATGTATCAAGCTTTGGCCACCTGCATTTCGGGGTCTGCACACCGTGTCTGGTCCAAGCCAATGGTGGCCTCCCCAGAAAAACTGAGTTAGAACCCTCTGAATGCCTGTGACCAAGTATCTCGGAGGTTGGAGGGGGATAACTTTATGCCAAATAAAAGGAACCACCAGGTTATTTATTATTGTCACCCTTGCCTTAAGCGATAGAAGGTGGTGCAACCGTTTCCATCTAGCCAGTTTCTGCTTAATTCTTTCCAAGAAACCCTCCCAATTTTTTTTGTTCATATGCTTGGACTCCAAGAAATAACCCTAAATATTTAAACCCCTCTTTGTTCCACTGCATTCCTCCTGGTAACACAGGCAGAGCTGAGGAAGGTGGACTGGGGCCCACCCATAAGGCAACACTTTTGTTCCAATTTACTTTTGCCGTGGAGGCGAGCTCAAACTGGGACAGACATCGAAAGACCCCACCCACATCATTTTGGCTGGAAACAGCAACACAAATGTCATCCGCATAAGCTGAAGTAACCATTTTGTGGTTTTTTGTTAAGGAGACTCCTTCCACTGAGTTTCGGAGCAAAGCTAGTAAAGGTTCGACCGAGAGACTGTATAGCATTCCTGAAAGCGGGCAGCCCTGACGGATGCCTCGCTGAAAGGGAAAAGGGCAACATAAGCTGTTGTTTACCTTCAACAGACAGGATGCATTTTCATACAACAACTTAACATAGGAAACAAAATTTTGTCCAAAACCAGCTCTCTGTAGTACAGCAAACAAAAAAGAATGGTCAACACTGTCAAAAGCTTTTTCTTGATCTAAAAGAACCAAACCAAAACCATGAGATGTAGTACGACCGAGACTGATCAAATCTCTCACCAAAAAAATGTTATCGTAAATAGAACGCTCAGGAACACAATAAGACTGATCAATATCAATCAAAAGGGGGATGACTTCCTTTAGACGTATCGCGAGCGCCTTCGACAATATTTTATAGTCCGTATTTAGGAGTGACACAGGCCGCCAATTTGTGGCGTCTTGCAAGTTCCCTTTTTTTGGAAGGAGACACAAAACTGACCTCCGACAACTTAGTGGCAATTCACCTTGTTCAAGGCTATCATGAAAGATGTCAAGTAGAGTAGGGCCTAGAATGTCCCAAAAGGCCTTGTAAAATTCAACTGGGAGGCCGTCAAGTCCAGGGGCTTTCCCATCTTGAATTCCTTTAAGAGCAACAGTAAGTTCTCCGAGAGAGATGCCAGGCTCCAGTTGTTGTCGCTGGTCTTCAGACAAAGATGGGAGCAGTTCAAACATCTCGTTTCTGTTTTCCTGGTTCACAGTTCTCAAGGCAAACAGCTTTGAATAAAAGTTTCGTAATTCATCTTTGATGTCACTTTGAGAAGACAGAAGCGCACCGGCAGAAGAGCGCAAAGCGTGAATTTGTTGAGGGGTCTTGGCTGTCTTTTCCAGGTTGAAAAAGTCTTTGTTTGGTTTGTCAAGTTGGATATTGTCCATTCGCAGTCGGACGAAAGCACCAGATGCACGCTCTCTCACCATTTCAGCCAGTAGTGTTCTTTTCTCTGACAACTGCTGGACATTTTCGTTGGACATTCCAGATTTCTGCTCACAATAAAGTATATCGTTTTTTAAGGCAGTTATCACACCGAGTGTGTTACAGGTATTATAACGACAGTATTGCTGGCAAAAACACTTAATTTGGGATTTTGTGCAATCCCACCATTGCCTTAAATTTAGGTAGGAAAACTTTTGCATTTCACATTCCTTCCATACCATTCTGAATGCCTCTTTGAAATGCTCACTTTGTAAAAGTTTGACATTGAAAGTCCAATATGCACTTCTACACACGTGATGAGGTAGGCCACATACAACAACAACCATGTGATGATCAGAAAAACCAGATGGCCTTATATATGAATTCTTGACAAGATTTACCTTATCATGGTTAACATAAATTCTATCCAAACGAGCCATTGTCAAAAGATTTCTTGCGGCACAAACCCACGTGTACTGCCGGATATTAGGGTTCTGTACCCGCCACACATCCACAAGTTGAAATTTTTTAATGAGCTGTGCCAAAGGCCTTGCACTCGGTGGATGAGGCTCAGGAGTGTTTCTATCAAGTTGTGGGTTGAGGGTACAGTTGTAGTCTCCCCCCAAGCAAACCAACATGGACAGGTCAATAGTGCTTAAAAAACCTGCTAACTTGTGAAGAAAAGCACTTCTTGCAGAGTTCGCACTAGGGCAGTATACATGAGTCGTGCAAATCTTTTGGTTACCGCTGACAAACTCCACAGATAGTAAATGGCCCTTGCAAATTTCTCTACATCTGATCTCCAATGGCTGGAGTCTAGGATGTAAGACTACTGCAACACCAGCCTTGGCATCAACAAAAGCACTGGAGAAAAAGTGACAACCTTTAAAGATTTTACGCCACTCAACCTCAGAAGACTGATTTGCATGCGTCTCTTGTAACATCAGCACATCAATTTTTTCATTCTGAAACATTTGAAACACCTGGAGGCGACGCACACAACTGCGACCACCGTTGATGTTTAAGGATGCTACTTTTATCTCCACTCTGTTAACTATTCATAAAGTTCCTTGCCCGCTCGAGTTACACATTTTCTTAGCCTCTGGAATTGAGGTTCAGACATGTTAACCTGATAAGGTTCACGAATCATGTTCTTTGCAGTCAAAATAAAATCATGCAGATTCGGAAAGTAGTCTTTGATTTTTACATGTCTTTTCCTGAACGTTTCTTCAAGGAACTTGATAACATTTTCTTGAGAAGCCCTGGTGATGGTATTGTCATCACAAGCCTCACTCTCTTGAGCACTTGAAGCACTAAAGAGTGGAGTAGAAGAGGTTTCATCAGAATCAAGTGCTTCATCTTGATCTGCATCTTTTCCCCCTATTTGCTGAACACTTAGTTTTGGAAACAGCAATTCTACAGGGTCAAGGACCTCCGCACTCTTTGCAGACCCTTCCAAATTTACCATATCCTCTGTGGCTATAAGTATGTCCCCCACCTCATCATCCCTTTCATTTTTATCTGTCAGGGAAGGGTTAACGTTATCCTCACAGTCGCAAGGACTTTCCCCTTTATCTATTTTTTCCTCACTAGCAGATCCAGCTGCTAACTCGTCTGAGCGAGTTTGGTTATCAGGACAAGGACTTACCACACCCTGAGAGGATCGACTATTTTCCGGGTCAAACTCAATCTCAGCAAGTGGTGCCAGCGAATCTTCCTCATGTACACACACTTCCTGTACCATCTCCATTACCGCCAAGGAGTTTCCGGTGTAGGCCTCACCCTGGAGGTCCTGCGAACCTGACACGATCTGAATCTTATTTTGTTTTTCTTCGGAATCACAGGATTCATCACTTGAACGCTTCTGACCTTTTTTCCTGGTGTCCACTACGGATACTTCCATGGTATCGTCCGCACTGTCGTGTACCGTGGACGAAATGAGAGAGGGTTCAACCACTTTTATTCCCACCTTAAGTGGAGGGGCAGGGTTAGTCACCTCACGTTCTAAGTCTATCACTCCCTCCCCCACCCCCCCCCCCCCCCGGTCGGGGGGGATGGGTCTGGCGCTTCACTCACCGCAGTCGGTGCGGTGGGTGGATTAACCACTCGATCCGCCTCCTCCCCTTCATGGTGCGGTGAAGAGGAGTCGCTCCTCACCAATCCTCCGCGTTCCTGCGGTTTAACCGCATTGGGACAGGCACTCCTCACATGCCCATAAGCCCCACACTCGAAACACGTCATAGCCTCCGAGGAGGCATACATTTTGTATTCAAAGCCGTTGATTTTCACACTCAACACGACATTGAGCGTTTTTACATTTGCAGGCAGTATCATGTACACCACTCTCTTAAAGGACATGACATGTTTGAATCGATCGCAAACATTTCGCATCGGCACCATCGAAATCCTCGATACGACCTTACCGAACTTGTTTAATTGTTCACGTAACTCCTCATTTCTAATAAATGGCGGGATATTACTGATGTTAATCTTTACCGTCGGGGCTTGTAAAGCGAACACAGAGAGGAACGTGTTCGGTTCAATGAACAAGCCTTGTTCGACTACACTCGCTACCATGTGCTCCTCGGACAAAAAAACGACAAATTTCTTATTCATACGAGAGGCAGCACGAATACTGTGTGCACCAACGATGTTTCCAATGGCGGAAAGCACATCGTTAATTTCCACCTCGTTGGGAGGAACACAAGCGAGCCCGTGTTTACGAGTTAGCGATTCGTACGTATCAATGCGGAAACGTTCGCCCGCCATTCTAACTTGACCAAATAAAGGTTCGTAGCCAAGAACCGAGAGAACCCAATGTTTGTCGAACACCAACAAATAGATCAAATTCCCCCCCCCCCCCCCCCCCTTGTCCGGACCGGACAAGAGGGTATCAAACCTAAATAATCGAGCTAAAGTAAATAAAAAACGTGCGTTCTAAGCACAAAAATGGCTTACAAAGCGCCGTCAAAGCCAGTAGGCCGCACCCAACAAGGGCCCGCTCTCAATCCTCTCTCTCTCGAAGACAAGGGTGCAGAACGGATGAAAACACAATGCCGAAGCACACAGGATGGAGAAGGAGAGGGAGGGGGGCAGGGGAGGGGAGGGGAAAAACGCAACGGCCTCACCAAAGCACAGAGCAGTTGCTCACAGCCGCCATGACGCCACACCCAACGCACCGACAGCCAATAGGTGGCGACAGAGAGAGAGAGAGAGAGAGAGAGAGAGAGAGAGACAGAGACAGAGAGAGAGAGAGAGAGAGAGAGAGAGAGAGAGATTTGAATTTTAGGGTCTTTTATTACAAAAGTATAAAAGAAAAACAAGTAATACAATAGCAGTCAACAAAAGTAATTAAATCAAGGAACAGAAAGACATGAGATTAATTAGAGCAGCAAAAAAAGTTCAGCTCCCTCCACCTTACACAGGACTTCAGCTTTGCACCATTTTTGAACAAAGTGATTAACCCGAGAAGTCTCTCGGTAAAAGTGAAATTCAGTTTTAAGACGGGCAAACACAAAGCCTTCGAAGGCCAACAAAACACTGCATTCCTGTGAACTTATCCCGGAAACCCTTCTCTTCCGTGTAATATATATCGCGAGTTTTGCCTCAGCAAGCAAGAAATTAACAATTTGAGATCCGACATTCTCATTAGATACAGGCATGCAGTACACAAAATGATAGAAGGAAAAACAAAAACCGAAATTCCGGAAAGTATATTGCAGGAGTTGAAAAAGTGGAGCCAGCCTTTGGCATCTGACATATGCGTGGAAAGTGTCCTCGAGTGATGGCAAAAAGGGCATTCATCAGATAACACGAGGTTCATTCTTTTGAGCAACACGTTGGAAGGCAAGGAATAGTCTGCAAGCCTCCACTGTTTGTCTCCGGCACGTTTAGACACAGGTGACGTGCACATCGAGGACCAGGTAGGAGAAGATGGAGCCCCTGCAGGCAGAAGATCTTTCCAGTGGGTGGTCAGTGGGCTATTGGGGTTGGCAGAAATAACAACATTAAGACATTGCACGTACAGAGTAGCCTTTGCACAGGCTTGTCGAGGTTTTGTGGAAGGAGCGCCAGAAAAACAACAATCAGGGAAGTCAGGGTGCATCGTTTTTGTGTTTTGAACATCGTGTGGTGGAGGCCACGATAAATTAAAAGAGTTAAACACTTTAACAATTGAACGAATAAGTTGTCCAATTAGTCGAGCTGAGGTAACATTGCAAACTTCCAAAATCTGGTTAGGGGTCTGCCATCCAGAACAAGTATGGTTAACAAAGTCCCTGACAAGGAAAAAAACAGATTCACTGAAGGATTCTGAGTATTGCGCAGCAATACATGTCCCCTACCAAAGTTCAAAGTGCCATAACAGTAGGTGATAAATGTTGCTTCTGGGACACCTCCGTTTAACATGGGAAATCCCTATCTAATGTCATTTACCCCCCTGTCTTTTTCAAAAACCATAAACACCTCTATTTCTCCCTCTATGAACCTATAATCCTTCTCACCTTATGAACCTATAATCCTTCTCGCCTTATGAACCTATAATCCTTCTCACCTTATGAACCTATAATCCTTCTAGCCTTATGAACCTATGATTTTCTTCCTTTATGAACCTATAATCCTTCTAGCCTTATGAACCTATGATCCTTCTCACTTACATGTAATTTTTACCCTATTCCCCCCACTACCCCCTTAATGTAGTTCCTTAGACCACTCTACTAATGAGCCTATAAATATATTATCTCTTTCTTACTTTTTTAAGAGTTCCATTCTCCTATAGAACTCATCCCCATCAAGTATATTTATAAAGTATACAGGTTCCTTAACCTTTTGTTGTGAAAGTATAAAGTGGTATGTTTCACGGAGGGTTCTTGTTTGACCTCCTCCTCTCCCACATACCATTTTAAAATTATAATATTTATTATCCGATTGATAACCATTAAAGTTCTCACTCCACTCTAATATATTTTTCTTCCCGCCCTCCATTACCCCACTTAACAAATGAATACGTTTATCCGTCTTGAGAACCTTCTGACCAGTGATTCTCTCAACCTCTTGAATCTGATATTTTTCACATTCGTTATGTTTTCCATTTATATACCAAGGTTGATTACACCTCCACTCATTAGTCTGGTTGATACTTGGTTCTATCATTTATATAATCGTAAAAAAGGCGGCGGTAGCCCGTTAAAATCCCTAACCCCCCCTTTTTAGCTTATCACTTATATATATATATATATATATATATATATATATATATATATATATATATATATATATATATATATATATATCTTATCACTTATATATATCTTATCACTTATATATCTTATCACTTATATATCTTATCACTTATATATCTTATCACTTATATCATATCACTTATATATCTTATCACTTATATATCTTATCACTTATATATCTTATCACTTATATATCTTATCACTTATATCATATCACTTATATATCTTATCACTTATATATATCTTATCACTTATATACTTATATAACCATAAGGGAGACTATCAATTCCATTTTCTAAAATAAACCTCTTATCATCAAAAGCCCCCAATGCTTTCATATTCACCTCTTCTGAATATAATTGATGTTTATAACTTCTTATTCCATTAATCTTTCTAAACTCTTCTTTCTTTGTTGTTAAACAGTTATAATAATCCTTAAAGTTTATTGTTTCTTTAATGACATTTTTATTTACACCTTTTAACTTCTTATCAGTCTTTTCAACGTTATTCACAATGTATTTATAAGCATAAGCCTTCGACCTCAATCCCACAAATTCACTCATAACATTTCCTCCCAATTCATCCTTGAACTTTCCAATCACCTTTTTATTTTTAGAAGAGAACAACTCACTCTCTGGACTGTAATTACTTGTATCATAGATATTAATGTCCTTTTTCATGTCTGAATAAACATCATCAGTATTAATTTTCAAAATAAAACTATCAGTATCCATATACAACAATGACACATTATCCTTATACTTTGATTTTAGATTAATATAAAAGTAATCATACATTAATGACTTTGACAAGTCAAGAATTGATGTTCCAATGTAAATAGGTTTGTCCATTTCAATACTCTCTTTAACCAAATGGATCGCACAAAAGTTCTCAGGAAAGACCTCAGCTCTAGTAAAACTCGGTCTATTAATTAATTTTGATGCTTGTTCCCAAGATGTTGCTAGTCTGATATTTTGTCTTTTCCTCACATTCTCCATGGTCTTACCAAAGACCGCATTATTCATCAATTTATAAAAGTCTTTCTCAAAATCTGTTTTTGACTCTGTTCTTCTTTGTGTATTAAAATCAATGTACCCCTTTAACCAATGACTTTGATTGAACTTTAGAACCCTGTGGATCTTCTCTACTCTTAGACCTTTTGATAAATATTGTCGCAAATTTCTTTGGTGTAGTACATAATTTTTCTTGTTATATAATGTAGTAAGTAATTTTTCTGTTGATTCACCTATATCAAACGATCGTTGATAATCACTCAACCATTCTTTCTTTGGACTTTCTTTCTCACAAGCAAATGGAAGATCTTTATGTTTGATATGAAGTTCTTCAGGATATTTTAAATCGACCTCAAAATAATAACCAACCTTTGAATCATCCAATTCTTTTTGTGTAGAGATACATACATATTGTAAAACCTTTGTGTAGTCTTTTTCCTTTACCCATCTTAGTTTCCTATAAGGAAGAGCTTGAGACATTGCCCAGCCATACAAGTTGTTTGCGTCATAGTACATCAAGTAAGAACTCTCTTTCGTTGAATCATAATTTGGAAGATATTTGTTATTTGCTTTTGCGTATCTGCTCGAGCATACTTGTGAAATTCCACCTCTTTTTGCCTTTTCAATCATCAAAAGCATATCGACATCGGTTATCAAATCCAAAGCTTGTTTTGTCATTTTCAACATCACGCTCCAAGCCAATCCAGGTGCTGTTTAGTAGTGAGCAGGATCCAATCCATATCCAGTGCGACAAACAGATCTAAAGGCTGCAAATACATCGGCCAATAAAAGCACATCAGTTTTGAGATACAAATCGTGATACTCGCCAAGATTCTTGATGTTATATTTTTCCCAAACATTTTGTGCGTGTACATAATCTTTATCAGATATATGACTGTTGTTTAATTTGTTATAGAAATTTTCTTTTAAAGGAAGTTGTGTTTCATTGAATCTCTCAAATGAGTCCATATAGTCATAGGGGTAAATTCCCTTTTGTGTTAGAAAATCTTTATCTGAAAAATACTCTGAAAGACATGGAAACTCTTTTAGATTTTGAACCAAGTTAGCCAATGGACTTGCCATGAATTTAAATGTATCAAGAAATCTGATATGAGTAATAGGAGATGTGTGAATTGTTTTTGTGAATGAAATGTATTTCTGATCCGTGTTAGGAATTGCTGAAATGTGTCCAGATGTCTTTGAAAGTTCATTAATAAATAGATGCGTATCATAATGAGCGTTGTTATGAAGAAAGACAGGAATGAAAGAGGGGGGTTTATAATTAATATTACAACTTTGATGAGCTGGACCTCTATATTTACCAGTGAGATGACAATGATCTCTAACCTTTAGACCTTCACCAATGTTTTCCTCACAAATATGACAAACATTGTTTTTTCTAAATTCCCTTTTCTGTTCACTCGTCAAGGACATTGGTTTATTGGTTTCTCTCATTATCTTGGTTAATCGGACACAGTCTTTTTCTAGTCGTTTCACAAACTCCTCTGGGGTATTTGAGCCTCTATACTCCTCTAACTTGTTATATTTATCACCAACGGATGATTTGATATAATAACAAAAACCGCAAGGAGTATGTTTTTGATATTTATTTGTGTATGATTCTTTTGGATCTGGAGAAGCAGTATCTATTTTTTCTAGAATACTTTCAAAATCAGCATATATAACAAATGGATGTTTGATCTTTTTCTTTTCATCTTTGAATGTGATCTTTGAGCCTTCTTTAGGCATATTGATTACCGTTGATTTATGTTCACCACAATAATTTGAATGTTTATCTAATCTTTCTTGTGTATGGAAGAAGTTAAGACAACGCAAACAAATATATATTTTATTTGTTCTTTTACATACTTGTGGTTTTATTAATTTAGCAATATCTTTGATGTATGTATAATGTGAATTTTCCTCTGAATTAAAATATAGAAGATTAATATGAGTTTGTTTACAATTGTCAGAAAGCTTTAAAACCTGAATGCTGTTTGTTTCTGTTAGACCATAAACATTAACTGATAAATTATTTATCTTTTCAAATTTAGGAATATCATTTAAAGCCATAGGAAACTTTAGATCTTTCGTATTTAATGTATTCTCATATTTTTTATAATGAGATACTCTTTCATCATGAAAATTTGGAGGATGTAAGTGTGCTAGAATAGACCAGAGAAAACATTTATTGTCTTTATTTTTGATATTGATAACTGCTTTTCTATTTTTGATAACACTGGGTAAATCAATGTAGGAAGAAGCTTTTAGAGGATCTGATTTAAGAATATGAATGTCTATGTAAATAATTTTTCCAATATTGAATCCACTTCCTACGATTGAATTATCCACATCTTGCTCTTGTTTAATAAGTTCATCATAGACTCCTGATGTTTTAAAATCTTGATATGAAGATATAAAGTGTGGCTCAGTTCTCATGTATGGTGTATCTATAACTCCTTCGTCTTTGTCATTTCTAATTTTACTCCCATATAAAATTTAACTGGTTTCATTTCTTTTAGTGTTTTTTCAATCAACGTTTGAACAGCAGGTTTAACTATTTCTACAGCATCAACTATAGACTCTGGTTCAGGAGGTTTGAAGTTAAAGACTCTTATTTTAATATGTCCTTTGAATGCGCCATCAGAGTTTTTAGTTGTGATAAAATTTGATAAATGTAGAATTGTTTTAAGATGTATTTCGAAGCCTTTCTTGAGGATATTTTTATTACATGCAGAACAGTGTTTTGTTTCCTTCTGAATAGGAGATAGTAGGTGAAGTAGATTAAATGTGTGTTTGTTAGTTTTAAGGTGTCTTTTGTATTGTTTATATTCTTGTTCACAAACGTCACAATATGTTGCTTTGATCATATTAATTTATATAGTAAAATTATATTTAAAACAAAGTGCCTTTTTTAGAGGCTTTTTTAAAGATGAAACTGTGCTTAAAGTAAAACACCTTTGAGCTTTTCAACTCGTTTTATGTTTATAACTTTACTTAAAGTAAAGCGTCTATGTATTAGCCAGAAAGTTTAGATACTCTAGTTCATCAATTTCAATTTCACTATCTGAGTCATCAATAAAGCTACTCTCATAACTATCATTTGAACACAAACTATTAGTATCATAACTATCTTCAGATCCTAGACTCTCAGTATAATAACTCTCAGAGTATTGACTGTTAATATCACTCATGTACATACCATTAAACTTCCATCAATATCTATATATTTTCTTTCATTAGAACTAATAACCACAATATTTTTTACATTAAATGTTATTTTCAAATAATCTCTAATAATCAGAGTACGGAATGATAGTTCACCACTAATATTCATATTATTAATTTCACCCACATCTTTGGGTCTATTAAAGAATATACAAATGTTTCCTCTAGAATTGTTGATGGTCTTATCATTCATTTTCAAAGCATCTTTATCAATGACCTTTTCAAGCTTTGAGTAAATTGTTAGTAGTAGTGGAGAAACTTTTGTCAAATTTACTTTAATAGAGTTATTAATTAACATAGCTTGTCCCGTAAATTTAATAAAAGGACACATGTTATTCTCCATTATGGGTTTAATCCAAAAATTTCCATATTTATCTTTGTTCAATTTAACATCTTTGACATATTTTTCTATATCTTCCACCGAAGTAGATATTGATTGAAATCCTCTAATAAAGGCACTTTGTTTTAAGTATAATTTTACTTTATAAATATGATAAATTCTGAAGGATATTTAGAATTTCCAGACTCTCCATATGATAATTTAGAAATCTGCCACCGTTGTGGTAGAATAGGGCTTAATAATGAGGGTTCATATAAACAATGTATTTTCTGTTATTTAATTTTAATTAATGATAATAAAAAATATAGAAAAATATATAACTCTTTTAAATTAGAACCAAAAATGAATTACTTTACCAGATTAATAAGAGAGATGAATGTTAAGTATTATGGTGATAATACACCATTTCTTACAAGGGAAGAGACTATTTGTATTGAGGAAATGTATAAGGGTTTAATGATATTTATTATTCAAAATAATTTTAATGGAAATGTTAATACAAGATACTATATAAACAAAATAATGGATTATTTTGAAATTAAACCTGAACTCAGGATAAAATATAGAGTTTCTCAAAAAACTCAAAAAAAGTTAGATGACTTGTTTTCCAAATATATAAATGAATGATTTTTTACCCGTTTGGGAAAATAAGATAAAATTTAATAACCATAAAAATCTTCCAAATTCATTGAGATGTCTAATAGTCGGTTCAAGCGGATGTGGAAAAACCTGTTTACTTTTAAAGATGCTCCTTAGTCCTAATTTTTTAGATTATGATAATTTAATAATTTTTACAAAGTCAAGTTTTCAACCTGAGTATCAACTACTCTCACAGGGTTTTAATGCGGGTCTTAAAAAGGAAGACATTATCGGTTTATTTAAACTTCAAAACAAACTAAATGATTATAATATTGATGATATAATACAATTATTTTGTGATACACAGAAATCAAAATCAAAACCAAAACCCATAACTTGTATTCTCAGTGATAATACGGATGATATACCTTCACCTCAAGATTTAGATAAATCAAAAAAGAACCTCGTTATCTTTGATGATTGTGTTAATGAGAGAAACCAAACAGTAATGGACAGCTACTATACAAGAGGGAGACATTCTTCTTGTAATTGTATTTATCTTAGTCAGTCATATTTTCAACTCCCTCGGCGCTCAATAAGAAACAATGCTAATACTTTTATTTTATTTAAGTTAAATTCAATAGATACAAATAATTTTTGGAGAGATAATTGTTCTACATTATGTAGTAAGAAGGAATTTGAAAATAATATGAAACACACGATTGGAAAATATAAATATATTGTTGTGAAACAAGATGAGATACTAAATGATATTTTTCAATAAATAAATACAGAAAATGAATACCGAAGAAAGAGTAAGAAAGTTTAAAGAACATCAAGAGTTGGTTTCAAAAGTTGTAAAGCAACAGGAAGACATAAAGAAGAAAAGGAGACAGAAACTAACTGGTGAAGAAGCCTTTGAAAGAAAGCAAGAGAAATTTTTTAAACCACTTTTAAAAACTCAACAAACGATTTCACCTACAGTTCCCATGGTAGAATTTACTCCGAAAAAATTTCAAATGCTCAAAGATTTTAGTCAAATGACAGAGCAAGAACTTGGAGAATTAGAATATGATGATGAAGGATTATTTCGGCATCTTGAGAAGGTAAATAAACTTTCCAAATTATATTGTAGAAGCTCTTCAAAACAATGAATATTTGAAGGGTTCAAAAACCAGAGCAGGTCTCATTCCAACAGAAGAACCAGCACAGTTCCATCTTGTGAAAGAAAAGTTATTGATATTTAATGATAAATTGGTGTTCTTAAGTTCTGACCAACCAAATGTTGAATTAACCCCAAGATTAATGTTTCTTCTAACAAAAGATGGACATGCTAATTCACCTTATTTTGATGAACCGCTTGATATGGAAAGAGAGGAAGATAGAGAGTATATTGAGTTGCTAAACGCACTTGATTATGGAGTTTCTGTTGCTGGTAAAAGTAAGAAGAATGAGAAGGAGAAACATATTATTGATGCTTTAAGTAAGCTTGGTTCGGGTGTGAGTTTTCTTCCAAATGACCCATCACAATTAGTTAATAGGTTATTATTGTTGTTAGGTAGTAAGAAGGCTGGAAACAACAATTGTTTTAATGAAGCATCCGCCATTTTAGATCAGTTGATGAATCTGAAAATAATTAATAAATGTCAATACAAAGATATTTTATTAGATATTAAATAAGATGAGAAGCACAATTCTTAGTTTTAATTTCACAACGAGTGATTACACAGCTTCATTCCCTTACCCACTACAACTTGACCCCACAAAAGAATATGAGGCTTCTTTGTTGTCAATGGAGACTTACAATACCCTTTTTAATATCACAGAGAAAAACAACAAGTTTAGTTATAATCCAGGAAGTGGATATAAAACTATAACCGTTTCACCCGGTGCTTACGAGATTTCTCAAATATCTTCAGAAGTCTCTCGCCTTATGAAAGAAAAAGGTGATGAACCAAAAAATATTGCAATAGATATTCAAAAACACACTTCAAAATCAACTATTAAACTTAAAAATAATTATAAAGTTGATTTCACGATTGAAAATTTGTTCAGAGAGCTATTGGGTTTCTCTTCTAAAAAGATTGAAACTAACGGGACGTCTTACAGTGATAATGTCATTCAAATATCCTCTGGTATAAATTCAGTATTAATTCATTGTGATTTGATTGATGGTGCTTATAACGATGGAATAAGAACAAATACAATATTTTCATTCAGCGCATACTCAACCCCGATTGGTTATAAATTTAATATGGAACCAAAAAAATCTTGTCTATTTACCTGTGTCAGGAAAAACCATACACAGAGTAAATTTTAGGATAACCGACCAAGATAATCGTATGATATCCTTTAATGATGAAATTATATCCATCAGAATTCACCTACGTGAAGTTTTTCAATAAATAAATAATAGTTATTGTGAGAAAACACGAGTTGGGAAAATATAAAATAATTACAGGGGATGGGATGTTCCTTTCACCATACTATAAGGGTGAAGGTATGTTTCTTGGTAGAGGATACTATAAACCAAAGAGACAACGGGGTGTGGGACATCAAATCAGAAATAAAGGAGATGGGATAATTGATACTCTAATGGGTATTGGTTCAACCATCCTTAAACATAAAGACCTAATTGGTTCAACTGCTTCAGCCGTGGGCTCAGTTGCGGGTGCTATAAAGAGTATAAAAGATGCTCAAAAGGAGTCTCATAAATTACAAGCAATCAAAGAAATTAAAAAAGGTAAAACTCAACTATCTTCACAAGAATTTCGCTCCTTCACGAGCCTCGATCTTGTATACAAAAAAAAAAAAAAAAAAAAAAAAACGACAAAAAATCATTAAAATACTTGGGTCAGGGTTTCAACGATTTTAATGCTATATAAATACAAGTATGGAAGCGATTGATAGTATCTATGATTTGGATGATACGATTATCATTTCAAACTCTACTAAAAAGGAAGACTATTTTAAGGTAAATGCTATAACAGGAACAGACTGGAATTCAAATGGAACAAAAAGTTTTGAAATAAATAATCAACAAACTTACTTGAATATAGCTGATAGTTTCTTGCTGTGTAAATTTAAATTCACTAAGGCTGCGAATAATACTAATGCTACACTCGTAAATGATTTCTTCTGGAAAATGTTTGATAGTGTCCGCCTGTATATTGGAACACAAGAGGTTGAAGCGGTTGATTATGTCTCTGCTATATCTGAAATGAAGAAATTTACACTATATTCGTTTTGTGATAGAATGGGTAAGGGAGCTGTTGAAGGTTTTATTCCTGATATGTCAACGGGAACAAATGCTGACCCTGGTTATAGTCAAAGGAAGTCAATGTATAATGATGATACAAAAGCAGAGAATAGTTTTACCGTAGCAGTACCTCTGAAAGGTATATTTGGATTTTGTGATTATGATAAAGTTTTGTATGGTCTTAAAATTAGATTTCAACTACAAAGGAATGATAATGTAAATAGGTTGCTTTTTGGGGCTGAAAATGCTTTTGGCGACAATAATAAATTTGTTATTAATGATTTGTGTTGGTATATTAGTGAATATACTCCTAATCTTAAAACAGAAGAGATGTTAAATAGAAACCGCTAAATGTATCATACTTTAAAAGAAGATGTCAACACGTTAAACTGGAACACACTACCTACACTTGGAATTTGGGTGTTCTTGAAGGAAAGCCACGATACCTATGGCTCATTTTTAAGAAACCAGATGGAGAGGAGGGTACTGATAAGAATAATGCGCTGAGTGATAATGCTAAGGTGAAACAACTTCGGGTTTCTCTTGATGGAACATTTTATCCGCGAGATAGATTGGAAATTGATTGGGAAAAAAATGATTATGCGGAAGCCTACAAGTCTTACCAAAAGGTATGTGAAAGCAACGGTAATAATGAACCTATTTTGGATAAGGTTGCGTTTCAAAAACTTTATACAATCTACGCAATTGACCTGAGTTCTCAAAAGGAAACTATAAAGTCTAATAGAGTGGATACTTCTCTATACATTGAAAGAGGAGAGAATGAAGAAGTTGATGCTTATTGTTTGCTTTTGGAGGAAACAGAATTACAGATTAATACAGATAATGGTGTTATGATTAATATCACATAGGTTTTTTCTCATAAATAAATGAGTAGGAAAGAACTGGTATATGTTAATCAAATCAATCTTAATAAATTAACATCTTGTATTCAAAATCAAAAGACTTGTATTATTAACGTTAATACAATTCAAAGAAAAGGAGCTGTAAGAATTGATGTTTTACTCACAAGAGAGCAGGTAAAAACACTAAATGATGCTGGTTCACTTAAAATTAAAATGACAAAACCTATGTTAAAGAAATATTCAATACAAGAGGGAGGATTTCTCCCGTTTCTAATTCCTTTATTTGCTGGTTTAAGTGTGGCGGGAGCATTGACTGGTGGTATTTCAGCAGCGGTAAAAACTGCTAACGAAAGGAAGGCACAACTAAAAGCTCAAAAAGAATTGGAAAGACATAACAAGGAGTTGGAGAAACAAATTAGTGGAAGTGGTGTAATTGTGGATTTTGCTCAAAAATTTGAAAGTCTACCTGATAAAGCTAGATTGTTAGTTGGAGATATGCTTTCCTCTATCGCTCAAGCGGGTGTTAAACTAACTAAACGGGGTAATGGATTGTATCTTTCTCATAAATAAATGGATAAATGGTTTAAACAATTTGGAAAGAATACAACGTCAAATATAGTACTTACTAAGTATTGTAAAACACTAAAAATTGATAATGTGGTTATTTGTATGAGAGATGAATTAATACATATAAATAAGAATACAAAGAATATTATTATGAATTTAGACACACAGAATGGTTCTCATTGGGTTTGTATTCATAATAGTCAGGATAAATATTATTTTGATAGTTATGGTATGCCACCACCTGTTGAAGTAATGCAATTCTTACAGAATGGTGTTTATCAAACATTTCAAGTTCAAGAAATTAATTCTAAATGTTGTGGTCAATTATGTTTATATGTATTATTTCAACTCAACAATAATGAAAATTTTTATGATATCATTTTTAATCTAATATAAATGACTTATGTTGGAAAAGATGGTTCTATCTTTGGAAAATCATCTCAGGATATTGATTTATCAAATTATTATACAAAGGCACAGGCTGAACGACAAAAATATAGTATAAGTAAAAATATTAATATGAAGAATACTTATAAATTAATCAATTATCCAAACCCTACAGATGCGAATGACTTAATTAGATTCAGTGATTTATCACAATATATATTTTTAAATAAAACAGCACGTTTTGTTAAACAAGTAAAATTTACAACCACAACACCCGGTTATACTGACCATACACCTTTCCTCATTCAATTTAACTATCTGCTTACAATTGAATTTTATAAAGAAGGACATATAGTTAATATGCGAATCAATAAATGGGGGTATGATATGCCTGATTGAGGGTATAATTGGTATTTTTCAATAAACTTAGAAGACCTATATGATTTGAATCAGTCTCGTAAAGAAGAATATTATCCGCTTGGTGAGGATAAGGATTTATGTGGAAGTACAATTAGTAAACAACAAATACATGATTTTAAGAAAAGAAAAATATATGATAGTATAGCGATGGTTAACATGACAAAGAAGGAAGGTAATGAGATAAGGATAGAAAGCCGAGGAATACAAACCGATTTGGTAGTGGGAAGATGGGGTGGTATTACCTGTTATAATATTAATCTCACATATATTTCTGATACATAAATGGCAGGAAAAAGACTGCAAGAGAATTATAATTTTTGTATTCAGGGATACCTACAAGAAAAGGGTGCTCGGTATTACATACCTTATGATTTGGAGCATATACATGGAAATTTTGTCATTAAAAACTGGCCTTATACTGATATTGCTAAACCCACAAATAGAGACTTGTTTAAAATATTAAACAAAAATGAACTTCTCAAAGTTATGAAATATAAAACTCTTTTAGAAATCGTCAACAAATCTTATTGGTATCCTATTATGAGAAAAATAATTATAGATACAAGAATATCTCAAAATCTAGATGAGTATATGCATAATATTCTTTGGGGCTCAAGCTCAAGGGTAGCAAGGGATGAGGAAGGAGTTGAAGAAGAGAAGGAGGAAGGAGTTGAAGAAGAGAAGGAGGAAAGAGAGAAGGAGGAGAAGGAGGAAAGGGAGAAGGAGGAGAGGGAGAAAAAGGAGAAGGAGGAGAAGGATGAAAGGGAGAAAAAGGAGAAGGAGGAGAGGGAGGAAAGGGAGAAAAAGGAGGAGGAGGAGAGGGAGGAAAGAGAGAGGGGGGAAAAATATAAAAATATGACCATTCCTGAGATTAATGAAAGATTGAAGTTATTACGGCAAATAAATCAATCTCAACGCACCGAAGAGGAAAATAAAGAACTAATGACTCTTATGAAGATATTGGTTTTTTAATTTGCTATAATAAATTCAGAGAGCAGATATACAACATATAGTTGATGATGTTGGTGTTATTGACTTTAGTTAGTTTTATTTGTAAATAAATGGAGGAGAGAGTGAAGGCATTCCTAAGGATTCTTTATGTTTTAAAAATCAAGATAGAAATGTATATGTTGAAAACCCAAAAGGCTTTGGCACTATGTAGGACTTTTTCTCATAAATAAATATGAGTTATTGTCTCAAATGTAAAAAGAAAACTAAATCTAAAAATATCTCCTTTGTTAAAGCTAAAAATAATAGAGTTTATCAAAAAGGAATATGTCAAGTGTGTGGCTCTAAAAAGTGCCAATTCATCTCTCCTAAAAGTGGAGGAGACATACAAAAGTTTTTGTCAGGAAGTAAATTTACAACAACTGGAATTCCAGGGGAACTACATCTACCTGGATATTCTTTCTGTGGTCCTGGAACAAACCTGGATAAAAGATTAGATGAGGCTGACAATCCTAAACCTTGGTCTAAACCTACAAATAGGGTTGACGAAGTGTGTATGAAGCATGATATTGCTTATGGGAAAACCACTACGTTGACTGAAAAACATAAAGCCGACAGAGAAATGTTGTATAATTTGTCTTTGATACAAAATCCAACGTTGAGAGAGAAAGTTGATAGGTTTATTGTGAGAAATTTGATAAATGCTAAATTGAAACTTGGCCTTGGTTATTCACCCTCAAAAAACTATTAGGCTCTAATGATGTCATCAAGACTGAGGAGCTTTTGGCTGATGAATTACATAAACCTAAAATAACAAAGTTTACAAGAAGGAAAGTTTATTCAAAAGACACAGACCACATCTGGTCCGCTGATTGAATTGAATTGAATAATGATAGGGGATACAAGTATGCTTTAACCGTTATTGATTTGAGGAGTAGATATGCCTGGGTTGTTCCTTTAAAAAATAAAAAGGGTGATACTTTAATGCTAGCCTTCCAACAAATATTTAATAAAAGTAAAAGGAAACCAAAGAAATTATGGACTGATGAGGGAACAGAGTTCTATAACAAAATATTTATGAAATTTCTAAAGGGGGAGGGTATTCAATTATACAGCACCTTTAATGAAGGAAAAGCAGTTGTTATTGAGCGTTTTAATCGTACTTTAAAAGAGAAATTATATAAAAAATTCACACAACTCGATTCTCAACAATGGGTGTATTTTATTCAGGATATTGTAGATAATTACAATAATACAGTTCATTCATCAACAAAATCAAAACCATCGGAAACATTTACAAAATTAGAATATGAAAAGGAGATTAATTTGAGAAAGCCAAAGTTCAAAGTTGGTGATATTGTAAGAATATACAGATGGAAAAGTCATTTTGAGAAAGGTTATACAAAGAGATGGACTAATGAATTATTCAAAATCGTTGATGTAATGGATACTATGCCTTGGACTTACAAATTATATGATATGAATTGGGAAGAAATCTTGGGTTCATTTTACTCACAAGAATTACAAAAAACAAAACTGATAATTCATTAAACAACAACCATCCATACTTTCATCCACTCAGATTAGCTAATTTAATTAGTAGTAATAAAAAAAATTAAATAAATAAATAAATATCATAAGCCACACCCACACAGACCCCACCCACAAACCCCGCCCACACAGACCCTGCCCACAGACCCCGCCCACACAGACCACACCCACACAGACCCCGACCACACAGACCACACCCACACAGACCACACCCACACAGACCACACCCACACAGACCCCACCCACACAGACCACGCCCACACAGACCCCGCCCACACAGACTCCGCCCACACAGACCCCGCCCACACAGACCACACCCACACAGACCACACACACACAGACCACACCCATCATCCCCCACCCCCTGTGTGCCCCCACCCTTGATCCCCCCTCATCCCACCCCCACCTTCCCCACACACACAAGGGGAGGGGAGGGGAGGGGTGGGATGAGGGGGGATCAAGGGTGGGGGTGCACCTTCCCATCTTTTTTCCTTTATTCTCTTTTTGTAATTAAGAATTAAATAATTCTGGACAAAGCAAATAAAATCAAAATTATTAAATAACATTAAAAACATAAAAATTATAATAAAACATTTTTCACAAGGTATAAATTCAGTTTCTTTCATAAATTCAGTTTCTTCCAAGGTATCATGTGGTATAAATACAGTTTCTTCCAGGGCAGTCCAACAGAATGTTGTCTCCCATGTTGGCTTCACCAATTCCTTCACAACTATTGGCTGCTTGACCAAGGGTGATACAAATTGCATTGGTTGTGTCTGCAAGGCACAAAAGGGATGTTAAATTAAATTCACCAAACACAGTATTTGCCTGCCGTGCCATCCCGAGCCACGCGAGGGCAGTCTAAGACCATAAATGAGAAACTCCATTTATACCACACACATTGTAAGATGGAAATTTTAAACTCACATGGGCAGGGAATGAGTTGAATTCAGTTTCTTCCAAGGCAGTCCAACAGAATGTTGTCTCCCATGTTGGCTTCACCAATTCCTTCACAACTATTGGCTGCTTGGCCAAGGGTGATACAAATTGCATTGGTTGTGTCTGCAAGGCACAAAAGGGATGTTAAATTAAATTCACCAAACACAGTATTTGCCTGCCGTGCCATCCCGAGCCACGCGAGGGCAGTCTAAGACCATAAATGAGAAACTCCATTTATACCACACACATTGTAAGATGGAAATTTTAAACTCACATGGGCAGGGAATGAGTTTAATTCAGTTTCTTCCAAGGCAGTCCTCCGGTCGTGATCGTCGAGGTTGTGAAATCCCTGGGTTTCATCAAACTTCATGTTGCTTGGCTGGTTTTTCATGCTGGAATAAAACAAACAGTTAGTTAAAGGAAATAACACACAGCTCACTTTGCCACCAGTCCTTTAACACACAGTTATTCCAACCACCAGCTTTGATAAAAAGGAGAAAATTAATGGATTGAAGTTTGTGAATAATTAATTATATCTCTTACCTCTCGCATAAAATTTCAAACAAGGTGTTTCATTCGTTGTCAGTCATTGGTTCTGTTGTTGAGACAACCTTGGAGAATATGAACGGGTGAGAGAGGCTTTCTAAACACTCAACCATCTCATTATGAAGACCCCTCCGAACTTCAGTGAATTCTGTAAGAGTTTCATTCAAATCCTCCCTTTGTTGGTGATATATAATCATTGGCTTCATTTTCAACATCAATCACCAGCTTTGATAAAGATAGACTGCAAAAGAGAAAAAACAATAATTATTGAGAGGCTGTTAATGATGTTCCATATAAGACAATGAATTAATTAATCGTGAGAACAAAAAAACTTACCTGTCTTCTGATAAAGCTTCATCCTCCATCCTCCAGAGAAACATAACGTGTGTTTAAAAAAGCAAGTGTGGTTAGAGCCTTTATAGGCAAGGCTGAGTCATTGGCAAGGCTGAGTCATTTCCTGTGCCACGTTGGCAACTGGCTCAACAAAAGATGATGCAATGTTTCGCCATAAATGATAGAACCAAGTATGGCCAGTGGTTAGAGCCTTTAAAGGCAAGGCTGAGTCATTGGCAAGGCTGAGTCATTTCCTGTGCCACGTTGGCAACTGGCTCAACAAAAGATGATGCCATAAATGATAGAACCAAGCATGAGCCTGACTAAAGAGTGGAGGTGAGAAGGATTATAGGTTCATAAGGTGAGAAGGATTATAGGTTCATAAGGCGAGAAGGATTATAGGTTCATAAGGTGAGAAGGATTATAGGTTCATAGAGGGAGAAATAGAGGTGTTTATGGTTTTTGAAAAAGACAGGGGGGTAAATGACATTAGATAGGGATTTCCCATGTTAAACGGAGGTGTCCCAGAAGCAACATTTATCACCTACTCATAACTTTGTCAAAAATGATCGAATATGTAAATTTATGCACGGCTGATGCTGGTTTTCAACCTTGATCTGAGGTATGCTGAGACACATGTGTGTCACGCCTCGCCTCGTTTGATAAGCCCACAAGGTCGCTCCGTGGAGCAACCTGCACGTGTTGCACTGTGTGAATTATAGGTTCATGCTTTAAAACGTCATAACTCTGAAACCATGTGATGCATGACGTCATGCTCGCTGACTTTTTTTTCGTCATGGGTATGCGATTGTGCCTGCAAAGTTTGGCCTCAATCTGTTCAGCCGTTGCAGAGAAAAAGGGGTTTTCATGTTTTCACGAAAAACAATATGGCGGCCGAACCACGTGACCTGTGATGTCATAATTACCATTAAGATATTCTCCCGACCGAGTCCCCCCTACGGTGAAAATTTGATCTCAATCGGTCCTATTATTGCAGCGATTGTTTTTTAAAGGAAATTAAAACTTAAAATGGCACCGAGTTAAGGATCATCAGAATTATCAGAATTCCAAAAGTTCAAAGTGCCATAACTTTGTCAAAAATAATCGATACGTCTTGAAGTTCGAACTTGATCTGGAACTTATCATGAGGAAACCAAATGCCAAGTTTGAAATCATTAGCATTAAGAGTTTGGAAAAAAAAGTCCAGAAAACTGTTCTTTGTGTGACGGACTGACAGACTGACAGACGGACAGACGGACAGACTGACAGACTGACGGACAGACGGACAGACGGAGCGACGGCGTGTAAACCTATAGTCCCCTCCGGTGTACACCGGTAGGGGACTAATAAGATACAGTACAAGTCATTGATTATTGGGATTATTGCTCACATGCCCAGCAAGGATCAGGACATCACTTGCGTTATTGAAGGTTGTTCGAATTCTAAACTGAGGATGGAGGTTCCTTGAGGATGAGCGACGAGGATGAGCCAGCTTGATGACCAACAAGATGGACGATACAACCATGGAAACGGATCAACCGTTCGGAATCCAATACAAAAGCTCCCAGGTAATCGGGTGTATTTTCCTTTTCATCATTGCCAGAGTTCTCAAGTTTTATTTTATCCTTTCACAACACTCACAAACATTATTCTGAGTATAACTGAGAATGAGGAAAAGAGCCGATCAGGGTTGAGAGCCGCACTCTTAATAAAGTCCTTATAAAGATCCGCAGGTTCAAAACCACTGTTCTGACAAGACACCTGAAACAAGACCAAAAGTCTAACAGCGGCATAGACGGGCGTGTAAAATATTATCAACCACAAACACATATGTTTAGCTTTTTAAACAGTCGCTAATGCCGTGTATAACATTAAACAAAGAAATTTGGAGGAATCGCGACATCCGTGAGGTAGGTTTTACTTACAGAACTGTGGGAAGATCTACTGTACTCTAGATTATACCCCACAAGGTTTGGGTAAATAACATGACCGTTCCTGGCGCTAATGTGGCGTTTTACGAAGCGAACTTTTGAAACTCGCTCCTGCTGTTTAACACGAAACTGAAAGGGAGAAGCCCGGGTTGTGCTCATTTACCAAGCAGCTAGCTAGCGCATGCCAAGCCAGCCGTTCCTTAACGGTTTTGAATGGAGTGCTTGCTCGAATGCTCAAACCACTTGGCGATCTCTCCACAAGAAACTTGGGAAATGAACACACACCCAATGTTCTTGAGACCCGACCATAGATCGACTGTAATCTATATACCCCATAAGACGAATGACTCTTCCTGCCGCTCCCGTCGTGAGCGGGTGTCGGCCAACTAATAAATTAAAATGTCGGTCGGTGGAGTCAGCCGTCATCATGACATCATAGACGTAATGACGTAACAGACATAAAACTGATAGAACGGCATTTAAACTTCCAGTACGTTTGCAGTCGCGACAAAGGGATGAGTGTCATGAATAGATTTACTATAATATTAGCGTTACGTTAACATTATTTCGAAAATGATTTTACCATTAAAAAAACGAAGGCTAATTCCCTACTTCCTCGGTTATTATTATGAGTGCTGAACACCGCTCATCATTGATCATGAACCACACACCGCTTCAATCCATTAACCTTTCTTTCACGACATCGGGATTAAAGTATGATGGTTATATTTTCTATATTATTATGACGAAAACGATACAACTGAAACGACACACTACTGTATGAGGAAACCTGGGCTAATTTGTCCGAAGCGGTCCGAAGGTGAAGCATGATGCCTGAGGCCTATACGTACCATACCGTTTTGTTGGAAGAGCCGAAACGCCGATGCTTTCGTTATCTGATGGTCATTTTAACAATCGGTTTGTTTGTGGTTCACACTGAATGAAAAACGTCAAGGTAGAGCATGGCGATTGTGACATATCACAGGTTCGACAATAAGTTCGGCCTGAACTGCATATAAATCAAAATGGCGGCATGTGGAGAGTCAGCCGCCATACCGCCGTAATAACATCAGACGTAATTACATCACCCAGTCATGTGAAGTGACCAGATCCTCAGCTCTGATTGGTATAAGTTTGAGGGGACACACATACGGACGGACAAACTGCACGAGACGGCTTCGACCGATAGGCGACACGTTAAAAACATGAAATTATATATTACGCCGTCCGTCAGTCCGTCAGTCCGGCAGCAGACTTAAAATCGACACAATAAGAGAACCTTCTGTGTGTGTGTGTCTGTCTGTCTGTCTGTCTGTCAGTGTGTTTGTCTGTATTTGTATGTGTGTGTGTATATGTCTTTGTGTGGATGTGCGTCTGTCTGTGTGTGTATGTTTGTGTATATGTGTGTGTGTGTGTGTGTGTGTGTGTGTGTCAGTGTTTTTGTCTGTATGTGTATGTGTGTGTGTGTGTGTGTGTGTGTGTGTGTGTGTGTGTGTGTGTGTCTGTGTGTGGATGTGCCTCTGTGTGTGTGTATGTATGTGTTTGTGTGCGTGTGTGTGTGTGTGTCTGTCTGTGTGTGAATGTGCATCTGTCTGTGTGTGTGTCTGTCTGTGTGTGTGTGTGTGTGCGTGTGTGTGTGTCTGTCTGTCTGTGTGTATATGTGCGTGTGTGTCTGTCTGTGTATGTATGTGCGTGTGTGTGTGTCTGTCTGTGTGTGTATGTGCGTGTGTGTGTCTGTCTGTGTGTGTGTGTGTGTGTGTGTGTGTGTGTGTGTGTGTCTGTGTGTGGATGTGCGTCAGTCTGTGTGTGTGTATGTCTGTGTGTGCATGTGCGTGTGTGTGTGTGTGTGTGTGTGTCTGTGTTGCTATTTTTCTCAGAGATGGCTGAACGGATCTTCGTCAAACTTTCAGAGGTTCATCCGTGAGTGCCGGAGAGTGTTTTAAGGGGGAATTAATTTAGGAAAAAAAAGTTAGTTCTACTTGGAATTTTTTGAAATCACTTTCTCGTACCTGAGCCTTTGTATAGCTGTATAAAAGGTGATATGAAATTGTCCCTAATTGGTGTGCATGTGTGTAATATATTAAATGAAAAATTTTCCTTATTAGGTGCAGGTCGAGTAGTGTTTTATGCACCTGCAAAAAAATAGAAAAAAAATCAAATATATTTCTTCAAAACGCCAAAAGTATTAGAACATGACCGGGCAACGTCGGGTATTCCTGCTAGTTTATAAAAAATAAAGGATTATAATATAAAGTAGTTGATACTTTTGCGTCAGTGCACGTTGCGTCTTCGAGGCACTTGCGTCGTTACCCAGCAACGACGTAAACAAATTGACGTCGTAAACATTTACAGTTGGCACACTTCGCCGACGCTTTTTGGAAACCTCCTCAAAGACAAGCGAGACGTATAGAGGAGGAAAATAACGGCGGAGAACAGCAAAGTCTAACCTCGGTGGTGGAAAGGAATCTGAGTTCGACAGAGGGAGATAAACGGCAGGTGCATTTAATTGTACAGGTCAGTATCGTTGTCATGTGCCTTTTTTCAGAGATGGTTTCTGTCTGGCCACGTTCCCATAAAGCCTAGACCTGTGAGGTGCTGCAGGGACTGTTGTCTTTCCGGTAGGTTCTCCCATCCCAGCCAAGCAACTCTGTAGTTCTGTCAGAATGGCCATTGGGTTCTGCGGGAGTAATGCATTCGATCGTGTCCGTCCGTGTGTGTGTGTGTGTGTGTTTGTGTGTGTGTGTGCGCGTATGTGTGTTCGTGTGTTCGTGGGTTTGTGTACAAGATATCTGGAAAAGTTCTGAACGGATTTGGATGAAGGTTGGTGGGATGATTGCCCTTGGGATAAGGAAGAATTGATTAGTTTTTGGTGAAGCTCAGGATGTTATTCCTGATCCAGGAATTTTTTGAAGGATTTTTTACCATTGGAAGATCGGGCTCCAACTTGACCCACGGCGGGAGTATGCGCTCTACTGAGTGGCGTTCTAGTTTTATTTTGTGTACAAGATCGAGGCTCGTGTAAAAGCTAACATTAGTCACATAAAAACAAACAGACACAAAAAACATATGATCAAGGGAGCGGGAGACAAGATGGGCAGAGAGAGGGAAGAACACAAGTGCAACAGGAGAGAACAGGGACATCGGGAGATCTATGGGAGGGAGAGGGCTTGGGGGGAGGGGGTGGGAGAGGTTAAAAAAATCCACATGGACACTGCTAGGACTTCCAAGAAAGAAGTCGATATTTCAAAAAAGTGGATCTGGGGTGAATTAACGAAGGTAGAAAAGATCTAGGTTTTGGATGGGGGAAGATAAGAGATGGCGGTGAACAGATGTTTTAAAGACCTGGAGGGAGGAGTAGGACCAAGGTCCTTCTTGCCCAGTTGCTCAGTTTGGTTGGACGCCTCGCTCTAGGAAGAGTCAGGGTAGTTCCATATTTTTTCCATTAAGTAATGATGTAGCTTACCATGCTCTTGGGAACTTTCAACACTCCAGAAATTGTTTATACCCTTCCCCAGATCTATGCCTCCTCACAATTCTATCTCGGATTTCTGCAAACGGTTCCTTGGACTTCATGGTAGAGTTCCTGCTCTGACATGCACTTTTTATATTATATTATATATTATATTATACACACAGATATAATATCTAATATATATAAAGCATATTGCATTTCGACCTCTCCTGTCAACTTTCCCATCAATTTCAATCATTCTCCTTATCCCAGCAGCTGAGCAGATCGAGATGCCGCCGATTCGTGGCCAGAAAGAGCACATCAAGCGACCAATGAATGTATTCATGGTGTGGGGACGTTGTCACCGCAAGCAAATGGCCAAGGAAATGCCGGGAGCGAGCAATATCGAGGTGAGCAAGGCCCTGGGAGCAGCGTGGCGTTCCATCACGGAGCAGGAGAAACGTCCATACTATGAAGAGTCCCACAGGCTGAAACTTGAACATGATAAGATGTATCCGAGTAAGTTCTTATTCATTAATTTCGCCACCCAAGGTGGATGGACGTTATGTTTTCACCCTGGCTGTTTGTTTGTCTGTCTGTGAACAGGATATCTCAAAACGTTGTGGACGGATTCGAACAGAATTTAACAGAGATGTAGCGCATGTCACAAGGGCGAAATGATTAGATTTTGGTGAAGATCCGGATTCGGATCCGGCTACTAGAAAATTTTAAGTAATTCTTCACCATTGGGAGATTTGGCCAAAAACGATACACTGCAGGATATCTCAAAAAGTTGTGGACGGATTTGGACGAAGCTTGGTGGACCGTTTGGGTGTCTGACAAGGACAAATAGATCCGGGCTTCTGGTTGGCCATGGAACATCTCCAAATCGTGAAATGTTTTCAGTTTCATCTTCAAATCGTGAAATGTTTTCATTTTCATACATGAATGATGTAATGTTCCAGAAATGTTTCTCGCAGTTTCCTGAAATCTCTTGGCATATAATAATATTGTGTTCCTGGAAGAATATTTTGTAGCATTGTAAATTAATTTAGTCTCTTTGGGCCTGCATTATTGAACCTGATTTGAAGTGGAGTTTCCAGGATTCTTGTTCTTTCGATATTTTTCAACTTGTCCATGTTCATAAATTGTGCTGGAATCCTTTATCATTTGCAATGTAATAAATAAGTAAATTCGCATTTCCTCGGATTTTACTTGAATTTACTATGTATCAGGTATATTTTGGCATGTTCTATGTACGTTATATGTGATTGCACAGTGGAAACTGTTTTTCAGTCCAACAGTTTACATCGAATGATATTCCGCAGCTAATCTCTCGATCGTATCGTTTCACTTTCAGATTGGGTCTACAAACCAAGACAATCTCGCACTAAACTCTCCAAAAACATTGTCGACTATCATAACGTTGAGAAAGTGCAGGAGGATAGTCACGGTATTGAACACTCAAAGTGTGGTAAGTGAGTGTCAGATACCAGCTTGACCTCAAGGTGAATTTGTTAAATTATTTCGAGGCTTTCTCCACTGGAGTATGAGTTTGGAGATAACCTTGTATGTATACCACCACTGACCGTTTGTTGTATTTCCAAAACATTCATCCAACTTGCGATTTTTCTTCCCACAGCTCATTCAACTCCATCTCATGATAATCACATCACCTGCAACAGTGATGAAAGGGAGATATCATTACCTGTCCATCAGTTCCAATTCTATCTGACTTGCCCTACGACAAACTCATCCACGGTGTTTGCGACATCTGTGTTTCAGAGTGTCGCACAAGATAACCCATGTAGTTCTGTTCCAGTCTTGTTTCAGGACAACTTTGAAAATATTGAGAAGGGTCAATCCATATGGCTGCAGGAACCTTCACAGCCAGTCCCTCTCGCTGTGCTGGGAAGTCCTCCACTGGAGCACGAGATAATCCCGTCGCAGTTGCAGAACCTTTTAGTTGTCCTCCAACCACAATACCATCAGGTTTATGGAGCATCTCCTGAGTGCACACATCGAGTGAATAATATAAGTCAGAACGCAGGAAACATTTTACCAACTATTCAACCCCAAGGTCAACATGGGATTGACAACATTGCACTGGACAACGATCAGCACCAGCCCAACAGGTAAGTTCACTGTAAAAACATCATAGCCTTGGACAACCTGAGGCAGGAATAAATAGCTCATTAACAACCTCTCTATTTTGTTTTCACAGTGGTACCTGCAATTTCATCCCTTGCCTTTTAAATGAAGGTGATCGACAGCATGAAATGTTGCACTTTATGAACCACAATGTCCTTCAGACAAATGAAAATACCAACCAAGAAAGCACGGCGGCACTCAACTCCCACCGTGAGGCTAACCTCGCAACAGATTCTGAACTTCTAAACTCAGTCGAATTGATGGCAAGCTCTTTGCTATCTGATGTTGATTGGCACAAGTCAGCTGAACTGCCTGAAGAATATTTGCCAGCTGACTTTCAACACTTGCTGGAACTGCCTGCAATGTCTCTGCCAACCGACTCAAACGAGTCCGTGAGGCGGCCTGTGGACTGTTTCAGTTTTCCAGCTGAGCTCAACTGGTCAGCAGAACTGTCAGACCTTTTGCTATCTGAAACCACATTCATGAGTGAACATCCAGAATGAATACTAGCTGACTGATTCCTTCGGTTATCTTCAGGATTCGAATGCTCAGGATTCGAATTTCTTCTTGGATTTTGAATTGCTGACAAGCATCGAGACCTGTACCGAGCCTAATTTAGTTGTTTATTATATTGATGTGTGCATGCAGATTCAGCACTGCAGTTTCCATGTTAACAGCTTTGAGTCCATTTGGCAATAAATAAAGTTTCTGTTTTCCAAGATTTTGACATCTCAAGTCTCTTTTGCTTCAATAAAATTGGCATAATCGGAACATTACAATCGATGGGCATTTATGGTCTTTTTGTAAAACGAGAAACAGCCGCTCCACGCGGAGGTAGCCACGATGGGTCATTATTACCTATATTATTTTTGCCAAAAGTGGATGGAGTTTATGTTTCTCCACCTGTCTATTTGTCTGTGAGCATGATACCTCCAAAAGTATTGGACTGATTCAGACTAAACATGGTGGATAATTTGGGTGTCTGACAAGGATGAATTGATTTGATTTTAATGAAGATCCTGATCCAGATATGAGAATATTTTAATTTTCCAAGTGATTCTTCCCCATTGAGAGATAAACCCAAAAATAATACTGAATAGAGCACAATATCTCAAAACGCTATTGACGGATTAATACAAAACTTGGTGGATGAGTTGGGTAAGTAACAAGAACAAGCCGAAGAGATTTTTGGTTCAGGTCCGGATGGTCGGCACTCTACTGAGTGTTGTTCAAGTTGTTGTTGTATAGCCCCGGACAGTTCTCTCGAACAAGCCCACGTCATGGAGACAGCCGATCGATCTCGCCGGAGTGACCCAGCGATCCCCGACATCCAGGATGGTGTACCCTCCACCTTCACGATGTCAGGATCACGACAGAGTTAGAGAGAGAGAGTTTTGGGAGAGAAGGGGAGAGAAAGGGAGAGAAAGGGAGAGAAAGAGAAAGAGAAAGAGAAAGAAAGAGAGAGAGAGAGAGAGAGAGAAAGAAAGGGAGAGAAAGAGAGAGAGAGAGAAAGACTTTGATGTGCTTTTATGATAAAAGTATCAAATAACACACGGGAAAACACCGCAAAATTTTTTACAAGAAAAGAAAGTTGTACAAGCAAAAAGGATGTATATACATGTATATGTGGACATTGAGCATAAGTAAAATTTACAAAAGCAAACTCAACACCTCATCTGTAAAAAAAATCGTCGTTCACACTGCCGAAACTTATCCGGGCCGACACTATTCCTTTAAAGCAGACGAGCACATTTTCATCTCTGCCACTCAATTTGATCTTCCTCGTTTTATTAATTGCAAGTTTAGCAATTCTGCACAGAAAATTCAAGAAAGGGACCGCTGTCTTGCTCCTTTCAATGCCATACACAAAAATTGCAACAGAAAAAACAAACTTAAATTTATAAAATAACTGTTGGAGGAAACAAAAAAGGGGTACCAATCTCTTACATTTCACGAAAGCATGGGTCACATTTTCAGCCTCTTCACAAAAAGGACAAACATTCTGTACAGAGGAACCAAACTTATTAAGTAAGTGTTTGGTGACCAGGGCCTGATGAACTAATCTCCAATTTAAGTCTCCGGTTCGACCTAACGTTGGAGACCTATACATCTCTTTCCACACTGGAGATAGGAACGAACGAGCCGGAATGATCTCCTCCCACCGATTTTTTAAAGGTTTTTGTGAAACCCGGTATAAGCACCTCTTGGCATGTCCCATAAATAGCTTTTTCCCCATCACATGAAACACACCGCAACCATCTGACTTTGAGAAGACACACTGTTGTTTTTTTGAGGTGACTTGGAGCTCGGGGAAATAGAGACGAGAGTCCACCACTTCATCTGCCCAGTCCACCCGATATTTAATTCCCTGAAAGTTTTAATCACAACTCTCAAAACTTTGTCCCCCATTCTCGATGACCGAACCCCCACTTTTGATGTGAGAGAACTGGTGGGTAACCATCCATTTAGGGAAGGCTTCATCAGGTCTCGCACTCTGTTTATTCCATTGCAGGAAATGACCTGGAGGTTGAAATTTCAGGGAATAAAGGATTCAGAACCAATGGCTCATGCATATATCTTTTGGCATCATAGGACACCTCTAATCGTTGTATTCCAAGGACTTGCCAGGCATTCAGAAGGCTCTGATGAAACTCGGGGAGCAGAGTCGTGTTGACATGCTGCAGGTCAATGAGGAAGAGCTCTCGGTCATACTTCAACCCATCTGCTTCCTGCAGCCAAGCATTTGTGAGAGGCCGCCACGGGACACACTCACCATACAATAAACGCTTTATCGTCAACATGCGGAAAGCCATTATCCGACTCGGAACATGTATCAAGCTTTGGCCACCTGCATTTCGGGGTCTGCACACCATGTCTGGTCCAAGCCAATGGTGGCCTCCACAGAAAAACTGAGTTAGAACCCTCTGAATGTCTGTGACCAAGTATTTTGGAGGTTGGACGGGGATAACTTTATGCCAAATAAAAGGAACCACCAGGTTATTTATTATTGTTACCCTTGCCTTAAGCGATCGAAGGTGGTGCAACCATTTCCATCCAGCCAGTTTCTGCTTAATTCTTTCCAAGAAACCCTCCCAATTTTTTTGTTCATATGCTTGGACTCCGAGAAATAACCCTAAATATTTAAACCCCCTCTTTGTTTCACTGCATTCCTCCTGGTAACACAGGCAGAGCTGAGGAAGGTGGACTGGGGCCCACCCATAAAGCAACACTTTTGTTCCAATTTACTTTTGCCGTGGAAGCGAGCTCAAACTGGGACAGACATCGAGAGACCTCACCCACATCATTTTGGCTGGAAACAGCAACACAAATGTCATCCGCATTAGCTGAAGTAACCATTTTGTGGTTTTTTGTTAAGGAGACTCCTTCCACTGAGTTTCGGAGCAAAGCTAGTAAAGGTTCGACCGAGAGACTGTATAGCATTCCTGAAAGCGGGCAGCCCTGACGGATGCCTCGCTGAAAGGGAAAAGGGCGACATAAGCTGTTGTTTACCTTCAACAAACAAGATGAATTTTCATACAACAACTTAACATAGGAAACAAAATTTTGTCCAAAACCAGCTCTCCTTAGTACAGCAAACAAAAAAGAATGGTCAACACTGTCAAAAGCTTTTTCTTGATCTAAAATAAACAAACCAAAACCATGAGATGTAGAACGACCGAGATTGATCAAGTCTCTCACCAAAAAAATGTTATCGTAAATAGAACGCTCAGGAACACAACAAAACTGATCAATATCAATCAAAAGGGGGATGACTTCCTTTAGACGTATCGCGAGCGCCTTCGACAATATTTTATAGTCCGTATTTAGGAGTGACACAGGCCGCCAATTTGTGACGTCTTGCAAGTTCCCTTTTTTTGGAAGGAGACACAAAATTGACCTCCGGCAACTTAGTGGCAATTCACCTTGTTCAAGGCTATCATGAAAGATGTCAAGTAGAGTAGGGCCTAGAATGTCCCAAAAGGCCTTGTAAAATTCAACTGGGAGGCCATCAAGTCCAGGGGCTTTCCCATCTTGGATTCCTTTCAGAGCAGCAGTAAGTTCTCCGAGAGAGATGCCAGGCTCCAGTTGTTGTTGCTGGTCTTCAGACAGAGATTGGAGCAGTTCAAACATCCCGTTTCTGTTTTCCTGGTTCACCGTTCTCAAGGCAAACAGCTTTGAATAAAAGTTTTGTAATTCATTCTTGATGTCACTTTGAGAAGACAGAAGCGCACCGGCAGAAGAGCGCAAAGCGTGAATTTGTTGAGGGATCTTGGCTGTCTTTTCCAAATTGAAAAAGTCTTTGTTTGGTTTGTCAAGTTGGATATTGTCCATTCGCAGTCGGACGAAAGCACCAGATGCACGCTCTTTCACCATTTCAGCCAGTAGTGTTCTTTTCTCTGACAACTGCTGGACATTTTCGTTGGACATTCCAAATTTCTGCTCACAATAAAGTGTATCGTTTTTTAAGGCAGTTATCACACCGAGTTTGTTACAGCTATTATAACGGCAGTATTGCTGGCAAAAGCACTTAATTTGGGATTTTGTGCAATCCCACCATTGCCTTAAATTTAGGGAGGAAAACTTTTGCATTTCACATTCCTTCCATACCATTCTGAATGCTTCTTTGAAATGCTCACTTTGTAAAAGTTTGACATTGAAAGTCCAATATGCACTTCTCCAAACGTGATGAGGTAAGCCACATACAACAACAACCATGTGATGATCAGGAAAACCAGATGGCCTTATATAAGAATTCTTGACAAGATTTACCTTATCATGGTTAACATAAATTCTATCCAAACGAGCCATTGTCAAAAGATTTCTTGCGGCACAAACCCACGTGTACTGCCGGATGTTAGGGTTCTGTACCCGCCACACATCCACAAGCTGAAATTTTTTTATGAGCTGTGCCAAAGGCCTTGCACTCGGTGGATGAGTCTCAGGAGTGTTTCTATCAAGTTGTGGGTTGAGGGTACAGTTGTAGTCTCCCCCCAAACAAACCAACATGGACAGGTCAATAGTGCTTAAAAAACCCACTAAATTGTGAAGAAAAGCACTTCTTGCAGAGTTAGCACTAGGGCAGTATACATTAGTCGTGCAAATCTTTTGGTTACCACTGACAAACTCCACAGATAGTAAATGGCCCTTGCAAATTTCCCTACATCTGATCTCCAATGGCTGGAGTCTAGGATGTAACACTACTGCCACACCAGCCTTGGCATCAACGAAAGCACTGGAGAAAAAGTGACAACCTTTAAAGATTTTACGCCACTCAACCTCAGAAGACTGATTTGCGTGCGTCTCTTGTAACATCAGCACATCAATTTTTTCATTCTGAAACATTTGAAACACCTGGAGGCGACGCACACAACTGCGACCACCGTTGATGTTTCAGGATGCTACTTTCATCTCCACTCTGTTAACTATTCATACAGTTCCTTGCCCGCTCGAGTTACACATTTTCTTAGCCTCTGGAATTGAGGTTCTGACATGTTAACCTGATAGGGTTCACGAATCATGTTCTTTGCAGTCAAAATAAAATCATCCAGATTCGGAAAGTAGTCCTTGATTTTTTATATGTCTTTTCCTGAACGTTTCTTCAAGGAACTTAATAACATTTTCTTGAGAAACCCTGGTGATGGTGTTGTCATCACCCGCCTCACTCTCTTGAGCACTTAAAGCACTAAAGAGTGGAGTAGAAGAGGTTTCATCAGAATCAAGTGCTTCGTCTTGATCTGCACCTTTCCCTACGATTTGTTGAGCACTTAGTTTTGGAAACAGCAATTCTACAGGGTCAAGGACCTCCATGCTCTTTGCAGACCCTTCCAAATTTACCATATCCCCTGTGGCTATAGGTATGTCCCCACCTCATCATCCCTTTCATTTTCATCTGTCGGGGAAGGGTTAACGTTATCCTCACAGTCGCAAGGACTTTCCCCTTTATCTATTTTTTCCTCACTAGCAGATCCAGCTGCTAACTCGTCTGAGTGAGTTTGGTTATCAGGACAAGGACTTACCACATCCTGAGAGGATCGACTATTTTCCGGGTCATGCAGAATCTCGGCAAGTTGGCAAGCGAATCTTCCTCACGTACACACACTTCCGGTACCATCTCCATTACCGCCAAGGATTTTCCGGTGTAGGCCTCACCCTGGAGGTCCTGCGAGCCTGACACGATCTGAATCTTATTTTGTTTTTCTTTGAAATCACAGGATTCATCACTTGAACGCTTCTGACCTTTTTTCCTGGTGTCCACTACAGATACTTCCATGGTATCGTCCGCACTGTCGTGTGCAGTGGACGAAATGGGAGAGGGTTCAACCACTTTCATTCCCACCTTAGGTGGAGGGGCGGGTTAGTCACCTCATGTTCTAAGTCTATCACTCCCTCCCCCACCCCCCCCCCCCCCCCCGGTCAGAGTGGTCGGGTCTGGCGCTTTGCTCACCACAGTCGGTGCGGTGGGTGGATTAACCGCTCGATCCACCTCCTCCCCTTCAGTGTGCGGTGAAGAGGAGTCGCTCCTCACCAATCCTCCGCTTTCCTGCGGTGTACCGCATTGGGGCAGGTACTCCTCACATGCCCGTAAGCCCCACACTCGAAACACGTCATAGCCTCCGAGGAGGCATACATTTTGTATTCAAAGCCGTTGATTTTCATACTCAACACGACATTGAGCGTTTTTACATGTGCAGGCAGTATCATGTACACCACTCTCTTAAAGGACATGACACGTTTGAATCGATCGCAAACATTTCACATCGGCACCATCGAAATCCTCGATACGACCTCACCAAACTTGCTTAATTGTTCACGTAAATCCTCATTTCTAATAAATGGCGGGATATTACTGATGTTAATCTTTACCGTAGGGGCTGGTAAAGCGAACACAGAGAGGAACGTGTTCGGTTCAATGAACAAGCCTTGTTCAACTACACTCGCTACCATGTGCTCCTCGGACAAAAATACGACGAATTTCTTATTCAGACGAGAGGCAGCGTGAATACTGTGTGCACCAACGATGTGTCCAATGGCGGAAAGCACATCGTTAATTTCCACCTCGTTCGGAGGAACACAAACTAGCCCGTGTTTACGAGTTAGCGATTCGTACGTATCAATGCGGAAATGTTCGCCCGCCATTTTAACTCGACCAAAAACAAGTTCGTGAAGCGCGGTGCTACGCGCGCTTGCTTGCACAACAAGAAGGAAGCAGACAACGCCGTGAGTTTAAGAGTCTTTATTAAACGAGCTCAACTGTAGCACTGGCAGGCTCCGGGCTGCGCGCCCGGTGTATATCCCGCGGCCACGCCTACCCCTCAGGTGTAGCCGCCGCCCACTTGGTGCGTGGAATGATGCCCTCACGCCAGTGAGCTTTCGTGTCCGCCACACGCGCCCCCCCCAGAATTCCCGCGCACCTGGAGGGCCAGTTTGCGGGGCAAACAGATGACCCGGCCAAAGCGCCCTCTGGCGACCGGCAGCGTCCGGGGTGCAGGGATGCCAGCTGGGATGCCTCCAGCTGCACCCGGGATGGGTGCAGGACTGGGGGGCGGCGTGCCCGCGGGCCTGGGCGGTGCCAGGGGTCCGCCCGCAGGGGGGCGGCCCCGACGCGGGAGCCGAGACACCGGCGGTGAGTGGTCCGCGTCGAGGTGGGCCGGTTTGAGGCGATCCACCGAGACGCGGTCGGGAGTACCGCCGATGTCCAAGGTGAAATGTTTCACCCTGGTCTCCAGCACGCGGAAAGGCCCATCGTACGGGGGCTGCAGTGGTGTCCGGTGGGCGTCGTGCCAGACGAAGACGTACTCCGCGGTGCGGAGCTCCGGGGCGATGTGGGTAGGCGGGTGCCCGTGGTGCGCCGTCAGCACCGGGGCGAACCTCCGGGCCGTCTCCTGCAGCGCGGAGCGCTCCTGCGCCGCGGACCATGGTGCCGTGGGGTCGGGGAGGAACTCGCCCAGCACCCGCAGCGGTTGTCCGAAGACCAACTCCGCCGCGGATGCGCGCGGGTCGTCCTTGGGCGCCGTCCGGAGGCCCAGCAGGACCCAGGGGAGCCTGTCGACCCAGCCGCCGTCACGGAGGGTGGCCCGGAGCGCGGCCTTCAACGAGCAATGGAACCGCTCGCACAGGCCGTTGGCCTGGGTGTGGTAGGCCGTGGTTCGGTGCAGCTGGACCCCGAGCCCCCGCGCGACTGCCCCCCAGAGCTCCGAGGTGAACTGGGGGCCGCGGTCGGACGATATGTCCGAGGGGGCGCCGAACCGGGCGACCCAGGTGGCTATGAACGCCTGTGCGACGTCCGCCGCCATCGTCGCCGCCAAAGGCACGGCCTCCGGCCACCGGGTGGTGCGGTCCACCATCGTCAGGACATGGGTGAAACCCCGCGAGGTGGGCAGAGGTCCCACCAGGTCCACGTGTACGTGGTCGAACCGTCGTTCCGGCACCGTGAATGGGGCCAATGGGGCCAATGGGGCCAATGGGGCCTGGGTGTGCCGGTGCACCTTCGCGCGCTGGCACGCGAGGCACGTCCTGGTCCAGCCACGGACGGCCTTCCGGCGGCCATGCCAGACAAACTTGTCGGCGACCAACCTCTGGGAGGCCTTCGTGCCCGGGTGGGACAGGCCGTGGATGGCGTCAAAAACCTGGCGCTGCCACCCCGCGGGCACGATGGGGCGAGGCCGCCGAGGGAGATGTCGCACAAGAGGGCCGCGCCATCGAACGGCACCTCAGTGACGCGGAGGCCCGTGATGGCGGTCCGCAAGGCCTGGACGTCAGGGTCAGCGGTCCGGTCCGCCACCATCCGGGCATAGTCGATGCCAAGGTGGACTGCATGGGTGACGGACCGGGAAAGGCAATCCGCCACGGGGTTGTCCTTCCCCGCGACGTGCCGGATGTCCGTCATGTACTCGGACACGGCCGAGAGGTGACGCTGCTGCCGGGCTGACCACGGCTCGGCGACCTTGCCCATCGCGAAGACCAGTGGCTTGTGGTCGACGAAGGCCGTGAACGCATGGCCCTCGAGCAGATGGCGGAAGTGCCTGACCGCCAGGTGAAGCCCGAGCAACTCGCGGTCGAAGGTACTATAGCGGCGTTCGGGCGGGCGAAGCTGCCGGCTGAAGAACGCCAGCGGTTGCCAAGCACCACGCACCCATTGCTCGTGCACCGCACCCACCGCGTAGTCCGAGGCGTCGGTGGTGAGGGCAATCAGTGCATCGGGCGCCGGGTGCGCGAGCATGGTGGCGTTAGCCAAGGCGAGCTTCGCGCCTGCGAACGACGCGTCCATCTGCTCGGTCCAGGTAATGTCACCTTTGCCCGGCTTCCCTCGGAGGGCCTCGTGCAAGGGGCGCAGGAGCTGGGTGATGCGGGGCAGGAACCGATGGTAAAGTTTACCATGCCCAGGAACTCCTGGAGCCCCTTGATCGTGAGGGGGCACGGAAACCCCTTCACCGCCTCCACCTTGGCCGGTAGGGGGACGGCCCCGTGCCTGGTGACGCGGTGCCCCAAAAAGTCGATGTCAGCGATGCCGAACCGGCACTTGGCGGGGTTCACGATGAGGCCATGCTGGCCCAGACGTTTGAAGAGCATGCGGAGATGGTGAAGGTGCTCTTCGCGGGACGCGCTGGCGACGAGGATGTCGTCCAGGTATACGTACACAAAATCCAAGTCGCGCAAGACGCTGTCCATGAGTCGCTGGAACGCCTGAGCCGCATTCTTCAAACCGAAGGGCATCCGAAGAAATTCGAACAGTCCGAACGGCATGATGACCGCCGTCTTCGGGATGTCCTCCGGCCTGATGGGGACATGATGGTAGCCGCGTATGAGGTCCACCTTCGAAAAGAAGGACATGCCCACCAACCGGGCGGAGAAGTCCTGGATGTGGGGGACGGGGTAGCGGTCGGGGGTGGTGGCGTCGTTGAGGCGCCGGTAGTCCCCGCACGGTCGCCATCCCCCGCCGGGCTTGGGCACGATGTGAAGCGGCGATGCCCAAGCACTCTGAGCACCGCACGATGCCGAGCCGCTCCAGCATAGCGAACCCCGCTTTAGCCACCGCGAGCTTCGTCGGCTCGAGGCGGCATGCCCGGGCGTAGACCGGTGGACCGGCGGTGGGGATGTGGTGTTCCACCCCGTGCTTGACGGCCCCCGCCAAGAAGGTGGGCCGCGTAAGGGCCGGGAAGCTGGCGAGGAGGCGGGTGAAGTCGTCCACTGCCGGAAGCGTACAAACTAACCTCGCCGGGACCGAACCGCTCAGCAAGCCGCTTGGCGAGCCGCTCGGTGAGCTGCTCAACGAGCTGCTCGGCATGCAAGCAAGCGAGCTGAACGTTTCAGCCTGGACGTGACGTCTGTTCTTCACATCTACCAACAACCCATGTGCACAGAGGAAGTCCGCACCGAGCAGTGCCATGGGGACACTAGCGGTTACGAACGTCCACTCGAAGCGTTGCCTTCCGAACCGCAGGGAGAGGCAGCACTTCCCGAATGTGCCTATGGGTGTTCCGTTCGCGGCAAGCAACGCGGGGCCCCGGCCTGCGGTGTGCTTGTCGGATGTAGAGGCAGGGATAACGCTCACCTGTGCCCCCGTATCGCATAGGAAACGGTGCCCGGACAAGGTGTCCATTACAAAAAGAAGGCTGCCGGAATGGCCGACGCTCAGGGCCGCTACCGAGCGCCGGCTTTGTAGTTTCCTGACTTGACGAAGGAGCAAGGCGGGCAACAATTCCTCGCCTTGTGGCCAAACCTGGCGTGGAAATGGCACCAGGTTTGCGGCGAAGGCGGAGGCCGCTGTGTTCGCGGTGGTGGTGGGCGTGGCGGGGCGGCGGCCACGCGGCGTGCATCAGCCTCGGGATCCCCGAGGTGTGGTGCATCAGCATCAGGGTCAGCCTCGGGATGCGCGACGGCTGCGCCAAAACTCGCCTGCGCGTCCAAAGCTGCGAAGAACCTGTCGGCCTCGGCAGCGAGAGCCCGGGGTTCTGTCGTCACAGAACCGGCCAACGCGAGGCGGACTCATGCCGGGAGCTGGCGTCGAAATAACGCCCGGAAAAGAGCGTTCGGGGTTTCGTCGCCCAACAACGACAGCATATGGTCCATGCGGACCGACGGTCGCGTGTCACCGAGCTCGGGGAGGTCCAGGAGGCGGTCGGCCCGTGCGTCCACCGTGAGGCCGAACGTGGCGAGGAGGAGATGCTTGATCGCCTCGTACCTGCCGTCGGCCGGTGGATTCCTCAGGACCGACACGACGCGGGCGGCCGTGCCGGGCCCGAGGGAAGCGACCACGTGGCAGTACATGGTCTCGTCCACCGTGATGCCTCGAAGTCGGTACTGGGCTTCTGCCTGCAGGAACCAGACTTCGGCTTGCGTCTCCCAGAACTCGGGGAGTTTCATTTGGACCGCGTTGTTTGCCATTGCGATGGCGTATTCGGGTGTTCAGCGACGGCTGACCATAACGTCGGAGGGTCATCAATGAAGCACGGTGCTACGCGCGCTTGCTTGCACAACAAGAAGGAAGCGGACAACGCGGTGAGTTTAAGAGTCTTTATTAAACGAGCTCAACTGTAGCACTGGCGCGCTCCGGGCTGTGCGCCCGGTGTATATCCCGTGGCCATGCCTACCCCTCGGGCGTGGCCGCCGCCCACGGTGCCCTCACGCCAGTGAGCTTTCGTGTCTGCCACATTCATAGCTAAGAACCGAGAGAACCCAATGTTTGTCGAACACCAACAAACAGATCAAATTCCCCCCCCCCCCCACCCCCCCTTGTCGGAACCGGACAAGAAGGTATCAAACCTAAATAATCGAACTAAAGTAAATAATAAACGTGCATTATAAGCACAAAAATGGCTTAGAAAGCGCCGTCAAAGCCAGTAGGCCGCACCCACAATGGGCCCGCTCTCAATCCTCTCTCTCTCGAAGACAAGGGTGCACAACGGATGAAAACACAATGCCGAAGCACACAGGATGGAAAAGGAGAGGGAGGGGGGCAGGGGAGGGGGGGGAGAGGGAGGGGGGCAGGGGAGGGGGGGGGGGAAACGCAACGGGCTCACCAAAACACAGAGCAGTTGCTCACAGCCACCATGATGCCACACCCAACGCACCGACAGCTGACAGGTGGAGAGAGATATAGAGATATAGAGAGAGATGAGAGAGATGAGAGAGATGAGAGAGATGAGAGAGATGAGAGAGATGAGAGAGATGAGAGAGATGGGAGAGATGGGAGAGATGGGAGAGATGGGAGAGATGGGGAGATGGAGAGATGGAGAGATGGAGAGATGGAGAGATGGAGAGATGGAGATAGAGAGAGAGAGAGAGAGAGAGAGAGAGAGAGAGAGAGAGAGAGAGAGAGAGAGACTTTTGACTTTTGTATCTTTTTATTGTAAAAATAAAAAATAAAACCCCCAAATAGGGGTCACATTCTCATTTCAACGAGAAAAACAGACCAAAAAATATTAATACAGTAAAGTTATGCAGAAAACATTTCACAAAACAATAAACCTTTCTCCAGGATTTTACAAATGACTTCTTTCACACACCATTTGGCCTCAAACTGTGGCAGCCTTCCTGTTATGGGGGAAAAAAGCTAAGTCTAACTTTACACGGCTCGTCTCAAGATTTTTAAACAAGAACAAGGCATTTTCCTCATTAGCTCCAAGATCATCAACTTTTCTTTTTCTTGATTTATACACTGCCATTTTTGCCTGTGCAAGCAGGAAATTACCGAACACATCATTCAAATTCTTGTGTGAGATGTCTAAGCCATAAATGAAAACACAAGTGTTGAAAACCAAACCAATCCTGCCAAAACAATTCTTAAGAAAAATAAATAAAGGAGCCAACCGTTGACATTCAACATAAATATGAAAGAGGTTTTCAGGCTTTTCGCAAAAGGGACATTCATCTGCCAGGAGACTTGAGAAGCGGTGCAGCAAGTGGTTAGAAGGGAGGATCCAGTGTGCAAGTCTCTATTGGAGGTCGCCATGTCGTGGCCGCACAGGAGGATGATAGAATCCTTTCCAATTAGGAAAATATGGGGGGGAACAAGGTAAGAGGTCTCTCCATCGAACCCTCTGCTGTGTCATCTGCCCTTGTAAAAGAAAACTTACGCAACCCAAATAGAGGTCTTTTTGTTGAAGAAACCCGTTGAATCCTATGCTAAAGGGGGTACAAGGAGGAGAGTTGGCAAGAGAAAACTTGCAAATAAGTTCAGGAAAGGTAGCAGGAGAAGCACCTTGTTCGTTGTCTGCTTGGACTTGCTCCCAGTTAGGTGCAAGCTGTGCATAGGTATGAAGCACACAGCGTAACATCCGTGCCACAACTCTGGAGGATCGCATGCCAACCAGGCTTGCCAGTGCATCAGCTCCAACCCAACTGCCATTTGGGCTTAAAAGATCGGCGACAGATTTTATGTTCTTCGCGACAAAGCATTGAACGAGACACCTATCAGCAGGCATATCATGGAAAATTGAATTGTAAAACAAAGGCTCCATCAAGAACATTTGCTTTGTGTACGAATGCGTAGCTCTTGTTGTCGTTAGAGCTCGCCATGCGTTTAGTACACTCTGATAAAACCTCGAGAGGGGAGACATATCAAGACGCGAGAGATCCGTCAAGAATATAGCGTGGTCATAGCCTAGTCTCCCCGCCTGCTGCAAAAGGCGACGAGCGACGTCGACCCAAGGTGGAGAGGGGTGCATGTACAGCATGCGTAGAGCAACCGAAAGTCGAAAGGCCATTAACCGGCTCTTTATGTCAACCAGGCCTTGGCCTCCATCGGTCAGTGGCAAGCTGAGGACCTCGGGTCGCAACCAGTGCTTTCCATCCCAGAAGAAAGACACAAAGCACTTCTGGAGCTGTTGAAGCAACACTACCGGAGGGTGCAGCACAAAGAACCTGTGCCATAGGGTAGAGGCCACCAAACTGTTGATCACCAAGACCTTTCCACGATAAGACAGTTGTGTTATTAGGTTTCTCCATTTTTGCAGTTTTCCTTCAACAAAATCCAACAGACCAGCCCAATTCTTTGCTACTGTGGCGTCATTACCCAAGAACACTCCAAGGTATTTCACGCCATCAGTGGCCCATGCAAGAGGAGCAGGAAGTCTTGGTGCCAAGTGACGTGACGGACCAAGCCAAAAGGCGCTCGTTTTGTCCCAATTCACTTTGGCTGAAGAAGCCTTTTCAAACACGGATAGACAATAACGGACAACGTTAATGTCATTGAGGTTCCGCACAAAGACACACACATCATCGGCATATGCCAGCATCTTAATGGGCTATTCAAGATGAGGAAACCCAACCCCGGTTAGTCTAGCACGCAAATAACCCAGTAAGGGTTCGATGGAGAGAGCATAGAGCAAGCCAGAGAGGGGGCAACCTTGTCGAATTCCCCTGTTGACAGGCAAGGGTGTAACAAGTTCATTGTTTATCTAAAGCACACTAGAAATATTGTTATACAGTATCTTAATGTAAGAAATGAAGGTCGGACCAAGTCCAAACCGTTCAAGCACTTTGAAGAGGTACCGATGATCGACGCGGTCAAAGGCCTTCTCCTGATCAAGGAGAAGTCCCAAATCTGTGGGGTTTTCTTTGCACAGTTCAATCATGTCTCTTACGAGGGAGATGTTGTCATAGATGGAGCGTTTGGGTACAACTATTGTTGAATTTCCAGTGAGAACTCCCTGGACACGGTTTAGAGAGTTGAACGAATGCTCGAGCTAGGGAGTGATCGGAGAAACCGGAAGGCACGATGTCAGATTTGCAAACTCCATGTAACAGGTGAGAATTTACATAAATGCGATCAAGCCTCGCAAGTGAGATGTGGTTGTTGGAACAACGACACCATGTATAGGATTGTTCAGAAGGGTGTTGCAAGCGCCAGACATCATGGAGATTATATTTTGCGATGATATTTGCAAAAAGTTTTTCGGTACATGGTTGAGGTTCCGGCCCGTTTCGGTCGCATGAGGCATTAACAGTACAGTTAAAGTCGCCACCAATAATTAGACAAGTCTGCAGATCCAGTGTTTGGAGGAACTTTCTCAATTCAGCAAAGAAGGAGATCCGCTCACCATTTTTGCTTGGAGCATACACATTAAGGATTGTAAACTTGACCTGATTGAGATAGAAGGTCACAGAGGCAAGATGACCATCAATGATATTCGCAAATTGAAGCGAGGATGGTTGTAAATGTTTCCCTAAGACAAACATGCTTCCTGCCTTAGACGAGGAGCTGTTACTAAAGAAACACTCCTTATCCATAATGAGTCGCCACTGGGCCTGAACAGATCTGACGGCATGGGTCTCCTGCAACAAAGCTATGTCGAGACCGTTAGCATCTATCAGCTGCTTGGTCTGGATCTGGCGGAGTGAACTTCCACCACCATTGACATTTATTGTTCCAATCTTGAAACTCACTATGAGTTAACTTAGAGTCTTTTTCGTCTTGGCGATCAATTTTCTTAAACGGTGACAATGTGTCTGACGAAAGTTGAATGAGTCAGGCCTGCGTATAATAGCCTGAGCACACTCAAGGAAGGATGGTAAATCGGGAAAGTATTCTGTTAGGTTTATACTGCGTTTCCTGTACGTATTTTGCAAGAAAAATCTTATTTGTTCAGTGGAAGTAGGACCGAGACTGGTAAGCTTCTCCATTGCTTCCACCTGGCTGTTTGCTTCCTCCAGGTCAGATTCGTCAGAGTCAGTTTTAATTTCCGAATCACACAAGCTTGTATAGTCCTGCATGTCACTACTGTCATCAATATTGGTACACGGACCTGCACTAGTTGTAACATCTGTGTGCTCTCCCACCGTGGTAACATTGCTTTGAGGAATAACAGCAATAATCTGTGGATTTGGTGAAACAGAAACAGCATCAGCATATGCAGCGATGTTGCTTCCCGCGACTGCAACAACCTCTGATGGTGTGGCGGTATCTAGCAGAATAGGAGTCTCTTGCAAAACATTTATTCCTGCGATTCCAGCTTCACCAGGTGATGAAGTGAGAGCAGTAACTGGGACAGTTTCGCTATTTTCTGCTGACAGGAATTCAGCATTATCATGCTCAGGATTAACATTTTCCAAAGTGACAGCAGGTTCATCACCAATGGTCTCGGCAGGTTCATCACCAGTGGTCTCGGCAGGTTCATCACCAGTGGTCTCGGCAGGTTCATCACCAGTGGTCTCGGCAGGTTCATCACCAGTGGTCTCGGCAGGTTCATCACCAGTGGTCTCGGCAGGTTCATCACCAGTGGTCTCGGCAGGTTCATCACCAGTGGTCTCGGCAGGTTCATCACCAGTGGTCTCGGCAGGTTCATCACCAGTGGTCTCGGCAGGTTCATCACCAGTGGTCTCGGCAGGTTCATCACCAGTGGTCTCGGCAGGTTCATCACCAGTGGTCTCGGCAGGTTCATCACCAGTGGTCTCGGGCAGGTTCATCACCAGTGGTCTCGGCAGGTTCATCACCAGTGGTCTCGGCAGGTTCATCACCAGTGGTCTCGGCAGGTTCATCACCAGTGGTCTCGGCAGGTTCATCACCAGTGGTCTCGGCAGGTTCATCACCAGTGGTCTCGGCAGGTTCATCACCAGTGGTCTCGGCAGGTTCATCACCAGTGGTCTCGGCAGGTTCATCACCAGTGGTCTCGGCAGGTTCATCACCAGTGGTCTCGGCAGGTTCATCACCAGTGGTCTCGGCAGGTTCATCACCAGTGGTCTCGGCAGGTTCATCACCAGTGGTCTCGGCAGGTTCATCACCAGTGGTCTCGGCAGGTTCATCACCAGTGGTCTCGGCAGGTTCATCACCAGTGGTCTCGGCAGGTTCATCACCAGTGGTCTCGGCAGGTTCATCACCAGTGGTCTCGGCAGGTTCATCACCAGTGGTCTCGGCAGGTTCATCACCAGTGGTCTCGGCAGGTTCATCACCAGTGGTCTCGGCAGGTTCATCACCAGTGGTCTCGGCAGGTTCATCACCAGTGGTCTCGGCAGGTTCATCACCAGTGGTCTCGGCAGGTTCATCACCAGTGGTCTCGGCAGGTTCATCACCAGTGGTCTCGGCAGGTTCATCACCAGTGGTCTCGGCAGGTTCATCACCAGTGGTCTCGGCAGGTTCATCACCAGTGGTCTCGGCAGGTTCATCACCAGTGGTCTCGGCAGGTTCATCACCAGTGGTCTCGGCAGGTTCATCACCAGTGGTCTCAGCAGGTTCATCACCAGTGGTCTCAGCAAAATCATCAGAGGACTTTCCAATAGCCGAGTCCGTAACAGGTGAGACGATTCTATTTGATTTGTTAACAGGTAAACTAGTCCATGCATGTGGAACGTCTATGTCCTCACATGAAAGGGGGCCGAACTTGTTAGCTGTAGGTACAGGGTTTGTACCAGGTAAGCCTTGTAGAGTGGCATCGGTCACGACTGGGGGGGTGTTACCGACAGGTTGCTTATTGTTAAATGCTACCTTTTTCTGAGTTAAATGACCCTCGGGAAAGGTCTTTCTCTTCCTTGACGGAACAATGGTGAAACCATCCCTGACGTTCGTTGTGCTGTTTGGATTATCGGGATGGGAAGGCTGAGCGTCATTACCGGACATGGAAAATGTTCCCTTCACAGCCGAAGCCAAAGACGAACAAGATGAAGCCTTGTTGTTTACACGGTTTGTCCCATCATTCGACGAAGCTGCTTTTGGGCAAGAGCGTTTCAGGTGTCCGAATTTACCACATTCAAAACATTTCAAGGTGTCAGTGGTTACGTATAATTGGTAATCATGATTATCAATTTTGAATTTTAAAACAATGTTCAGCGTTCTTTCGACGTTAGAAGGAGGAAGTACAAGATAAGCTTGTCTCCTGAAAGACATCACATGTTTAGCCCGGTCATCCTGGCAACGTAAAGGTAACATAGTGACTTGCGAAACCACAGTACCATAACGAGATAGTTCGGAGACCAGTCTCTCGTTCTTCAGGAATGGAGGACAGTTCGAGATGATGACCTTAACGGCCGGAGTGTCGAGAGGGGACACGAGTACGAAATGTCCGTCATCTGTCGATAATCCTGTAGATACAATCTCGTGAACCAGTTCAGCCTCGGATACGAAAATAACGACACGTTTGTTCATTCGCGAGGCTGCACGAACTTTATCAATATCGATTATGTTGCCGACAGCAATAACGAGGTCCTCGACGCTGACATCGTTCGCCGGGACACAAACGACGCCATGTCTACGCGTTAACGCTTCATATGCCGCGTAACGCGAAAACGAAGTCATAATTTACAAGGGACGAGGGTGGGGTGGGGTGGGGTGGGGGGAGGGAGGGAGGGACGAGGGAGGGGGGAGGGAGGGAGGGACGAGGGAGGGGGGAGGGAGGGAGGCACGAGGGAGGGGGGAGGGAGGAGGGAGGGGGGAGGGAGGAGGGACGAGGGCGGGGGGAGGGAGGCGGGACGAGGGCGGGGGGAGGGAGGCGGGACGAGGGCGGGGGGAGGGAGGCGGGACGAGGGCGGGGGAGGGAGGAGGGACGAGGGCGGGGGGAGGGAGGAGGGACGAGGGCGGGGGGAGGGAGGAGGGACGAGGGCGGGGGGAGGGAGGAGGGACGAGGGAGGGGGGAGGGAGGAGGAACGAGGGCGGGGGGAGGAAGGAGGAACGAGGGCGGGAGGAGGGAGGAGGGACGTGGGCGGGGGGGGGGAGGAGGGACGAGGGCGGGGGGGGGGAGGAGGGACGAGGGCGGGGGGGGGAGGAGGGACGAGGGCGGGGGGGGGAGGAGGGACGAGGGCGGGGGGGAGGAGGGACGAGGGCGGGGGGGGAGGAGGGACGAGGGCGGGGGGGGAGGAGGGACGAGGGCGGGGGGGGGAGGAGGGACGAGGGCGGGGGGGAGGAGGGACGAGGGCGGGGGGGAGGGACGAGGGCGGGGGGGGAGGAGGGACGAGGGCGGGGGGGAGGAGGGACGAGGGCGGGGGGGAGGAGGGACGAGGGCGGGGGGGGAGGAGGGACGAGGGCGGGGGGGAGGAGGGACGAGGGCGAGGGGGGAGGAGGGACGAGGGCGGGGGGGAGGAGGGACGAGGGCGGGGGGGGAGGAGGAACGAGGGCGGGGGGGAGGAGGAACGAGGGCGGGGGGAGGAGGAGGGACGAGGGCGGGGAGGGAGGAGGGACGAGGGTGGGGGGGAGGAGGGACGAGGGCGGGGGGGAGGAGGGACGAGGGCGGGGGGGAGGAGGGACGAGGGCGGGGGGGAAGGAGGAGCGGGGGGGAGGAGGGACGAGGGGGGAGGAGGGACGAGGGAGGGGGGAGGGACGAGGGAGGGGGGAGGAGGGACGAGGGCGGGGGGAGGAGGAGGGACGAGGGCGGGGGGAGGAGGAGGGACGAGGGCGGGGGGGGAGGAGGGACGAGGGCGGGGGGGGCGGGACGAGGGCGGGGGGGAGGAGGGGGGAGGGCGGGGGGGAGGAGGGACGAGGGCGGGGGGGAGGTGGGAGGAAGGGACGAGGGCGGGGGGGGAGGGACGACGGCGGGGGGGAGGGGGGAGGAGGGACGACGGCGGGGGGGAGGGGGGAGGAGGGACGAGGGCGGGGGGGACGAGGGCGGGGGGGAGGGGGAGGAGGGCGGGGGGGAGGGACGAGGGCGGGGGGGGGAGGCGGGACGAGGGCGGGGGGGGAGGAGGGACGAGGGCGGGGGGGGAGGAGGGACGAGGGCGGGGGGGAGGAGGGACGAGGGCGGGGGGGAGGAGGGACGAGGGCGGGGGGGAGGAGGGACGAGGGCGGGGGGGGAGGAGGGACGAGGGCGGGGGGGGGAGGAGGAGCGGGGGGGAGGAGGGACGAGGGGGGAGGAGGGACGAGGGAGGGGGGAGGAGGGACGAGGGCGGGGGAAGGAGGAGGGACGAGGGCGGGGGGGAGGAGGGACGAGGGCGGGGGGGAGGAGGGACGAGGGCGGGGGGGAGGAGGGACGAGGGCGGGGGGGAGGAGGGACGAGGGCGGGGGGGCGGGACGAGGGCGGGGGGGGAGGAGGGACGAGGGCGGGGGGGAGGAGGGACGAGGGCGGGGGGGAGGTGGGAGGAAGGGACGAGGGCGGGGGGGGAGGGACGACGGCGGGGGGGAGGGGGGAGGAGGGACGAGGGCGGGGGGGAGGGGGGACGAGGGCGGGGGGGAGGGGGGACGAGGGCGGGGGGGGAGGGGGACGAGGGCGGGGGGGGAGGGGGACGAGGGCGGGGGGGAGGGGGGACGAGGGCGGGGGGGAGGGGGAGGAGGGCGGGGGGGACGAGGGCGGGGGGGAGGGGGAGGAGGGCGCGGACGGAGGAGAAGGGACGAGGGCAGGGGGGGAGGGACGAGGGCAGGGGGGGAGGGACGAGGGGTGGGGGGGAGGAACGAGGAGCGGGGGAGGAGGGACGATGGACGAGGGCGGGGGGGCGGGACGAGGAGGAGGGACGAGGGCGGGGTGGAGGGACGAGGAGGGGGGGAGGGACGAGGGTGGAGGGACGAGGGCGGTGGGGGAGGGACGAGGGCGGGGGGGAGGGACGAGGGAGGGATGGGAGGAGGGTGAATATCGCTCTCGAACAGTGATTAATTAATTACGAGCCGAGACAGATTTTCAAAGGCGAAAAACAAACACAGCTGGTGGAGAAAAAGCGATCAGCTGAAGGACGGGATAGGCCGCCGATTAATGCAAAAGTTATCCACAAACAGCTGCGGGCTCTCTTTCTCTCTCTCAGAAAAGGAAAGGAAACAAAGGACACGCAGTGAAAATAAATACAAACAAGATAAGAAAAAGTAAATCGAGAAGGGAAAAGGGAGGCAGAAGGGGGTGGGGGTGGGGGAGTGGGGGTGGGGGTGGGGGAGTGGGGGTGGGGGTGGGGGAGTGGGGGTGGGGGTGGGGGTGGGGGAGTGGGGGTGGGGGTGGGGGACTGGGGGTGGGGGTGGGGGTGGGGGTGGGGGAGTGGGGGTGGGGGTGGGGGAGTGGGGGTGGGGGAGTGGGGGTGGGGGTGGGGGGGTGGGGGAGTGGGGGTGGGGGGTGGGGGAGTGGGGGTGGGGGAGTGGGGGTGGGGGAGTGGGGGTGGGGGTGGAGGTGGAGGTGGGGGAGTGGGGGTGGAGGTGGAGGTGGAGGTGGGGGGGTGGGGGTGGAGGTGGAGGTGGGGGGGTGGGGGTGGAGGTGGAGGTGTGGGGGTGGAGGTGTAGGTGGGGGAGTGGGGGTGGGGGAGGGGGGGAGTGGGGGTGGGGGAGTGGGGGTGGGGGAGGGGGGAGTGGGGGTGGGGGAGGGGCGGGGGAGGGGGGGGAGGCCGAAGCCCCGAAGTGTTGGGTCTGATCAAAGGGGAGGGGTTGGGGCACAAATGCAGAGTAAGGATGTGAAGATAAACGAACAGGGGGAGGGAAAAGGTGAAATACGACGTGGAAAGGGACAACAGAGTCGAACAGCAGAGCAGCTCGTACCTCACCACACATGCACAGCCGCCATCTTGCCGCGCCCAAAACACACCGACAGCCAGCAGGGAGAGAGACAGAAAGACAGAGACTTTGACTTTTTAGTCCTTTTATTACAAAAGTATAAAGGTAACAATATACACGTTTTGCAATGAAATCAATAATGCCACCAAAAAGAAAAAGAAGAAGAAGAAGAAGTACCCAATGATCATCAAATAAGAAACATAATCAGTATCTCATAACAGTATTCTCAATTCGTTTTCTTTAACCTCACAAAAACCACCACCACACCAAGTATCAACAAAGTTTTGAAAATTTCCGGCCTCGTTGGAAAGGGTAAACTCAAGTTTCAATCTTGCTGAGACTAATGCATTAAAAGACAACATGATATTGCAGTGCTCTATCGGTTTGCCAGATAGTTTGTCTTTTCTTGTCAAATAAACAGCAAGTTTCGCAGTTGCTATTAGGAAACTAAACAGTTTAGATGCAGGATCTTGTTTAGGAGCAAAACAAAAGACGAAATTTCTCAAAGAAAAAGTAACATGCATTTCGTGTGCAATGTAATTCAACCAATGAAACAAAGGAAATAATCGGATACAGTCTATGAATGCATGAAACAAGTCCTCATTGACTGTACAGAAGGGACAACAAACAGATACAGGAGAAAAATGTCTCATAAACGTGTTGGAGGGAACAATCCAGTGGGCCAAACGCCACTGGAGATCACCTGTTCTTTTTGATATGGGCTCACTAAACATGACTTCCCAGATAGGTTCAGAGGGGGGTCCTCCGGGTAGCAATCCTTTCCATCGGGTAACTCCATTTAACGAAGGGTTCCCATTTAACAACTTGAGGCACATCTTATATGTGCCCTTGCTGTCCATTGTCTGGAAAAGCTTTGACCCATCGCTAACAGGGGGCAAATCATTTTGAATGGGTTCAACAATCAATTTAGGCACTGTTGGCTCATTTAGATCTTCTTCTGTACCTCGAGTCCAAGTTAGGCCAAGTTGCCGTCCCACCTGAATCATTTTCCTCAAAATTTTTGCAATCACCCTATGGGACCAAATCCCTGTTAGGTCTGCGATTTCACTTACGGATTTCCAACCATACCCTGAGTCATGTCGGAGATGCCGCACCTTCACGATACCAGCTGCTATAAAGTGTTGGCAAAAATCTCGACTCTTTGGAATGTCGGGAAAGAGAGGGTTATAGAACAAAGGCTCGTGTGCCAGCATTTTCATGACATATGTGTCCGCCTGGCGACTCACAGAAAGGCTCTGCCAGGCATTTAAGAGGCTTTGGTAAAAAGCAGGGAGAACTGATATGTCGACATGTTGGAGGTTCATTTGAAAGAGTTCAAACCCGTACCCGAGCCTACCCGCTCGCTGCAGCACAAGGCGTGCAGGGAGCCGGCCTGGCAGATGTTCCATGTAGAGGAGACGTTGAATGGACCGCAGCCGGAAGGCCATTAGGCGGGCTTTGATGTCGACGAGGTTGTGGCCACCCTCAGCCGAGGGGCGACATATCACATCGGGTCATAGCCAGTGGTAGCCTCCCCAGAAGAAGTCCCCCAGTTTGCCCTGGAGTGCTTTGAGTAGGGCCTCCGGCGGTTGCAGGCAGATGAACCTATGCCACAACATTGTGGCAACTAAGTTGTTGATCACTAGCACACGGCCCTTGAAGGACAAATGGGGTAAAACCCTTTTCCATCGGTTCAATCTTTCTCCCACTTGCTCAATTACCCCATCCCAATTTCTCTGAGCATACTGTGGGGAACCAAGGAATATGCCCAAGTACTTAATTCCCTCACTTCCCCCACAGCAGCCCTGCGGGGAGGGATGGGGGCGGCAGTGGTACAGGCTGAGGGAAGGTTGCGATAAAGAGAGTGTATCCATAACGTCTTGCTCTTGTTCCAATTGATTTTTAAAGAGGAGGCAGAGTGAAACTTTGATAGGCACTCAACAAGGATATCAATATCATCCTTATCTTTTACAAAGATGCAGACGTCATCCGCATAAGCACATAGGGTTAGCGGTGCACTCATGGGAGAAAGTGCTATTCCAGAAATCTTTTCTCAGTAGATTGAGAAGAGGCTCTAACGAAAGAGCAAACAATAAACCAGAGACTGGGCACCCTTGCCGAACCCCTCTCCGAACCTTGATGGGGGGGGGGGGGGGGGGGGAAACACATTATTAATCTTAATTAAACGAAATACATCTGTGTATAGCAAGGAAATGTAGGAACGAAAGTTTGCTCTGAGGCCGCATGCCTGTAACACATAATGCATAAACTTATGGTCAATACCGTCAAATGCCTTTTCAAGATCAAGCGACATCATTCCAAAGTCTTCTTTAACACGGTTACCATCAATGAGATCTCTGATTAAAGAAATATTATCATGGATGGATCTTCCAGGAACACAGTAACTCTGTTCTGGTTGTACTAGATCACCAATAACCTTTTTTAGTCGATTAGCTAGTACTTTTGAAAAAAGCTTGTAGTCCGTGCACAGCAGGGAGATCGGTCGCCAGTTCACCAAAAGTCGGGGATCTTCAGTTTTCGGGAGCAAGCACACTACGGCTCTTCTTAGACTCAGCGGCATTATACCAGTCTGTATAGAAGTGTCCAAAACATTCAGCAACTCAGGGCCTAAAAGGTCCCAGAATGTCAGAAAGAATTCGGGAGGTAGACCGTCAATACCCGGAGCTTTCCCTGAATCCATGGCAGCAAGAGCACAGGTTAGCTCAAGGAGGGTGATTGGTAGGTCAAGCTCCAACCGTTGAGCCTCCGTTAGGGAGGGGAAGTGAGAGGTTAGATCCATCATTGTACCATTACAAACAGTCTGCTCCTCAAAAAGTTTTGTAAAGAATTCAATAATGTTTAGTCTAACATCATCCTCGTTGACAACAACGTTGCCTCTTGAGTCCAAAACAGAAGAGATTAGCCGTGATGGCTTGCTTAAAGATTCTAAATGAAAGAAAGACTTATTTGGGATGTCTGATAATTTTACATTCTGTATTCTAAGTCTAATTAATGTACCGGCTGCTTTCTCTTGAACTAACTCCCTTAAAAGAGCTTTATTTACAAGCAATAACCGGTAATTGGCATCATTATTTTCATGAGCCAATTTACTCTCCAATTGTAGAATATCTAATTCCAACCGGGCCATTGTAATGTGCTTGTCGTTTGTGCTGTGTGATTGGAAACATTGACAAAAAACCCGAATTTGAGATTTCATGTTATCCCACCATATGCTGGATGAAGGAAAGGAGGATTTCTTTGCTACTAGACTTGCCCAGAAAACACGAAAGGCTTCTTTAAACATACCATCTTCTAGAAGTCTAACATTAAACTTCCAATAAGCGCTCCTATTTGCGGGTTGAGGAAAGGAAAGGTTTAGGGTTACCATATGATGGTCTGAAAACACGGAAGGGAAAAGATTTGAAGAAACCGCAGTATTTTTAAAAGGTACGTTGATGTACCATCTGTCAAGCCTTGCCAAGGATACTCGACTATTGGCGCATCGACACCAGGTGTACTGGGATGTGTTTGAGTGGTGCAACCGCCAAACATCCACGAAACCCATTGTGCTAAAAAAAATTGGATAAGTGTACATGGGACTCAGGATGGGGTTCGACAGAGTTTCTGTCAATCGATGGGTCGAAGGTGCAATTAAAATCACCTCCGACACACACACAATGATCAAAATCAACCGATCTTAAGTGATTTATCATTGAGGTGAAGAAGGACTTACGCTCTATGCCATCACTTGGCGCATACACATTAAAAATGGTGTAATGGAAGTTATGGCTTACTAGTTTAAGAGAGCTAAGCCGACAATTTATTACCTCCTGAAAATGGCATGACTCACACACGAGGCCTGGCTTCAGCAAGAAGCCCATTCCAGCAGATGAAGCTGATAAATTGCTGAAATAGCATTGGCTCTTAAAAAGTTGATGCCAGTCATGTTCCACATAAGGTGTGATGTGAGTTTCTTGAAGTAAGATCACATCCACCTTTTTCCATTGAAATATGTTTTTTACTTGAACCTGGCGGTGGTGGCTAGCACCACCACCGTTAATATTTAAAGTTGCAAGTTTTATAGTTTTCATCCTGTATTGATGAAATCAGCCTGTGGCTGGGAACACTCTACACCTGCACGTGTGATGAATTTTCTTAACCTGTAGTATTGTGACTTATTCAGGTCAAATTGTTCAGGCGTTTTAATTATGGATTTTGCAGTATGGATGAATGCAACCAAATCGTCAAAATGGTCTTTAATGACTATGTTACGCTGTCTGTACGTTTTGGCTAGAAACGACACGATGTGTTGGGGGGGGGGGGGGGGTATCTGTGACGGAGATGCTGATGACTGTGACAGCTCAGTCACTTCCACCTCGTCCTCAGACTCTGACAAGTCTGATAATGTCCCACCTGGATCTTGGGCCTTACTTGCAGCTCTCACGAGCTCCTCTGGAGGCATCTCCTGAGATTTCGTTGGGTACTCTGGTACACACTCACGAGCAGACTGGTGCTTACTTTCTTTATGTGTGCTTTGGCAAATGGCTGCAGATCTCTGCGTAGCCGGAGTTATGATTTCTGTTTGTAAGACAGAGCAATTTGTTTGGTCACAAGTCCGCTCAGTTACTGGAGGGGGGACCAGTAGGGCTTCGCGTTCAGGCTCAAAAATGGCCGTATTGTTCCGATCAATGCAGGCTTCATTCTCAGAGCCTGGGAAATCAGTAACATCCTCTTTTCCACTTTGGCGTTCGATATTTTCGTTTGCTGTAGACGTTTTGCTCTCTTTTGCAGAGACAGTGTCTCTGCCCAAGACAGCCTTCTTTATCGCACCATCAGGGCTATTTGTTAGTGGTGCTTTCCGTTTTTTGGTCAGTACGGCAAGTTCTTCATTCATGGGTTCGCCAGCAGTACTAGCATCACCAAGTGCCATCTCGCTGGGTTTGGGTAGCACCGGGGCGTCGGGAAGAACGGTCGGGGCATCGGGAAGCACAGTCGTGGCGTCGGGAAGCACAGTCGTGGTGTCGGGAAGCACAGTCGGGGCTACGGGTAGCACGGTTGGGGCTTCGGGTAGCACTGTTGGGGCTTCGGGAAGCATAGTCGCGACCTCGGGAAGCACAGTTGGGACATCAGGAAGCACAGTCGGGGCGTCGGGAAGCACGGTCGGGGCTTCAGGTAGCACGGTTTGAGCATCAGGAAGCACTGTTTGAGCGTCGGGGAGCACGGTCAGGAAGTGAGGAAGCACGGTCGAGGCGTGAGGAAGCACGGTCGAGGCGTGAGGAAGCACGGCCGAGGCGTGAGGAAGCACGGTCGGGGCGTTTTCTTTTTTACAGGCCATATCGGTGTGTCCCAATTTGCCGCACTTCGTACAAGATGCTTTGGGACAAAACCTTTTAACGTGTCCGAAGGCTCCACAAAGGAAGCACGTTAAGGTGCCTGACGAAGCGTACATTTGATATTGACGATCATTTACCGAAATTTTAAACGAGATGTTTTGTCCTGTATCGTCACCACGATCAGGAAGCACCATGAATAGCCTACCTGTCTCCGGAAACTCATAACATGTTTCACTCGTTCATCCCGACATCCCAGGGGAATCATCGAGATTCGGGAAACAACAGTTCCATACCGGGTCAGAACAGCCATTAACTTATCATCTGTGATAAACGGAGCGACATTTGAAATAATTACTTTCATCGCCGGGGTGTCCATCGGGGAGACCATGACGAACTGCCCACCTTTCAATGACAGACCGGTACTAACAACATCATGCACGAACTTCTCGTCCGACACGAAAACAACAAACTTTTGGTTCATCCGCGACGCGGCGCGGACATTTTCATCGCCGATAACATTCCCTACAGCGAGGATAATGTCCTCGGTAGGAACACCTTCGGGAGGGACACACACGAAAGCATGCTTCCTTGTTAGGGTTTCAAACCCTTCCTGCCGTGCACGAACACTCGCCATAACGGCGGTGTCTCACCTTTCCACCTTGACCAGGCGGAAAGGACACGAAATAAATAAAGTCAAAATGAAATAATAAATAATAAAGTTCTCACGACGCGAATAAGGTAAACAGCGCCGACGGAGCAGGTAAACTGAACCGAACGGGTCTGCTCTCACCTTTGGGCTCTTCTCTCACTCTCTCTGCCTCAAGGGAGGGGAAAGAGGGACAGGTGGTAACGAAGGACATGACAAAAGCACGATTGGAAAAAGGAATGGGGGGGGGGGGGAAACCAACACAAGCACAGAGCTACAGCACACGAACACGAGTGCACGCCATCTTGCCACGCCCAACACAAAATGGCCTGCAGGGGGAGAGAGAGAGACTGACTGTTTCTTCCTTTTATTACAAGAGTACAAAAAATCAGTTATGTTCAGTCATAAAGAAACAAAACACAATAAAAATTGTCTCAAGGAAAAGTTATTATCAAATCATCATCAAGTGTGCATATGACATCATTAAAAACCCACTTTTCTTTAAAACATGTTAAATTCTTGTTCATTTTAAAAAACCGGTATTCTAGCTTTAGTCTTGCATTTACAAGAGCCTTAAAGGTGAGCAGTACATCATATGACGAGTCAGAAGCGTTTCCCATTTTTTTCTTCCTGGATTTATAAATTGCAAACTTGGCCTGGCCAATTAAAAAATTCATTAAAACCACATTTCTAAGGGAAGGCGGTCCTAAAACACCATAAATAAAAACATTGTGATTGAAGAGGGAACCAAGCTTCACAAAGCGTTCCTGAAGGAATGTAAAAAGAGGTTGCAATCGTTCACACTCAAGGTATATATGCGGTAGGGTTTCAATGGATGCACAGAAAGGGCATAGATTAGAGTTAGCAGTAGAAAACCGGTTCAGTAAAACATTATAAGTTAAAATCCAATGTACAAGTTTCCATTGAATATCTCCAACATACTTTGGAGTAGGCAAGAGATAAAAACTTCGCCAATTGGGGCAATTGGGGGGTATTGGGGGTAAAACATCCCGCCATCGAAGCCTCGGGTGCTCAGAAAATGTTTTTGCGTATAAAATTTTAACGTACGCGTTGTACAAAGTTTTCTTTGGAAAGGCGGGAAGGGATAATGCAGTATCATCAGGGCTGTTCAGGCCAGGGGACAGATTAAGTGGCGGGCTGAAGACTAGGAGTTTGGGGAAGTCACCCGCTGTTTCCTCGGGGGAAGGGCCAAGTTCCTCGCAGGTATTACAGTACGTTGTGGATATCCCTTGAAGGAACCGAGAGATGATCCTGACAGATTTTATTCCGGTTTTTTGTGCCACAGCGGCAGCACTCAGCCAGCAGCTCCCAGACTCTGTCATGAGGTCTTTCACTTGCAGCAGCTTGGCATCAACAAAACGTTGAACGAGTCCCCTATTATTCAAGCTGTTTTCCAGGAAGGGATTGTAGCATAGGGGCTCATTCAACAACATTTCCATGTTGTATGTTGCCATTTCACGGGAAAAGGACAGGGCTTGCCAGGCGTTCATCACCCCTTGGTAAAAGGTGGGCAGCAAGGATGAATCGATTTGATGAGGGTTCATCAAGAAAAGTTCTCGGTCGTAACCCAGCTTGCATGTAAGCTGCAATATGCAGTTAGCCAGAGGCCTCCAGAGTAGGGCTTCATCTCCATATACAAGTTGGTGCATGATATGAAGCCGGAAGACCATAATCCGGCTGCGGATATCAATAAGACCTTGGCCACCTTCAGTGAGTGGTAAGTATGCCACGGGGGGTTGGAGCCAGTGTTTCCCGCTCCAGAAAAAGTCGACAATGCTCTTTTGCAGTGTAATAAGAAGGCTCCCAGGCGGTTGTAGGCATATCATCTTATGCCATAGCATAGAGGCGACAAGATTGTTAATGACGAGAGTTCTTCCGCGGTACGAAAGTTGAGAAAGAAGTCCTTTCCAGCGGGCCAGTTTTGCCATTACCTTGTCCGGTAATCCCACCCAGTTCTGCTGCTCAAAGGTGTTGTCTCCTAGGAAAATACCGAGGTATTTAATGCCACTTTTCTGCCAGTTCACTCCTCCTGGTAGGACAATTGGCGGGCAAACTCCAGGTCCTATCCAAAGGGCTTCACTCTTCTTCCAGTTTACCTGGCCTGAACAAGCCTTACAATATGTCTTTAGTGTCTGAGCCACCGCAGTGACGTCAGCACTATTTTTTATATAAATACAGACATCATCTGCATAGGCAGAGACTTTTAGTGGTGTGGTAAGAATTGATCCAGTGAAGCCAGAAATGTGCGTACGTAATTGGAGCAGAAGAGGTTCGATGGCAAGAGAGTATAAAAGTCCAGATAGCGGGCAACCTTGCCGTACTCCCCGTTGTACAGCAATGGGGCTACACAATACTTGATTAATTTTAAGAACACTGGATATATTACAATACAAAAGTTTAACGTACGAGATAAAAATAGGTCCAAACCCAAAATTCTCTAAAACTCTAAAAAGGTACATGTGGTCAATACAGTCAAAGGCTTTTCCTTGGTCAATGAAAAACAGACCAACATTCATATTAAAATTGTTACAAAACCGAATGCTATCACGGATAAGAAAGATATTATTAAAAATAGTACGTCCAGGAATACAAAAGGATTGATGTTCTCCTATTAGTACATTCATAAAAGGTTTCATTCGATTAGACAAGGCTTTGGCTAAAATTTTATAATCCGTACATAAAACAGAAATAGGACGCCAGTTCTCTATAAGTTGAGTGTCCGCTTTCTTAGGAATTAAGGTGGTGACTGCTCTCCGGCAACTCCACGGCAGTTGTCCATCCTCTAAACATTCATTCAATACCCGCAGTAGGTGAGGTCCAATGGCATCCCAAAAAAACTGGAAAAATTCACTAGTCAGCCCATCCAGTCCAGGGGCTTTATCAGGTTCCAAGGCCTTCAAGGCAGCGGTGAGATCAGGTAACCTAAGAGGATCCTCCAACTGCTGCTTCTGATCCTCCACCAATGTTGGAAGGTTAGAAACAAGTTCCGATATTGCATCCTGGTTAATGTTTCCGGGCACATTCCCTGATTCTGCCATCTTCATAAAGGAGTTCCCCATCATGGAGCAAGCGTGTAATCATTGACGAAGAGGCCCCCCTTTTAAGGCTGAAGAAGAATTTGGTTGGAGCATCAAGGTCGTGTATATACCTCATCTTCAGGCGCAATAAAGCATTTTGTGCTCGCCTTTCGGATATGGAATTCAGTAAGGCCGTTTTTCCATGAATTTGTTGCCTCATTCCCTGGTAGATCACACTTGCAGTTCCCTGAAGCTGTTCCTGTAATTCCAGGATTTCATCTTCAAGTAAGGTTGTGGTTTTTCTTTCCTCTTGAACACCATACGCACGATATTGTTGGCAGAACAGTCTGATGTGCGTTTTGGCATTATCCCACCATTGTCTGAGGTTTGAGAAATTCCCTTGGGAGGCAACTAGAATATTCCAAATTTCCGGAAAAATGTCCTTAAAGGTACTATCATTAAGTAAGTTGTTATTAAATTTCCAAAAAGCACTCTTGTGTTTCGGGCAGGGGGCAGAAATTTTGAGATATTGTTGCACTGTGGTCCGAGAATCCTGATGGGCAAATTTTGGATGACAGAACGAGGCGTTCAAGTGGAGGATTAATATAAAACTTGTCCAAGCGAGCAAGTACAATATTACCCTGAATGCATCGACACCATGTGTATTGCCTGATTGATGGGTGCTGTACCCGCCATATATCTGTCAAATTCATTTGTTTAAAAAATTTGGTGAGAGGGATTGTAGAGGCAGGATGGGGCTCTGCACTGTTCCTGTCTAGTTGGGGTTGGAGGGTGCAATTAAAATCTCCACCAATACAAACATGATTGTCTTGGTTTTTTAGGGCGTTTTGGCTGTCGAGGGACGTTAGGTGTGTCCCAAGGGCATTAAAAAAAACTCGCCGAGCTACAGGCGTACTTGGGGCATAGATATTAAAAATAGTATAGAATTTTCCACAGTAGTGGAATTCTAGGGATGCTAGGGATCCCTTGTGTATTTCGTCGAATTTAAGCGATGAAGGCGAAAAGGAGGGGCTAAGAATTATTGCGACACCGCCTTTGCGGGAGTCACCGTTACTAAAAAAGGACAGGCCGGGGAAGAGCCTACACCACTCTGCGACACAGCAGTCGTTGGCATGGGTCTCTTGTAAGAGGGCAATGTCAACTTTCTTCTGTAATAAAAAATCCCTTACTTGAACTTTACGGACAGAGCTACATCCTCCGTTAATATTCAGGCTACAAATGGAAAAACTCATTACAGCTACAAGAAGGAGTGATCACCACTCAATTTTTTGATAGCAGTTCATTCTTAGCTTTTTGCAACCACTTCTTTAAACGGTGACGTTGGGAGGAATTGAAATTAAAAACGTGGGGCCGTTTTACCACCAAACTAGCGGAATGTATAAAATCAGGTAGCTCCGGAAAAAAGGTTTCTATAACAACATTCCTTTTTCGGAATGTGTCCTTAAGAAACCTTTTTATCTCGGAGGGAGGGATTGGAGGGGTTTCTTCTTCCTTAAGGCTACCACATTCACTAACAGAGTCATCTATATCAGATGGCTCAGATGGTGCGTCACACTGGTTTTCATCATTTATCTCCTCACCGTCATCACATCCCTCCACGTTATCGGATGGGGCATAGTCCATAGAGGGAGGGGACGGGGAGGGAGAGAAATGAGCCATCTTCAGGGGAGGGGGGGGGGGAGGGGGGGGGTACTAATTTTTGCGGTTCAACCATATCAGTTTCTAGGTCAGTAGACAAGAGCGAGGATTCATCCACATGTATGTCCTCCAATACCGAGAAACGATTTTCTGTGACGAGGGACAAATCTAGGGCAGAGAGGAGGGGCTGTCGGTTTTCAGTTGTAGGTTTTTTAAAGAGATGACCGTTTTCATCTGTTGTTTGTAGATGTCTTTTTCCTTTTGGGCAGACTAATTGAAACTCGTCCTGGTTAGTGGGAAGAGATTGCAAGGGTTTGGGGGGAGGGAGGAGGGGGGGAGGACGTGATCATCGGGAGGGGATTCCCATCGGCTACCACGGCGAGAGAGGTAGGATCAGTTATAGCAGGCAACAAGCTGTGATTGGAGGATGTCGCCTGGGGGGTGAGGTCTATCGTTAACAGGAGATGGCTGCAATTAGATCCTTCAGTAGAGGGAGGGGCCCCTGTTTCAAGGGGAGGGGAAGGGGGTACGGCGGGGGGGTTTGGATCGGTGGTAGGAGGGCTTGGGTCGGTGGTAGACAGATTGGGATCAGTGGTGGTAAGGCTTGGGTCGATGGTGGGAAGGTTCGGGTCGGTGGTGGGAGGGCTTGGTTCGGCGGCGGGAAGGCTTGGTTCGGTGGTGGGAGGGTTTGGTTCGGTGGTGGGAAGGCTTGGGTCGGTGGTGGAAGGGTTGGGATCGGTGGTGGGAAGGTGGGGGGGTTGCTTATTCCCGGTTCGGAGGGGAGGTTGTACTTGTGGAGAATTCTCTTTTCGGGGGCAGTCATGCTTAACATGCCCAAATTGTCCGCAGCCAAAACATTTTACAACGTTGGTGGACACGTACACTGTATATTCGTTCTGTTGATGTTTTAATTTTATTATAAGGTTTAAATCCTTCTGGGAATTTTTTAAAATCATAAACACTTGCCGCCGGAATGAAACCACGTGCCTTAAATCGTTGTTTCGTGACCCGAAGGGAATCATGGAGATACGAGACACGATGGTACCGTATCAGGACAATTCTTTAATTAGTACATCGTCGGATACAAATGGGGGGCAATTGGATATCACGACTTTTATCGCTGGGCTATCTAGTGGGGAAATCATAACAAATAAATCTGGATCGATTGTCAAACCCTGTTCGACAATTTGTGGGACACAATCCACGTCGGACAAAAAAAATAACGATCCGCTTGTTCATCCGCGAAGCGGCAACAACCTTGTCGATCCCGACAACACGACCGGTTGCGAGGACAACGTCCTCGACACTAACCTCACGTTCCGGAGGTACACAAAAGAACCCGTGCTTACGGGTCAGGCTCTGAAAGGCCGTAAATCGAGATAGTGCAGCTGCCATACTGGAACAGCTGCACTTACAACCCCTCCCCAACTCGGGGAGGGTGAATATATAATATAATCTTCCCTACCCAAACTCCGGGAATGGGAAGTAATCAGACCTCTCCGATTTCCCTAACTTCGGAAAAGGGAGGCAACAAAACAAACTGAAGGAAAGATAAACGAAAGGAAAAAAATGAAATAGAGGTTTAAGATGAAGGAGCAAACACCGATCGGGCGACGCCCAAAAACGGCGAACCCTTACCAGCGATCACCCTGTGCTCTCCGGCTCTCTCTCCCGTCTCAATGTATATAGGAATCACCAGGAAAACTCCACGAACAGGCACAAGGACACGGAGGGGGGAGAACGGGGGGGGGGGGGGTGGGAATGGAGCAACAACACAGAGCACTCACAGGCCTCCACAAGCAGACGCCATGACAGTACAACCAGCATACAAATGGCCAGCAGGTGGCGACAGAGAGAGAGAGAGAGAGAGAGAGAGAGAGATTTGAATTTTAGGGTCTTTTATTACAAAAGTATAAAAGAAAAACAAGTAATACAATAGCAGTCAACAAAAGTAATTAAATCAAGGAACAGAAAGACATGAGATTAATTAGAGCAGCAAAAAAAGTTCATCTCCCTCCACCTTACACAGGACTTCAGCTTTGCACCATTTTTGAACAAAGTGATTAACCCGAGAAGTCTCTCGGTAAAAGTGAAATTCAGTTTTAAGACGGGCAAACACAAAGCCTTCGAAGGCCAACAAAACACTGCATTCCTGTGAACTTATCCCGGAAACCCTTCTCTTCCGTGTAATATATATCGCGAGTTTTGCCTCAGCAAGCAAGAAATTAACAATTTGAGATCCGACATTCTCATTAGATACAGGCATGCAGTACACAAAATGATAGAAGGAAAAACAAAAACCAAAATTCCGGAAAGTATATTGCAGGAGTTGAAAAAGTGGAGCCAGCCTTTGGCATCCGACATATGCGTGGAAAGTGTCCTCGAGTGATGGCAAAAAGGGCATTCATCAGATAACATGAGGTTCATTCTTTTGAGCAACACGTTGGAAGGCAAGGAATAGTCTGCAAGCCTCCACTGTTTGTCTCTGGCACGTTTAGACACAGGTGACGTGCACATCGAGGACCAGGTAGGAGAAGATGGAGCCCCTGCAGGCAGAAGACCTTTCCAATGGGTGGTCAGTGGGCTATTGGGGTTGGCAGAAATAACAACATTAAGACATTGCATGTACAGAGTAGCCTTTGCACAGGCTTGTCGAGGTTTTGTGGAAGGAGCGCCAGAAAAACAACAATCAGGGAAGTCAGGGTGCATCGTTTTTGTGTTTTGAACATCGTGTGGTGGAGGCCACGATAAATTAAAAGAGTTAAACACTTTAACAATTGAACGAATAAGTTGTCCAATTAGTCGAGCTGAGGTAACATTGCAAACTTCCAAAATCTGGTTAGGGGTCTGCCATCCAGAACAAGTATGGTTAACAAAGTCCCTGACAAGGAAAAAAACAGATTCACTGAAGGATTCTGAGTATTGCGCTGCAATACATGTCCCCTACCAAAGTTCAAAGTGCCATAACAGTAGGTGATAAATGTTGCTTCTGGGACACCTCCGTTTAACATGGGAAATCCCTATCTAATGTCATTTACCCCCCTGTCTTTTTCAAAAACCATAAACACCTCTATTTCTCCCTCTATGAACCTATAATCCTTCTCACCTTATGAACCTATAATCCTTCTCGCCTTATGAACCTATAATCCTTCTCACCTTATGAACCTATAATCCTTCTAGCCTTATGAACCTATGATTTTCTTCCTTTATGAACCTATAATCCTTCTAGCCTTATGAACCTATGATCCTTCTCACTTACATGTAATTTTTACCCTATTCCCCCCACTACCCCCTTAATGTAGTTCCTTAGACCACTCTACTAATGAGCCTATAAATATATTATCTCTTTCTTACTTTTTTAAGAGTTCCATTCTCCTATAGAACTCATCCCCATCAAGTATATTTATAAAGTATACAGGTTCCTTAACCTTTTGTTGTGAAAGTATAAAGTGGTATGTTTCACGGAGGGTTCTTGTTTGACCTCCTCCTCTCCCACATACCATTTTAAAATTATAATATTTATTATCCGATTGATAACCATTAAAGTTCTCACTCCACTCTAATATATTTTTCTTCCCGCCCTCCATTACCCCACTTAACAAATGAATACGTTTATCCGTCTTGAGAACCTTCTGACCAGTGATTCTCTCAACCTCTTGAATCTGATATTTTTCACATTCGTTATGTTTTCCATTTATATACCAAGGTTGATTACACCTCCACTCATTAGTCTGGTTGATACTTGGTTCTATCATTTATATAATCGTAAAAAAGGCGGCGGTAGCCCGTTAAAATCCCTAACCCCCCCTTTTTAACTTATCACATATATATATATATATATATATATATATATATATATATATATATATATATATATATATCTTATCACTTATATATATCTTATCACTTATATATCTTATCACTTATATATCTTATCACTTATATATCTTATCACTTATATCATATCACTTATATATCTTATCACTTATATATCTTATCACTTATATACTTATATAACCATAAGGGAGACTATCAATTCCATTTTCTAAAATAAACCTCTTATCATCAAAAGCCCCCAATGCTTTCTTATTCACCTCTCCTGAATATAATTGATGTTTATAACTTCTTATTCCATTAATCTTTCTAAACTCTTCTTTCTTTGTTGTTAAACAGTTATAATAATCCTTAAAGTTTATTGTTTCTTTAATGACATTTTTATTTACACCTTTTAACTTCTTATCAGTCTTTTCAACGTTATTCACAATGTATTTATAAGCATAAGCCTTCGACCTCAATCCCACAAATTCACTCATAACATTTCCTCCCAATTCATCCTTGAACTTTCCAATCACCTTTTTATTTTTAGAAGAGAACAACTCACTCTCTGGACTGTAATTACTTGTATCATAGATATTAATGTCCTTTTTCATGTCTGAATAAACATCATCAGTATTAATTTTCAAAATAAAACTATCAGTATCCATATACAACAATGACACATTATCGTTATACTTTGATTTTAGATTAATATAAAAGTAATCATACATTAATGACTTTGACAAGTCAAGAATTGATGTTCCAATGTAAATAGGTTTGTCCATTTCAATACTCTCTTTAACCAAATGGATCGCACAAAAGTTCTCAGGAAAGACCTCAGCTCTAGTAAAACTCGGTCTATTAATTAATTTTGATGCTTGTTCCCAAGATGTTGCTAGTCTGATATTTTGTCTTTTCCTCACATTCTCCATGGTCTTACCAAAGACCGCATTATTCATCAATTTATAAAAGTCTTTCTCAAAATCTGTTTTTGACTCTGTTCTTCTTTGTGTATTAAAATCAATGTACCCCTTTAACCAATGACTTTGATTGAACTTTAGAACCCTGTGGATCTTCTCTACTCTTAGACCTTTTGATAAATATTGTCGCAAATTTCTTTGGTGTAGTACATAATTTTTCTTGTTATATAATGTAGTAAGTAATTTTTCTGTTGATTCACCTATATCAAACGATCGTTGATAATCACTCAACCATTCTTTCTTTGGACTTTCTTTCTCACAAGCAAATGGAAGATCTTTATGTTTGATATGAAGTTCTTCAGGATATTTTAAATCGACCTCAAAATAATAACCAACCTTTGAATCATCCAATTCTTTTTGTGTAGAGATACATACATATTGTAAAACCTTTGTGTAGTCTTTTTCCTTTACCCATCTTAGTTTCCTATAAGGAAGAGCTTGAGACATTGCCCAGCCATACAAGTTGTTTGCGTCATAGTACATCAAGTAAGAACTCTCTTTCGTTGAATCATAATTTGGAAGATATTTGTTATTTGCTTTTGCGTATCTGCTCGAGCATACTTGTGAAATTCCACCTCTTTTTGCCTTTTCAATCATCAAAAGCATATCGACATCGGTTATCAAATCCAAAGCTTGTTTTGTCATTTTCAACATCACGCTCCAAGCCAATCCAGGTGCTGTGTAGTAGTGAGCAGGATCCAATCCATATCCAGTGCGACAAACAGATCTAAAGGCTTCAAATACATCGGCCAATAAAAGCACATCAGTTTTGAGATACAAATCGTGATACTCGCCAAGATTCTTGATGTTATATTTTTCCCAAACATTTTGTGCGTGTACATAATCTTTATCAGATATATGACTGTTGTTTAATTTGTTATATAAATTTTCTTTTAAAGGAAGTTGTGTTTCATTGAATCTCTCAAATGAGTCCATATAGTCATAGGGGTAAATTCCCTTTTGTGTTAGAAAATCTTTATCTGAAAAATACTCTGAAAGACATGGAAACTCTTTTAGATTTTGAACCAAATTAGCCAATGGACTTGCCATGAATTTAAATGTATCAAGAAATCTGATATGAGTAATAGGAGATGTGTGAATTGTTTTTGTGAATGAAATGTATTTCTGATCCGTGTTAGGAATTGCTGAAATGTGTCCAGATGTCTTTGAAAGTTCATTAATAAATAGATGCGTATCATAATGAGCGTTGTTATGAAGAAAGACAGGAATGAAAGAGGGGGGTTTATAATTAATATTACAACTTTGATGAGCTGGACCTCTATATTTACCAGTGAGATGACAATGATCTCTAACCTTTAGACCTTCACCAATGTTTTCCTCACAAATATGACAAACATTGTTTTTTCTAAATTCCCTTTTCTGTTCACTCGTTAAGGACATTGGTTTATTGGTTTCTCTCATTATCTTGGTTAATCGGACACAGTCTTTTTCTAGTCGTTTCACAAACTCCTCTGGGGTATTTGAGCCTCTATACTCCTCTAACTTGTTATATTTATCACCAACGGATGATTTGATATAATAACAAAAACCGCAAGGAGTATGTTTTTGATATTTATTTGTGTATGATTCTTTTGGATCTGGAGAAGCAGTATCTATTTTTTCTAGAATACTTTCAAAATCAGCATATATAACAAATGGATGTTTGATCTTTTTCTTTTCATCTTTGAATGTGATCTTTGAGCCTTCTTTAGGCATATTGATTACCGTTGATTTATGTTCACCACAATAATTTGAATGTTTATCTAATCTTTCTTGTGTATGGAAGAAGTTAAGACAACGCAAACAAATATATATTTTATTTGTTCTTTTACATACTTGTGGTTTTATTAATTTAGCAATATCTTTGATGTATGTATAATGTGAATTTTCCTCTGAATTAAAATATAGAAGATTAATATGAGTTTGTTTACAATTGTCAGAAAGCTTTAAAACCTGAATGCTGTTTGTTTCTGTTAGACCATAAACATTAACTGATAAATTATTTATCTTTTCAAATTTAGGAATATCATTTAAAGCCATAGGAAACTTTAGATCTTTCGTATTTAATGTATTCTCATATTTTTTATAATGACATACTCTTTCATCATGAAAATGTGGAGGATGTAAGTGTGCTAGAATAGACCAGAGAAAACATTTATTGTCTTTATTTTTGATATTGATAACTGCTTTTCTATTTTTGATAACACTGGGTAAATCAATGTAGGAAGAAGCTTTTAGAGGATCTGATTTAAGAATATGAATGTCTATGTAAATAATTTTTCCTATATTGAATCCACTTCCTACGATTGAATTATCCACATCTTGCTCTTGTTTAATAAGTTCATCATAGACTCCTGATGTTTTAAAATCTTGATATGAAGATATAAAGTGTGGCTCAGTTCTCATGTATGGTGTATCTATAACTCCTTCGTCCTTTGTCATTTCTAATTTTACTCCCATATAAAATTTAACTGGTTTCATTTCTTTTAGTGTTTTTTCAATCAACGTTTGAACAGCAGGTTTAACTATTTATACAGCATCAACTATAGACTCTGGTTCAGGAGGTTTGAAGTTAAAGACTCTTATTTTAATATGTCCTTTGAATGCGCCATCAGAGTTTTTAGTTGTGATAAAATTTGATAAATGTAGAATTGTTTTAAGATGTATTTCGAAGCCTTTCTTGAGGATATTTTTATTACATGCAGAACAGTGTTTTGTTTCCTTCTGAATAGGAGATAGTAGGTGAAGTAGATTAAATGTGTGTTTGTTAGTTTTAAGGTGTCTTTTGTATTGTTTATATTCTTGTTCACAAACGTCACAATATGTTGCTTTGATCATATTTATTTATATAGTAAAATTATACTTAAAACAAAGTGCCTTTTTTAGAGGCTTTTTTAAAGATGAAACTGTGCTTAAAGTAAAACACCTTTGAGCTTTTCAACTCGTTTTATGTATATAACTTTACTTAAAGTAAAGCGTCTATGTATTAGCCAGAAAGTTTAGATACTCTAGTTCATCAATTTCAATTTCACTATCTGAGTCATCAATAAAGCTACTCTCATAACTATCATTTGAACACAAACTATTAGTATCATAACTATCTTCAGATCCTAGACTCTCAGTATAATAACTCTCAGAGTATTGACTGTTAATATCACTCATGTACATACCATTAAACTTCCATCAATATCTATATATTTTCTTTCATTAGAACTAATAACCACAATATTTTTTACATTAAATGTTATTTTCAAATAATCTCTAATAATCAGAGTACGGAATGATAGTTCACCACTAATATTCATATTATTAATTTCACCCACATCTTTGGGTCTATTAAAGAATATACAAATGTTTCCTCTAGAATTGTTGATGGTCTTATCATTCATTTTCAAAGCATCTTTATCAATGACCTTTTCAAGCTTTGAGTAAATTGTTAGTAGTAGTGGAGAAACTTTTGTCAAATTTACTTTAATAGAGTTATTAATTAACATAGCTTGTCCCGTAAATTTAATAAAAGGACACATGTTATTCTCCATTATGGGTTTAATCCAAAAATTTCCATATTTATCTTTGTTCAATTTAACATCTTTGACATATTTTTCTATATCTTCCACTGAAGTAGAGATTGATTGAAATCCTCTAATAAAGGCACTTTGTTTTAAGTATAATTTTACTTTATAAATATGATAAATTCTGAAGGATATTTAGAATTTCCAGACTCTCCATATGATAATTTAGAAATCTGCCACCGTTGTGGTAGAATAGGGCTTAATAATGAGGGTTCATATAAACAATGTATTTTCTGTGATTTAATTTTAATTAATGATAATAAAAAATATAGAAAAATATATAACTCTTTTAAATTAGAACCAAAAATGAAATACTTTACCAGATTAATAAGAAAGATGAATGTTAAGTATTATGGTGATAATACACCATTTCTTACAAGGGAAGAGACTATTTGTATTGAGGAAATGTATAAGGGTTTAATGATATTTATTATTCAAAATAATTTTAATGGAAATGTTAATACAAGATACTATATAAACAAAATAATGAATTATTTTGAAATTAAACCTGAACTCAGGATAAAATATAGAGTTTCTCAAAAAACCCAAAAAAAGTTAGATGACTTGCTTTCCAAATATATAAATGAATGATTTTTTACCCGTTTGGGAAAATAAGATAAAATTTAATAACCATAAAAATCTTCCAAATTCATTGAGATGTCTAATAGTCGGTTCAAGCGGATGTGGAAAAACCTGTTTACTTTTAAAGATGCTCCTTAGTCCTAATTTTTTAGATTATGATAATTTAATAATTTTTACAAAGTCAAGTTTTCAACCTGAGTATCAACTACTCTCACAGGGTTTTAATGGGGGTCTTAAAAAGGAAGACATTATCGGTTTATTTAAACTTCAAAACAAACTAAATGATTATAATATTGATGATATAATACAATTATTTTGTGATACACAGAAATCAAAATCAAAACCAAAACCCATAACTTGTATTCTCAGTGATAATACGGATGATATACCTTCACCTCAAGATTTAGATAAATCAAAAAAGAACCTCGTTATCTTTGATGATTGTGTTAATGAGAGAAACCAAACAGTAATGGACAGCTACTATACAAGAGGGAGACATTCTTCTTGTAATTGTATTTATCTTAGTCAGTCATATTTTCAACTCCCTCGGCGCTCAATAAGAAACAATGCTAATACTTTTATTTTATTTAAGTTAAATTCAATAGATACAAATAATTTTTGGAGAGATAATTGTTCTACATTATGTAGTAAGAAGGAATTTGAAAATAATATGAAACACACGATTGGAAAATATAAATATATTGTTGTGAAACAAGATGAGATACTAAATGATATTTTTCAATAAATAAATACAGAAAATGAATACCGAAGAAAGAGTAAGAAAGTTTAAAGAACATCAAGAGTTGGTTTCAAAAGTTGTAAAGCAACAGGAAGACATAAAGAAGAAAAGGAGACAGAAACTAACTGGTGAAGAAGCCTTTGAAAGAAAACAAGAGAAATTTTTTAAACCACTTTTAAAAACTCAACAAACGATTTCACCTACAGTTCCCATGGTAGAATTTACTCCGAAAAAATTTCAAATGCTCAAAGATTTTAGTCAAATGACAGAGCAAGAACTTGGAGAATTAGAATATGATGATGAAGGATTATTTCGGCATCTTGAGAAGGTAAATAAACTTTCCAAATTATATTGTAGAAGCTCTTCAAAACAATGAATATTTGAAGGGTTCAAAAACCAGAGCAGGTCTCATTCCAACAGAAGAACCAGCACAGTTCCATCTTGTGAAAGAAAAGTTATTGATATTTAATGATAAATTGGTGTTCTTAAGTTCTGACCAACCAAATGTTGAATTAACCCCAAGATTAATGTTTCTTCTAACAAAAGATGGACATGCTAATTCACCTTATTTTGATGAACCGCTTGATATGGAAAGAGAGGAAGATAGAGAGTATATTGAGTTGCTAAACGCACTTGATTATGGAGTTTCTGTTGCTGGTAAAAGTAAGAAGAATGAGAAGGAGAAACATATTATTGATGCTTTAAGTAAGCTTGGTTCGGGTGTGAGTTTTCTTCCAAATGACCCATCACAATGAGTTAATAGGTTATTATTGTTGTTAGGTAGTAAGAAGGCTGGAAACAACAATTGTTTTAATGAAGCATCCGCCATTTTAGATCAGTTGATGAATATGAAAATAATTAATAAATGTCAATACAAAGATATTTTATTAGATATTAAATAAGATGAGAAGCACAATTCTTAGTTTTAATTTCACAACGAGTGATTACACAGCTTCATTCCCTTACCCACTACAACTTGACCCCACAAAAGAATATGAGGCTTCTTTGTTGTCAATGGAGACTTACAATACCCTTTTTAATATCACAGAGAAAAACAACAAGTTTAGTTATAATCCAGGAAGTGGATATAAAACTATAACCGTTTCACCCGGTGCTTACGAGATTTCTCAAATATCTTCAGAAGTCTCTCGCCTTATGAAAGAAAAAGGTGATGAACCAAAAAATATTGCAATAGATATTCAAAAACACACTTCAAAATCAACTATTAAACTTAAAAATAATTATAAAGTTGATTTCACGATTGAAAATTCGTTCAGAGAGCTATTGGGTTTCTCTTCTAAAAAGATTGAAACTAACGGGACGTCTTACAGTGATAATGTCATTCAAATATCCTCCGGTATAAATTCAGTATTAATTCATTGTGATTTGATTGATGGTGCTTATAACGATGGAATAAGAACAAATACAATATTTTCATTCAGCGCATACTCAACCCCGATTGGTTATAAATTTAATATGGAACCAAAAAAATCTTGTCTATTTACCTGTGTCAGGAAAAACCATACACAGAGTAAATTTTAGGATAACCGACCAAGATAATCGTATGATATCCTTTAATGATGAAATTATATCCATCAGAATTCACCTACGTGAAGTTTTTCAATAAATAAATAATAGTTATTGTGAGAAAACACGAGGTGGGAAAATATAAAATAATTACAGGGGATGGGATGTTCCTTTCACCATACTATAAGGGTGAAGGTATGTTTCTTGGTAGAGGATACTATAAACCAAAGAGACAACGGGGTGTGGGACATCAATTTAGAAATAAAGGAGATGGGATAATTGATACTCTAATGGGTATTGGTTCAACCATCCTTAAACATAAAGACCTAATTGGTTCAACTGCTTCAGCCGTGGGCTCAGTTGCGGGTGCTATAAAGAGTATAAAAGATGCTCAAAAGGAGTCTCATAAATTACAAGCAATGAAAGAAATTAAAAAAGGTAAAACTCAACTATCTTCACAAGAATTTCGCTCCTTCACGAGCCTCGATCTTGTATACAAAAAGAAAAAAAAAAAAAAAAAAAAGAACGACAAAAAATCATTAAAATACTTGTGTCAGGGTTTCAACGATTTTAATGCTATATAAATACAAGTATGGAAGCGATTGATAGTATCTATGATTTGGATGATACGATTATCATTTCAAACTCTACTAAAAAGGAAGACTATTTTAAGGTAAATGCTATAACAGGAACAGACTGGAATTCAAATGGAACAAAAAGTTTTGAAATAAATAATCAACAAACTTACTTGAATATAGCTGATAGTTTCTTGCTGTGTAAATTTAAATTCACGAAGGCTGCGAATAATACTAATGCTACACTCGTAAATGATTTCTTCTGGAAAATGTTTGATAGTGTCCGCCTGTATATTGGAACACAAGAGGTTGAAGCGGTTGATTATGTCTCTGCTATATCTGAAATGATGAAATTTACACTATATTCGTTTTGTGATAGAATGGGTAAGGGAGCTGTTGAAGGTTTTATTCCTGATATGTCAACGGGAACAAATGCTGACCCTGGTTATAGTCAAAGGAAGTCAATGTATAATGATGATACAAAAGCAGAGAATAGTTTTACCGTAGCAGTACCTCTGAAAGGTATATTTGGATTTATTTTTATTTATTTATTTTTTTTTTTTTGTATACAAGATCGAGGCTCGTGAAAGAGCGAACATTAATCACACAGAAAGACAAACCGACACATAAAACATATAACATCGGGAGCGGTAGACAAGATGGGGAGAGAGGGGGAAGGACACAAACACAACATTTGAGAGCAGGGACCGAGAGACATGGAGACATCGAGAGATCTGAGAGAGGGCGAGAGCTATGGGAGGGAGGCATGGGAAGGGGGGGGGGGGGGGTGGGAGAGGTATAAAACATATGGACACTGCCAAGACTTCCAGGAAAGAAGTTGGAATTTCAAACAAGGTGGATCTGGGGTGAATTAGCGGGGGTAGAAAAGATCAAGGTTTTGGATGGGGGAAGATAAGAGATGGTGGTGAACAGCTGTTTTAAAGACCTGGAGGGAGGAGTGGGATTGAAGGGAGTGAGGGAGTTTGTTCCAGAGGCGGGACAAAAGAGTAATGAAAGAGTGAAGGTGAGCAGAGAGCCGAGATTTCGGCAGTTTAACCATCAGAGGGTTGCTGGCAGATCTTGTGCGACCTGTAGGAATATTTGGGGGACAGAGCACAGAGAGAGCTGGGGGTGCAAGGCCGGAGAGGAGTCGGTAGAAGACAGAAAGACCACCTACCTGCCTGCGGTGAGTGAGTGAAAGGCCCTCAGAGATAGCTTCATCACGGGACATTCCAATAATTCTGAAAGCTTTGGTTTCAACAGCGTGAAGCCGAGCTAGGTGTGAGGCAGGAGCACCGGCCCATAGGGGAGAACAGTATTCCATTGAGCTGCGGATGAAAGCCTTGTATGTGGTGAGGAGCTCAGGTGTGCCGAGGAAGGACTTCGCACGACGGAGGATGCCCAGTCGGCGACTGGCTTTGGAGGCCAGCTTGGAAATGTGGTTTTCCCAAGAAAGATCATGGCAGATAGTGAGACCCAAAAGCTTGAGCGACAGAACTTCTTGGAGAGGATTGTTGAGAAAGTAGATGGGAGGGTTGTCCAGTCGATCTTTTCGGAGAGACATCGTAAGAGTGTGAGATTTGTCAGGATTGAAAGACATGTTCCACTTGTTTGACCAGTCTGTGATTTTGTCCAAGTCTTCAGAGAGTGAGGAGGCTGCAGACTGCCGATCTGAGGGAAGAGGAATGGAGCGGCAGAGAGTGGAGTCATCAGCAAAGAGATAGAGAGGATTTTCGAGAGAGTCAGAGAGATCATTGATGAAGACCAGAAAAAGCACGGGGCCCAGAACACTGCCTTGGGGAACTCCAGCCTGAACAGGAAGAGGAGATGAGAGAAACCCATTCAGGGCCACACGTTGACGACGACTAGAGAGGAAGTCCGCCAGCCATGCGTGGAGATTTCCATGGATACCAAAGGAGGAGAGTTTGGTGAGCAGAGCGGGGTGCCAGACCGTGTCGAAGGCACGTGATATGTCGAGGGAGACAGCTCTAATTTCCTGTTTGGCATTGAGGACCTCCATCCATTGTTGAGACAGCAGAAGCAGCATGTCCAGAGTAGAGTGGCCTGGTCTGAAACCAAATTGATGATCAGAGATCAAGCCATTGGAGAAGAGGAAAGATTTCATATCCGAAGCAATGATGGATTCCATGACTTTGCTGATAATTGGGAGAAGGCTGATTGGTCTGTAGTTGCTAGGATCTGTTTTTGCACCTTTTTTGTGCAAAGCGGTGATGTTGGCTGATTTCCAAGCAGATGGCAGTTGACCTTGAGCAAAAGAGAGGGTGAAGAGAACAGAGAGAGGGTGAGATAGAGCAGCAGAGCACGATTTTAGGACCCGTGGGCTGATGCCGTCGGGTCCAGTTGCAGAATCAGAGTCGAGGGTTGACAGAAACTTTTCCACCTTGTCAGGAGGAAAGGACACGGAGTCCAGGAGCAGCAGGGTACGACTGGGTATGGTGGGTACAGAGAGGGATGGGTTTGGGACACAAGATTTAGAGGCAAACACAGAGTTGAGGCATTCAGCTTTTTCACGTGCGGAGTCAGCTGTGTAGCCGTTTGAGGTAAGGGAGGGGATGGAGGGGGAACAAACACCAGAAACGGATTTGACCAGACGCCACCAGGATTTGGAAGAGGGAGACAGATAAGAGAGTTCGGTCTTGAGAATGGAGAGATATTGTTTCCTGGCTCTCCTGAGGGTGGACACACACTTGTTTCGGGCTTTGTGAAAGGAAATGAGATTTCCTTCTGTTGGATTTGCTTTCCAGGAGACGAAGGCAAGTTGTTTCTGGGCAACAGCCTCACCACAAGATTCCGTGTACCATGGACGGGAGGAAGGGTATGACAATTGAAGACGAGATGGGATAAATCTGTGCATGAGAGAGAGCAATTTACTTTGGAAGAATTCCCAGGATGAGTTGATGTCAGAGGTGGTAGAGATGGGAGACCAGTCCAGATGATTGATGGCTGCTTGAAGACCGTGCCAGTTGGCCTGAGTGAAATGCCAGACTCGTCGACGCTGAGCAGGCTCCCTGAGGATGGTCAGAGAGATGTCCACTTTAACAAGGACATGATCAGATGATCCGATTGGAGCAGAAGAAGAGCAGCAGACATTTTCAGGGAAGTTAGTCATAACCAAGTCCAGAAGAGAAGATGTTCCGTTGACTGAGATCCGGGAGATCCGTCGGGAAATTGACAGATTGTGTCAGTCCCAGGGAGTCGCAGAAGTCCTTTGCTGAGGAGCCATGGCTGGTGAGAGAGGTACCCACACCCAGCCAACTGGCATGATGACAGTTGAAATCACCACATATGAGGAAGAGAGAGTTGGGATGAGTAGATAGAAGTTGGTCCATATTATCAGACAGCGAGATGTAGATGGAGTCATCACAGTTTGGTGGACGGTACAACACACATATGAACAAGAGGTGGGAGCGAAGGGGAAGCTGTAGCCAGAGGTATTCCTGGGGGTGAGGTGGAGAGAGTGCAGTGCAGGGCGAGTGAGGAAGAGAGTTTTTGATAAAGATAGCAACCCCACCTCCAGGACGAGGCTCAGGTCTATCATACCGGAGGAGGGAGTAGCCCGGGAGAGATACTAAGGAATCAGAGACATCATAAAGGAGGAAAGTTTCTGTTCAGCAGATCACGTCTGGTTTGACAGAAGCAACCTGTATGGAGAGATCAGTTAAGTTTGAACGGAGGCCCCGGATGTTTGAGGTCCATACCGTTAATGAAGAGGAAGGGGGAGCATCAGATACAGAACAGGGGGGAGGAGAGGTAGGGTAAGATGTGGAAGAGGTGGAAGAGGTGGAAGAGGTAGGGAGAGCTGTTGAAGGTGTGTCAGAGATTTCAGAATAGCTCGGAGAAAGGGAAGGATGGGGCGGACAAAAGGTTTGATGGTGATTGGGTGAGGCACAACGAGGTGTTATTTGAGGAGGGGGAACAGCGAGGCAGAAGGTTGGGGGAGATGGAGGTGAGAGTTGGAAGGGGGAAGAAGTGGGGAGGACGCTTTGAGGAGGGGGAGTGAGAGGGGGGAAATTGAGAAGCAATGAGGGTGGGGAGATTTGAAGGGAAGGGGTGAGGGGGGAGTTTGGGAGGGAAGGGACAAGGGGAGGGATTTGAAAGGGATGGGATATGGGGGAGATTTGGAGGGGAGGGGTGAGGCAGGAGTCTAGGAGGGGAGGGACGAGGGGGCGTCTTGGCGGGGAGGGGTGAGGGGGTAGTTTAGGAGGGAGGGGGCAAGGGGGGAGATTTGAAAGGGATGGGTGATGGGGAAGATTTGGAGGGGAGGGGTGATGGGGAAGATTTGGAGGGGAGGGGTTATGGGGAAGATTTGGAGGGGAGGGGTGAGATTGGATTTTAGAAAGTGTACGATTTATGGGAAACGAACATTTATTGCAAAATGAGTTTCTTGTGACCTTCGAGTTAAAAATACATTTAAGGACGCTGGATGGAGGATGGAGTGCAGGAGAGTTTAGGGAATGTAGAAAAAAGGCACTATAGGAGATGGATATTTTTTTGGGGATGAATTGATTTGGTGAGCAAGTCGAAAGCAGCCTTTTAAAGAAGAAGAAGAAAAAGGTGTTATAAAATATGACGGAATACATAACTTGAGGGGAAAGTGTAAACATTGAAGGTTAATAACAGTGAAAACTATCTGGGGAAATGGGGGAGAAACACGTGGTCGAAGAACGAACGAACGAATAAGAATGAATAAACGAATGAGAACAGAGAAGGAAATGTTTTTTTTTTTTGTTTTGTTTTTTTTTGAGTTGAGATTTACACAAGGAAGTAGGCTATGGGTGAAAAAACTGGGAATACAGAGAACGAAAGTTATTGGATCATAAACGACGGACCGCTGAGAGAAAAACAAAGCCTCAAGGTTGTACAGTGTACACTGTACAAGGCCTCAAGACACAACACGAATTAACACGATTTTCAATACAGGTATGAAAGATTTGCACTGAAAAATCTTCGTCGGGACACAATATACATACAACACCATAAATAAATAGTTTTAACGAAAATACAAATGGGAACAATCACTTAACTTCGATTTCAAATCGTTCGCGACGCGGCAAAGGCCTTGCTCGCGACACGGCAAACAGACGATCAATTTATGAAGGATAAACACCGAGAAACAACCAAAGTTGCACACAATAACTTCACACACCGAAAGATAAATACAGTTTCGACAAAATACAATTGTGAACAGACTTAACTTCGAAAAACGTGGAGACCGTGTGGAGCTTCGAAAATCCCTCCCACCGTCTCCGAGATCTCGCGAGATCTCGCGATTTGTGATTATGATAAAGTTTTGTATGGTCTTAAAATTAGATTTCAACTACAAAGGAATGATAATGTAAATAGGTTGCTTTTTGGGGCTGAAAATGCTTTTGGCGACAATAATAAATTTGTTATTAATGATTTGTGTTGGTATATTAGTGAATATACTCCTAATCTTAAAACGGAAGAGATGTTAAATAGAAACCGCTAAATGTATCATACCTTAAAAGAAGATGTCAACACGTTAAACTGGAACACACTACCTACACTTGGAATTTGGGTGTTCTTGAAGGAAAGCCACGATACCTATGGCTCATTTTTAAGAAACCAGATGGAGAGGAGGGTACTGATAAGAATAATGCGCTGAGTGATAATGCTAAGGTGAAACAACTTCGGGTTTCTCTTGATGGAACATTTTATCCGCGAGATAGATTGGAAATTGATTGGGAAAAAAATGATTATGCGGAAGCCTACAAGTCTTACCAAAAGGTGTGTGAAAGCAACGGTAATAATGAACCTATTTTGGATATGGTTGCGTTTCAAAAACTTTATACAATCTACGCAATTGACCTGAGTTCTCAAAAGGAAACTATAAAGTCTAATAGAGTGGATACTTCTCTATACATTGAAAGAGGAGAGAATGAAGAAGTTGATGCTTATTGTTTGCTTTTGGAGGAAACAGAATTACAGATTAATACAGATAATGGTGTTATGATTAATATCACATAGGTTTTTTCTCATAAATAAATGAGTAGGAAAGAACTGGTATATGTTAATCAAGTCAATCTTAATAAATTAACATCTTGTATTCAAAATCAAAAGCCTTGCATTATTAACGTTAATACAATTCAAAGAAAAGGAGCAGTAAGAATTGATGTTTTACTCACAAGAGAGCAGGTAAAAACACTAAATGATGCTGGTTCACTTAAAATTAAAATGACAAAACCTATGTTAAAGAAATATTCAATACAAGAGGGAGGATTTCTTCCATTTCTAATTCCTTTATTTGCTGCTTTAAGTGCGGCGGGAGCATTGACTGGTGGTATTTCAGCAGCGGTAAAAACTGCTAACGAAAGGAAGGCACAACTAAAAGCTCAAAAAGAATTGGAAAGACATAACAAGGAGTTGGAGAAACAAATTAGTGGAAGTGGTGTAATTGTGGATTTTGCTCAAAAACTTGAAAGTCTACCTGATAAAGCTAGATTGTTAGTTGGAGATATGCTTTCCTCTATCGCTCAAGCGGGTGTTAAACTAACTAAAAGGGGTAATGGGTTATATCTTTCTCATAAATAAATGGATAAATGGTTTAAACAATTTGGAAAGAATACAACGTCAAATATAGAATTTACTAAATATTTTTAAAAACTAAAAATTGATAATGTGGTTATTTGTATGAGAGATGAATTTAAAAAGTTGTCCAAGAATACAATGAATATTATTATGAATTTAGACACACAGAATGGTTCTCATTGGGTTTGTATTCATAATAGTCAGGATAAATATTATTTTGATAGTTATGGTATGCCACCGCCTGTTGAAGTAATACAATTCTCACAGAATGGTGTTTATCAAACATTTCAAGTTCAAGAAATTAATTCTAAATGTTGTGGTCAATGATGTTTATATGTATTATTTCAACTCAACAATAATGAAAATTTTTATGATATCATTTTTAATCTAATATAAATGACTTATGTTGGAAAAGATGGTTCTATCTTTGGAAAATCCTCTCAGGATATTGATTTATCAAATTATTATACAAAGGCACAGGCTGAACGACAAAAATATAGTATAAGTAAAAATATTAATATGAAGAATACTTATAAATTAATCAATTATCCAAACCCTACAGATGCGAATGACTTAATTAGATTCAGTGATTTATCACAATATATATATTTTAAATAAAACAGCACGTTTTGTTAAACAAGTAAAATTTACAACCACAACACCCGGTTATACTGACCATACACCTTTCCTCATTCAATTTAACTATCTGCTTACAATTGAATTTTATAAAGAAGGACATATAGTTAATATGCGAATCAATAAATGGGGGTATGATATGCCTGATTGAGGGTATAATTGGTATTTTTCAATAAACTTAGAAGACCTACATGATTTGAATCAGTCTCGTAAAGAAGAATATTATCCGCTTGGTGAGGATAAGGATTTATGTGGAAGTACAATTAGTAAACAACAAATACATGATTTTAAGAAAAGAAAAATATATGATAGTATAGCGATGGTTAACATGACAAAGAAGGAAGGTAATGAGATAAGGATAGAAAGCCGAGGAATACAAACCGATTTGGTAGTGGGAAGATGGGGTGGTATTACCTGTTATAATATTAATCTCACATATATTTCTGATACATAAATGGCAGGAAAAAGACTGCAAGAGAATTATAATTTTTGTATTCAGGGATACCTACAAGAAAAGGGTGCTCGGTATTACATACCTTATGATTTGGAGCATATACATGGAAATTTTGTCATTAAAAACTGGCCTTATACTGATATTGCTAAACCCACAAATAGAGACTTGTTTAAAATATTAAATAAAAATGAACTTCTCAAAGTTATGAAATATAAAACTCTTTTAGAAATCGTCAACAAATCTTATTGGTATCCTATTATGAGAAAAATAATTATAGATACAAGAATATCTCAAAATCCAGATGAGTATATGTATAATATTCTTTGGGGCTCAAGCTCAAGGGTAGCAAGGGATGAGGAAGGAGTTGAAGAAGAGAAGGAGGAAGGAGTTGAAGAAGAGAAGGAGGAAAGGGAGAAGGAGGAGAAGGAGGAAAGGGAGAAGGAGGAGAGGGAGAAAAAGGAGAAGGAGGAGAAGGATGAAAGGGAGAAAAAGGAGAAGGAGGAGAGGGAGGAAAGGGAGAAAAAGGAGGAGGAGGAGAGGGAGGAAAGAGACAGGGGGGAAAAATATAAAAATATGACCATTCCTGAGATTAATGAAAGATTGAAGTTATTACGGCAAATAAATCAATCTCAACGCACCGAAGAGGAAAATAAAGAACTAATGACTCTTATGAAGATATTGGTTTTTTAATTTGCTATAATAAATTCAGAGAGCAGATATACAACACATAGTTGATGATGTTGGTGTTATTGACTTTAGTTAGTTTTATTTGTAAATAAATGGAGGAGAGAGTGAAGGCATTCCTAAGGATTCTTTATGTTTTAAAAATCAAGATAGAAATGTATATGTTGAAAACCCAAAAGGCTTTGGCACTATGTAGGACTTTTTCTCATAAATAAATATGAGTTATTGTCTCAAATGTAAAAAGAAAACTAAATCTAAAAATATCTCCTTTGTTAAAGCTAAAAATAATAGAGTTTATCAAAAAGGAATATGTCAAGTGTGTGGCTCTAAAAAGTGCCAATTCATCTCTCCTAAAAGTGGAGGAGACCGACAAAAGTTTTTGTCAGGAAGTAAATTTACAACAACTGGAATTCCAGGGGAACTACATCTACCTGGATATTCTTTCTGTGGTCCTGGAACAAACCTGGATAAAAGATTAGATGAGGCTGACAATCCTAAACCTTGGTCTAAACCTACAAATAGGGTTGACGAAGTGTGTATGAAGCATGATATTGCTTATGGGAAAACCACTACGTTGACTGAAAAACATAAAGCCGACAGAGAAATGTTGTATAATTTGTCTTTGATACAAAATCCAACGTTGAGAGAGAAAGTTGATAGGTTTATTGTGAGAAATTTGATAAATGCTAAATTGAAACTTGGCCTTGGTTATTCACCCTCAAAAAACTATTAGGCTCTAATGATGTCATCAAGACTGAGGAGCTTTTGGCTGATGAATTACATAAACCTAAAATAACAAAGTTTACAAGAAGGAAAGTTTATTCAAAAGACACAGACCACATCTGGTCCGCTGATTGAATTGAATTGAATAATGATAGGGGATACAAGTATGCTTTAACCGTTATTGATTTGAGGAGTAGATATGCCTGGGTTGTTCCTTTAAAAAATAAAAAGGGTGATACTTTAATGTTAGCCTTCCAACAAATATTTAATAAAAGTAAAAGGAAACCAAAGAAATTATGGACTGATGAGGGAACAGAGTTCTATAACAAAATATTTATGAAATTTCTAAAGGGGGAGGGTATTCAATTATACAGCACCTTTAATGAAGGAAAAGCAGTTGTTATTGAGCGTTTTAATCGTACTTTAAAAGAGAAATTATTTAAAAAATTCACACAACTCGATTCTCAACAATGGGTGTATTTTATTCAGGATATTGTAGATAATTACAATAATACAGTTCATTCATCAACAAAATCAAAACCATCGGAAAAATTTACAAAATTAGAATATGAAAAGGAGATTAATTTGAGAAAGCCAAAGTTCAAAGTTGGTGATATTGTAAGAATATACAGATGGAAAAGTCATTTTGAGAAAGGTTATACAAAGAGATGGACTAATGAATTATTCAAAATCGTTGATGTAATGGATACTATGCCTTGGACTTACAAATTATATGATATGAATTGGGAAGAAATCTTGGGTTCATTTTACTCACAAGAATTACAAAAAACAAAACTGATAATTCATTAAACAACAACCATCCATACTTTCATCCACCCAGATTAGCTAATTTAATTAGTAGTAATAAAAAAAATTAAATAAATAAATAAAAATCATAAGCCACACCCACACAGACCCCACCCACAAACCCCGCCCACACAGACCCTGCCCACAGACCCCGCCCACACAGACCACACCCACACAGACCCCGCCCACACAGACCACACCCACACAGACCACACCCACACAGACCACACCCACACAGACCCCGCCCACACAGACCACGCCCACACAGACCCCGCCCACACAGACCCCGCCCACACAGACCACACCCACACAGACCACACCCACACAGACCACACCCATCATCCCCCACCCCCTGTGCGCCCCCACCCTTGATCCCCCCTCATCCCACCCCCACCTTCCCCACACACACAAGGGGAGGGGAGGGGTGGGATGAGGGGGGATCAAGGGTGGGCGTGCACCTTCCCATCTTTTTTCCTTTATTCTCTTTTTGTAATTAAGAATTAAATAATTCTGGACAAAGCAAATAAAATCAAAATTATTAAATAACATTAAAAACATAAAACTTATAATAAAACATTTTTCACAAGGTATAAATTCAGTTTCTTTCATAAATTCAGTTTCTTCCAAGGTATCATGTGGTATAAATACAGTTTCTTCCAGGGCAGTCCAACAGAATGTTGTCTCCCATGTTGGCTTCACCAATTCCTTCACAACTATTGGCTGCTTGACCAAGGGTGATACAAATTGCATTGGTTGTGTCTGCAAGGCACAAAAGGGATGTTAAATTAAATTCACCAAACACAGTATTTGCCTGCCGTGCCATCCCGAGCCACGCGAGGGCAGTCTAAGACCATAAATGAGAAACTGTAGCGGCTGCCGCTGGGGTTACACAATCGCCTTGCACCTATCAAGGACGCGGAGCGATCACCAGGCCGGGCTCGTCCAGGACGCCCGGGCAGGCCCGCGCTCGACTTGCCAGGCCTCGGTCGGGACGCCCGGGCAGGCTCGCCCTCGGCTTGCCAGGCCGCAGCCGGCCCGCGGGGCCACGCCCCCTGGCGCCAGGCCTGGGCAAACCCCCTGGCGGAATAGATATATATTGCCGACCGTAAAACGTTTTTCCCAGAGTGCCTGAGTGTTTGATTCTAATAAAGCAGCTCAGATGAATTCAAGCTTTTTGTCGCGTCCATTCTTTCGATCGACGTGGGAGCCACAGCTCCTTCATTGGTGACCTACCGACATGGACACGGCAGTCGCCCTTAAACTGCCTACCTTCTGGGAGGCTCACGCGGCGGTTTGGTTCGCACAAGCGGAGTCCCTGTTCGCCCTGCGGGGCATCACGGCGGACGACACCCGCTTCCACCACGTGGTCGCTGTGCTCGGTTCAGCCACCGCAGCCCGCGCCCTGAGCCTCCTCGAGAGCCCGCCAGCCGTGGACAAATACGGCGCGATTAAGAAGCTTCTCCTCGATGCTTTCGCCCTCCCAGCGGCGGAACGCGCACGGCGCCTGCTCGATTTGCCGGAGCTCGGCGACACGCGCCCTTCCGAGCGAATGGACTACATGCTTTCGCTGCTCGGCGAGCACTCTCCGGCATTCCTGTTCCGGGAGCTGTTCCTCCGTCAGCTGCCTAACCCGGTACGCCTCGCCCTGGCAAGCACGACGATCACAGATCCCCGGGCCCTTGCCAGAGAAGCCGACAAAATCTCCGCCGCGGGACAGCGCATCGCAGCGGCGACATGGGACCCGCCGCCGCCTGATGCACCATCCATGGCGCCCGAGCACCCGTCGCGTTCGACGGCCGAACTGCCGACGCAATTGGCGGCCGCTATACCGAGCCGACCACGTTCAGCACGACGTCCGAAGCCTCCACCCGACCAAGCGTGGTGTTCCTATCATGCCAGGTTCGGACAGAAGGCCCGGACATGCCGACCCCCGTGCACCTTCGGCGGGTCGGGAAACGGCCAGGCCGGCGTTCATTACCTGCCATGAGCGCCGGCCACAGTCACACGGGCAACTTACTGTTCATCACGGATAAAGCGTCCGGACGGCGCTTCCTGTGCGACACCGGCGCCCAAGTGAGCGTCATGCCCGCCTCTGACCAGGACAGGCAATCCGCGGTTTGCGGCCCCTCCTTGGTTGCGGCCAACGGATCGACTATCCGCACCTTCGGCCCGCGCAACGTCACCCTCTGCTTCGGCGGCCAACGCTTCGCTTGGACGTTTGTAACCGCCAACGTGCCCATGGCTCTGCTCGGCGCCGACTTCCTCTGCGCACACGGACTGCTGGTGGACGTCCAACGGCGTCGTTTAATCAACGCTGAAACCTTCAGCTCCCTGGTATGCACATTGAGCAACTCCGCGCCGACCGAGCTGGCATGCACCGTCCCGGCGGCGAACGAGTTTGCTCGCCTGCTCGCGGAGTTCCCGGCCCTCACGCGGCCGACGTTTTCGGCCGTCGCAGTACGGCATGGGATCGAGCACCACATACCAACCACGGGCCCGCCGGTCTACGCCAGGGCCCGCCGCCTCGACCCAGCCAAGCTTGCCGTTGCGAAGGCCGAATTCGACGCGTTGGAGCACCTCGGCATCGTGCGGCGCTCCGATAGCGCGTGGGCCTCGCCACTGCACATCGTGCCAAAGCCGGGGGGTGGATGGCGCCCGTGTGGCGACTACCGCCGTCTTAATGACGCTACAACACCCGACAGGTACCCGATCCCGCATATCCAAGACTTCTCCGCCCGTCTGGCGGGACGGGTCATTTTTTCAAAAATTGATCTCATACGGGGATATCACCAGGTACCTGTCAGGGCGGCCGACGTCCCTAAAACGGCAGTCATCACGCCGTTCGGCTTATTCGAGTTCTTGCGGATGCCGTTTGGTCTCAAGAACGCGGCTCAGGCGTTCCAGCGCTTGATGGACGGCGTGCTGCGTGACCTGCCGTTCCTTTTCGTTTACCTGGACGACATCCTCGTCGCCAGCACGTCCCGGGCCGAGCACCTCCTCCACCTCCGAACACTGTTCGGGCGCCTCAGCGAGCACGGCCTCATCGTCAACCCGGCCAAATGCCACTTCGGCACGACGGCCGTTGATTTTTTGGGCCACCACATCACCAAGAACGGGGCTGTGCCGCTGCCAACCAAGGTCGAGGCCATCACCACTTTCCCGCGTCCCCGCACCATAAAGGCCCTGCAGGAATTCCTGGGAATGGTGAATTTTTATCACCGCTTCGTGCCCCGCGCTGCTCAACTCATGCGGCCCCTCTACGAAGCCCTCCGGGGCAAGCCGGCCAAGCACGACATCGCCTGGTCCGCAGCAATGGATGCGGCCTTCCAAAGCTCAAAGCGGGCCCTTGCCGACGCAACACTGCTCGCTCACCCGGTGCTCAACGCTCCCATCGCCCTCACCACGGATGCCTCCGACTACGCGGTGGGCGCCGTACATGAGCAATGGGTGAACGGGGTTTGGCAGCCACTCGCTTTTTTCAGCCGGCAGCTCCGGCCGAACGAGCTCAAATACAGCACGTTTGACCGGGAGCTCCTCGGTCTACACCTGGCCGTCCGCCATTTCCGCCACCTCCTGGAGGGCCGACCTTTCACGGCGTTCGTCGACCACAAGCCGTTGGTTTACGCCATGGCCAAGGTCACGGAGCCATGGTCGGCCCGCCAACAGCGCCACCTCTCCGCCGTGTCGGAGTTTACCACGGACATCCGGCACGTCGCCGGCAAAAACAACGCCGTGGCCGACTGTCTTTCCCGGGCCAGCGCGAACGCGGTCCACCTGGGCGTGGATTTTGCGCTCATGGCGGCGGACCAAACCACCGACACCACGGTGCAAGCCCTCCGGGCGGCGGACACGGGCCTCCGCCTGGCCGACATCCCCTGCGCGGACACTGTCCTGCTCTGCGACGTCTCCCAAGGCCGGCCTCGCCCCATCGTGCCCGTCACCTGGCAACGCCGCATCTTCGCCTCCCTCCACGGCCTTTCCCACCCGGGCCGGAAAGCTTCCCAGAAGCTGGTGTCGGCGCGTTTCGTCTGGCACGGCCTTCGTCGGGACGTCCGCGATTGGACCAGCGCCTGCACCGCCTGCCAACGGGCCAAGGTCCACCGACACACCCAGGCCCCGCTGGCACCTTTCACCGTGCCCGAACGACGTTTCGACCACGTCAACGTGGATCTGGTGGGCCCCCTTCCCCCATCACGAGGGTTCACACACCTGCTCACCATGGTGGACAGGACCACCAGGTGGCCGGAGGCCGTTCCCCTCGTCTCCACCACCACCGCCGACGTGGCGCAGGCCTTCATCGCCACCTGGGTCGCCCGCTTCGGCGCACCGGCGGACATCTCGTCAGACCGCGGACCACAGTTCACCTCCGAGCTGTGGGGCGCGGTCGCCCGCAACCTGGGGGTCAAGCTCCACCGTACTACGGCCTACCACCCCCAAGCAAACGGGTTGTGCGAGCGATTCCACCGCTCCATGAAGGCCGCGCTCATGGCCGGCCTTCAAGACGGCGGTTGGGCCGACCGGCTGCCGTGGGTCCTTTTGGGCCTTCGCACGGCCCCCAAGGAGGACCTCCAGGCATCCACCGCCGAGCTGGTCTATGGCCAGGTGCTACGCGTCCCGGGCGAATTCGTGCCCGACGCTACCAGCCCCTGGTCCGCAGCTCGCCAGCGCTCGGACCTCCAGGAGGCCGCCCGACGGTTTGCCCCCGTGCCGACATCCCACCACGGTGACCCCCAGTCCTACGTCCCCCCAGCACTCCGCACCGCGGAGTATGTTTTTGTGCGTCACGACGCACATCGGCGGCCACTCCAGCCGCCGTACGACGGGCCCTTCCGGGTGCTGCGACGGGACGACAAGTCGTTCGTCATCGACATCGGCGGCAGGTCGGACCGGATTGCAGTGGACCGCCTCAAGCCGGCGCACGTGGACGTCGACCACCCACCACGGGTGGCCCTCCCGCCGCGGCGAGGCCGCCCCCCGTCCACGGTACCCCCCACTCGACCGCCCACCACCTCACCGGACCCCCTCCCACGACCCACCAGGGGTCGCTTCGGCCGGGTCATCAGGACCCCCCTCAAGTTGACCCTGCCGGTGCAAGTCGATTCTGGGGGGACGTGTGTAGCGGCTGCCGCTGGGGTTACACAATCGCCTTGCACCTATCAAGGACGCGGAGCGATCACCAGGCCGGGCTCGTCCAGGACGCCCGGGCAGGCCCGCGCTCGACTTGCCAGGCCTCGGTCGGGACGCCTGGGCAGGCTCGCCCTCGGCTTGCCAGGCCGCAGCCGGCCCGCGGGGCCACGCCCCCTGGCGCCAGGCCTGGGCACACCCCCTGGCGGAATAGATATATATTGCCGACCGTAAAACGTTTTTCCCAGAGTGCCTGAGTGTTTGATTCTAATAAAGCAGCTCAGATGAATTCAAGCTTTTTGTCGCGTCCATTCTTTCGATCGACGTGGGAGCCACAGCTCCTTCAAAACTCCATTTATACCACACACATTGTAAGATGGAAATTTTAAACTCACATGGGCAGGGAATGAGTTGAATTCAGTTTCTTCCAAGGCAGTCCAACAGAATGTTGTCTCCCATGTTGGCTTCACCAATTCCTTCACAACTATTGGCTGCTTGGCCAAGGGTGATACAAATTGCATTGGTTGTGTCTGCAAGGCACAAAAGGGATGTTAAATTAAATTCACCAAACACAGTATTTGCCTGCCGTGCCATCCCAAGCCACGCGAGGGCAGTCTAAGACCATAAATGAGAAACTCCATTTATACCACACACATTGTAAGATGGAAATTTTAAACTCACATGGGCAGGGAATGAGTTTAATTCAGTTTCTTCCAAGGCAGTCCTCCGGTCGTGATCGTCGAGGTTGTGAAATCCCTGGGTTTCATCAAACTTCATGTTGCTTGGCTGGTTTTTCATGCTGGAATAAAACAAACAGTTAGTTAAAGGAAATAACACACAGCTCACTTTGCCACCAGTCCTTTAACACACAGTTATTCCAACCACCAGCTTTGATAAAAAGGAGAAAATTAATGGATTGAAGTTTGTGAATAATTAATTATATCTCTTACCTCTCGCATAAAATTTCAAACAAGGTGTTTAATTCGTTGTCAGTCATTGGTTCTGTTGTCGAGACAACCTTGGAGAATATTAATGGGTGAGAGAGGCTTTCTAAACACTCAACCATCTCATTATGAAGACCCCTCCGAACTTCAGTGAATTCTGTAAGAGTTTCATTCAAATCCTCCCTTTGTTGGTGATAATCATTGGCTTCATTTTCAACATCAATCACCAGCTTTGATAAAGATAGACTGCAAAAGAGAAAAAACAAGAATTATTGAGAGGCTGTTAATGATGTTCCATATAAGACAATGAATAATTAATCGTGAGAACAAAAAAACTTACCTGTCTTCTGATAAAGCTTCATCCTCCATCCTCCAGAGCAACATAACGTGTGTTTAAAAAAGCAAGTGTGGTTAGAGCCTTTATAGGCAAGGCTGAGTCATTGGCAAGGCTGAGTCATTTCCTGTGCCACGTTGGCAACTGGCTCAACAAAAGATGATGCAATGTTTCGCCATAAATGATAGAACCAAGTATGGCCAGTGGTTAGAGCCTTTAAAGGCAAGGCTGAGTCATTGGCAAGGCTGAGTCATTTCCTGTGCCACGTTGGCAACTGGCTCAACAAAAGATGATGCCATAAATGATAGAACCAAGCATGAGCCTGACTAAAGAGTGGAGGTGAGAAGGATTATAGGTTCATAAGGTGAGAAGGATTATAGGTTCATAAGGCGAGAAGGATTATAGGTTCATAAGGTGAGAAGGATTATAGGTTCATAGAGGGAGAAATAGAGGTGTTTATGGTTTTTGAAAAAGACAGGGGGGTAAATGACATTAGATAGAGATTTCCCATGTTAAACGGAGGTGTCCCAGAAGCAACATTTATCACCTACTCATAACTTTGTCAAAAATGATCGAATATGTAAATTTATGCACGGCTGATGCTGGTTTTCAACCTTGATCTGAGGTATGCTGAGACACATGTGTGTCACGCCTCGCCTCGTTTGATAAGCCCACAAGGTCGCTCCGTGGAGCAACCTGCACGTGTTGCACTGTGTGAATTATAGGTTCATGCTTTAAAACGTCATAACTCTGAAACCATGTGATGCATGACGTCATGCTCGCTGACTTTTTTTTCGTCATGGGTATGTGATTGTGCCTGCAAAGTTTGGCCTCAATCTGTTCAGCCGTTGCAGAGAAAAAGGGGTTTTCATGTTTTCACGAAAAACAATATGGCGGCCGAACCACGTGACCTGTGATGTCATAATTACCATTAAGATATTCTCCCGACCGAGTCCCCCCTACGGTGAAAATTTGATCTCAATCGGTCCTATTATTGCAGAGATTGTTTTTTAAAGGAAATTAAAACTTAAAATGGCACCGAGTTAAGGATCATCAGAATTATCAGAATTCCAAAAGTTCAAAGTGCCATAACTTTGTCAAAAATAATCGATACGTCTTGAAGTTCGAACTTGATCTGGAACTTATCATGAGGAAACCATATGCCAAGTTTGAAATCATTAGCATTAAGAGTTTGGAAAAAAAAGTCCAGAAAACTGTTCTTTGTGTGACGGACTGACAGACTGACAGACGGACAGACGGACAGACTGACAGACTGACGGACAGACGGACAGACGGACAGACGGCGTGTAAACCTATAGTCCCCTCCGGTGTACACCGGTAGGGGACTAATAAGATACAGTACAAGTCATTGATTATTGGGATTATTGCTCACATGCCCAGCAAGGATCAGGACATCACTTGCGTTATTGAAGGTTGTTCGAATTCTAAACTGAGGATGGAGGTTCCTTGAGGATGAGCGATGAGGATGAGCCAGCTTTATGACCAACAAGATGGACGATACAACCATGGAAACGGATCAACCGTTCGGAATCCAATATAAAAGCTCCCAGGTAATCGGGTGTATTTTCCTTTTCATCATTGCCAGAGTTCTCAAGTTTCATTTTATCCTTTCACAACACTCACAAACATTATTCTGTGTATAACTGAGAATGAGGAAAAGAGCCGATCAGGGTTGAGAGCCGCACTCTTTATAAAGTCCTGATAAAGATCCGCAGGTTCCAAACCACTGTTCTGACAAGTTATGGCACCTGAAACAAGACCAAAAGTCAAACAGCGGTGCAGACGGGCTTGTAAAATATTATGAACCACAAACACATATGTTTAGCTTTTTAAACAGTCGCTAATGTCGTGTATAACATTAAACAAAGAAATTTGGAGGATCCCGACATCCGTGAGGGAGGTTTTCTTACAGAACTGTGGGAAGATCTACTGTACTCTAGATTACACCCCACAAGGTTTGGGTAAATAACATGACCGTCCTGGCGCTAATGTGGCGTTTTTCGAAGCGAACTTTTGAAACTCGCTCCTGCTGTTTAACACGAAACTGAAAGGGAGAAGCCCGGGTTGTGCTCATTTACCAAGCAGCTAGCTAGCGCTTGCCAAGCCAGCCGTTCCTTAACGGTTTTGAATGGAGGGCTTGCTCGAATGCTTAAACCGCTTGGCGATCTCTCCACAAGAAACTTGGTAAATGAACACACACCCAATGTTCTTGAGACCCGACCATAGATCGACTGTAATCTATATACCCCATAAGACGAATGACTCTTCCTGCCGCTGCCGTCGTGAGCGGGTGTCGGCCAACTAATAAATTAAAATGTTGGTCGGTGGAGTCAGCCGTCATCATGACATCATAGACGTAATGACGTAACAGACATAAAACTGATAGAACGGCATTTAAACTTCCAGTACGTTTGCAGTCGCGACAAAGGGATGAGTGTTATGAATAGATTTACTATAATATTAGCGTTACGTTAACATTATTTCGAAAATGATTTTACCATTAAAAAACCAAAGCTAATTCCCTACTTCCTCGGTTATTATTATGAGTGCTGAACACCGCTCATCATTGATCATGAACCACACACCGCTTCAATCCATTAACCTTTCTTTCACGACATCGGGATTAAAGTATGATGGTTATATTTTCTATATTATTATGACGAAAACGATACAACTGAAACGACACACTACTGTATGAGGAAACCTGGGCTAATTTGTCCGAAGCGGTCCGAAGGTGAAGCATAACGCCTGAGGCCTATACGTACCATACCGTTTTGTTGGAAGAGCCGAAACGCCGATGCTTTCGTTATCTGATGGTCATTTTAACAATCGGTTTGTTTGTGGTTCACACTGAATGAAAAACGTCAAGGTAGAGCATGGCGATTGTGACATATCACAGGTTCGACAATAAGTTCGGCCTGAACGGCATATAAATCAAAATGGCGGCATGTGGAGAGTCAGCCGCCATACCGCCGTAATAACATCAGACGTAATTACATCACCCTGTCATGTGAAGTGACCAGATCCTCAGCTCTGATTGGTATAAGTTTGAGGGGACACACATACGGACGGACAAACTGTACGAGACGGCTTCGACCGATAGGCGACACGTTAAAAACATGAAATTATATATTACGCCCGTCCGTCAGTCCGTCAGTCTGGCAGCAGACTTAAAATCGACACAATAAGAGAACCTTCTGTGTGTGTGTGTCTGTCTGTCTGTCTGTCTGTCAGTGTGTTTGTCTGTATTTGTATGTGTGTGTGTATATGTCTTTGTGTGGATGTGCGTCTGTCTGTGTGTGTATGTTTGTGTATATGTGTGTGTGTGTGTGTGTGTGTGTGTGTGTGTGTGTGTGTGTCAGTGTTTTTGTCTGTATGTGTATGTGTGTGTGTGTGTGTGTGTGTGTGTGTGTGTGTGTCTCTCTGTGTGTGGATGTGCCTCTGTGTGTGTGTGTATGTATGTGTTTGTGTGCGTGTGTGTGTGTGTGTGTGTCTGTCTGTCTGTGTGTGTGTGTGTGTGTGTGTCTGTCTGTGTGTGGATGTGCATCTGTCTGTGTGTGTGTCTGTCTGTGTGTGTGTGTGTGTGTGTGCGTGTGTGTGTGTCTGTCTGTCTGTGTGTATATGTGCGTGTGTGTCTGTCTGTGTATGTATGTGCGTGTGTGTGTGTCTGTCTGTGTGTGTATGTGCGTGTGTGTGTGTCTGTCTGTCTGTGTGTGTGTGTGTGTGTGTGTGTCTGTGTGTGGATGTGCGTCAGTCTGTGTGTGTGTGTATGTCTGTGTGTGCATGTGCGTGTGTGTGTGTGTGTGTGTGTGTGTGTGTGTCTGTGTTGCTATTTTTCTCAGAGATGGCTGAACGGATCTTCGTCAAACTTTCAGAGGTTCATCCGTGAGTGCCGGAGAGTGTTTTAAGGGGGAATTAGTTTTGAAAAAAAAAAAGTTAGATTTTTTGGAATTCTTTTGAAATCACTTTATAGTACCTGAGCCTTTGTATAGCTGTATAAAAGGTGATATTAAATTGTCCCCAATTGGTGTGCGTGTGTGTAATATCATATTAAATAATAATTTTCCTTATAAGGTGCAGGTCGAGAAGTGTTTTATGCACGTGCAAAAAAAATAGAAAAAAAAATCAAATATATTTCTTCAAAACGCCAAAAGGATCAGAACATCACCGGGAAACGTCGGGTATTCCTGCTAGTTCACAATAAATAAAGGATTTTAATATAAAGTAGTTGATACTTTTGCGTCAGTGCACGTTGCGTCTTCGAGGTACCTGCGTCGTTACCCAGCGACGACATAAACAAATTGACGTCGTAAACATTTACAGTTGGCACACTTCGCCGACGCTTTTTGGAAACCTCCTCAAAGACAAGCGAGACGTATAGAGGAAGAAAATAACGGCGGAGAACGGGAAAGTCTAATCTCGGTGGTGGAAAGGAATCCGAGTTCGACAGAGGGAGATAAACGGCAGGTGCATTTAATTGTACAGGTCAGTATCGTTGTCATGTGCCTTTTTCTCAGAGATGGTTTCTGTCTGGCCACGTTCCCATAAAGCCTAGACCTGTGAGGTGCTGCAGGGACTGTTGTCTTTCCGGTAGGTTCTCCCATCCCAGCCAAGCAACTCTGTAGTTCTGTCAGAATGGCCATTGGGTTCTGCGGGAGTAATGCATTCGATCGTGTCCGTCCGTGTGTGTGTGTGTGTGTGTGTGTATGTGTGTGTGTGTGCGCGTATGTGTGTTCGTGTGTTCGTGGGTTTGTGTACAAGATATCTGGAAAAGTTCTGAACGGATTTGGATGAATGTTGGTGGGATGATTGCCCTTGGGATAAGGAAGAATTGATTAGTTTTTGGTGAAGCTCAGGATGTTATTCCTGATCCAGGAATTTTTTGAAGGATTTTTTACCATTGGAAGATCGGGCTCCAACTTGACCCACGGCGGGAGTATGCACTCTATTGAGTGGCGTTCCAGTTTTATTTTGTGTACAAGATCGAGGCTCGTGTAAAAGCTAACATTAGTCACATAAAAACAAACAGACACAAAAAACATATGATCAAGGGAGCGGGAGATAAGATGGGCAGAGAGAGGGAAGAACACAAGTGCAACAGGAGAGAACAGGGACATCGGGAGATCTATGGGAGGGAGAGGGCTTGGGGGGAGGGGGTGGGAGAGGTTTAAAAAATCCACATGGACACTGCTAGGACTTCCAAGAAAGAAGTCGGTATTTCAAAAAAGTGGATCTGGGGTGAATTAACGAAGGTAGAAAAGATCTAGGTTTTGGATGGGGGAAGATAAGAGATGGCGGTGAACAGATGTTTTAAAGACCTGGAGGGAGGAGTAGGACCAAGGTCCTTCTTGCCCAGTTGCTCAGTTTGGTTGGACGCCTCGCTCTAGGAAGAGTCAGGGTAGTTCCATATTTTTTCCATTAAGTAATGATGTAGCTTACCATGCTCTTGGGAACTTTCAACACTCCAGAAATTGTTTATACCCTTCCCCAGATCTATGCCTCCTCACAATTATATCTCGGATTTCTCCAAACGGTTCCTTGGACTTCATGGTAGAGTTCCTGCTCTGACATGCACTTTTTATATTATATTATATATTATATTATACACACATATATAATATCTAATATATATAAAGCATATTGCATTTCGACCTCTCCTGTCAACTTTCCCATCAATTTCAATCATTCTCCTTATCCCAGCAGCTGAGCAGATCGAGATGCCGCCGATTCGTGGCCAGAAAGAGCACATCAAGCGACCAATGAATGCATTCATGGTGTGGGGACGTTGTCACCGCAAGCAAATGGCCAAGGAAATGCCGGGAGCGAGCAATATCGAGGTGAGCAAGGCCCTGGGAGCAGCGTGGCGTTCCATCACGGAGCAGGAGAAACGTCCATACTATGAAGAGTCCCACAGGCTGAAACTTGAACATGATAAGATGTATCCGAGTAAGTTCTTATTCATTAATTTCGCCACCCAAGGTGGATGGACGTTATGTTTTCACCCTGGCTGTTTGTTTGTCTGTCTGTGAACAGGATATCTCAAAACGTTGTGGACGGATTCGAACAGAATTTAACAGAGATGTAGCACATGTCACAAGGGCGAAATGATTAGATTTTGGTGAAGATCCGGATTCGGATCCGGCTACTAGAAAATTTTAAGTAATTCTTCACCATTGGGAGATTTGGCCAAAAACGATACACTGCAGGATATCTCAAAAAGTTGTGGACGGATTTGGACGAAGCTTGGTGGACCGTTTGGGTGTCTGACAAGGACAAATAGATCCGGGCTTCTGGTTGGCCATGGAACATCTCCAAATCGTGAAATGTTTTCATTTTCATACATGAATCATGTAATGTTCCAGAAATGTTTCTCGCAGTTTCCTGAAATCTCTTGGCATATAATAATATTGTGTTCCTGGAAGAATATTTTGTAGCATTGTAAATCAATTTAGTCTCTTTGGGCCTGCATTATTGAACCTGATTTGAAGTGGAGTTTCCAGGATTCTTGTTCTTTCGATATTTTTCAACTTGTCCATGTTCATAAATTGTGCTGGAATCCTTTATCATTTGCAATGTAAAAAATAAGTAAATTCGCATTTCCTCGGATTTTACTTGAATTTACTATGTATCAGGTATATTTTGGCATGTTCTATGTACGTTACATGTGATTGCACAGTGGAAACTGTTTTTCAGTCCAACAGTTTACATCGAATGATATTCCGTAGCTAATCTCTCGATCGTATCGTTTCACTTTCAGATTGGGTCTACAAACCAAGACAATCTCGCACTAAACTCTCCAAAAACATTGTCGACTATCATAACGTTGAGAAAGTGCAGGAGCATAGTCAAGGTATTGAACACTCAAAGTGTAGTAAGTGAGTGTCAGATACCAGCTTGACCTCAAGGTGAATTTGTTAAATTATTTCGAGGCTTTCTCCACTGGAGTATGAGTTTGGAGATAACCTTGTATGTATACCACCACTGACCGTTTGTTGTATTTCCAAAACATTCATCCAACTTGCGATTTTTCTTCCCTCAGCTCATTCAACTCCATCTCATGATAATCACATCACCTGCAACAGTGATGAAAGGGAGATATCATTACCTGTCCATCAGTTCCAATTCTATCTGACTTGCCCTACGACAAACTCATCCACGGTGTTTGCGACATCTGTGTTTCAGAGTGTCGCACAAGATAACCCATGTAGTTCTGTTCCAGTCTTGTTTCAGGACAACTTTGAAAATATTGAGAAGGGTCAATCCTTATGGCTGCAGGAACCTTCACAGCCAGTCCCTCTCGCTGTGCTGGGAAGTCCTCCACTGGAGCACGAGATAATCCCGTCGCAGTTGCAGAACCTTTTAGTTGTCCTCCAACCACAATACCATCAGGTTTATGGAGCATCTCCTGAGTGCACACATCGAGTGAATAATATAAGTCAGAACGCAGGAAACATTTTACCAACTATTCAACCCCAAGGTCAACATGGGATTGACAACATTGCACTGGACAACGATCAGCACCAGCCCAACAGGTAAGTTCACTGTAAAAACATCATAGCCTTGGACAACCTGAGGCAGGAATAAATAGCTCATTAACAACCTCTCTATTTTGTTTTCACAGTGATACCTGCAATTCCATCCCTTGCCTTTTAAATGAAGGTGATCGACAGCATGAAATGTTGCACTTTATGAACCACAATGTCCTTCAGACAAATGAAAATACCAACCAAGAAAGCACGGCGGCACTCAACTCCCACCTTGAGGCTAACCTCGCAACAGATTCTGAACTTCTAAACTCAGTCGAATTGATGGCAAGCTCTTTGCTATCTGATGTTGATTGGCACAAGTCAGCTGATCTGCCTGAAGAATATTTGCCAGCTGACTTTCAACACTTGCTGGAACTGCCTGCAATGTCTCTGCCAACCGACTCAAACGAGTCCGTGAGGCGGCCTGTGGACTGTTTCAGTTTTCCAGCTGAGCTCAACTGGTCAGCAGAACTGTCAGACCTTTTGCTATCTGAAACCACATTCATGAGTGAACTTCCAGAATGAATACTAGCTGACTGATTCCTTCGGTTATCTTCAGGATTCGAATGCTCAGGATTCGAATTTCTTCTTGGATTTTGAATTGCTGACAAGCATCGAGACCTGTACCGAGCCTAATTTAGTTGTTTATTATATTGATGTGTGCATGCAGATTCAGCACTGCAGATTCCATGTTAACAGCTTTGAGTCCATTTGGCAATAAATAAAGTTTCTGTTTTCCAAGATTTTGACATCTCAAGTCTCTTTTGCTTCAATAAAATTGGCATAATCGGAACATTACAATCGATGGGCATTTATGGTCTTTTTGTAAAACGAGAAACAGCCGCTCCACGCGGAGGTAGCCACGATGGGTCATTATTACCTATATTATTTTTGCCAAAAAATTGGAGTTTATGTTTCTCCACCTGTCTGTTTGTCTGTAAGCACGATACCTCCAAAAGTATTGGACTGATTCAGACTAAACATGGTGGATAATTTGGGTGTCTGACAAGGATGAATTGATTTGATTTTAATGAAGATCCTGATCTAGATATGAGAATATTTTAATTTTTCAAGTGATTCTTCCCCATTGAGAGATAAACCCAAAAACAATACTGAATAGAGCACGATATCTCAAAACGCTATTGACGGATTAATACAAAACTTGGTGGATGAGTTGGGTAAGTAACAAGAACAAGCCGAAGAGATTTTTGGTTCAGGTCCGGATGGTCAGCGCTCTACTGAGTGTTGTTCAAGTTGTTGTTGTATAGCCCTGGACAGTTCTCTCGAACAAGCCCACGTCATGGAGACAGCCGATCGATCTCGCCGGAGTGACCCAGCGATCCCCCACATCCAGGATGGTGTACCCTCCACCATCACGAAGTCAGGATCACGACAGAGTTAGAGACAGTCAGAGAGAGAGAGTTAGAGAGATAGAAAAGGAGAGAGAGAGAGAGAGAGAGAGAGAGAGAGAGAGAGAGAGAGAGAGAGAGAGACTTGATACTTTTATAATAAAAGCACATAAAAGTCAAAACACACATGGAAGAACACCGCAAAATTTTTACAAGAAAAAGAAAGTTGTACAAGCAAAAAGAATGTATATACATGTATATGTGGACATTGAGCGTAGGTATAATTTACAAAAACAAACTCAACACCTCATCTGTAAAACAATCGTCGTTCACACTGCCGAAACTTATCCGGGCCGACACTATTCCTTTGAAGCAAAACATCACATTTTCATCTCTGCCACTCAATTTGATCTTTCTAGTTTTATATATTGCGAGTTTAGCAATTCCGCACAGAAAATTCAAGAAAGGGACCGCTGTCTTGTTCTTGGTGCTCCTTTCAATCCCATACACAAAAATTGCAACAGAAAAAACAAACTGAAATTTATAAAAGAGCTGTTGGAGGAAACAAAAAAGGGGTACCAATCTCTTACATTTCACAAAAGCATGGGTCACATTTTCAGCCTCTTCACAAAAAGGACAAACATTCAGTACAGAAGGATCAAACTTATTAAGTAAGTATTTGGTGACCAGGGCCTGATGAACTAGTCTCCAATTTAAGTCTCCGGTTCGACCTAAGGTTGGAGACCTATACATCTCTTTCCACACTGGAGATAGGAACGAATTAGCCGGAATGATCTCATCCCACCGATTTTTTAAAGGTTTTGTGAAACCCGGTATAAGCACCTCTTGGCATATCCCATAAATAACTTTTTTTCCCATCACATGGAACACACCGCAACCATCTGACTTTGAGAAGACACCCTGTTGTTTTTTTGAGGTGACTTGGAGCTCGGGGAAATAGAGACGAGAGTCCACCACTTCATCTGCCCCAGTCCACCCGATATTTAATTCCCTGAAAGTTTTAATCACAACTCTCAAAACTTTGTCCACCATTCTAGATGACCGAACCCCCACTTTTGATGTGAGAGAACCGGTGGATAACCATCCATTTAGGGAAGGCTTCATCAGGTCCCGCACTCTGTTTATTCCATTACAGGTGAAGCAATGCATAAATGACCTGGAGGTTGAAATTTCAGGGAATAAAGGATTCAGAACCAATGGCTCATGCATATATTTTTTTGCATCGTAGGACACCTCTAATCGTTGTATTCCAAGGACTTGCCAGGCATTCAGAAGGCTCTGATGAAACTCGGGGAGCAGAGTCGTGTTGACATGCTGCAGGTCCATGAGGAAGAGCTCTCGGTCATACTTCAACCCATCTGCTTCCTGCAGCCAAGCGTTTGTGAGAGGCCGCCACGGGACACACTCACCATACAATAAACGCTTTATCGTCCACATGCGGAAAGCCATTATCCGACTCGGAACATGTATCAAGCTTTGGCCACCTGCATTTCGGGGTCTGCACACCGTGTCTGGTCCAAGCCAATGGTGGCCTCCCCAGAAAAACTGAGTTAGAACCCTCTGAATGCCTGTGACCAAGTATCTCGGAGGTTGGAGGGGGATAACTTTATGCCAAATAAAAGGAACCACCAGGTTATTTATTATTGTCACCCTTGCCTTAAGCGATAGAAGGTGGTGCAACCGTTTCCATCTAGCCAGTTTCTGCTTATTTCTTTCCAAGAAACCCTCCCAATTTTTTTGTTCATATGCTTGGACTCCGAGAAATAACCCTAAATATTTAAACCCCTCTTTGTTCCACTGCATTCCTCCTGGTAACACAGGCAGGGCTGAGGAAGGTGGACTGGGGCCCACCCATAAGGCAACACTTTTGTTCCAATTTACTTTTGCCGTGGAGGCGAGCTCAAACTGGGACAGACATCGAAAGACCTCACCCACATCATTTTGGCTGGAAACAGCAACACAAATGTCATCCGCATAAGCTGAAGTAACCATTTTGTGGTTTTTTGTTAAGGAGACTCCTTCCACTGAGTTTCGGAGCAAAGCTAGTAAAGGTTCGACCGAGAGACTGTATAGCATTCCTGAAAGCGGGCAGCCCTGACGGATGCCTCGCTGAAAGGGAAAAGGGCAACATAAGCTGTTGTTTACCTTCAACAGACAGGATGCATTTTCATACAACAACTTAACATAGGAAACAAAATTTTGTCCAAAACCAGCTCTCTGTAGTACAGCAAACAAAAAAGAATGGTCAACACTGTCAAAAGCTTTTTCTTGATCTAAAAGAACCAAACCAAAACCATGAGATGTAGTACGACCGAGACTGATGAAGTCTCTCACCAAAAAAATGTTATCGTAAATAGAACGCTCAGGAACACAATAAGACTGATCAATATCAATCAAAAGGGGGATGACTTCCTTTAGACGTATCGCGAGCGCCTTCGACAGTATTTTATAGTCCGTATTTAGGAGTGACACAGGCCGCCAATTTGTGGCGTCTTGCAAGTTCCCTTTTTTTGGAAGGAGACACAAAACTGACCTCTGGCAACTTAGTGGCAATTCACCTTGTTCAAGGCTATCATGAAAGATGTCAAGTAGAGTAGGGCCTAGAATGTCCCAAAAGGCCTTGTAAAATTCAACTGGGAGGCCGTCAAGTCCAGGGGCTTTCCCATCTTGAATTCCTTTAAGAGCAACAGTAAGTTCTCCGAGAGAGATGCCAGGCTCCAGTTGTTGTCGCTGGTCTTCAGACAGAGATGGGAGCAGTTCAAACATCTCGTTTCTGTTTTCCTGGTTCACAGTTCTCAAGGCAAACAGCTTTGAATAAAAGTTTCGTAATTCATCTTTGATGTCACTTTGAGAAGACAGAAGCGCACCGGCAGAAGAGCGCAAAGCGTGAATTTGTTGAGGGGTCTTGGCTGTCTTTTCCAGGTTGAAAAAGTCTTTGTTTGGTTTGTCAAGTTGGATATTGTCCATTCGCAGTCGGACGAAAGCACCAGATGCACGCTCTCTCACCATTTCAGCCAGTAGTGTTCTTTTCTCTGACAACTGCTGGACATTTTCATTGGACATTCCAGATTTCTGCTCACAATAAAGTATATCGTTTTTTAAGGCAGTTATCACACCGAGTGCGTTACAGGTATTATAACGACAGTATTGCTGGCAAAAACACTTAATTTGGGATTTTGTGCAATCCCACCATTGCCTTAAATTTAGGTAGGAAAACTTTTGCATTTCACATTCCTTCCATACCATTCTGAATGCTTCTTTGAAATGCTCACTTTGTAAAAGTTTGACATTGAAAGTCCAATATGCACTTCTACACACGTGATGAGGTAGGCCACATACAACAACAACCATGTGATGATCAGAAAAACCAGATGGCCTTATATATGAATTCTTGACAAGATTTACCTTATCATGGTTAACATAAATTCTATCCAAACGAGCCATTGTCAAAAGATTTCTTGCGGCACAAACCCACGTGTACTGCCGGATATTAGGGTTCTCTGCCCGCCACACATCCACAAGTTGAAAATTTTTAATGAGCTGTGCCAAAGGCCTTGCACTCGGTGGATGAGGCTCAGGAGTGTTTCTATCAAGTTGTGGGTTGAGGGTACAGTTGTAGTCTCCCCCCAAGCAAACCAACATGGACAGGTCAATAGTGCTTAAAAAACCTGCTAACTTGTGAAGAAAAGCACTTCTTGCAGAGTTCGCACTAGGGCAGTATACATTAGTCGTGCAAATCTTTTGGTTACCGCTGACAAACTCCACAGATAATAAATGGCCCTTGCAAATTTCTCTACATCTGATCTCCAACGGCTGGAGTCTAGGATGTAAGACTACTGCAACACCAGCCTTGGCATCAACAAAAGCACTGGAGAAAAAGTGACAACCTTTAAAGATTTTACGCCACTCCTCAGAAGACTGATTTGCATGCGTCTCTTGTAACATCAGCACATCAATTTTTTCATTCTGAAACATTTGAAACACCTGGAGGCGACGCACACAACTGCGACCACCGTTGATGTTTAAGGATGCTACTTTTATCTCCACTCTGTTAACTATTCATAAAGTTCCTTGCCCGCTCGAGTTACACATTTTATTAGCCTCTGGAATTGAGGTTCTGACATGTTAACCTGATAAGGTTCACGAATCATGTTCTTTGCAGTCAAAATAAAATCATGCAGATTCGGAAAGTAGTCTTTGATTTTTACATGTCTTTTCCTGAACGTTTCTTCAAGGAACTTGATAACATTTTCTTGAGAAACCATGGTGATGGTATTGTCATCACACGCCTCGCTCTCTTGAGCACCTGAAGCACTAAAGAGTGGAGTAGAAGAGGTTTCATCAGAATCAAGTGCTTCATCTTGATCTGCATCTTTTCCTCCTATTTGCTGAACACTTAGTTTTGGAAACAGCAATTCTACAGGGTCAAGGACCTCCGCACTCTTTGCAGACCCTTCCAAATTTACCATATCCTCTGTGGCTATAGGTATGTCCCCCTCCTCATCATCCCTTTCATTTTTATCTGTCAGGGAAGGGTTAACGTTATCCTCACAGTCGCAAGGACTTTCCCCTTTATCTATTTTTTCCTCACTAGCAGATCCAGCTGCTAACTCGTCTGAGCGAGTTTGGTAATCAGGACAAGGACTTACCACATCCTGAGAGGATCGACTATTTTCCGGGTCATACTCAATCTCAGCAAGTGGTGCCAGCGAATCTTCCTCATGTACACACACTTCGTGTACCATCTCCATTACCGCCAAGGAGTTTCCGGTGTAGGCCTCACCCTGGAGGTCCTGCGAACCTGACACGATCTGAATCTTATTTTGTTTTTCTTCGGAATCACCGGATTCATCACTTGAACGCTTCTGACCTTTTTTCCTGGTGTCCACTACGGATACTTCCATGGTATCGTCCGCACTGTCGTGTACCGTGGACGAAATGAGAGATGGTTCAACCACTTTTATTCCCACCTTAAGTGGAGGGGCAGGGTTAGTCACCTCACGTTCTAAGTCTATCACTCCCTCCCCCATCCCCCCGGTCGGGGGGGACGGGTCAGGCGCTTCACTCACCGCAGTCGGTGCGGTGGGTGGATTAACCACTCGATCCGCCTCCTCCCCTTCATGGTGCGGTGAAGAGTCGCCGCTCCTCACCAATCCTCCGCGTTCCTGCGGTTTAACCGCATTGGGACAGGCACTCCTCACATGCCCGTAAGCCCCACACTCGAAACACGTCATAGCCTCCGAGGAGGCATACATTTTGTATTCAAAGCCGTTGATTTTCACACTCAACACGACATTGAGCGTTTTTACATTTGCAGGCAGTATCATGTACACCACTCTCTTAAAGGACATGACATGTTTGAATCGATCGCAAACATTTCGCATCGGCACCATCGAAATCCTCGATACGACCTTACCAAACTTGTTTAATTGTTCACGTAACTCCTCATTTCTAATAAATGGCGGGATATTACTGATGTTAATCTTTACCGTCGGGGCTTGTAAAGCGAACACAGAGAGGAACGTGTTCGGTTCAATGAACAAGCCTTGTTCGACTACACTCGCTGCCATGTGCTCCTCGGACAAAAAAACGACAAATTTCTTATTCATACGAGAGGCAGCGCGAATACTGTGTGCACCAACGATGTTTCCAATGGCGGAAAGCACATCGTTAATTTCCACCTCGTTGGGAGGAACACAAGCTAGCCCGTGTTTACGAGTTAGCGATTCGTACGTATCAATGCGGAAACGTTCGCCCGCCATTCTAACTCGACCAACTAAAAGTTCGTAGCCAAGAACCGAGAGAACCCAATGTTTGTCGAACACCAACAAACAGATCAAATTCCCCCCCCCCCCCCCTTGTCCGGACCAGACAAGAGGGTATCAAACCTAAATAACCAAACTAAAGTAAATAATAAACGTGCATTATAAGCACAAAAAGGGCTTACAAAGCGTCGTCAAAGCCAATAGGCCGCACCCAAAATGGGCTCGCTCTCAATCCTCTCTCTCTCGAAGACAAGGGTGCAGAATGGATGAAAACACAATGCCGAAGCACACAGGATGGAAAAGGAGAGGGAGGGGGGGCAGGGGAGGGCAGGAGAGGGGGGGAAACTCACAACGGACTCACCAAAACACCGAGCAGTTGCTCACAACCGCCATGACCCTACACCCAACGCACCGACGGCCGATAGGTGGCGCCAGAGAGAGAGAGAGAGAGAGAGAGAGAGAGAGAGAGAGAGAGAGAGAGACTGACTGTTTCTTCCTTTTATTACAAGAGTACAAAAAATCAGTAATGTTCAGTCATAAAGAAACAAAACACAATAAAAATGGTCTCAAGGAAAAATTATTATCAAATCATCATCATCAAGTGTGCATATGACATCATTAAAAACCCACTTTTCTTTAAAACATGTTAAATTCTTGTTCATTTTAAAAAACCGGTACTCTAGCTTTAGTCTTGCATTTACAAGAGCCTTAAAGGTGAGCAGTACATCATATGACGAGTCAGAAGCGTTTCCCATTTTTTTCTTCCTGGATTTATAAATTGCAAACTTGGCTTGGCCAATTAAAAAATTCATTAAAACCACATTTCTAAGGGAAGACGGTCCTAAAACACCATAAATAAAAACATTGTGATTGAAGAGGGAACCAAGCTTCACAAAGCGTTCCTGAAGGAATGTAAAAAGAGGTTGCAATCGTTCACACTCAAGGTATATATGCGGTAGGGTTTCAATGGATGCACAGAAAGGGCATAGATGAGAGTTAGCAGTAGAAAAACGGTTCAGTAAAACATTATAAGGTAAAATCCAGTGTACAAGTTTCCATTGAATATCTCCAACATACTTTGGAGTAGGCAAGAGATAAAAACTTCGCCAATTGAGGCAATTGGGGGGTATTGGGGGTAAAACATCCCGCCATCGAAGCCTCGGGTGCTCAGAAAATGGTTTTGCGTATAAAATTTTAACGTACGCGTTGTACAAAGTTTTCTTTGGAAAGGCGGGAAGGGATAATGCAGTATCATCAGGGCTGTTCAGGCCAGGGGACAGATTAAGTGGCGGGCTGAAGACTAGGAGTTTGGGGAAGTCACCCGCTGTTTCCTCGGGGGAAGGGCCAAGTTCCTCGCAGGTATTACGATACGTTGTGGATATCCCTTGAAGGAACCGAGAGATGATCCTGACAGATTTTATTCCGGTTTTTTGTGCCACAGCGGCAGCACTCAGCCGGCAGCTCCCAGACTCTGTCATGAGGTCTTTCACTCGCAGCAGCTTGGCATCAACAAAGCGTTGAACGAGTCCCCTATTATTCAAGCTGTTTTCCAGGAAGGGGTTGTAGCATAGGGGCTCATTCAACAACATTTCCATGTTGTATGTTGCCATTTCACGGGAAAAGGACAGGGCTTGCCAGGCGTTCATCACCCCTTGGTAAAAGGTGGGCAGCAAGGATGAATCGATTTGATGAGGGTTCATCAAGAAAAGTTCTCGGTCGTAACCCAGCTTGCATGTAAGCTGTAATATGCAGTTAGCCAGAGGCCTCCAGAGTAGGGCTTCATCTCCATATACAAGTTGGCGCACGATATGAAGCCGGAAGACCATAATCCGGCTGCGGATATCAATAAGACCTTGGCCACCTTCAGTGAGTGGTAAGTATGCCACGTGGGGTTGGAGCCAGTGTTTCCCGCTCCAGAAAAAGTCGACAATGCTCTTTTGCAGTGTAATAAGAAGGCTCCCGGGCGGTTGTAGGCATATCATCTTATGCCATAGCATAGAGGCGACAAGATTGTTAATGACGAGAGTTCTTCCGCGGTACGAAAGTTGAAAAAGAAGTCCTTTCCAGCGGGCCAGTTTTGCCATTACCTTGTCTGGTAATCCCACCCAGTTCTGCTGCTCAAAGGTGTTGTCTCCGAGGAAAATACCGAGGTATTTAATGCCACTTTTCTGCCAGTTCACTCCTCCTGGTAGGACAATTGGCGGGCAATCTCCAGGTCCTATCCAAAGGGCTTCACTCTTCTTCCAGTTTACCTGGCCTGAACAAGCCTGACAATATGTTTTTAGTGCCTGAGCCACCGCAGTGACGTCAGCACTATTTTTTATATAAATACAGACATCATCTGCATAGGCAGAGACTTTTAGCGGTGTGGTAAGAATTGATCCAGTGAAGCCAGAAATGTGCGTACGTAATTGGAGCAGAAGAGGTTCGATGGCAAGAGAGTATAAAAGTCCAGATAGCGGGCAACCTTGCCGTACTCCCCGTTGTACAGCAATGGGGCTACACAATACTTGATTAATTTTAAGAACACTGGATATATTACAATACAAAAGTTTAACGTACTAGATAAAAATAGGTCCAAACCCAAAATTCTCTAAAACTCTAAAAAGGTACATGTGGTCAATACAGTCAAAGGCTTTTCCTTGGTCAATAAAAAACAGACCAACATTCATATTAAAATTGTTACAAAACCGAATGGTATCACGGATAAGAAAGATATTATTAAAAATAGTACGTCCAGGAATACAAAAGGATTGATGTTCTCCTATTAGTACATTCATAAAAGGTTTCATTCGATTAGACAAGGCTTTGGCTAAAATTTTATAATCCGTACATAAAACAGAAATAGGACGCCAGTTCTCTATAAGTTGTGTCCGCTTTCTTAGGAATTAAGGTGGTGACTGCTCTCCGGCAACTCCACGGCAGTTGTCCATCCTCTAAACATTCATTCAATACCCGCAGTAGGTGAGGTCCAATGGTGTCCCAAAAAAACTGGAAAAATTCACTTGTCAGCCCATCCAGTCCAGGGGCTTTATCAGGTTCCAAGGCCTTCAAGGCAGCGGTGAGCTCAGGTCACCTAAGAGGATCCTCCAACTGCTGCTTCTGATCCTCCGCCAATGTTGGAAGGTTAGAAACAAGTTCCGATATTGCATCCTGGTTAATGTCATGCCGCATAAACCGTTGTTTAAAATGTTTCCGGGCACATTCCCTGATTCTGCCATCTTCATAAAGGAGTTCCCCATCATGGAGCAAGCGTGTAATCATTGACGAAGAGGCCCCCCTTTTAAGGCTGAAGAAGAATTTGGTTGGAGCATCAAGGTCGTGTATGTACCTCATCTTCAGGCGCAATAAAGCATTTTGTGCTCGCCTTTCGGATATGGAATTCAGTAAGGCCGTTTTTCCATGGATTTGTTGCCTCATTCCCTGGTAGCTCACACTTGCAGTTCCCTGAAGCTGTTCCTGTAATTCCAGGATTTCATCTTCAAGTAAGGTTGTGGTTTTTCTTTCCTCTTGAACACCATACGCACGATATTGTTGGCAGAACAGTCTGATGTGCGTTTTGGCATTATCCCACCATTGTCTGAGGTTTGAGAAATTCCCTTGGGAGGCAACCAGAATATTCCAAATTTCCGGAAAAATGTCCTTAAAGGTACTATCATCAAGTAAGTTGTTATTAAATTTCCAAAAAGCACTCTTGTGTTTCGGGCAGGGGGCAGAAATTTTGAGAAATGTTGCGCTGTGGTCCGAGAATCCTGATGGGCAAATTTTGGATGACAGAACGAGGCGTTCAAGTGGAGGATTAATATAAAACTTGTCCAAGCGAGCAAGTACAATATTACCCTGAATGCATCGACACCATGTGTATTGCCTGATTGATGGGTGCTGTACCCGCCATATATCTGTCAAATTCATTTGTTTTAAAAATTTGGTGAGAGGGATTGTGGAGGCAGGATGGGGCTCTGCACTGTTCCTGTCTAGTTGGGGTTGGAGGGTGCAGTTAAAATCTCCACCAATACAAACATGATTGTCTTGGGTTTTTAGGGCGTTTTGGCTGTCGAGGGATGTTAGGTGTGTCCCAAGGTCATTAAAAAAAACTCGCCGAGCTACAGGCGTACTTGGGGCATAGATATTAAAAATAGTATAGAATTTTCCACAGTAGTGGAATTCTAGGGATGCTAGGGATCCCTTGTGTATTTCGTCGAATTTAAGCGATGAAGGCGAAAAGGAGGGGCTAAGAATTATTGCGACACCGCCTTTGCGGGAGTCACCGTTACTAAAGAAGGACAGGCCGGGGAAGAGCCTACACCACTCTGCGACACAGCAGTCGTTGGCATGGGTCTCTTGTAAGAGGGCAATGTCAACTTTCTTCTGTAATAAAAAATCCCTTACTTGAACTTTACGGACAGAGCTACATCCTCCGTTAATATTCAGGCTACAAATGGAAAAACTCATTACAGCTATAAGGAGGAGTGACCACCACTCAATTTTTTGATAGCAGTTCATTCTTAGCTTTTTGCAACCACTTCTTTAAACGGTGACGTTGGGAGGAATTGAAATTAAAAACGTGGGGCCGTTTTACCATCAGTTTAGCGGAATGTATAAAATCAGGTAGCTCCGGAAAAAAGGTTTCTATTACAACATTCCTTTTTCGGAATGTGTCCTTAAGAAACCTTTTTATCTCGGAGGGAGGGATTGGAGGGATTTCTTCTTCCTTAAGGCTACCACATTCACTAACAGAGTCACCTATATCAGATGGCTCAGATGGTGTGTCACACTGGTTTTCATCATTTATCTCCTCACCGTCATCACATCCCTCCACGTTATCGGATGGGGCATAGTCCATAGAGGGGGGGGACGGGGAGGGAGAGAAATGAGCCATCTTCAGGGGAGGGGGGGGGACGGGGGGAGGGGGGGGGGTACTAATTTTTGCGGTTCAACCATATCAGTTTCTAGGTCAGTAGACAAGGGCGAGGATTCATCCACATCTATGTCCTCCAATACCGAGAAACGATTTTCTGTGACGAGGGACAAATCTAGGCCAGAGAGGAGGGGCTGTCGGTTTTCAGTTGTAGGTTTTTTAAAGAGATGACCGTTTTCATCTGTTGTTTGCAGATGTCTTTTTCCTTTTGGGCAGACTAATTGAAACTCGTCCTGGTTAGTGGGAAGAGATTGCAAGGGTTTGGGGGGAGGGGGGGGGAGGGAGGACGTGATCATCGGGAGGGGGATCCCATCGGCTACCACGGCGGGAGAGGTAGGATCAGTTATAGCAGGCAACAAGCTGTGATTGGACGATGTCGCCTGGGGGGTGAGATCTATAGTTAACAGGAGATGGCTGCAATTAGATCCTTCAGTAGAGGGAGGGGCCCCTGTTTCAAGGGGAGGGGAAGGGGGTACGGCGGGGGGGTTTGGATTGGTGGTAAGAAGGCTTGGGTCGGTGGTGGACAGATTGGGATCAGTGGTGGTAAGGCTTGGGTCGATGGTGGGAAGGTTCGGGTCGGTGGTGGGAGGGCTTGGTTCGGCGGCGGGAGGGCTTGGTTCGGTGGCGGGAAGGTTTGGTTCGGTGGTGGGAAGGCTTGGGTCGGTGGTGGGAAGGCTTGGGTCAGTGGTGGAAGGGTTTGGACCGGTGGTGGGAAGGTGGGGGGGGTTGCTTATTCCCGGTTCGGAGGGGAGGTTGCACTTGTGGAGAATTCTCTTTTCGGGGGCAGTCATGCTTAACATGCCCAAATTGTCCGCAGCCAAAACATTTTAGAACGTTGGTGGACACGTACACTGTATATTCGTTCTGTTGATGTTTTAATTTTATTATAAGGTTTAAATCCTTCTGGGAATTTTTTAAAATCATAAACACTTGCCGCCGGAATGAAACCACGTGCCTTAAATCGTTGTTTCGTGACCCAAAGGGAATCATGGAGATACGACACACGATGGTACCGTATCCGGACAACTCTTTAATTAGTACATCGTCGGATACAAATGGGGGGCAATTTGATATCACGACTTTTATCGCTGGGCTATCTAGTGCGGAAATCATTACAAATAGATCTGGATCGATTGTCAAACCCTGTTCGACAATTTGTGGGACACAATCCACGTCGGACAAAAAAATAACGACCCGCTTGTTCATCCGCGAAGCGGCAACAACCTTGTCGATCCCGACAACACGACCGGTTGCGAGGACAACGTCCTCGACACTAACCTCACGTTCCGGAGGTACACAAAAGAACCCGTGCTTACGGGTCAGGCTCTGAAAGGCCGTAAATCGAGATAGTGCAGCTGCCATGCTGGAACAGCTGCACTTGCAACCCCTCCCCAACTCGGGGAGGGTGAATATATAATACAATCTTCCCTACCCGAACTCCGGGAATGGGAAGCAATCAGACCTCTCCGATTTCCCTAACTTCGGAAAAGGGAGGCAACAAAACAAACTGAAGGAAGGATAAACGAAAGGAAAAAAAGGAAATAGAGGTTTAAGATGAAGGAGCAAACACCGATCGGGCGACACCCAAAAACGGCGAACCCTTACCAGCGATCACCCTGTGCTCTCCGGCTCTCTCTCCCATCTCAACGTATATGGGAATCGCCAGGAAGACTCCACGAACAGGTACAAGGACACAGAGGGGGGAAAACGGGGGGGGGGGGGGATGGAGCAACAACACAGAGCACTCACAGGCCTCCACAAGCAGACGCCATGACAGTACAACCAGCATACAAACGGCCAGCAGGTGGCGTCAGAGAGGAGGGGGGGAGAGAGAGAGAGAGAGAGAGAGAGAGAGAGAGAGAGAGGGAGACTGACTGTTTCTTCCTTTTATTACAAGAGTACAAAAAATCAGTTATGTTCAGTCATAAAGAAACAAAACACAATAAAAATGGTCTCAAGGAAAAGTTATTATCAAATCATCATCATCAAGTGTGCATATGACATCATTAAAAACCCACTTTTCTTTAAAAACATGTTAAATTCTTGTTCATTTTAAAAAACCGGTATTCTAGCTTTAGTCTTGCATTTACAAGAGCCTTAAAGGTGAGCAGTACATCATATGACGAGTCAGAAGCGTTTCCCATTTTTTTCTTCCAGGATTTATAAATTGCAAACTTGGCCTGGCCAATTAAAAAATTCATTAAAACCACATTTCTAAGGGAAGACGGTCCTAAAACACCATAAATAAAAACATTGTGATTGAAGAGGGAACCAAGCTTCACAAAGCGTTCCTGAAGGAATGTAAAAAGAGGTTGCAATCGTTCACACTCAAGGTATATATGCGGTAGGGTTTCAATGGATGCACAGAAAGGGCATAGATTAGAGTTAGCAGTAGAAAACCGGTTCAGTAAAACATTATAAGGTAAAATCCAGTGTACAAGTTTCCATTGAATATCTCCAACATACTTTGGAGTAGGCAAGAGATAAAAACTTCACCAATTGGGGTAATTGGGGGGTATTGGGGGTAAAACATTCCGCCATCGAAGCCTCGGGTGCTCAGAAAATGTTTTTGCGTATAAAATTTTAACGTACGCGTTGTACAAAGTTTTCTTTGGAAAGGCGGGAAGGGATAATGCAGTATCATCAGGGCTGTTCAGGCCAGGGGACAGATTAAGTGGCGGGCTGAAGACTAGGAGTTTGGGTAAGTCACCCGCTGTTTCCTCGGGGGAAGGGTCAAGTTCCTTGCAGGTATTACGATACGTTGTGGATATCCCTTGAAGGAACCGAGAGATGATCCTGACAGATTTTATTCCGGTTTTTTGTGCCACAGCGGCAGCACTCAGCCAGCAGCTCCCAGACTCTGTCATGAGGTCTTTCACTCGCAGCAGCTTGGCATCAACAAAACGTTGAACGAGTCCCCTATTTATTCAAGCTGTTTTCCAGGAAGGGGTTGTAGCATAGGGGCTCATTCAACAACATTTCCATGTTGTATGTTGTCATTTCACGGGAAAAGGACAGGGCTTGCCAGGCGTTCATTACCCCTTGGTAAAAGGTGGGCAGCAAGGATGAATCGATTTGATGAGGGTTCATCAAGAAAAGTTCTCGGTCGTAACCCAGCTTGCATGTAAGCTGCAATATGCAGTTAGCCAGAGGCCTCTAAACATTCATTCAATACCCGCAGTAGGTGAGGTCCAATGGCGTCCCCAAAAAACTGGAAAATTCACTCGTCAGCCCATCCAGTCCAGGGGCTTTATCAGGATCCAAGGCCTTCAAGGCAGCGGTGAGCTCAGGTAACCTAAGAGGATCCTCCAACTGCTGCTTCTGATCCTCCGCCAATGTTGGAAGGTTAGAAACAAGTTCCGATATTGCATCCTGGTTAATGTCATGCCGCATAAACCGTTGTTTAAAATGTTTCCGGGCACATTCCCTGATTCTGCCATCTTCATAAAGGAGTTCCCCATCATGGAGCAAGCGTGTAATCATTGACGAAGAGGCCCCCCTTTTAAGGCTGAAGAAGAATTTGGTTGGAGCATCAAGGTCGTGTATGTACCTCATCTTCAGGCGCAATAAAGCATTTTGTGCTCGCCTTTCGGATATGGAATTCAGTAAGGCCGTTTTTCCATGAATTTGTTGCCTCATTCCCTGGTAGATCACACTTGCAGTTCCCTGAAGCTGTTCCTGTAATTCCAGGATTTCATCTTCAAGTAAGGTTGTGGTTTTTCTTTCCTCTTGAACACCATACGCACGATATTGTTGGCAGAACAGTCTGATGTGCGTTTTGGCATTATCCCACCATTGTCTGAGGTTTGAGAAATTCCCTTGGGAGGCAACTAGAATATTCCAAATTTCCGGAAAAATGTCCTTAAAGGTACTATCATTAAGTAAGTTGTTATTAAATTTCCAAAAAGCACTCTTGTGTTTCGGGCAGGGGGCAGAAATTTTGAGATATTGTTGCGCTGTGGTCCGAGAATCCTGATGGGCAAATTTTGGATGACAGAACGAGGCGTTCAAGTGGAGGATTAATATAAAACTTGTCCAAGCGAGCAAGTACAATATTACCCTGAATGCATCGACACCATGTGTATTGCCTGATTGATGGGTGCTGTACCCGCCATATATCTGTCAAATTTATTTGTTTTAAAAATTTGGTGAGCGGGATTGTGGAGGCAGGATGGGGCTCTGCACTGTTCCTGTCTAGTTGGGGTTGGAGGGTGCAGTTAAAATCTCCACCAATACAAACATGATTGTCTTGGTATTTTAGGGCGTTTTGGCTGTCGAGGGACGTTAGGTGTGTCCCAAGGTCATTAAAAAACCCTCGAGCTACAGGCGTACTTGGGGCATAGATATTAAAAATAGTATAAAATTTTCCACAGTAGTGGAATTCTAGGGATGCTAGGGATCCCTTGTGTATTTCGTCGAATTTAAGCGATGAAGGCGAAAAGGAGGGGCTAAGAATTATTGCGACACCGCCTTTGCGGGAGTCACCGTTACTAAAAAAGGACAGGCCGGGGAAGAGCCTACACCACTCTGCGACACAGCAGTCGTTGGCATGGGTCTCTTGTAAGAGGGCAATGTCAACTTTCTTCTGTAATAAAAAATCCCTTACTTGAACTTTACGGACAGAGCTACATCCTCCGTTAATATTCAGGCTACAAATGGAAAAACTCATTACAGCTACAAGGAGGAGTGACCACCACTCAATTTTTTGATAGCAGTTCATTCTTAGCTTTTTGCAACCACTTCTTTAAACGGTGACGTTGGGAGGAATTGAAATTAAAAACGTGGGGCCGTTTTACCATCAAACTAGCGGAATGTATAAAATCAGGTAGCTCCGGAAAAAAGGTTTCTATAACAACATTCCTTTTTCGGAATGTGTCCTTAAGAAACCTTTTTATCTCGGAGGGAGGGATTGGAGGGGTTTCTTCTTCCTTAAGGCTACCACATTCACTAACAGAGTCATCTTTCTCAGATGGCTCAGATGGTGTGTCACACTGGTTTTCATCATTTATCTCCTCACCGTCATCACATCCCTCCACGTTATCGGATGCGGCATAGTCCATAGAGGGAGGGGACGGGGAGGGAGAGAAATGAGCCATCTTCAGGGGAGGGGGGGGGAGGGGGGGGTACTAATTTTTGCGGTTCAACCATATCAGTTTCTAGGTCAGTAGACAAGAGCGAGGATTCATCCACATCTATGTCCTCCAATACCGAGAAAAGATTTTCTGTGACGAGGGACAAATCTAGGGCAGAGAGGAGGGGCTGTCGGTTTTCAGTTGTAGGTTTTTTAAAGAGATGACCGTTTGCATCTGTTGTTTGTAGATGTCTTTTTCCTTTTGGGGAGACTAATTGAAACTCGTCCTGGTTAGTGGGAAGAGATTGCAAGGGTTTGGGGGGAGGGGGAGGACGTGATCATCGGGAGGGGATTCCCATCGGCTACCACGGCGAGAGAGGTAGGATCAGTTATAGCAGGCAACAAGCTGTGATTGGAGGATGTCGCCTGGGGGGTGAGGTCTATCGTTAACAGGAGATGGCTGCAATTAGATCCTTCAGTAGAGGGAGGGGCCCCTGTTTCAAGGGGAGGGGAAGGGGTACGGCGGGGGGGTTTGGATCGGTGGTAGGAGGGCTTGGGTCGGTGGTAGACAGATTGGGATCAGTGGTGGTAAGGCTTGGGTCGATGGTGGGAAGGTTCGGGTCGGTGGTGGGAGGGCTTGGTTCGGCGGCGGGAAGGCTTGGTTCGGTGGTGGGAGGGTTTGGTTCGGTGGTGGGAAGGCTTGGGTCGGTGGTGGAAGGGTTGGGATCGGTGGTGGGAAGGTGGGGGGGTTGCTTATTCCCGGTTCGGAGGGGAGGTTGTACTTGTGGAGAATTCTCTTTTCGGGGGCAGTCATGCTTAACATGCCCAAATTGTCCGCAGCCAATACATTTTAGAACGTTGGTGGACACGTACACTGTATATTCGTTCTGTTGATGTTTTAATTTTATTATAAGGTTTAAATCCTTCTGGGAATTTTTTAAAATCATAAACACTTGCTGCCGGAATGAAACCACGTGCCTTAAATCGTTGTTTCGTGACCCGAAGGGAATCATGGAGATACGAGACACGATGGTACCGTATCGGGACAATTCTTTAATTAGTACATCGTCGGATACAAATGGGGGGCAATTGGATATCACGACTTTTATCGCTGGGCTATCTAGTGGGGAAATCATAACAAATAAATCTGGATCGATTGTCAAACCCTGTTCGACAATTTGTGGGACACAATCCACGTCGGACAAAAAAAATAACGATCCGCTTGTTCATCCGCGAAGCGGCAACAACCTTGTCGATCCCGACAACACGACCGGTTGCGAGGACAACGTCCTCGACACTAACCTCACGTTCCGGAGGTACACAAAAGAACCGGTGCTTACGGGTCAGGCTCTGAAAGGCCGTAAATCGAGATAGTGCAGCTGCCATACTGGAACAGCTGCACTTACAACCCCTCCCCAACTCGGGGAGGGTGAATATATAATATAATCTTCCCTACCCAAACTCCGGGAATGGGAAGTAATCAGACCTCTCCGATTTCCCTAACTTCGGAAAAGGGAGGCAACAAAACAAACTGAAGGAAAGATAAACGAAAGGAAAAAAAGGAAATAGAGGTTTAAGATGAAGGAGCAAACACCGATCGGGCGACGCCCAAAAACGGCGAACCCTTACCAGCGATCACCCTGTGCTCTCCGGCTCTCTCTCCCATCTCAACGTATATAGGAATCACCAGGAAAACTCCACGAACAGGCACAAGGACACGGAGGGGGGAGAACGGGGGGGGGGGGGGAATGGAGCAACAACACAGCACTCACAGGCCTCCACAAGCAGACGCCATGACAGTACAACCAGCATACAAATGGCCAGCAGGTGGCGACAGAGAGAGAGAGAGAGAGAGAGAGAGAGAGAGACAGAGAGAGAGAGACAGAGAGAGAGAGAGAGAGAGATTTGAATTTTAGGGTCTTTTATTACAAAAGTATAAAAGAAAAACAAGTAATACAATAGCAGTCAACAAAAGTAATTAAATCAAGGAACAGAAAGACATGAGATTAATTAGAGCAGCAAAAAAAGTTCATCTCCCTCCACCTTACACAGGACTTCAGCTTTGCACCATTTTTGAACAAAGTGATTAACCCGAGAAGTCTCTCGGTAAAAGTGAAATTCAGTTTTAAGACGGGCAAACACAAAGCCTTCGAAGGCCAACAAAACACTGCATTCCTGTGAACTTATCCCGGAAACCCTTCTCTTCCGTGTAATATATATCGCGAGTTTTGCCTCAGCAAGCAAGAAATTAACAATTTGAGATCCGACATTCTCATTAGATACAGGCATGCAGTACACAAAATGATAGAAGGAAAAACAAAAACGGAAATTCCGGAAAGTATATTGCAGGAGTTGAAAAAGTGGAGCCAGCCTTTGGCATCCGACATATGCGTGGAAAGTGTCCTCGAGTGATGGCAAAAAGGGCATTCATCAGATAACACGGGGTTCATTCTTTTGAGAAACACGTTGGAAGGCAAGGAATAGTCTGCAAGCCTCCACTGTTTGTCTCCGGCACGTTTAGACACAGGTGACGTGCACATCGAGGACCAGGTAGGAGAAGATGGAGCCCCTGCAGGCAGAAGACCTTTCCAATGGGTGGTCAGTGGGCTATTGGGGTTGGCAGAAATAACAACATTAAGACATTGCACATACAGAGTAGCCTTTGCACAGGCTTGTCGAGGTTTTGTGGAAGGAGCGCCAGAAAAACAACAATCAGGGAAGTCAGGGTGCATCGTTTTTGTGTTTTGAACATCGTGTGGTGGAGGCCACGATAAATTAAAAGAGTTAAACACTTTAACAATTGAACGAATAAGTTGTCCAATTAGTCGAGCTGAGGTAACATTGCAAACTTCCAAAATCTGGTTAGGGGTCTGCCATCCAGAACAAGTATGGTTAACAAAGTCCCTGACAAGGAAAAAAACAGATTCACTGAAGGATTCTGAGTATTGCACTGCAATACATGTCCCCTACCAAAGTTCAAAGTGCCATAACAGTAGGTGATAAATGTTGCTTCTGGGACACCTCCATTTAACATGGGAAATCCCTATCTAATGTCATTTACCCCCCTGTCTTTTTCAAAAACCATAAACACCTCTATTTCTCCCTCTATGAACCTATAATCCTTCTCACCTTATGAACCTATAAATCCTTCTCGCCTTATGAACCTATAATCCTTCTAGCCTTATGAACCTATGATTTTCTTCCTTTATGAACCTATAATCATTCTAGCCTTATGAACCTATGATCCTTCTCACTTACATGTAATTTTTACCCTATTCCCCCCACTACCCCCTTAATGTAGTTCCTTAGACCACTCTACTAATGAGCCTATAAATATATTATCTCTTTCTTACTTTTTTAAGAGTTCCATTCTCCTATAGAACTCATCCCCATCAAGTATATTTATAAAGTATACAGGTTCCTTAACCTTTTGTTGTGAAAGTATAAAGTGGTATGTTTCACGGAGGGTTCTTGTTTGACCTCCTCCTCTCCCACATACCATTTTAAAATTATAATATTTATTATCCGATTGATAACCATTAAAGTTCTCACTCCACTCTAATATATTTTTCTTCCCGCCCTCCATTACCCCACTTAACAAATGAATACGTTTATCCGTCTTGAGAACCTTCTGACCAGTGATTCTCTCAACCTCTTGAATCTGATATTTTTCACATTCGTTATGTTTTCCATTTATATACCAAGGTTGATTACACCTCCACTCATTAGTCTGGTTGATACTTGGTTCTATCATTTATATAATCGTAAAAAAGGCGGCGGTAGCCCTTTAAAATCCCTAACCCCCCCTTTTTAACTTATCACTTATATATATATATATATCTTATCACTTATATATATCTTATCACTGATATATCTTATCACTTATATATCTTATCACTTATATATCTTATCACTTATATCATATCACTTATATATCTTATCACTTATATATCTTATCACTTATATACTTATATAACCATAAGGGAGACTATCAATTCCATTTTCTAAAATAAACCTCTTATCATCAAAAGCCCCCAATGCTTTCTTATTCACCTCTTCTGAATATAATTGATGTTTATAACTTCTTATTCCATTAATCTTTCTAAACTCTTCTTTCTTTGTTGTTAAACAGTTATAATAATCCTTAAAGTTTATTATTTCTTTAATGACATTTTTATTTACACCTTTTAACTTCTTATCAGTCTTTTCAACGTTATTCACAATGTATTTATAAGCATAAGCCTTCGACCTCAATCCCACAAATTCACTCATAACATTTCCTCCCAATTCATCCTTGAACTTTCCAATCACCTTTTTATTTTTAGAAGAGAACAACTCACTCTCTGGACTGTAATTACTTGTATCATAGATATTAATGTCCTTTTTCATGTCTGAATAAACATCATCAGTATTAATTTTCAAAATAAAACTATCAGTATCCATATACAACAATGACACATTATCCTTATACTTTGATTTTAGATTAATATAAAAGTAATCATACATTAATGACTTTGACAAGTCAAGAATTGATGTTCCAATGTAAATAGGTTTGTCCATTTCAATACTCTCTTTAACCAAATGGATCGCACAAAAGTTCTCAGTAAAGACCTCAGCTCTAGTAAAACTCGGTCTATTAATTAATTTTGATGCTTGTTCCCAAGATGTTGCTAGTCTGATATTTTGTCTTTTCCTCACATTCTCCATGGTCTTACCAAAGACCGCATTATTCATCAATTTATAAAAGTCTTTCTCAAAATCTGTTTTTGACTCTGTTCTTCTTTGTGTATTAAAATCAATGTACCCCTTTAACCAATGACTTTGATTGAACTTTAGAACCCTGTGGATGTTCTCTACTCTTAGACCTTTTGATAAATATTGTCGCAAATTTCTTTGGTGTAGTACATAATTTTTCTTGTTATATAATGTAGTAAGTAATTTTTCTGTTGATTCACCTATATCAAACGATCGTTGATAATCACTCAACCATTCTTTCTTTGGACTTTCTTTCTCACAAGCAAATGGAAGATCTTTATGTTTGATATGAAGTTCTTCAGGATATTTTAAATCGACCTCAAAATAATAACCAACCTTTGAATCATCCAATTCTTTTTGTGTAGAGATACATACATATTGTAAAACCTTTGTGTAGTCTTTTTCCTTTACCCATCTTAGTTTCCTATAAGGAAGAGCTTGAGACATTGCCCAGCCATACAAGTTGTTTGCGTCATAGTACATCAAGTAAGAACTCTCTTTCGTTGAATCATAATTTGGAAGATATTTGTTATTTGCTTTTGCGTATCTGCTCGAGCATACTTGTGAAATTCCACCTCTTTTTGCCTTTTCAATCATCAAAAGCATATCGACATCGGTTATCAAATCCAAAGCTTGTTTTGTCATTTTCAACATCACGCTCCAAGCCAATCCAGGTGCTGTGTAGTAGTGAGCAGGATCCAATCCATATCCAGTGCGACAAACAGATCTAAAGGCTTCAAATACATTGGCCAATAAAAGCACATCAGTTTTGAGATACAAATCGTGATACTCGCCAAGATTCTTGATGTTATATTTTTCCCAAACATTTTGTGCGTGTACATAATCTTTATCAGATATATGACTGTTGTTTAATTTGTTATAGAAATTTTCTTTTAAAGGAAGTTGTGTTTCATTGAATCTCTCAAATGAGTCCATATAGTCATAGGGGTAAATTCCCTTTTGTGTTAGAAAATCTTTATCTGAAAAATACTCTGAAAGACATGGAAACTCTTTTAGATTTTGAACCAAGTTAGCCAATGGACTTGCCATGAATTTAAATGTATCAAGAAATCTGATATGAGTAATAGGAGATGTGTGAATTGTTTTTGTGAATGAAATGTATTTCTGATCCGTGTTAGGAATTGCTGAAATGTGTCCAGATGTCTTTGAAAGTTCATTAATAAATAGATGCGTATCATAATGAGCGTTGTTATGAAGAAAGACAGGAATGAAAGAGGGGGGTTTATAATTAATATTACAACTTTGATGAGCTGGACCTCTATATTTACCAGTGAGATGACAATGATCTCTAACCTTTAGACCTTCACAAATGTTTTCCTCACAAATATGACAAACATTGTTTTTTCTAAATTCCCTTTTCTGTTCACTCGTCAAGGACATTGGTTTATTGGTTTCTCTCATTATCTTGGTTAATCGGACACAGTCTTTTTCTAGTCGTTTCACAAACTCCTCTGGGGTATTTGAGCCTCTATACTCCTCTAACTTGTTATATTTATCACCAAACGGATGATTTGATATAATAACAAAAACCGCAAGGAGTATGTTTTTGATATTTATTTGTGTATGATTCTTTTGGATCTGGAGAAGCAGTATCTATTTTTTCTAGAATACTTTCAAAATCAGCATATATAACAAATGGATGTTTGATCTTTTTCTTTTCATCTTTGAATGTGATCTTTGAGCCTTCTTTAGGCATATTGATTACCGTTGATTTATGTTCACCACAATAATTTGAATGTTTATCTAATCTTTCTTGTGTATGGAAGAAGTTAAGACAACGCAAACAAATATATATTTTATTTGTTCTTTTACATACTTGTGGTTTTATTAATTTAGCAATATCTTTGATGTATGTATAATGTGAATTTTCCTCTGAATTAAAATATAGAAGATTAAAATGAGTTTGTTTACAATTGTCAGAAAGCTTTAAAACCTGAATGCTGTTTGTTTCTGTTAGACCATAAACATTAACTGATAAATTATTTATCTTTTCAAATTTAGGAATATCATTTAAAGCCAGAGGAAACTTTAGATCTTTCGTATTTAATGCATTCTCATATTTTTTATAATGAGATACTCTTTCATCATGAAAATGTGGAGGATGTAAGTGTGCTAGAATAGACCAGTGAAAACATTTATTGTCTTTATTTTTGATATTGATAACTGCTTTTCTATTTTTGATAACACTGGGTAAATCAATGTAGGAAGAAGCTTTTAGACTTTTAGAGGATCTGATTTAAGAATATGAATGTCTATGTAAATAATTTTTCCTATATTGAATCCACTTCCTACGATTGAATTATCCACATCTTGCTCTTGTTTAATAAGTTCATAATAGACTCCTGATGTTTTAAAATCTTGATATGAAGATATAAAGTGTGGCTCAGTTCTCATGTATGGTGTATCTATAACTCCTTTGTCCTTTGTCATTTCTAATTTTACTCCCATATAAAATTTAACTGGTTTCATTTCTTTTAGTGTTTTTTCAATCAACGTTTGAACAGCAGGTTTAACTATTTCTACAGCATCAACTATAGACTCTGGTTCAGGAGGTTTGAAGTTAAAGACTCTTATTTTAATATGTCCTTTGAATGCGCCATCAGAGTTTTTAGTTGTGATAAAATTTGATAAATGTAGAATTGTTTTAAGATGTATTTGGAAGCCTTTCTTGAGGATATTTTTATTACATGCAGAACAGTGTTTTGTTTCCTTCTGAATAGGAGATAGTAGGTGAAGTAGATTAAATGTGTGTTTGTTAGTTTTAAGGTGTCTTTTGTATTGTTTATATTCTTGTTCACAAACGTCACAATATGTTGCTTTGATCATATTAATTTATATAGTAAAATTATACTTAAAACAAAGTGCCTTTTTTAGAGGCTTTTTTAAAGATGAAACTGTGCTTAAAGTAAAACATCTTTGAGCTTTTCAACTCGTTTTATGTATATAACTTTACTTAAAGTAAAGCGTCTATGTATTAGCCAGAAAGTTTAGATACTCTAGTTCATCAATTTCAATTTCACTATCTGAGTCATCAATAAAGCTACTCTCATAACTATCATTTGAACACAAACTATTAGTATCATAACTATCTTCAGATCCTAGACTCTCAGTATAATAACTCTCAGAGTATTGACTGTTAATATCACTCATTTACATACCATTAAACTTCCATCAATATCGATATATTTTCTTTCATTAGAACTAATAACCACAATATTTTTTACATTAAATGTTATTTTCAAATAATCTCTAATAAATCAGAGTACAGAATGATAGTTCACCACTAATATTCATATTATTAATTTCACCCACATCTTTGGGTCTATTAAAGAATATACAAATGTTTCCTCGAGAATTGTTGATGGTCTTATCATTCATTTTCAAAGCATCTTTATCAATGACCTTTTCAAGCTTTGAGTAAATTGTTAGTAGTAGTGGAGAAACTTTTGTCAAATTTACTTTAATAGAGTTATTAATTAACATAGCTTGTCCCGTAAATTTAATAAAAGGACACATGTTATTCTCCATTATGGGTTTAATCCAAAAATTTCCATATTTATCTTTGTTCAATTTAACATCTTTGACATATTTTTCTATATCTTCCACCGAAGTAGAGATTGATTGAAATCCTCTAATAAAGGCACTTTGTTTTAAGTATAATTTTACTTTATAAATATGATAAATTCTGAAGGATATTTAGAATTTCCAGACCCTCCATATGATAATTTAGAAATCTGCCACCGTTGTGGTAGAATAGGGCTTAATAATGAGGGTTCATATAAACAATGTATTTTCTGTGATTTAATTTTAATTAATGATAATAAAAAATATAGAAAAATATATAACTCTTTTAAATTAGAACCAAAAATGAATTACTTTACCAGATTAATAAGAGAGATGAATGTTAAGTATTATGGTGATAATTCACCATTTCTTACAAGGGAAGAGACTATTTGTATTGAGGAAATGTATAAGGGTTTAATGATATTTATTATTCAAAATAATTTTAATGGAAATGTTAATACAAGATACTATATAAACAAAATAATGGATTATTTTGAAATTAAACCTGAACTCAGGATAAAATATAGAGTTTCTCAAAAAACTCAAAAAAAGTTAGATGACTTGTTTTCCAAATATATAAATGAATGATTTTTTACCCGTTTGGGAAAATAAGATAAAATTTAATAACCATAAAAATCTTCCAAATTCATTGAGATGTCTAATAGTTGGTTCAAGCAGATGTGGAAAAACCTGTTTACTTTTAAAGATGCTCCTTAGTCCTAATTTTTTAGATTATGATAATTTAATAATTTTTACAAAGTCAAGTTTTCAACCTGAGTATCAACTACTCTCACAGGGTTTTAATGCGGGTCTTAAAAAGGAAGACATTATCGATTTATTTAAACTTCAAAACAAACTAAATGATTATAATATTGATGATATAATACAATTATTTTGTGATACACAGAAATCAAAATCAAAACCAAAACCCATAACTTGTATTCTCAGTGATAATACGGATGATATACCTTCACCTCAAGATTTAGATAAATCAAAAAAGAACCTCGTTATCTTTGATGATTGTGTTAATGAGAGAAACCAAACAGTAATGGATAGCTACTATACAAGAGGGAGACATTCTTCTTGTAATTGTATTTATCTTAGTCAGTCATATTTTCAACTCCCTCGGCGCTCAATAAGAAACAATGCTAATACTTTTATTTTATTTAAGTTAAATTCAATAGATACAAATAACTTTTGGAGAGATAATTGTTCTACATTATGTAGTAAGAAGGAATTTGAAAATAATATGAAACACACGATTGGAAAATATAAATATATTGTTGTGAAACAAGATGAGATACTAAATTATATTTTTCAATAAATAAATACAGAAAATGAATACCGAAGAAAGAGTAAGAAAGTTTAAAGAACATCAAGAGTTGGTTTCAAAAGTTGTAAAGCAACAGGAAGACATAAAGAAGAAAAGGAGACAGAAACTAACTGGTGAAGAAGCCTTTGAAAGAAAACGAGAGAAATTTTTTAAACCACTTTTAAAAACTCAACAAACGATTTCACCTGCAGTTCCCATGGTAGAATTTACTCCGAAAAAATTTCAAATGCTCAAAGATTTTAGTCAAATGACAGAGCAAGAACTTGGAGAATTAGAATATGATGATGAAGGATTATTTCGGCATCTTGAGAAGGTAAATAAACTTTCCAAATTATATTGTAGAAGCTCTGCAAAACAATGAATATTTGAAGGGTTCAAAAACCAGAGCAGGTCTCATTCCAACAGAAGAACCAGCACAGTTCCATCTTGTGAAAGAAAAGTTATTGATATTTAATGATAAATTGGTGTTCTTAAGTTCTGACCAACCAAATGTTGAATTAACCCCAAGATTAATGTTTCTTCTAACAAAAGATGGACATGCTAATTCACCTTATTTTGATGAACCGCTTGATATGGAAAGAGATGAAGATAGAGAGTATATTGAGTTGCTAAATGCACTTGATTATGGAGTTTCTGTTGCTGGTAAAAGTAAGAAGAATGAGAAGGAGAAACATATTATTGATGCTTTAAGTAAGCTTGGTTCGGGTGTTAGTTTTCTTCCAAATGACCCATCACAATTAGTTAATAGGTTATTATTGTTGTTAGGTAGTAAGAAGGCTGGAAACAACAATTGTTTTAATGAAGCATCCGCCATTTTAGATCAGTTGATGAATATGAAAATAATTAATAAATGTCAATACAAAGATATTTTATTAGATATTAAATAAAATGAGAAGCACAATTCTTAGTTTTAATTTCACGAGTGATTACACAGCTTCATTCCCTTACCCACTACAACTTGACCCCACAAAAGAATATGAGGCTTCTTTGTTGTCAATGGAGACTTACAATACCCTTTTTAATATCACAGAGAAAAACAACAAGTTTAGTTATAATCCAGGAAGTGGATATAAAACTATAACCATTTCACCCGGTGCTTACGAGATTTCTCAAATATCTTCAGAAGTCTCTCGCCTTATGAAAGAAAAAGGTGATGAACCAAAAAATATTGCAATAGATATTCAAAAACACACTTCAAAATCAACTATTAAACTTAAAAATAATTATAAAGTTGATTTCACGATTGAAAATTCGTTCAGAGAGCTATTGGGTTTCTCTTCTAAAAAGATTGAAACTAACGGGACGTCTTACAGTGATAATGTCATTCAAATATCCTCCGGTATAAATTCAGTATTAATTCATTGTGATTTGATTGATGGTGCTTATAACGATGGAATAAGAACAAATACAATATTTTCATTCAGCGCATACTCAACCCCGATTGGTTATAAATTTAATATGGAACCAAAAAAATCTTGTCTATTTACCTGTGTCAGGAAAAACCATACACAGAGTAAATTTTAGGATAACCGACCAAGATAATCATATGATATCCTTTAATGATGAAATTATATCCATCAGAATTCACCTACGTGAAGTTTTTCAATAAATAAATAATAGTTATTGTGAGAAAACACGAGTTGGGAAAATATAAAATAATTACAGGGGATGGGATGTTCCTTTCACCATACTATAAGGGTGAAGGTATGTTTCTTGGTAGAGGATACTATAAACCAAAGAGACAACGGGGTGTGGGACATCAATTTAGAAATAAAGGAGATGGGATAATTGATACTCTAATGGGTATTGGTTCAACCATCCTTAAACATAAAGACCTAATTGGTTCAACTGCTTCAGCCGTGGGCTCAGTTGCGGGTGCTATAAAGAGTATAAAAGATGCTCAAAAGGAGTCTCATAAATTACAAGCAATCAAAGAAATTAAAAAAGGTAAAACTCAACTATCTTCACAAGAATTTCGCTCCTTCACGAGCCTCGATCTTGTATACAAAAAGAAAAAAAACAAACAAAAAAAAAGAACGACAAAAAATCATTAAAATACTTGGGTCAGGGTTTCAACGATTTTAATGCTATATAAATACAAGTATGGAAGCGATTGATAGTATCTATGATTTGGATGATACGATTATCATTTCAAACTCTACTAAAAAGGAAGACTATTTTAAGGTAAATGCTATAACAGGAACAGACTGGAATTCAAATGGAACAAAAAGTTTTGAAATAAATAATCAACAAACTTACTTGAATATAGCTGATAGTTTCTTGCTGTGTAAATTTAAATTCACTAAGGCTGCGAATAATACTAATGCTACACTCGTAAATGATTTCTTCTGGAAAATGTTTGATAGTGTCCACCTGTATATTGGAACACAAGAGGTTGAAGCGGTTGATTATGTCTCTGCTATATCTGAAATGATGAAATTTACACTATATTCGTTTTGTGATAGAATGGGTAAGGGAGCTGTTGAAGCTTTTATTCCTGATATGTCAACGGGAACAAATGCTGACCCTGGTTATAGTCAAAGGAAGTCAATGTATAATGATGATACAAAAGCAGAGAATAGTTTTACCGTAGCAGTACCTCTGAAAGGTATATTTGGATTTTGTGATTATGATAAAGTTTTGTATGGTCTTAAAATTAGATTTCAACTACAAAGGAATGATAATGTAAATAGGTTGCTTTTTGGGGCTGAAAATGCTTTTGGCGACAATAATAAATTTGTTATTAATGATTTGTGTTGGTATATTAGTGAATATACTCCTAATCTTAAAACGGAAGAGATGTTAAATAGAAACCGCTAAATGTATCATACCTTAAAAGAAGATGTCAACACGTTAAACTGGACCACACTACCTACACTTGGAATTTGGGTGTTCTTGAAGGAAAGCCACGATACCTATGGCTCATTTTTAAGAAACCAGATGGAGAGGAGGGTACTGATAAGAATAATGCGCTGAGTGATAATGCTAAGGTGAAACAACTTCGGGTTTCTCTTGATGGAACATTTTATCCGCGAGATAGATTGGAAATTGATTGGGAAAAAAATGATTATGCGGAAGCCTACAAGTCTTACCAAAAGGTGTGTGAAAGCAACGGTAATAATGAACCTATTTTGGATATGGTTGCGTTTCAAAAACTTTATACAATCTACGCAATTGACCTGAGTTCTCAAAAGGAAACTATAAAGTCTAATAGAGTGGATACTTCTCTATACATTGAAAGAGGAGAGAATGAAGAAGTTGATGCTTATTGTTTGCTTTTGGAGGAAACAGAATTACAGATTAATACAGATAATGGTGTTATGATTAATATCACATAGGTTTTTTCTCATAAATAAATGAGTAGGAAAGAACTGGTATATGTTAATCAAATCAATCTTAATAAATTAACATCTTGTATTCAAAATCAAAAGCCTTGTATTATTAACGTTAATACAATTCAAAGAAAAGGAGCAGTAAGAATTGATGTTTTACTCACAAGAGAGCAGGTAAAAACACTAAATGATGCTGGTTCACTTAAAATTAAAATGACAAAACCTATGTTAAAGAAATATTCAATACAAGAGGGAGGATTTCTCCCGTTTCTAATTCCTTTATTTGCTGGTTTAAGTGCGGCGGGAGCATTGACTGGTGGTATTTCAGCAGCGGTAAAAACTGCTAACGAAAGGAAGGCACAACTAAAAGCTCAAAAAGAATTGGAAAGACATAACAAGGAGTTGGAGAAACAAATTAGTGGAAGTGGTGTAATTGTGGATTTTGCTCAAAAACTTGAAAGTCTACCTGATAAAGCTAGATTGTTAGTTGGAGATATGCTTTCCTCTATCGCTCAAGCGGGTGTTAAACTAACTAAAAGGGGTAATGGGTTATATCTTTCTCATAAATAAATGGATAAATGGTTTAAACAATTTGGAAAGAATACAACGTCAAATATAGAATTTACAAAATATTTTTTAAAACTAAAAATTGATAATGTGGTTATTTGTATGAGAGATGAATTTAAAAAGTTGTCCAAGAATACAATGAATATTATTATGAATTTAGACACACAGAATGGTTCTCATTGGGTTTGTATTCATAATAGTCAGGATAAATATTATTTTGAGAGTTATGGTATGCCACCGCCTGTTGAAGTAATACAATTCTTACAGAATGGTGTTTATCAAACATTTCAAGTTCAAGAAATTAATTCTAAATGTTGTGGTCAATTATGTTTATATGTATTATTTCAACTCAACAATAATGAAAATTTTTATGATATCATTTTTAATCTAATATAAATGACTTATGTTGGAAAAGATGGTTCTATCTTTGGAAAATCCTCTCAGGATATTGATTTATCAAATTATTATACAAAGGCACAGGCTGAACGACAAAAATATAGTATAAGTAAAAATATTAATATGAAGAATACTTATAAATTAATCAATTATCCAAACCCTACAGATGCGAATGACTTAATTAGATTCAGTGATTTATCACAATATATATATATTTTAAATAAAACAGCACGTTTTGTTAAACAAGTAAAATTTACAACCACAACACCCGGTTATACTGACCATACACCTTTCCTCATTCAATTTAACTATCTGCTTACAATTGAATTTTATAAAGAAGGACATATAGTTAATATGCGAATCAATAAATGGGGGTATGATATGCTTGATTGAGGGTATATTGGTATTTTTCAATAAACTTAGAAGACCTGCATGATTTGAATCAGTCTCGTAAAGAAGAATATTATCCACTTGGTGAGGATAAGGATTTATGTGGAAGTACAATTAGTAAACAACAAATACATGATTTTAAGAAAAGAAAAATATATGATAGTATAGCGATGGTTAACATGACAAAGAAGGAAGGTAATGAGATAAGGATAGAAAGCCGAGGAATACAAACCGATTTGGTAGTGGGAAGATGGGGTGGTATTACCTGTTATAATATTAATCTCACATATATTTCTGATACATAAATGGCAGGAAAAAGACTGCAAGAGAATTATAATTTTTGTATTCAGGGATACCTACAAGAAAAGGGTGCTCGGTATTACATACCTTATGATTTGGAGCATATACATGGAAATTTTGTCATTAAAAACTGGCCTTATACTGATATTGCTAAACCCACAAATAGAGACTTGTTTAAAATATTCAATAAAAATGAACTTCTCAAAGTTATGAAATATAAAACTCTTTTAGAAATCGTCAACAAATCTTATTGGTATCCTATTATGAGAAAAATAATTATAGATACAAGAATATCTCAAAATCCAGATGAGTATATGTATAATATTCTTTGGGGCTCAAGCTCAAGGGTAGCAAGGGATGAGGAAGGAGTTGAAGAAGAGAAGGAGGAAGGAGTTGAAGAAGAGAAGGAGGAAAGAGAGAAGGAGGAGAAGGAGGAAAGGGAGAAGGAGGAGAAGGAGGAAAGGGAGAAGGAGGAGAGGGAGAAAAAGGAGAAGGAGGAGAAGGATGAAAGGGAGAAAAAGGAGAAGGAGGAGAGGGAGGAAAGGGAGAAAAAGGAGGAGGAGGAGAGGGAGGAAAGAGAGAGGGGGGAAAAATATAAAAATATGACCATTCCTGAGATTAATGAAAGATTGAAGTTATTACGGCAAATAAATCAATCTCAACGCACCGAAGAGGAAAATAAAGAACTAATGACTCTTATGAAGATATTGGTTTTTTAATTTGCTATAATAAATTCAGAGAGCAGATATACAACATATAGTTGATGATGTTGGTGTTATTGACTTTAGTTAGTTTTATTTGTAAATAAATGGAGGAGAGAGTGAAGGCATTCCTAAGGATTCTTTATGTTTTAAAAATCAAGATAGAAATGTATATGTTGAAAACCCAAAAGGCTTTGGCACTATGTAGGACTTTTTCTCATAAATAAATATGAGTTATTGTCTCAAATGTAAAAAGAAAACTAAATCTAAAAATATCTCCTTTGTTAAAGCTAAAAATAACAGAGTTTATCAAAAAGGAATATGTCAAGTGTGTGGCTCTAAAAAGTGCCAATTCATCTCTCCTAAAAGTGGAGGAGACATACAAAAGTTTTTGTCAGGAAGTAAATTTACAACAACTGGAATTCCAGGGGAACTACATCTACCTGGATATTCTTTCTGTGGTCCTGGAACAAACCTGGATAAAAGATTAGATGAGGCTGACAATCCTAAACCTTGGTCTAAACCTACAAATAGGGTTGACGAAGTGTGTATGAAGCATGATATTGCTTATGGGAAAACCACTACGTTGACTGAAAAACATAAAGCCGACAGAGAAATGTTGTATAATTTGTCTTTGATACAAAATCCAACGTTGAGAGAGAAAGTTGATAGGTTTATTGTGAGAAATTTGATAAATGCTAAATTGAAACTTGGCCTTGGTTATTCACCCTCAAAAAACTATTAGGCTCTAATGATGTCATCAAGACTGAGGAGCTTTTGGCTGATGAATTACATAAACCTAAAATAACAAAGTTTACAAGAAGGAAAGTTTATTCAAAAGACACAGACCACATCTGGTCCGCTGATTGAATTGAATTGAATAATGATAGGGGATACAAGTATGCTTTAACCGTTATTGATTTGAGGAGTAGATATGCCTGGGTTGTTCCTTTAAAAAATAAAAAGGGTGATACTTTAATGTTAGCCTTCCAACAAATATTTAATAAAAGTAAAAGGAAACCAAAGAAATTATGGACTGATGAGGGAACAGAGTTCTATAACAAAATATTTATGAAATTTCTAAAGGGGGAGGGTATTCAATTATACAGCACCTTTAATGAAGGAAAAGCAGTTGTTATTGAGCGTTTTAATCGTACTTTAAAAGAGAAATTATATAAAAAATTCACACAACTCGATTCTCAACAATGGGTGTATTTTATTCAGGATATTGTAGATAATTACAATAATACAGTTCATTCATCAACAAAATCAAAACCATCGGAAACATTTACAAAATTAGAATATGAAAAGGAGATTAATTTGAGAAAGCCCAAGTTCAAAGTTGGTGATATTGTAAGAATATACAGATGGAAAAGTCATTTTGAGAAAGGTTATACAAAGAGATGGACTAATGAATTATTCCAAATCGTTGATGTAATGGATACTATGCCTTGGACTTACAAATTATATGATATGAATTGGGAAGAAATCTTGGGTTCATTTTACTCACAAGAATTACAAAAAACAAAACTGATAATTCATTAAACAACAACCATCCATACTTTCATCCACCCAGATTAGCTAATTTAATTAGTAGTAATAAAAAAAATTAAATAAATAAATAAAAATCATAAGCCACACCCACACAGACCCCACCCACAAACCCCGCCCACACAGACCCTGCCCACAGACTCCGCCCACACACACCACACCCACACAGACCCCGCCCACACAGACCACACCCACACAGACCACACCCACACAGACCACACCCACACAGACCCCGCCCACACAGACCACGCCCACACAGACCCTGCCCACACAAATCCCGCCCACACAGACCACACCCACACAGACCACACCCACACAGACTACACCCATCATCCCCCACCCCCTGTGCGCCCCCACCCTTGATCCCCCCTCATCCCACCCCCACCTTCCCCACACACACAAGGGGAGGGGAGGGGTGGGATGAGGGGGGATCAAGGGTGGGGGTGCACCTTCCCATCTTTTTTCCTTTATTCTCTTTTTGTAATTAAGAATTAAATAATTCTGGACAAAGCAAATAAAATCAAAATTATTAAATAACATTAAAAACATAAAAATTATAATAAAACATTTTTCACAAGGTATAAATTCAGTTTCTTTCATAAATTCAGTTTCTTCCAAGGTATCATGTGGTATAAATACAGTTTCTTCCAGGGCAGTCCAACAGAATGTTGTCTCCCATGTTGGCTTCACCAATTCCTTCACAACTATTGGCTGCTTGACCAAGGGTGATTCAAATTGCATTGGTTGTGTCTGCAAGGCACAAAAGGGATGTTAAATTAAATTCACCAAACACAGTATTTGCCTGCCGTGCCATCCCGAGCCACGCGAGGGCAGTCTAAGACCATAAATGAGAAACTCCATTTATACCACACACATTGTAAGATGGAAATTTTTAACTCACATGGGCAGGGAATGAGTTGAATTCAGTTTCTTCCAAGGCAGTCCAACAGAATGTTGTCTCCCATGTTGGCTTCACCAATTCCTTCACAACTATTGGCTGCTTGGCCAAGGGTGATACAAATTGCATTGGTTGTGTCTGCAAGGCACAAAAGGGATGTTAAATTAAATTCACCAAACACAGTATTTGCCTGCCGTGCCATCCCGAGCCACGTGAGGGCAGTCTAAGACCATAAATGAGAAACTCCATTTATACCACACACATTGTAAGATGGAAATTTTAAACTCACATGGGCAGGGAATGAGTTTAATTCAGTTTCTTCCAAGGCAGTCCTCCGGTCGTGATCGTCGAGGTTGTGAAATCCCTGGGTTTCATCAAACTTCATGTTGCTTGGCTGGTTTTTCATGCTGGAATAAAACAAACAGTTAGTTAAAGGAAATAACACACAGCTCACTTTGCCACCAGTCCTTTAACACACAGTTATTCAACCACCAGCTTTGATAAAAAGGAGAAAATTAATGGATTGAAGTTTGTGAATAATTAATTATATCTCTTACCTCTCGCATAAAATTTCAAACAAGGTGTTTAATTCGTTGTCAGTCATTGGTTCTGTTGTTGAGACAACCTTGGAGAATATGAACGGGTGAGAGAGGCTTTCTAAACACTCAACCATCTCATTATGAAGACCCCTGCGAACTTCAGTGAATTCTGTAAGAGTTTCATTCAAATCCTCCCTTTGTTGGTGATAATCATTGGCTTCATTTTCAACATCAATCACCAGCTTTGATAAAGATAGACTGCAAAAGAGAAAAAACAATAATTATTGAGAGGCTGTTAATGATGTTCCATATAAGACAATGAATAATTAATCGTGAGAACAAAAAAACTTACCTGTCTTCTGATAAAGCTTCATCCTCCATCCTCCAGAGAAACATAACGTGTGTTTAAAAAAGCAAGTGTGGTTAGAGCCTTTATAGGCAAGGCTGAGTCATTGGCAAGGCTGAGTCATTTCCTGTGCCACGTTGGCAACTGGCTCAACAAAAGATGATGCAATGTTTCGCCATAAATGATAGAACCAAGTATGGCCAGTGGTTAGAGCCTTTAAAGGCAAGGCTGAGTCATTGGCAAGGCTGAGTCATTTCCTGTGCCACGTTGGCAACTGGCTCAACAAAAGATGATGCCATAAATGATAGAACCAAGCATGAGCCTGACTAAAGAGTGGAGGTGAGAAGGATTATAGGTTCATAAGGTGAGAAGCATTATAGGTTCATAAGGCGAGAAGGATTATAGGTTCATAAGGTGAGAAGGATTATAGGTTCATAGAGGGAGAAATAGAGGTGTTTATGGTTTTTGAAAAAGACAGGGGGGTAAATGACATTAGATAGGGATTTCCCATGTTAAACGGAGGTGTCCCAGAAGCAACATTTATCACCTACTCATAACTTTGTAAAAATGATCGAATATGTAAATTTATGCACGGCTGATGCTGGTTTTCAACCTTGATCTGAGGTATGCTGAGACACATGTGTGTCACGCCTCGCCTCGTTTGATAAGCCCACAAGGTCGCTCCGTGGAGCAACCTGCACGTGTTGCACTGTGTGAATTATAGGTTCATGCTTTAAAACGTCATAACTCTGAAACCATGTGATGCATGACGTCATGCTCGCTGACTTTTTTTTCGTCATGGGTATGCGATTGTGCCTGCAAAGTTTGGCCTCAATCTGTTCAGCCGTTGCAGAGAAAAAGGGGTTTTCATGTTTTCACGAAAAACAATATGGCGGCCGAACCACGTGACCTGTGATGTCATAATTACCATTAAGATATTCTCCCGACCGAGTCCCCCCTACGGTGAAAATTTGATCTCAATCGGTCCTATTATTGCAGAGATTGTTTTTTAAAGGAAATTAAAACTTAAAATGGCACCAAGTTAAGGATCATCAGAAATATCAGAATTCCAAAAGTTCAAAGTGCCATAACTTTGTCAAAAATAATCGATACGTCTTGAAGTTCGAACTTGATCTGGAACTTATCATGAGGAAACCATATGCCAAGTTTGAAATCATTAGCATTAAGAGTTTGGAAAAAAAAGTCCAGAAAACTGTTCTTTGTGTGACGGACTGACAGACGGACAGACGGACAGACTGACAGACTGACAGACAGACGGACAGACGGAGCGACGGCGTGTAAACCTATAGTCCCCTCCGGTGTACACCGGTAGGGGACTAATAAGATACAGTACAAGTCATTGATTATTGGGATTATTGCTCACATGCCCAGCAAGGATCAGGACATCACTTGCGTTATTGAAGGTTGTTCGAATTCTAAACTGAGGATGGAGGTTCCTTGAGGATGAGCGATGAGGATGAGCCAGCTTTATGACAAACAAGATGGACGATACAACCATGGAAACGGATCAACCGTTCGGAATCCAATATAAAAGCTACCAGGTAATCGGGTGTATTTTCCTTTTCATCATTGCCAGAGTTCTCAAGTTTCATTTTATCCTTTCACAACACTCACAAACATTATTCTGTGTATAACTGAGAATGAGGAAAAGAGACGATCAGGGTTGAGAGCCGCACTCTTTATAAAGTCCTGATAAAGATCCGCAGGTTCCAAACCACTGTTCTGACAAGTTATGGCACCTGAAACAAGACCAAAAGTCAAACAGCGGTGCAGACGGGCTTGTAAAATATTATGAACCACAAACACATATGTTTAGCTTTTTAAACAGTCGCTAATGTCGTGTATAACATTAAACAAAGAAATTTGGAGGATCCCGACATCCGTGAGGGAGGTTTTCTTACAGAACTGTGGGAAGATCTACTGTACTCTAGATTATACCCCACAAGGTTTGGGTAAATAACATGACCGTCCTGGCGCTAATGTGGCGTTTTTCGAAGCGAACTTTTGAAACTCGCTCCTGCTGTTTAACACGAAACTGAAAGGGAGAAGCCCGGGTTGTGCTCATTTACCAAGCAGCTAGCTAGCACTTGCCAAGCCAGCCGTTCCTTAACGGTTTTGAATGGAGGGCTTGCTCGAATGCTTAAACCGCTTGGCGATCTCTCCACAAGAAACTTGGTAAATGAACACACACCCAATGTTCTTGAGACCCGACCATAGATCGACTGTAATCTATATACCCCATAAGACGAATGACTCTTCCTGCCACTCCCGTCGTGAGCGGGTGTCGGCCAACTAATAAATTAAAATGTCGGTCGGTGGAGTCAGCCGTCATCATGACATCATAGACGTAATGACGTAACAGACATAAAACTGATAGAACGGCATTTAAACTTCCAGTACGTTTGCAGTCGCGACAAAGGGATGAGTGTTATGAATAGATTTACTATAATATTAGCGTTACGTTAACATTATTTCGAAAATGATTTTACCATTAAAAAACCAAGGCTACTTCCCTACTTCCTCGGTTATTATTATGAGTGCTGAACACCACTCATCATTGATCATGAACCACACACCGCTTCAATCCATTAACCTTTCTTTCACGACATCGGGATTAAAGTATGATGGTTATATTTTCTATATTATTATGACGAAAACGATACAACTGAAACGACACACTACTGTATGAGGAAACCTGGGCTAATTTGTCCGAAGCGGTCCGAAGGTGAAGCATAACGCCTGAGGCCTATACGTACCATACCGTTTTGTTGGAAGAGCCGAAACGCCGATGCTTTCGTTATCTGATGGTCATTTTAACAATCGGTTTGTTTGTGGTTCACACTGAATGAAAAACGTCAAGGTAGAGCATGGCGATTGTGACATATCACAGGTTCGACAATAAGTTCGGCCTGAACGGCATATAAATCAAAATGGCGGCATGTGGAGAGTCAGCCGCCATACCGCCGTAATAACATCAGACGTAATTACATCACCCTGTCATGTGAAGTGACCAGATCCTCAGCTCTGATTGGTATAAGTTTGAGGGGACACACATACGGACGGACAAACTGCACGAGACGGCTTCGACCGATAGGCGACACGTTAAAAACATTAAATTATATATTACGCCCGTCCGTCAGTCCGTCAGTCCGGCAGCAGACTTAAAATCGACACAATAAGAGAACCTTCTGTGTGTGTGTGTCTGTCTGTCTGTCTGTCTGTCAGTGTGTTTGTCTGTATTTGTATGTGTGTGTGTATATGTCTTTGTGTGGATGTGCATCTGTCTGTGTGTGTATGTTTGTGTATATGTGTGTGTGTGTGTGTGTGTGTGTGTGTGTGTCAGTGTTTTTGTCTGTATGTGTATGTGTGTGTGTGTGTGTGTGTGTGTGTGTGTGTGTGTGTGTGTGTGTGTGTGTGTGGATGTGCCTCTGTGTGTGTGTGTATGTATGTGTTTGTGTGCGTGTGTGTGTGTGTGTGTGTGTCTGTCTGTGTGTGGATGTGCATCTGTCTGTGTGTGTGTCTGTCTGTGTGTGTGTGTGTGTGTGCGTGTGTGTGTGTCTGTCTGTCTGTGTGTATATGTGCGTGTGTGTCTGTCTGTGTATGTATGTGCGTGTGTGTGTGTCTGTCTGTGTGTGTATGTGCGTGTGTGTGTGTCTGTCTGTGTGTGTGTGTGTGTGTGTGTGTGTCTGTGTGTGGATGTGCGTCAGTCTGTGTGTGTGTATGTGTGTGTGTGCATGTGCGTGTGTGTGTGTGTGTCTGTGTTGCTATTTTTCTCAGAGATGGCTGAACGGATCTTCGTCAAACTTTCAGAGGTTCATCCGTGAGTGCCGGAGAGTGTTTTAAGGGGGAATTAATTTTGGAAAAAAAAGTTAGTTCTACTTGGAATTTTTTGAAATCACTTTATCGTACCTGAGCCTTTGTATAACTGTATAAAAGGTGATATGAAATTGTCCCTAATTGGTGTGCATGTGTGTAATATATTAAATGAAAAATTTCCCTTCTTAGGTGCAGGTCGAGAAGTGTTTTATGCACCTGCAAAAAAATAGAAAAAAAATCAAATATATTTCTTTAAAACGCCAAAAGGATTAGAACATGACCGGGCAACGTCGGGTATTCCTGCTAGTTTATAAAAAAATAAAGGATTATAATATAAAGTAGTTGATACTTTTGCGTCAGTGCACGTTGCGTCTTCGAGGCACCTGCGTCGTTACCCAGCAACGACGTAAACAAATTGACGTCGTAAACATTTACAGTTGGCACACTTCGCCGACGCTTTTTGGACACCTCCTCAAAGACAAGCGAGACGTATGGAGGAGGAAAATAACGGCGGAGAACGGCAAAGTCTAACCTCGGTGGTGGAAAGGAATCTGAGTTCGACAGAGGGAGATAAACGGCAGGTGCATTTAATTGTACAGGTCAGTATCGTTGTCATGTGCCTTTTTCTCAGAGATGGTTTCTGTCTGGCCACGTTCCCATAAAGCCTAGACCTGTGAGGTGCTGCAGGGACTGTTGTCTTTCCGGTAGGTTCTCCCATCCCAGCCAAGCAACTCTGTAGTTCTGTCAGAATGGCCATTGGGTTCTGCGGGAGTAATGCATTCGATCGTGTCCGTCCGTGTGTGTGTGTGCGTGTGTGTGTGTGTTTGTGTGTGTGTGTGCGCGTATGTGTGTTCGTGTGTTCGTGGGTTTGTGTACAAGATATCTGGAAAAGTTCTGAACGGATTTGGATGAAGGTTGGTGGGATGATTGCCCTTGGGATAGGGAAGAATTGATTAGTTTTTGGTGAAGCTCAGGATGTTATTCCTGATCCAGGAATTTTTTGAAGGATTTTTTTACCATTGGAAGATCGGGCTCCAACTTGACCCACGGCGGGAGTATGCGCTCTACTGAGTGGCGTTCTAGTTTTATTTTGTGTACAAGATCGAGGCTCGTGTAAAAGCTAACATTAGTCACATAAAAACAAACAGACACAAAAAACATATGATCAAGGGAGCGGGAGACGAGATGGGCAGAGAGAGGGAAGAACACAAGTGCAACAGGAGAGAACAGGGACATCGGGAGATCTATGGGAGGGAGAGGGCTTGGGGGGAGGGGGCTTGGGGGGAGGGGGTGGGAGAGGTTAAAAAAATCCACATGGACACTGCTAGGACTTCCAAGAAAGAAGTCGGTCTTTCAAAAAAGTGGATCTGGGGTGAATTAACGAAGGTAGAAAAGATCTAGGTTTTGGATGAGGGAAGATAAGAGATGGCGGTGAACAGATGTTTTAAAGACCTGGAGGGAGGAGGAGGACCAAGGTCCTTCTTGCCCAGTTGCTCAGTTTGGTTGGACGCCTCGCTCTAGGAAGAGTCAGGGTAGTTCCATATTTTTTCCATTAAGTAATGATGTAGCTTACCATGCTCTTGGGAACTTTCAACACTCCAGAAATTGTTTATACCCTTCCCCAGATCTACGCCTCCTCACAATTCTATCTCGGATTGCTCCAAACGGTTCCTTGGACTTCATGGTAGAGTTCCTGCTCTGACATGCACTTTTTATATTATATTATATATTATATTATACACACATATATAATATCTAATATATATAAAGCATATTGCATTTCGACCTCTCCTGTCAACTTTCCCATCAATTTCAATCATTCTCCTTATCCCAGCAGCTGAGCAGATCGAGATGCCGCCGATTCGTGGCCAGAAAGAGCACATCAAGCGACCAATGAATGCATTCATGGTGTGGGGACGTTGTCACCGCAAGCAAATGGCCAAGGAAATGCCGGGAGCGAGCAATATCGAGGTGAGCAAGGCCCTGGGAGCAGCGTGGCGTTCCATCACGGAGCAGGAGAAACGTCCATACTATGAAGAGTCCCACAGGCTGAAACTTGAACATGATAAGATGTATCCGAGTAAGTTCTTGTTCATTAATTTCGCCACCCAAGGTGGATGGACGTTATGTTTTCACCCTGGCTGTTTGTTTGTCTGTCTGTGAACAGGATATCTCAAAACGTTGTGGACGGATTCGAACAGAATTTAACAGAGATGTAGCGCATGTCACAAGGGCGAAATGATTAGATTTTGGTGAAGATCCGGATTCGGATCCGGCTACTAGAAAATTTTAAGTAATTCTTCACCATTGGGAGATTTGGCCAAAAACGATACACTGCAGGATATCTCAAAAAGTTGTGGACGGATTTGGACGAAGCTTGGTGGACCGTTTGGGTGTCTGACAAGGACAAATAGATCCGGGCTTCTGGTTGGCCATGGAACATCTCCAAATCGTGAAATGTTTTCATTTTCATACATGAATCATGGAATGTTCCAGAAATGTTTCTCGCAGTTTCCTGAAATCTCTTGGCATATAATAATATTGTGTTCCTGGAAGAATATTTTGTAGCATTGTAAATTAATTTAGTCTCTTTGGGCCTGCATTATTGAACCTGATTTGAAGTGGAGTTTCCAGGATTCTTGTTCTTTCGATATTTTTCAACTTGTCCATGTTCATAAATTGTGCTGGAATACTTTATCATTTGCAATGTAATAAATAAGTAAATTCGCATTTCCTCGGATTTTACTTGAATTTACTATGTATCAGGTATATTTTTGGCATGTTCTATGTACGTTATATGTGATTGCACAGTGGAAACTGTTTTTCAGTCCAACAGTTTACATCGAATGATATTCCGCAGCTAATCTCTCGATCGTATCGTTTCACTTTCAGATTGGGTCTACAAACCAAGACAATCTCGCACTAAACTCTCCAAAAACATTGTCGACTATCATAACGTTGAGAAAGTGCAGGAGGATAGTCACGGTATTGATCACTCAAAGTGTGGTAAGTGAGTGTCAGATACCAGCTTGACCTCAAGGTGAATTTGTTAAATTATTTCGAGGCTTTCTCCACTGGAGTATGAGTTTGGAGATAACCTTGTATGTATACCACCACTGACCGTTTGTTGTATTTCCAAAACATTCATCCAACTTGCGATTTTTCTTCCCACAGCTCATTCAACTCCATCTCATGATAATCACATCACCTGCAACAGTGATGAAAGGGAGATATCATTACCTGTCCATCAGTTCCAATTCTATCTGACTTGCCCTACGACAAACTCATCCACGGTGTTTGCGACATCTGTGTTTCAGAGTGTCGCACAAGATAACCCATGTAGTTCTGTTCCAGTCTTGTTTCAGGACAACTTTGAAAATATTGAGAAGGGTCAATGCTCATGGCTGCAGGAACCTTCACAGCGAGTCCCTCTCGCTGTGCTGGGAAGTCCTCCACTGGAGCACGAGATAATCCCGTCGCAGTTGCAGAACCTTTTAGTTGTCCTCCAACCACAATACCATCAGGTTTATGGAGCATCTCCTGAGTGCACACATCGAGTGAATAATATAAGTCAGAACGCAGGAAACATTTTACCAACTATTCAACCCCAAGGTCAACATGGGATTGATAACATTGCACTGGACAACGATCAGCACCAGCCCAACAGGTAAGTTCACTGTAAAAACATCATAGCCTTGGACAACCTGAGGCAGGAATAAATAGCTCATTAACAACCTCTCTATTTTGTTTTCACAGTGGTACCTGCAATTTTATCCCTTGCCTTTTAAATGAAGGTGATCGACAGCATGAAATGTTGCACTTTATGAACCACAATGTCCTTCAGACAAATGAAAATACCAACCAAGAAAGCACGGCGGCACACAAATCCCACCGTGAGGCTAACCTCGCAACAGATTCTGAACTTCTAAACTCAGTCGAATTGATGGCAAGCTCTTTGCTATCTGATGTTGATTGGCACAAGTCAGCTGAACTGCCTGAAGAATATTTGCCAGCTGACTTTCAACACTTGCTGGAACTGCCTGCAATGTCTCTGCCAACCGACTCAAACGAGTCCGTGAGGCGGCCTGTGGACTGTTTCAGTTTTCCAGCTGAGCTCAACTGGTCAGCAGAACTGTCAGACCTTTTGCTATCTGAAACCACATTCATGAGTGAACTTCCAGAATGAATACTAGCTGACTGATTCCTTCGGTTGTCTTCAGGATTCGAATGCTCAGGATTCGAATTTCTTCTTGGATTTTGAATTGCTGACAAGCATCGAGACCTGTACCGAGCCTGATTTAGTTGTTTATTATATTGATGTGTGCATGCAGATTCAGCACTGCAGATTCCATGTTAACAGCTTTGAGTCCATTTGGCAATAAATAAAGTTTCTGTTTTCCAAGATTTTGACATCTCAAGTCTCTTTTGCTTCAATAAAATTGGCATAATCGGAACATTACAATCGATGGGCATTTATGGTCTTTTTGTAAAACGAGAAACAGCCGCTCCACGCGGAGGTAGCCACGGTGGGTCATTATTACCTATATTATTTTTGCCAAAAGTGGATGGAGTTTATGTTTCTCCACCTGTCTGTTTGTCTGTGAGCACGATACCTCCAAAAGTATTGGACTGATTCAGACTAAACATGGTGGATAATTTTGGTGTCTGACAAGGACGAATTGATTTGATTTTAATGAAGATCCTGATCTAGATATGAGAATATTTTAATTTTTCAAGTGATTCTTCTCCATTGAGAGATAAACCCAAAAACAATACTGAATAGAGCACGATATCTCAAAACGCTATTGACGGATTAATACAAAACTTGGTGGATGAGTTGGGTAAGTAACAAGAACAAGCCGAAGAGATTTTTGGTTCAGGTCCGGATGGTCAGCGCTCTACTGAGTGTTGTTCAAGTTGTTGTTGTATAGCCCTGGACAGTTCTCTCGAACAAGCCCACGTCATGGAGACAGCCGATCGATCTCGCCGGAGTGACCCAGCGATCCCCCACATCCAGGATGGTGTACCCTCCACCATCACGAAGTCAGGATCACGACAGAGTTAGAGACAGTCAGAGAGAGAGAGTTAGAGAGATAGAAAAGGAGAGAGAGAGAAATGGAGAGAAAGAGAGAGAAAGAGAGAGAGACTTTTTGTGCCCTTTTATTATAAAAATATAAGCCATTCCACAAAGCGGTTGTAAGCAAAGCAACCAGTTTAAAGAAACATTTCGTAAGGATCATGAATTCACCAAAAGGAGCAAAGGATATTTAAAGGAAACCAGCAAGTATAAAAATTTTACAAACCAAAGGTGAAGACACAAACAAAAACCACAAACAATTTTTAAAGGAAATGCTCATGCAAGAGCTATGAAGACATCAAGAGCAAATTAAGCATTTAATTAAATTAAGCGAAAAAATTGAGAGAGAGAGAGACTGACTGTTTCTTCCTTTTATTACAAGAGTACAAAAAATCAGTTATGTTCAGTCACAAAGAAACAAAACACAATAAAATGGTCTGAAGGAAAGGTTATTTTCAAATCATCATCATCAAGTGTGCATATGACATCATTAAAAACCCAACTTTTCTTTAAAACATGTTAAATTCTTGTTCATTTTAAAAAACCGGTACTCTAGCTTTAGTCTTGCATTTACAAGAGCCTTAAGGGTGAGCAGTACATCACATGACGAGTCAGAAGCGTTTCCCATTTTTTTCTTCCTGGATTTATAAATTGCAAACTTGGCCTGGCCAATTAAAAAATTCATTAAAACCACATTCCTAAGGGAAGACGGTCCTAAAACACCATAAATAAAAACATTGTGATTGAAGAGGGAACCAAGCTTCACAAAGCGTTCCTGAAGGAATGTAAAAAGAGGTTGCAATCGTTCACACTCCAGGTATATATGCGGTAGGGTTTCAATGGATGCACAGAAAGGGCATAGATTAGAGTTAGCAGTAGAAAACCGGTTCAGTAAAACATTATAAGGTAAAATCCAGTGTACAAGTTTCCATTGAATATCTCCAACATACTTTGGAGTAGGCAAGAGATAAAAACTTCGCCAATTGGGGCAATTGGGTGGTATTGGGGGTAAAACATCCCGCCATCGAAGCCTCGGGTGCTCAGAAAATGTTTTTGCGTATAAAATTTTAACGTACGCGTTGTACAGAGTTTTCTTTGGAAAGGCGGGAAGGGATAATGCAGTATCATCAGGGCTGTTCAGGCCAGGGGACAGATTAAGTGACGGGCTGAAAACTAGGAGTTTGGGGAAGTCACCCGCTGTTTCCTCGGGGGAAGGGCCAAGTTCCTCGCAGGTATTACGATACGTTGTGGATATCCCTTGAAGGAACCGAGAGATGATCCTGACAGATTTTATTCCGGTTTTTTGTGCCACAGCGGCAGCACTCAGCCGGCAGCTCCCAGACTCTGTCATGAGGTCTTTCACTCGCAGCAGCTTGGCATCAACAAAACGTTGAACGAGTCCCCTATTATTCAAGCTGTTTTCCAGGAAGGGGTTGTAGCATAGGGGCTCGTTCAACAACATTTCCATGTTGTATGTTGCCATTTCACGGGAAAAGGACAGGGCTTGCCAGGCGTTCATCACCCCTTGGTAAAAGGTGGGCAGCAAGGATGAATCGATTTGATGAGGGTTCATTAAGAAAAGTTCTCGGTCGTAACCCAGCTTGCATGTAAGCTGTAATATGCAGTTAGCCAGAGGCCTCCAGAGTAGGGCTTCATCTCCATATACAAGTTGGCACACGATATGAAGCCGGAAGACCATAATCCGGCTGCGGATATCAATAAGACCTTGGCCACCTTCAGCGAGTGGCAAGTATGCCACGGGGGGTTGGAGCCAGTGTTTCCCGCTCCAGAAAAAGTCGACAATGCTCTTTTGCAGTGTAATAAGAAGGCTCCCAGGCGGGTGTAGGCATATCATCTTATGCCATAGCATAGAGGCGACAAGATTGTTAATGACGAGAGTTCTTCCGCGGTACGAAAGTTGGAAAAGAAGTCCTTTCCAGCGGGCCAGTTTTGCCATTACCTTGTCTGGTAATCCCACCCAGTTCTGCTGCTCAAAGGTGTTGTCTCCGAGGAAAATACCGAGGTATTTAATGCCACTTTTCTGCCAGTTCACTCCTCCTGGTAGGACAATTGGCGGGCAATCTCCAGGTCCTATCCAAAGGGCTTCACTCTTCTTCCAGTTTACCTGGCCTGAACAAGCCTGACAATATGTTTTTAGTGCCTGAGCCACCGCAGTGACGTCAGTACTATTTTTTATGTAAATACAGACATCATCTGCATAGGCAGAGACTTTTAGCGGTGTGGTAAGAATTGATCCAGTGAAGCCAGAAATGTGCGTACGTAATTGGAGCAGAAGAGGTTCGATGGCAAGAGAGTATAAAAGTCCAGATAGCGGGCAACCTTGCCGTACTCCCCGTTGTACAGCAATGGGGCTACACAATACTTGATTAATTTTAAGAACACTGGATATATTACAATACAAAAGTTTAACGTACGAGATAAAAATAGGTCCAAACCCAAAATTCTCTAAAACTCTAAAAAGGTACATGTGGTCAATACAGTCAAAGGCTTTTCCTTGGTCAATAAAAAACAGACCAACATTCATATTAAAATTGTTACAAAACCGAATGGTATCACGGATAAGAAAGATATTATTAAAAATAGTACGTCCAGGAATACAAAAGGATTGATGTTCTCCTATTAGTACATTCATAAAAGGTTTCATTCGATTAGACAAGGCTTTGGCTAAAATTTTATAATCCGTACATAAAACAGAAATAGGACGCCAGTTCTCTATAAGTTGAGTGTCCGCTTTCTTAGGAATTAAGGTGGTGACTGCTCTCCGGCAACTCCACGGCAGTTGTCCATCCTCTAAACATTCATTCAATACCCGCAGTAGGTGAGGTCCAATGGCGTCCCAAAAAAACTGGAAAAATTCACTTGTCAGCCCATCCAGTCCAGGGGCTTTATCAGGTTCCAAGGCCTTCAAGGCAGCGGTGAGCTCAGGTAACCTAAGAGGATCCTCCAACTGCTGCTTCTGATCCTCCGCCAATGTTGGAAGGTTAGAAACAAGTTCCGATATTGCATCCTGGTTAATGTCATGCCGCATAAACCGTTGTTTAAAATGTTTCCGGGCACATTCCCTGATTCTGCCATCTTCATAAAGGAGTTCCCCATCATGGAGCAAGCGTGTAATCATTGACGAAGAGGCCCCCCTTTTAAGGCTGAAGAAGAATTTGGTTGGAGCATCAAGGTCGTGTATGTACCTCATCTTCAGGCGCAATAAAGCATTTTGTGCTCGCCTTTCGGATATGGAATTCAGTAAGGCCGTTTTTCCATGGATTTGTTGCCTCATTCCCTGGTAGCTCACACTTGCGGTTCCCTGAAGCTGTTCCTGTAATTCCAGGATTTCATCTTCAAGTAAGGTTGTGGTTTTTCTTTCCTCTTGAACACCATACGCACGATATTGTTGGCAGAACAGTCTGATGTGCGTTTTGGCATTATCCCACCATTGTCTGAGGTTGGAGAAATTCCCTTGGGAGGCAACCAGAATATTCCAAATTTCCGGAAAAATGTCCTTAAAGGTACTATCATCAAGTAAGTTGTTATTAAATTTCCAAAAAGCACTCTTGTGTTTTGGGCAGGGGGCAGAAATTTTGAGAAATGTTGCGCTGTGGTCCGAGAATCCTGATGGGCAAATTTTGGATGACAGAACGAGGCGTTCAAGTGGAGGATTAATATAAAACTTGTCCAAGCGAGCAAGTACAATATTACCCTGAATGCATCGACACCATGTGTATTGCCTGATTGATGGGTGCTGTACCCGCCATATATCTGTCAAATTCATTTGTTTTAAAAATTTGGTGAGAGGGATTGTGGAGGCAGGATGGGGCTCTGCACTGTTCCTGTCGAGTTGGGGTTGGAGGGTGCAGTTAAAATCTCCACCAATACAAACATGATTGTCTTGGTTTTTTAGGGCGTTTTGACTGTCGAGGGACGTTAGGTGTGTCCCAAGGTCATTAAAAAAAACTCGCCGAGCTACAGGCGTACTTGGGGCATAGATATTAAAAATAGTATAGAATTTTCCATAGTAGTGGAATTCTAGGGATGCTAGGGATCCCTTGTGTATTTCGTCGAATTTAAGCGATGAAGGCGAAAAGGAGGGGCTAAGAATTATTGCGACACCGCCTTTGCGGGAGTCACCGTTACTAAAGAAGGACAGGCCGGGGAAGAGCCTACACCACTCTGCGACACAGCAGTCGTTGGCATGGGTCTCTTGTAAGAGGGCAATGTCAACTTTCTTCTGTAATAAAAAATCCCTTACTTGAACTTTACGGACAGAGCTACATCCTCCGTTAATATTCAGGCTACAAATGGAAAAACTCATTACAGCTATAAGGAGGAGTGACCACCACTCAATTTTTTGATAGCAGTTCATTCTTAGCTTTTTGCAACCACTTCTTTAAACGGTGACGTTGGGAGGAATTGAAATTAAAAACGTGGGGCCGTTTTACCATCAGTTTAGCGGAATGTATAAAATCAGGTAGCTCCGGAAAAAAGGTTTCTATTACAACATTCCTTTTTCGGAATGTGTCCTTAAGAAACCTTTTTATCTCGGAGGGAGGGATTGGAGGGATTTCTTCTTCCTTAAGGCTACCACATTCACTAACAGAGTCATCTATATCAGATGGCTCAGATGGTGTGTCACACTGGTTTTCATCATTTATCTCCTCACCGTCATCACATCCCTCCACGTTATCGGATGGGGCATAGTCCATAGAGGGGGGGGACGGGGAGGGAGAGAAATGAGCCATCTTCAGGGGAGGGGGGGGGGAGGGGGGGGGTACTAATTTTTGTGGTTCAACCATATCAGTTTCTAGGTCAGTAGACAAGGGCGAGGATTCATCCACATCTATGTCCTCCAATACCGAGAAACGATTTTCTGTGACGAGGGACAAATCTAGGCCAGAGAGGAGGGGCTGTCGGTTTTCAGTTGTAGGTTTTTTAAAGAGGTGACCGTTTTCATCTGTTGTTTGCAGATGTCTTTTTCCTTTTGGGCAGACTAATTGAAACTCGTCCTGGTTAGTGGGAAGAGATTGCAAGGGTTTGGGGGGAGGGGGGGGGGGGGGGAGGGAGGACGTGATCATCGGGAGGGGGATCCCATCGGCTACCACGGCGGGAGAGGTAGGATCAGTTATAGCAGGCAACAAGCTGTGATTGGACGATGTCGCCTGGGGGGTGAGATCTATAGTTAACAGGAGATGGCTGCAATTAGATCCTTCAGTAGAGGGAGGGGCCCCTGTTTCAAGGGGAGGGGAGGGGGGTACGGCGGGGGGGTTTGGATTGGTGGTAAGAGGGCTTGGGTCGGTGGTGGACAGATTGGGATCAGTGGTGGTAAGGCTTGGGTCGATGGTGGGAAGGTTCGGGTCGGTGGTGGGAGGGCTTGGTTCGGCGGCGGGAGGGCTTGGTTCGGTGGTGGGAAGGTTTGGTTCGGTGGTGGGAAGGCTTGGGTCGGTGGTGGGAGGGCTTGGGTCAGTGGTGGGAGGGTTTGGACCGGTGGTGGGAAGGTGGGGGGGTTGCTTATTCCCGGTTCGGAGGGGAGGTTGCACTTGTGGAGAATTCTCTTTTCGGGGGCAGTCATGCTTAACATGCCCAAATTGTCCGCAGCCAAAACATTTTAGAACGTTGGTGGACACGTACACTGTATATTCGTTCTGTTGATGTTTTAATTTTATTATAAGGTTTAAATCCTTCTGGGAATTTTTTAAAATCATAAACACTTGCCGTCGGAATGAAACCACGTGCCTTAAATCGTTGTTTCGTGACCCGAAGGGAATCATGGAGATACGAGACACGATGGTACCGTATCGGGACAACTCTTTAATTAGTACATCGTCGGATACAAATGGGGGGCAATTTGATATCACGACTTTTATCGCTGGGCTATCTAGTGGGGAAATCATTACAAATAAATCTGGATCGATTGTCAAACCCTGTTCGACAATTTGTGGGACACAATCCACGTCGGACAAAAAAATAACGATCCGCTTGTTCATCCGCGAAGCGGCAACAACCTTGTCGATCCCGACAACACGACCGGTTGCGAGGACAACGTCCTCGACACTAACCTCACGTTCCGGAGGTACACAAAAGAACCCGTGCTTACGGGTCAGGCTCTGAAAGGCCGTAAATCGAGATAGTGCAGCTGCCATGCTGGTTGCTGGAACAGCTGCACTTACAACCCCTCCCCAACTCGGGGAGGGTGAATATATAATACAATCTTCCCTACCCGAACTCCGGGAATGGGAAACAATCAGACCTCTCCGATTTCCCTAACTTCGGAAAAGGGAGGCAACAAAACAAACTGAAGGAAGGATAAACGAAAGGAAAAAAAGGAAATAGAGGTTTAAGATGAAGGAGCAAACACCGATCGGGCGACGCCCAAAAACGGCGAACCCTTACCAGCGATCACCCTGTGCTCTCCGGCTCTCTCTCCCGTCTCAACGTATATGGGAATCACCAGGAAGACTCCACGAACAGGTACAAGGACACAGAGGGGGGAAACGGGGGGAATGGAGCAACAACACAGAGCACTCACAGGCCTCCACGACAGTACAACGAGAGAGAGAGAGAGAGAGAGAGAGACAGAGAGACTTGACTTTTGTGTCCTTTTATTATAAACAATGTAAAGCCATTTCACAAGCAGTTGTAAAAAAAAATAAAGCAACCAGTTTAAAGAAATTGCATAAGGATCATGAAGACACCACAAAAAGAGCAAAGGGTATTTAAAAGAAACCAGCAAATATACAAAAAATATATATTTTACAAACCAAAGGGGAAGACACAAACAAAACCACAACCAATTTTAAAGGAAATGCTCATGCAAGAGCTATAAATACATCAAGAGCAAATTAAGCGAAAAACTAAGAGAGAGAGAGAGAGAAATGTATTCAAGGACACAGGAAGAAACATATATGCAATGCAATCAGTTCCAAAGAAAAAAAGTCAAATCAATCAGGAATTATAAAGTAATTACCACTTTTGAATCATCGACTGAGCACAGAACATTGCCAATACACCACTTTCTCTCAAAAAGTTGGACGTTTCCATTACTGACAAAGAAATCAAATTCTAGCTTGAGTCGTGTTGAGACAAACCCTTTAAAAATAGAAATAGCATCAGAGCCATAGCCGTTATCTATTTTAATTTTCCGAGATTTATATATCGCATATTTTGCAACAGCAACCAAAAAATTGAGAAGAACACCCACATCTCTACATGTGGGCCTGAAAGACACACCAAATATAAACATATGCATATTGAAAGGGAAGGACAATTGGTGAAAAAGATATTCAAGGAACAAGGAAAGCGATGTCAGTCTACGACACTGTACATAAGCATGAAACAAATCCTCCTTCTGGTCACAGAAAGGACAAGTTTCCGGCAGTGAGCTGTTAATACGGTGGACAAAAATATTGGAGGGAAGCGCCCAGTGTGCTAACCTCCATTGTATGTCCGCTAACACACCATGTATTGGTAAGGTGTACATGTGAGGCCAAAGGGGGGTAGAGGGAGACCCCGACCCTAACCGCTCTGACCACAAAGCTACTCGTGTTCTCCCAGAGAGGGGTACATTCTTATTTTGTCGAGAGAGATCACGGATTCCAATCTTAGTTACAAGATGAAAAGGGGGGGTATGTTCAATCTCCGGCTGAAGAGAAGATGAAAGGAGCACTTTGATTTCAGGGAAACCTAACCGAAAGTCCTCAATGTTACCAACACCTTCCCAGCCGATGTTTAGCTGTCTAAATTTTCTAATGACTATACGTACAACTTGGTCTACAAGTCGGACAGACCGAGATCCAACTGAGGTTGCCACCAAACCAGCAGGTTTCCACTTAACTCCAGATGAATCTCTCAGATCACATACTTTGTTAATCCCTCCTTGGATAATTTTTTTAATCAGGGCATGGCTATGAGGGATACCAGGAAAAAAGTTATTGAAGAAAAGGGGTTCTTGAAGGAACATTCGACAATTATAGCCCTCAAGGAAGCGGTGGACGTCAAACCTTTTCCAAGTGTCCAATAAACTCTGATAGAATCTCGGAAGAGAGGCAAAATGTATATGCTCGAGGTCTATCAAAAGAAGCTGCCGATCATATCTCAGTCTACCAGCCTGTTGTAACAGAAAAAATGCAAAGGGCCGCCAGGGCAGCTGTTCAGCGCACAGTAGTCTCTGCAGAGACTGCAGCCAAAAGGCCACAACCCGACCAGAGATATCAACAATGCCCTGGCCACCTTCCTTCTGGGGGTAGTACAATATCTCAGGCCTCAGCCAATGGTAGCCACTCCAAAAGAAGTTTACTAGCATTCGCTGAGTAGCCATAATTAGTTGGTTTGATGGCTGTAAAGCAATAATTCTGTGCCATAATTTTGTTGCAACCAGATTGTTTATGACAAGGGTACGGCCTCGATAGGAGATGGACCTCAGCAGTCCTTCCCATGCTTGCAATCTGTGCATAATTTGCTCCAACACTCCTTCCCAATTTTTCATTTCTGTTTCACGATTACCGATATGCACTCCAAGATATTTAACCCCGTCCGTTCTCCAGACCAGGTTGTGTGGGAGTGAGGGTGGTGATACACAAGAGAGATTGCCTTTGCCACACCATAATGCTGTACTTTTATTCCAATTGATCCCACCGGAAGAGGCTGCAGAGAAATCTCGCATACAACGTTGTAAAGCAGAGACATCATTGGAGCTTCTAATCAAAACACAGACATCATCAGCATAAGCCGTCTGCACAAATTCTGCTCCTTCTATACTTCTCATTCCCTGAGGTATTTGCTGTCTAATAGACCGAAGGAGTGGTTCAAGGGCGACTATATATAAAAGCCCAGAGAGGGGGCAACCTTGGCGAATACCCCGTTGGAAAGGAAAGGGAGAGCATAACCTATTGTTGATCTTCATCATACATTGAGTATTAGTATACAGGAGTTTCACATAAGAGGTGAAAGTTTCACCAAACCCCATTCCTTTCAGGACAGAAAGAAGGTACTTGTGGTCAACACGATCGAAGGCCTTAGTTTGATCAAGAAACAGCAACCCAAAATCGTCACGCAGGAACTTATTGCATGAAATAATATCTCTTACCAAAAAAATATTATCATGAATAGATTTTCCAGGCACACAGTAGGTCTGGTCCGGGTGTATAACTGAACTGATCACAGTCTTCATACTGTTGGGGAAGTGGTGAGACTCAAGACGCCAATGGTCGGAAACAGGTTTTACAAAAGGTCATGACTTTATTAACTGGTTGTTCACTTTCATTCCAATACCAAATAACTACCGTTTAACTCAATGGACCAGGTCACTCTATCCGCATGGTCCTTCTTGTTCGGCCGATGTTCCTCCGCCATTCCCGTTCTCCTTCCTCCCGTCGGGCAGAGGTTCTGATGATGAGTGCTCGTTCGTTCCGTCGGGCAGGGGTTATCGTGGCAAGTGCTCTTGAGTCAAGGAGATGTTCACTCTTTTATGGGCACCGCAGTATTAATCCTTCCTCCGCTAATCGTAATCCGTTCTCCGCAAACGTTACTCGGTCGCCTCACTGGCACCAGCTCGCTCCCCTCCTGCTGCGAGTTCCATTTACCAAACAATAGGGGGGTGCTCCAGCCTGGGGCTGTGACCAGGTGGACAAGAGATTACCATGTTCGTGCACATTCCTGACTTTCATTTACGAAATCGTCTATCTGCTTCGTTACCAGCCCTAATCAATGAGTTACCATTCCCAATCAATGAGTTACATTTCCACAATTCCCTCATCTTTTTTGTTTTTGTTTATATTAACCATTAATCTAAACATCAATATAAGTAAACAATCAATCACTGCAAGTAAACATCATTACAAGTATAAGCAAATAATCAATATCTACAAGTAAATATCAATACAAGTATTCAAACCATAACTTTGGTAATCAAATTCCCTTAGGCATACACCGTCATCCTGCAAGAATCACAAAACATTTCGTTGGTCATTGACTCCTTCCATATTGTTCAATCTATTGCATTTGCATCACAAATATCTTTTCAAAACAACACTTCACCATCACCAAGATACAACAATTTCACTTCATTTTCAAGTTTTGTAAAGCATCTGCACCATCTGGCAAAAACGTTTGCCTCCACACAAATGTTGACTTTGTTTGAAAGGAAGGGCTGATCACTTGTGTTTGAATCCAGGTATGAAACATTTTCTCCTAATGTCTTCATAGCTCCTGCACTACTTCGTGTAGGATTTCGCTGTTGTGGTAACATTGCGGAGTCATAGACTGACCCTGCTCTCCATGTAGCATTCTTGCCACTTTTTGCTGTGAACCATAATGATTCCTTGAACAAGGCCTTCGCCCAGTTGTAGTCGACTTGCCTCCTCCCTCATTATGAGTGGGCAGCAAGTATTGGTGTGACGTTGATTGGTCAGCAAGATGTGGAACAGGGATGCCGGATGCATCCACAATGATGTTGGGACCATGGTGTTCAGGTCATCCATAGTCCATACCAGGAGTGGCCCGCAGAATCGTGCACAGCTGTTGTGAAAAGGCACAGCCATTGGTTTGCAGCTCCATGCTGGCTCCCCGGAAGTTGGTGAAGTAATAACATATGTCCCCGCATTTCACAGAGGTTGCAGGTAAAATGTCGTTGTCCTGCAACTTCTGATGTGATGAATGTTCGAAGCCTTCGAACAAGAGTAAGTGATCGCCTTTCTTTCATATGTTGCAGTGTGATCCAGGCAAATGGTCACATAAATTTCCTTGGTGAAGGTAAGCATTCATCTCCAAGTTACACGGGAGAATGTCTTCATCATTCTTTGAGAAAGAGGGTGTATGCCACGATTAACTTCATTTTTTAGCCACAAATTTTCTTTCTCGAACTTCTTCCCAATTCCGTTAGCACTCCCTTCAAAATGTGATCTCGTCTTATCCTTATGCTCAGTCACATCTGAATCTGCTTTCCACACATACTGAATCAGATATGGTACATCTTACCATGAAATCAGCATAATCATGTATATCTTCCGACAGTTTCACATTCAACAATTTGTTGTTTTCCCTGACAACATTCAAAAAGTTATATTCATTTATATGCGTCACACAAATAATATTCAATCAGGTATGTATTTCACTACTAAACTAAGAATAGCATCCACAATTGCTTTCAGGTTAATATAGTTCAAAAATTAACTCATGCAGGTATTTTAGCACTACTCTAAGAAAATAAATTGTATATGATTACAATCACAAACGGGAATATCTAATTCCCAACAACAATTTTCCCAAACCAACAAATTAAGCATAATGTATTATTACCATAATTCCTCTCCACTTTTTCTTTTCCCTCTTTTTTTTTTCCCTAACAGTGTGTCACTCGTGGTGATATGAGTTCACTGATATTGTAATTGACACAACTCATAACATTGTCGTTATGCCATTATCTTAATTCTACTGTATTCATTTGCAACATCACTTGATTTAATCTTTTAATCTCAGTAATTATGTCGCCATAAAAGTCTTCCTTTTCTGGTTCCACATTTCTTTCCTCATTTGTCACTTCATGCGTTATCATCGTGTTGTTGGTTACCTTATTCAAACACACCGTCACTAAGGCTTTCAAGCAAGCCACCACTAAAACAATTGCCAATATAACTACTAAACCAACAAACAAGTTTGCTACTCCTTGTATATATTCATACCTATGACATAATTATATGTCGATGACATTCAACATTATATACCAAACTAACAAGCTTCCTAAAAGGTAAATAAAGAAAATCCCTTAATATGTAACATAAATCAGATTATTTGTCTTACCCTTATCCCCCTATCTCCCGGGGTTGAACTCAATCCCCTGATCATGAGTGTAGTTGTGATACATTTTTCACTCATGTTGTATTAATATCAGCAGGTAATTGTATGTCATGTAGGCAAATAAATGTCACTATCCCAAGTAGGAATATCACATGTTGAAAATGTAATGTTTATCAATGCAAGGGGTGTTAAAATGTAATTCAAATGACTGTAAATCACGACTATCATTTATCTGCCACTGAATGTTCTGCTGGGCTGCTAGGTGCAGCCTCATTTTCTGTGGGATCGTCCACCTTAGCCCCATGTGCTTGTTTGCAATGAGGGGCATGAATCCAACTTTCTATTTTGGGTCCCTATTTTTTCCTATTCTTATCAATCTCCTATGGTTTATCATTTCGTTCCAAGATACCGCAACCAAAGGTTTTAACCAAAGCTCTACCAAACTATTTCCAATTTGAACAAAAAATGCCAGTGAAACAATGATTCGAAGAATTAACTTCAAGGGGTCAATAAATTTATTCTATAGCCAGATCTAATTTTCCCATCCAATAGTTTGCCTTGCCACATGTCATATTATAACACTTTAATAAACCTTTGAAGAATGTTTCCCATCTCAACAAATTTCCTTTTTACAAATAGCCATGTGTAACTTACGTATTTAACTACAATTTCCTCTCAATTTGTTTGGCCTAACTGGCCGCAAAAGTGGCTGCCAGCATGCAGTACCGTTTTTTATCTACCAAGGAAGTGCTCGTCCACACAAGACCTCTACCAAAATGTTGTTTGTAAAAACAAATCTGGGATTTCTGATTACATGGATGCACAGGACATTTTCAGGCTGCTGTTAACAATCCACTACGATAAATTAATTCCTTTACCCACAATCAAATAATTAGTACAAATTGAGGATATTATCCCTATCACATTCTTTTATAGATTCATTATGTTGGATCTAATTTTTTCCAATAATTTTCCACTGCTGTAAGGAAGAACAATAGCTCTCATAAGTCTTAGTAATATCGTACTTAATTTGCCCAGCGTCGAATAATTTATTTACTATCCTTTCTCATCTGTTAACCAGTGACTTTGTTTGAACTCCAGAACTGAAAACTCACAATAGTTCAAACCAGCAAAATTTTCTTTACTATTTTCCCATATCATCTATGCCTAAAACACATCCATACATACAGCACAATTTATATGCTGATAAAATTCAAGTTTATATATATAAAATCCATGAGCAGAGTACTCTGGGAAGTCAGTGTAAGACCTCTCCAAAATTTGGCTAATTTTGTACTCCCACATTTTTATGAAGCTCATATCCATAAATAGCTTTGATTCTCATATAAATTCGATCACAATGGAATCCCAAGATTACTCCCAATTTTTACTATTAATGAATAGCTGCTCATAACTCAGCAAATCAAATCTTTATTCTCCATCTCCCTTGACAAAAGTGATAATTTTCATAATCAAATTATATTTCTATTTTTTATTTTACGAATTCTCTCGATATGCGATCCCATCCCCATGGAACTATCTATTTTCCAGACAAGGCACACTGTCGGTGTCAACAATCTTGTAAGATTGATACACAAAAACAAAAAACACTGACACACAAAATACCCACACACATGCATTATGCGTATTTGTTTGCGTTGGAACCCTTATTTACAGATCCGGATGGGTGTCAACTTTATTTCAATTTCTCAAAATTTGTCCTTCAATTTTATAAGCGCTAATACACAAATGGACCAAAAAGTTTATTCTTAGAAAACCCCTATGACGTCACATTGACATTACCCTTTCAGTTCCCACAATAATTTATCCAAATTTGACTACCCACCCATTTGTATGTCAGTCGACCACTGACCTATCATTCGTGTGGAACAATAGTCCGAAATTCCCACCTGGTCATGATGTGACTCTTGTCACTTGGTTTGCCAAAAAAATTGCAAAGCAATTGTTCCAAACTTTGTAAATTTAAAATTTTGTGCCCAACATAAAAGATCCAATTTCGGCATTTGATCAATTAATTTATCAATTTGCTTACAAGCAAAAGAAAAATGAATAATTCTTGCTCCGAAAACTTTTCAGACCCAAGAATCATCGACAGTTATTCATGTTTGTCCAGTAATCTAATTTGTTGAGGCCAATCGTCATTTGGGATTTGTCGCAATGAAGGCCTAATCATTGTCTGAGGTATCGGTCAGCACTGGTACCCTTGATCTTGGTTTACCCTATGAACTTGTCTTCCTTTTGGTATACGGACATCCTCTTTTCCAATGCCCCATCCGTCCACACTTGAAACACCGGTTTCTGTCGTTGCCTGGTCTGTGCACCTGTGCACTTGTATTGCTGGGCTGCATCTCTACATCCCTGAGTTGCCACTGCAATCTCTCGTTATCTCCTGAAACACGAAAAAATTCTCTGTACCGTCCTTTTTGGGGAGACAACTGGAAATCAGATGGGACAACTGTCACTTTCATTCCTAATTTCGAGGGCAGTTGTGCATTTGTCTCCTCCACTGTATCCTGTATCCTTTTTATTTTAAGTTCTAGATCCGTTATCCGTTCTTGCTGTTCCCGTTGTCTGGATTCACCATCCCAAAGATGGAATGCAAGCCAGTCTACCGTTAGATTCTGTCTCTTCCTGGCTTTCAATCTTTGTTCCAATCTTTCCAATCGACTTCGCTCAAATGTACCCTCTCTTGGAAACTCCTCATCATGTCCCTTTGTCCACAAATACCAATTCTCGACCTGCCTTATAGCTTCGGCACCATAACGGTCGTACATATGATGTGTAGAAGTACCTTTTTGTGGAATCTCTGGTTGTCCTTGTGTATTCTTGCAGGCTCCATTTCCCATTCTGCCTTTTATCAAAGTAGCGTTGGATGTGTTGTAGTTTGTTCCTCTAAAGCTTCACTCATACCTCCAGGAAGGATCTCTCCACCTGTTCAAACGGTGATTTCCAGAGAATCTCTCTCACCTGTGGCTTTTGCACAATCCAATCTCACAGATCAGTATTTGCAGATGAGCCAGAGGGTCAGTATGAAATGGGTGAATCCTCAGGTGTCCGCTCTGTTGAAGGGGAAATCACACAATGGTAACCGCACATATATATCTATATGTAAACTCACCACCTTGCTCAATTTTCCAAGGTTGTCTTCACATTGATAATATCTCACAAAGATATCAAAGCTTCTTTCTTGAGACCGCATTTTCATCAATCAAACAATCAATATATTCAATTCAATTTATTCAGTTCAATTTATTCAGTTAAATTTATTCAATTAAATTTATTCAGTTCAATTCAATTATTCAATTTCAATTAATTTATCAATATTCATCAATAAATCAAATTAATCATTTTGGATGACTCCTTGCATAAGCCCTTTCCCCAATGATGTCAGGACAGGTCCATCTATTGACTGAGATCGAAGCTCATCGGTCGTCACCTCTGGTTCATACCTCATGTCAATTGACGAATCACTGTTCTGTCCTAGGGTCATATCTGACCTATTTTTCCATTTTGCCTGGTCTTCACAAATTTTCTTTGCAACCACTAAAGGCAACTCATCCTTCATTCGTGAGACCGCCAAAATGGATGGCAGATATTAAAGTTCTTTGGGAAAAATATCTCATCATTTTTCTTTTAATAGTACCCAAATCTCTTGGCAATATAAATTTCGTAAAACTCCTGAAATAAGACTGTAAAATTCCTTCAATCATGCAAAATTTTGAAACTCCATCGCTTGTAACACCCAATTTATCCCATAGGGCTTGAAAGTTCTTTCCCAAGTTCATGCAATCATTCTGCATTTGAACCCTATGATATCATTCATAATAATCATCATGATTTTATAGTCATGGTCCTATCATAATCATCTATTTAAAACGAACATTTCGTTTATCACCACAGCTATGTGGTATAATCAACAATAGAATAAAACTGTACATAGCAACAGGCTACCTCATGGCCACTTAGTATACCTATTGACAATAAGTCATAACAATATCGAATAATCATTGAACAATTAAAAAATCGCTTCCACTGCTCCAGCCGCAGCATTCGTCATTTTGTCTGCTCATCCGCGTGACCAAAACGAAATAAAGGGAGCTCAACCATTACACAGCACTTTTAATGGCGCATGCCATAGGAACTCAACGCAATTTCGACTCGGCCAGAAAACGAGCAAATTTTGCAGGATGTTAACTGGAATTAGTCGTGAAAATATATCCAAAATACACAAAAAATACACACCCACAAAAATAAACAACAAAACCCAAACAAACCCAAGGTCGACCATATTACACAATTAAATTACACCTTAAATTATTCATTAAATTACTCATTAAATTACTCATTAAATTACTCATTAAATTACTCATTAAATTACATCATTTCAGCATCGTATTGATTGCTGAAATGTTCATGGGTTTGAACACACCTTAAAAGAGGTATGCTTTGCGGTGTTGCCCACCTACCACATTGAATTAAATTACATCATTTCAGCATCGTATTGATTGCTGAAATGTTCATGGGTTTGAACACACCTTAAAAGAGGTATGCTTTGCGGTGTTGCCCACCTACCACGTTGAATTAAATTACATCATTTCAGCATCGTATTGATTGCTGAAATGTTCATGGGTTTGAACACACCTTAAAAGAGGTATGCTTTGCGGTGTTGCCCACCTACCACGTTTAATTAAATTACATCATTTCAATTAAAAAAACATCGCTTCTACTGCTCCAGCCGCAGCATTCGTCACTTTGTCTGCTCCTCCGCATGACCAAAACGAAATAAAGGGAGCTCAACCATTACACAGCGCTTTTAATGGCGCATGCCATAGGAACTCAACGCAATTTCGACTCGGCCAGAAAAACGAGCAAATTTTTCCAGGATGTTAACTGGAATTAGTCGTGAAAATATATCCAAAATACACAAAAATACACACCCACACAAATAAACAACATTTATTCCGTTCAACAGAACAAACATTTCCTATATCATGACATGCATGTCTTCAAAATTATATGACCAAGAGAAAAAGTAAAACTAATTAAAACTGCGGGCAGTGATGATCCGGGGACCATACCGCTCCATCCTGATTGGACGGGTGCGTGCTAGAGTCGTTAACGACAGTCCAGATCCGATTGTTCAAAATTTCAACTCAATCGATCGAAAAATTAACGCAGGGATGCATTTTAAAGGTGCAGTGGCACTAACTGAGTTGCCACGAATATGGCCACGAAATTGCCAATATGGCCATCACAAAATATTTTCCTTAATCCATTGGCTCATAGCATAACCAATCTGCAAGTATCTCATCCGAAGATGTATCTCTGAGGAATTTTAATTAAATAAGTCATTTATAAATCAACGAGTTAATTTATTAAATGATTAATCAATAAATCAAAATTTTCCTTGACAGCCACATCACTTGGTCAGTGTCATGTCCAAATATCAGCTTCCTTACTCAAAAGGTGCCTGAGTTAATGTAATGTAATTACTGTAATAAGATTACTGCAATTACTGTAATGATTACTGTAATTACTGTAATTACCGGAACTGTAATTACTGTAATTACCTCAGGTAATTACTGTAATGTAATTACTGTAATGTAATAAGAAATGTAATTAATTAAATAAGTACTTCATTAATCGCTAATAATTAAATAACTCGTGAATTCTTATCCGATTTACTTAACATTTGAGTGTCCCCAAAACGTTGGAGCAAAACGTTGCAACAACGAAAGTGAAACGTTGTAGCGACGTTGTGGAAACGTTAGCAAAACCCAACATTTGAATGTTCCCAAAACGTTGAAGCAAAACGTTGAAACAACGAAAGTGAAACATTGTAGCGACGTTGTGGAAACGTTTTACAACAACATTATTTCAATGTTGCAGGAAAGTAATGTGAAAAAACGTTGAAACAACGTTGTGGATACGTCAGCAAAACCCAACATTTGAATGTTCCCAAAACGTTGGAGCAAAACGTTGCAACAACGAAAGTGAAACGTTGTAGCGACGTTGTGGAAACGTTTTACAACAACATTATTTCAATGTTGCAAACTTTACTTTACATCTTTACAACAACTTTTGTTGAAACTTTACAAAGTTACAACTTTACAAAGTTACAAAGTTACAAAGAAACGTTACCACAATTTTTACAATTCGAATGGGATTTATATATCCGTCAACTAATTCAATCAACAACTATTTTATTCAACATAGCCCAAAAGTCAACAACAATTTCAAAAATCCTTCATTTTCATCCAATTCACTTGACTTTTGAATGGGATTTATATATCCGTCAACTAGTTCAATCAACAACTATTTTATTCAACATAGGCCAAAAGTCAACAACAATTTCAAAACATCCTTAATTTTCATCCGATTCACTTGACTTTTGAATGGGATTTATATATCAGTCAATTAGTTCAACCCGCAACTATTTTATTCAACATAGGCCAAAAGTCAACAACAATTTCAAAAAATCCTTAATTTTCATCCGTGTCACCCATGCTATCTGTCTGACAAATTTCGTCAAAAAAAAACACAACAGCACTGGTTTTGCTTCCTGGAAGCTTCCTGCAAAATGCTTTGCTTCTCGCAAAACGTCCACCAATGGGAACTAGAGGGAGGGGAAGGAGCGGGAGCAAGAGACAGGTAGCCAGAATGAACATGAGGGACAATGAGGGACAGTGAGGGCGTGTCGGTATGCAATTTTCATCCAATCGCCATCTTTCACAATAATTCTGGACCGGCATGAGATGGCGTTGTCTGTCATTAATTTATATTGTAATCAAACGAGTTTTAGACATGGCGGGAAAACTGAAAAAAAAAGAAAAAAATTTATTTATTTATTTATTTAAAACGGGTGTACACGATTGTACACGTGTACGGACCTTACCGAACCTTACCGAACCGGCAAACAAATCGCCTCATGGTGCACTTCATGAGCCGATTTGCCTGCAGACCAGAGCAAGGCTCTTCACACCCAGCATATAACGTACATATCCTCGCAAGCACACGAATAATAGAATCATTTAAAACGTTCCATCCGTGACTTTTACCTCGGACGGTCGTGACAAAAATACGTTTACACTCCTTGGATTACCTACGGAATGCAAGCCCCACACACACCTCCTCCACCATGTTCAGAATTCATATTTCATAATGGACGCCATGCTTACCTTGGCGACGTCCACTCGAAATTCCAGCGGTGCCTCCAGATTGTTGGGGAAGTGGTGAGACTCAAGACGCCAATGGTCGGAAACAGGTTTTACAAAAGGTCATGACTTTATTAACTGGTTGTTCACTTTCATTCCAATACCAAATAACTACCATTTAACTCAATGGACCAGGTCACTCTATCCGCATGGTCCTTCTTGTTCGGCCGATGTTCCTCCGCCATTCCCGTTCTCCTTCCTCCCGTCGGGCAGAGGTTCTGATGATGAGTGCTCGTTCGTTCCGTCGGGCAGGGGTTATCGTGGCAAGTGCTCTTGAGTCAAGGAGATGTTCACTCTTTTATGGGCACCGCAGTATTAATCCTTCCTCCGCTAATCGTAATCCGTTCTCCGCAAACGTTACTCGGTCGCCTCACTGGCACCAGCTCGCTCCCCTCCTGCTGCGAGTTCCATTTACCAAACAATAGGGGGGTGCTCCAGCCTGGGGCTGTGACCAGGTGGACAAGAGATTACCATGTTCGTGCACATTCCTGACTTTCATTTACGAAATCGTCTATCTGCTTCGTTACCAGCCCTAATCAATGAGTTACCATTCCCAATCAATGAGTTACATTTCCACAATACGATTAGCAAGTACTTTAGAGAAAATCTTGTTATCAACACACAATAAGGAGACAGGTCGCCAGTTATCAACCAGTTGAAGATTCCCAGCTTTTGGTAGCAAACAAACGACTGCTCGTCTACAAGACATTGGAAGTTCTCCGACACGTATGCTTTCATCGAGTACATCGAGTAAGTCAGGTCCCACAAGGGCCCAGAAGGTCTTGTAGAATTCTGTGGGCAGGCCATCTATTCCAGAAGCTTTCCCATCTTTCAGGCTCCGCACAGCTGCTTCAAGTTCATCAGCCGAAATTGGGGAATCGAGCATGCATCGCTCATCCTCCTCGACACTCGGAAGCCCAGCAGTTAACTCTCGTATCACCTCATTGTCCACGTTCTGAGGAGAATACAAGTTAGAATAGAACCCTTTCAGAGTACACCTGATCGCCTTCTGGGAGGTCACCAGCGACCCATTGGGAGTGAGTAAAGTATGAATTTGTTGTGACCTTTTGAGGGAAGACTCTAACTTAAAGAACTCTTTGTTTGGCATGTCCAGAGTTAAATAGCTCATTCGCATTCGGACCAAGGCACCCATCGCCCGTTGCCGTACCGCTTCCTCCAGCACTGCTTTCTTTGCCCATACTAGTTGGTCACGTGCACCTCTCCCAACCTCGTCAACATTCTGTTCTAACGATATAATTTCAGATTTTAACTGATCGATTGATATTGATTGGATTTTGGTGGTGTATGCACTATATTGTTGACAGAAATTCTTAATTTGGGATTTTGCAATGTCCCACCACAGCCGGAGACTATCATACTCAGGTCTGGAGGAGCGAATTTTCTCCCACACGACGTGAAAGGCCTCATTAAATTCCTTGTCATGTAAGAGACGAGTATTCAAAGACCAGTAAGCACTACCACCGGGTGGAAAGGGTAACTTAAAGGACATTGAGATTAAACTGTGGTCTGTGAATCCAGTTGGTAAAATTTTGGAGATAGACACCACATTCAACATTGGCTTGTTCACATAGAATCTGTCCAGCCTTGCCATTGACATAATACCATCATTGCATCTACACCATGTATAACAGCGTGAGAGTGGGTGTTGTGATCTCCACACATCCTTAAACCGAAAGATGTTGATGGTGTCCTCTAGAGCTTTCGTAGAGGCAACATGAGGCTCATGACCATTCCTATCAATTGACGGACAAATTGTGCAATTAAAATCTCCCGCGATACAGATAAAGGCTGTTGGGTCCAGAGTTTTTACAAAATCCCGCAGAGTGGAAAAGAAAATTTTCCTCTCCATTGGGTCACACGGTGCATAAACATTCACTACGATAATCTTTTGGGTATTATAAAGAAAATCTACGGAGATCAAGTGCCCTTTATAGATTTCTTTAAATGAAACCTGTTGAGCACAAATCTTGTGACTTAGGCAAATGGCAACACCGGCCCGAGGTGTAGGGAACCCACTTAGCCACCATTGCCCTTTAAAAAGTTTCCCCCAATCGGCTACTTGAGCACTAGTAGCGTGGGTCTCTTGTAAGAGAATAATGTCAGCCTTTTCTTTTCCAACCGCTTGAATGGTTTGCACCCTCCGTAAGGGGGCACGACCCCCATTTATATTTAAGGATACAACATTTAGTTCCATGGTTGATTCTTCTGGGGGGTGAAGTCCTCTTCCTCAATTAATTCCTTGTTTGCCTTCGTGATGGATTTCCTCAGCCGCTGAAATTCAGGTTCGGAGATTTCCACATGCTCACTCCTTTGCAGCAAAGGTTTTGCGGCTGCAAGGAAGGCCTGGATATTAGGAAAATGATCCTTAATTCGTACATGCCTTTGTCTGAAAGTTTCCTTCAAAAATCTGACAATATTTTCTTTTGAGATCTCCAAAGGCTGCTCTTCCTCCTGAGGGGGGGGGAGCCCTGTCAACCATTGCCACTGGTTCCTCATGGCCGATCAGTGTCTCTGTAGTTAGAATTCCCTCCGTGACGCTAGTAACGAGTTCCTCCTGAACCTGTACAGAAACACCTGTTCCATCCCCATCTACCTTAGGTTCTTCATCCTCTTCATCCTCATGCATCATTGCAATGGGGGGGGAGGAGTCGTTATTAGTAGTAATGGGTATTTTGCATTCCCCATTAGAATTGATATGGTCATCAGTAGGCTGTTCGGTTTTGCAGGTTGATTTACAACCTTCAGGAAAAAGTTCCCCTTCATCCTGAGCAGGTGGTATCATGTCAGCCATAGTTTCACCACCTTGCTGATCTTCATGTGAAGGACTGTCTGAATCGTTTAAACTGCTTCCTGTCTGCACCACCAACACTTTAACACCTTTGTCCTCATTCCTCGCACTTACAAGTGACCGTTTCAAATTTTTCCGCGACGCCGCATCTACAATCTGCTGCTCCTCACAAAACATTCCCTCTACAGGTAGAGGCTTCTCCCTTATATTTGCTGACTCATCGGTTGCACGATGGCCAGCTGTACTGGATGACTCATCGCTTACACGAAGCACATCCGTATGGGTCTCATCAGCACCACTCTTAGCCGTACCTTGATGGTCCGATGTAGATTCCCGCACTGAAGGCGAAACATCTATAGAATCATCCGTAGTGGTCATGGGGGTAGGTGGTCCGGCTGCTGTGGCATACGTTTTCTCCCCATCAGGACAATACTGCCGAGTGTGTCCATGTACACCACACCCGTAACAAATCAACCTCTCCGTTGCCGCAAAAATCCTGTGCTCACGTTTTGACGACTTAAAAACGAGAGAGACATTCAATTGCGTCAAACCATCCTTCAAAACAACATAACAAAACCGTCTAAACGTTTCGATATGCTTAAGCTTCCCGTCTGTGGTGCGAATGGAGGCTTGGATAATTCTCGACACCACAGTACCGTACTGACCGAGCTTCTGAAGAATTTCCTCATTAGACAGCGTCGGTAGAACGTTTGATAGTATTACCTTCGAGGCCGGAGTGTTCCATGGCGAAACCGGAACAAACTGGTCATTGCCCAAGGTGAGTCCGTTCTGCACGACGATGCGTGCGAAACGGACACGTGAAACGAAAACAACCACCTTGTGGTGCATTCGGGACGCTGCCCGTATGTTCTCACAACCGATCAATTCTCCGATTGCGAGGAGCGTCTCCTCCAGCGAGACATCTTCCGGTGGGACAAAACACATGCCGTGTTCATCTGTTAACCCCACATCGGCGTCACGACCGGCATTACTTCGACTATTCTTGCTAGCCATTTGAAGTAACTAAACGAAAGAAATAACCAATAAATGGTACAAAGGTTTATAAAGCCGCAATAAATGAAAATAAACAACAACAACAATAACTGGGAAATAAATAAATAAATCCCGTTAACCACCTAAAGCGGATAACTCTAACCGCGCTGTCTCTCCCTCTCTCGCTCAGTAGACAAGACGATAGAAAGGGACACCGACACTCAGACAGCAGAAAGGACCAAAAGGTAGGAAGAAAGGAAAAAGCAACACGAGACACAGCACGTACCGCCAGTGACTGAGCAACAGACGTGGCAATCGCACGTGCGTGCTAAGCGAGCGGCAGCTGTGCAAAGTGGGAAGAGAGACAGAGAGAGAGAGAGAGAGAGAGAGAGATAGTGTGAGAGAGAGAGAGGGAGATAGTGTGAGAGGGAGAGGGAGATAGTGTGAGAGAGAGAGAGAGAGAGAGAGAATTTTTAGTCCTTTTATTACAAAAATATAAAAGTAACAATATACACGTTTTGCAATGAAATCAATAATGCCAACAACAAGAAAAAGAAAAAGAAGAAGCACCCAATGATCATCAAATAAGAAACAATCAGTATCTCACAACAGTATTCTAAATTCGTTTTCTTTAACCTCACAAAACCCACCAACACACCAAGTATCAACAAAGTTTTGAAAATTTGGTTGGAAAAGGAAAAGTCCTCGTTGGAAAAGGTAAATTCCAGTTTCAATCTTGCTGAGACTAATGCATTCAAACACAACATGATATTGCAGTGCTCTATCGGTTTGCCAGATAGTTTGTCTTTTCTTGTCAAATAAACAGCAAGTTTCGCAGTTGCTATTAGGAAACTAAACAGTTTCGATGCAGGATTCTGTTTAGGAGCAAAACCAAAGACGAAATTTCTCAAAGAAAAAGTAACATGCATTTCGTGTGCAATGTAATTCAACCAATGAAACAAAGGAAATAATCGGATACAGGCTATGAATGCATGAAACAAGTCCTCATTGACTGTACAGAAGGGACAACAAACAGATACAGGAGAAAAATGTCTTATAAACGTGTTGGAGGGAACAATCCAGTGGGCCAAACGCCACTGGAGATCACCTGTTCTTTTGGATGTGGGCTCACTATACATGGCTTCCCAGATAGGTTCGGAGGGGGGTCCTCCGGGTAACAATCCTTTCCATCGTGTAACTCCATTTAACGAAGGGTTCCCATTTAACAGCTTGAGGCACATCTTGTAGATGCCCTTGCTGTCCATTGTCTGGAAAAGCTTTGACCCATCGCTAACAGGGGGAAAATCATTTTGAATGGGTTCAACAATCAATTTAGGCACTGTCGGCTCATTTAGATCTTCTTCTGTACCTCGAGTCCAAGTTAGGCCAAGTTGCCGTCCCACCTGAATCATTTTCCTCAAAATTTTTGCAATCATCCTATGGGACCAAATCCCTGTCAGGTCGGCGATTTCACTTACGGATTTCCAACCATACCCTGAGTCATGTCGGAGATGCCGCACCTTCATGATACCAGCTGCTATAAAGTGTTGGCAAAAATCTCGACTCTTTGGAATGTCGGGAAAGAGAGGGTTATAGAACAAAGGCTCGTGTGCCAGCATTTTCGTTACATATGTGTCCGCCTGACGACTCACAGAAAGGCTCTGCCAGGCATTTAAGAGGCTTTGGTAAAAAGCAGGGAGAACCGATATGTCGACATGTTGGAGGTTCATTTGAAAAAGTTCAAACCCGTACCCGAGCCTACCCGCTCACTGCAGTACAAGGCGTGCAGGGAGCCGGCCTGGCAGATGTTCCATGTAGAGGAGACGTTGAATGGACTGCAGCCGGAAGGCCATTAGGCGGGCTTTGATGTCGACGAGGTTGTAGCCACCCTCAGCCGAGGGGCGACATATCACATCGGGTCGTAGCCAGTGGTAGCCTCCCCAGAAGAAGTCCACCAGTTTGCCCTGGAGTGCTTTGAGTAGGGCCTCCGGCGGTTGCAGGCAGATGAACCTATGCCACAACATTGTGGCAACTAAGTTGTTGATCACTAGCACACGGCCCTTGAAGGACAAATGAGGTAAAACCCTTTTCCATCGGTTCAATCTTTCTCCCACTTACTCAATTACCCCGTCCCAATTTCTCTGAGCATACTGTGGGGAACCAAGGAATATGCCCAAGTACTTAATTCCCTCACTTCCCCACAGCAACCCTGCGGGGAGGGATGGGGGCGGCTGTGGTACAGGCTGAAGAAGGTTGCGATAAAGGGAGGGTATCCATCACGTCTTGCTCTTGTTCCAATTGATTTTTAAAGAGGAGGCAGCGTGAAACTTTGATAGGCACTCAACAAGGATATCAATATCATCCTTATCTTTTACAAAGATGCAGACGTCATCCGCATAAGCACATAGGGTTAGCGGTGCACTCATGGGAGAAAGTGCTATTCCAGAAATCTTCTTTCTCAGTAGATTGAGAAGAGGCTCTAAAGAAAGAGCAAACAATAAACCAGAGACTGGGCACCCTTGCCGAACCCCTCTCCGAACCTTGATGGGGGGAGCCAGCACATTATTAATCTTAATTAAACTAAATACCTCTGTATATAGCAAGGAAATGTAGGAACGAAAGTTTGCTCCGAGGCCGCATGCCTGTAACACATGATGCATAAACTTATGGTCGATACTGTCAAATGCCTTTTCAAGATCAAGCGACATCATTCCAAAGTCTTCTTTACCACGGTTACCATCAATGAGATCTCTGATTAAAGAAATATTATCATGGATGGATCTTCCAGGAACACAGTAACTCTGTTCTGGCAGTACTATATCACCAATAACCTTTTTTAGTCGATTAGCTAGTACTTTTGAAAAAAGCTTGTAGTCCGTGCACAGCAGGGAGATCGGTCGCCAGTTCACCAAAAGTCGGGGATCTTCAGTTTTCGGGAGCAAGCACACTACGGCTCTTCTTAGACTCAGCGGCATTATACCAGTCTGTATAGAAGTGTCCAAAACATTCAGCAACTCAGGGCCTAAAAGGTCCCAAAATGTCAGAAAGAATTCGGGAGGTAGACCGTCAATACCCGGAGCTTTCCCTGAATCCATGGCAGCAAGAGCACAGGTTAGCTCAAGGAGGGTGATTGGTAGGTCAAGCTCCAACCGTTGAGCCTCAGTTAGGGAGGGGAGGTGAGAGGTTAAATCCATCATTGTATCATTACAAACAGTCTGCTCCTCAAAAAGTTTTGTAAAGAATTCAATAATGTTTATTCTAACATCATCCTCGTTGACAACAACGTTGCCTCTTGAGTCCAAAACAGAAGAGATTAGCCGTGATGGCTTGCTTAAGGATTCTAAATGAAAGAAAGACTTGTTTGGGGTGTCTGATAATTTTACATTCTGTATTCTAAGTCTAATTAATGTACCGGCTGCTTTCTCTTGAACTAACTCCCTTAAAAGAGCTTTCTTTACAAGCAATAACCGGTAATTGGCGTCATTATTTTCATGAGCCAATTTACTCTCCAATTGTAGAATATCTAATTCCAACCGGGCCATTGTAATGTGCTTGTCGTTTGTGCTGTGTGATTGGAAACATTGACAAAAAACCCGAATTTGAGATTTCATGTTATCCCACCATATGCTGGATGAAGAAAAGGAAGATTTATTTGCTACTAGACTTGCCCAGAAAACACGAAAGGCTTCTTTAAACATACCATCTTCTAGAAGTCTAACATTAAACTTCCAATAAGCACTCCTATTTGCGGGTTGAGGAAAGGAAAGGTTTAGGGTTACCATATGATGGTCTGAAAACACGGAAGGAAAAAGATTTGAAGAAACCGCAGTATTTTTAAAGGGTACGTTGATGTACCATCTGTCAAGCCTTGCCAAGGATACTCGACTATTGGCGCATCGACACCAGGTGTACTGGGATGTGTTTGGGTGGTGCAACCGCCAAACATCAACGAAACCCATTGTGCTAAAAAAAATTGGATAAGTGTACATGGGACTCAGGATGGGGTTCGACAGAGTTTCTGTCAACCGATGGGTCGAAGGTGCAATTGAAATCACCTCCGACACACACACAATGATCAAAATCAACCGATCTTAAGTGATTTATCATTGAGGTGAAGAAGGACTTACACTCTACGCTATCACTTGGCGCATACACATTAAAAATGGTGTAATGGAAGTTATGGCTTACTAGTTTGAGAGAGCTAAGCCGACAATTTATTACCTCCTGAAAATGGCATGACTCACACACGAGGCCTGGCTTCAGCAAGAAGCCGATTCCAGCAGATGAAGCTGATAAATTGCTGAAATAGCATTGGCTCTTAAAAAGTTGATGCCAGTTATGTTCCACATTTGGTGTGATGTGAGTTTCTTGAAGTAAGATCACATCCACCTTTTTCCGTTGAAATATGTTTTTTACTTGAATCTGGCGGAGGTGGCTAGCACCACCACCGTTAATATTTAAGGTTGCAAGTTTTATAGTTTTCATCCTGTATTGATGAAATCAGCCTGTGGCTGGGAACACTCTACACCTGCACGTGTGATGAATTTTCTTAACCTGTGGTATTGTGACTTATTCAGGTCAAATTGTTCAGGCGTTTTAATTATGGATTTTGCAGTGTGGATGAATGCAACCAAATCGTCAAAATAGTCTTTAATGACTATGTTACGCTGTCTGTACGTTTCAGCTAGAAATGACACGATGTGTTGGGGGGGTATCTGTGACTGAGATGCTGATGACTGTGACAGCTCAGTCACTTCCACCTCGTCCTCAGACTCTGACAGGTCTGATAATGTCCCACCTGGATCTTGGGCCTTACTTGCAGCTCTCACGAGCTCCTCTGGAGGCATCTCCTGAGATTTCGTTGGGTACTCTGGTACACACTCACGAGCAGACTGGTGCTTACTTTCTTTATGTGTGCTTTGGCAAATGGCTGCAGATCTCTGCGTAGCCGGGGTTACGATTTCTGTTTGTAAGACAGAGCAATTTGTTTGGTCACCAGTCCGCTCAGCTACTGGAGGGGGGACCGGTAGGGCTTCGCGTTCAGGCTCAAAAATGGCCGCATTGTTCGGATCAATGTAGGCTTTATTCTCAGAGCCTGGGAAATCAGTAACATCCTCTTTTCCACTTTGGCGTTCGATATTTTCGTTTGCTGTAAACGTTTTGCCCTCTTTTGCAGAGACAGTGTCTCTGCCCAAGACAGCCTTCTTTATCGCACCATCGGGGCTATTTGTTAGTGGTGCTTTCCGTTTTTTGGTCAGTATGACAAGTTCTTCATTCAGGGGTTCGCCAGCAGTACTAGCATCACCAAGTGCCATCTCACTGGGTTTGGGTAGCACCGGGGCGTCGGGAAGCACGGTCGGGGCGTCGGGAAGCACGGTCAGGGCGTCGGGAAGCACAGTTGTGGCGTCGGGAAGCACAGTCGGGGCTTCGGGAAGCGTAGTCGGGACCTCGGGAAGCACAGTTGGGACATCAGGAAGCACGGTCGGGGCGTCGGGAAGCACGGTCGGGGCTTCAGGTAGCACGGTTTGAGCGCCAGGAAGCATGGTTTGAGCGTCGGGGAGCACGGTTTGAGCGTCGGGGAGCACGGTTTGAGCGTCGGGGAGCACGGTCGGGGCGTGAGGAAGCACGGTCGAGGCGTGAGGAAGCAGGGTCGAGGCGTGAGGAAGCACGGTCGAGGCGTGAGGAAGCACAGTCGAGGCGTGAGGAAGCACGGTCGAGGCGTGAGGGAGCACGGTCGGGGCGTTTTCTTTTTTACAGCCCACATTGGTGTGTCCCAATTTGCCGCACTTCGTACAAGATGCTTTGGGACAAAACCTTTTAACGTGTCCGAAGGCTCCACAAAGGAAGCACGTTAAGGTGCCTGACGAAGCGTACATTTGATATTGACGATCATTTACCGAAATTTTAAACGAGATGTTTAGTCCTGTATCGTCGCCGCGATCAGGAAGCACCATGAATACTTGTCTCCGGAAACTCATAACATGTTTCACTCGTTCATCCCGACATCCCAGGGGAATCATCGAGATTCGGGAAACAACAGTTCCATACCGGGTCAGAACAGCCATTAACTTATCATCTGTGATAAACGGAGCGACATTTGAAATAATAACTTTAATCGCCGGTGTGTCCATCGGGGAAACCATGACGAACTGCCCACCTTTCAATGACAGACCGGTACTAACAACATCATGCACGAACTTCTCGTCCGACACGAAAACAACAAACTTTTGGTTCATCCGCGACGCGGCGCGGACATTTTCATCGCCGATAACATTCCCTACAGCGAGGATAATGTCCTCGGTAGGAACACCTTCGGGAGGGACACACACGAAAGCATGCTTCCTTGTTAGGGTTTCAAACCCTTCCTGCCGTGCACGAACACTCGCCATAACGGCGATGTCTCACCTTTCCACCTTGACCAGGTGGAAAGGACACAAAATAAATAAAGTCGAAATGAAATAATAAATAATAAAGTTCTCACGACGCAAGTAAGGTAAACAGCACCGACGGAGCAGGTAAACTGAACCGAACGGGTCTGCTCTCACCTTTGGGCTCTTCTCTCACTCTCTCTGTCTCAAGGGAGGGAAAGAGGGACAGGTGGTAACGAAGGACATGACAAAAGCACGATTGGAAAAAGGAATGGGGGGGGGGGGGAAACCAACACAAGCACAGAGCTACAGCACACGAACACGAGTGCACGCCATCTTGCCACACCCAACACACAACACACGAACGGCCAGGAGAGGGAGAGAGAGGGAGAGGGAGAGGGAGAGGGAGAGGGAGAGGGAGACTGACTGTTTCTTCCTTTTATTACAAGAGTACAGAAAATCAGTTATGTTCAGTCAGAAAGAAACAAAACACAATAAAAATGGTCTCAAGGAAAAGTTATTATCAAATCATCATCATCAAGTGTGCAGAGGACATCATTAAAAACCCATTTTTCTTTAAAACATGTTAAATTATTGTTCATTTTAAAAAACCGGTATTCTAGCTTTAGTCTTGCATTTACAAGAGCCTTAAGGGTGAGCAGTACATCATATGACGAGTCAGAAGCGTTTCCCATTTTTTTCTTCCTGGATTTATAAATTGCAAACTTGGCCTGGCCAATTAAAAAATTCATTAAAACCACATTCCTAAGGGAAGACGGTCCTAAAACACCATAAATAAAAACATTGTGATTGAAGAGGGAACCAAACTTCACAAAGCGTTCCTGAAGGAATGTAAAAAGAGGTTGCAATCGTTCACACTCAAGGTATATATGCGGTAGGGTTTCAATGGATGCACAGAAAGGGCATAGATTAGAGTTAGCAGTAGAAAACCGGTTCAGTAAAACATTATAAGGTAAAATCCAGTGTACAAGTTTCCATTGAATATCTCCAACATACTTTGGAGTAGGCAAGAGATAAAAACTTCGCCAATTGGGGCAATTGGGTGGTATTGGGGGTAAAACATCCCGCCATCGAAGCCTCGGGTGCTCAGAAAGTGTTTTTGCGTATAAAATTTTAACGTACGCGTTGTACAAAGTTTTCTTTGGAAAGGCGGGAAGGGATAATGCAGTATCATCAGGGCTGTTCAGGCCAGGGGACAGATTAAGTGGCGGGCTGAAGACTAGGAGTTTGGGGAAGTCACCCGCTGTTTCCTCGGGGGAAGGGCCAAGTTCCTCGCAGGTATTACGATACGTTGTGGATATCCCTTGAAGGAACCGAGAGATGATCCTGACAGATTTTATTCCGGTTTTTTGTGCCACAGCGGCAGCACTCAGCCGGCAGCTCCCAGACTCTGTCATGAGGTCTTTCACTCGCAGCAGCTTGGCATCAACAAAGCGTTGAACGAGTCCCCTATTATTCAAGCTGTTTTCCAGGAAGGGGTTGTAGCATAGGGGCTCATTCAACAACATTTCCATGTTGTATGTTGCCATTTCACGGGAAAAGGACAGGGCTTGCCAGGCGTTCATCACCCCTTGGTAAAAGGTGGGCAGCAAGGATGAATCGATTTGATGAGGGTTCATCAAGAAAAGTTCTCGGTCGTAACCCAGCTTGCATGTAAGCTGTAATATGCAGTTAGCCAGAGGCCTCCAGAGTAGGGCTTCATCTCCATATACAAGTTGGCGCACGATATGAAGCCGGAAGACCATAATCCGGCTGCGGATATCAATAAGACCTTGGCCACCTTCAGTGAGTGGTAAGTATGCCACGGGGGGTTGGAGCCAGTGTTTCCCGCTCCAGAAAAAGTCGACAATGCTCTTTTGCAGTGTAATAAGAAGGCTCCCGGGCGGTTGTAGGCATATCATCTTATGCCATAGCATAGAGGCGACAAGATTGTTAATGACGAGAGTTCTTCCGCGGTACGAAAGTTGAAAAAGAAGTCCTTTCCAGCGGGCCAGTTTTGCCATTACCTTGTCTGGTAATCCCACCCAGTTCTGCTGCTCAAAGGTGTTGTCTCCGAGGAAAATACCGAGGTATTTAATGCCACTTTTCTGCCAGTTCACTCCTCCTGGTAGGACAATTGGCGGGCAATCTCCAGGTCCTATCCAAAGGGCTTCACTCTTCTTCCAGTTTACCTGGCCTGAACAAGCCTGACAATATGTTTTTAGTGCCTGAGCCACCGCAGTGACGTCAGCACTATTTTTTTTATAAATACAGACATCATCTGCATAGGCAGAGACCTTTAGCGGTGTGGTAAGAATTGATCCAGTGAAGCCAGAAATGTGCGTACGTAATTGGAGCAGAAGAGGTTCGATGGCAAGAGAGTATAAAAGTCCAGATAGCGGGCAACCTTGCCGTACTCCCCGTTGTACAGCAATGGGGCTACACAATACTTGATTAATTTTAAGAACACTGGATATATTACAATACAAAAGTTTAACGTACGAGATAAAAATTGGTCCAAACCCAAAATTCTCTAAAACTCTAAAAAGGTACATGTGGTCAATACAGTCAAAGGCTTTTCCTTGGTCAATAAAAAACAGACCAACATTCAAATTAAAATTGTTACAAAACCGAATGGTATCACGGATAAGAAAGATATTATTAAAAATAGTACGTCCAGGAATACAAAAGGATTGATGTTCTCCTATTAGTACATTCATAAAAGGTTTCATTCGATTAGACAAGGCTTTGGCTAAAATTTTATAATCCGTACATAAAACAGAAATAGGACGCCAGTTCTCTATAAGTTGAGTGTCCGCTTTCTTAGGAATTAAGGTGGTGACTGCTCTCCGGCAACTCCACGGCAGTTGTCCATCCTCTAAACATTCATTCAATACCCGCAGTAGGTGAGGTCCAATGGTGTCCCAAAAAAACTGGAAAAATTCACTTGTCAGCCCATCCAGTCCAGGGGCTTTATCAGGGTCCAAGGCCTTCAAGGCAGCGGTGAGCTCAGGTAACCTAAGAGGATCCTCCAACTGCTGCTTCTGATCCTCCGCCAATGTTGGAAGGTTAGAAACAAGTTCCGATATTGCATCCTGGTTAATGTCATGCCGCATAAACCGTTGTTTAAAATGTTTCCGGGCACATTCCCTGATTCTGCCATCTTCATAAAGGAGTTCCCCATCATGGAGCAAGCGTGTAATCATTGACGAAGAGGCCCCCCTTTTAAGGCTGAAGAAGAATTTGGTTGGAGCATCAAGGTCGTGTATGTACCTCATCTTCAGGCGCAATAAAGCATTTTGTGCTCGCCTTTCGGATATGGAATTCAGTAAGGCCGTTTTTCCATGGATTTGTTGCCTCATTCCCTGGTAGCTCACACTTGCGGTTCCCTGAAGCTGTTCCTGTAATTCCAGGATTTCATCTTCAAGTAAGGTTGTGGTTTTTCTTTCCTCTTGAACACCATACGCACGATATTGTTGGCAGAACAGTCTGATGTGCGTTTTGGCATTATCCCACCATTGTCTGAGGTTTGAGAAATTCCCTTGGGAGGCAACCAGAATATTCCAAATTTCCGGAAAAATGTCCTTAAAGGTACTATCATCAAGTAAGTTGTTATTAAATTTCCAAAAAGCACTCTTGTGTTTCGGGCAGGGGGCAGAAATTTTGAGAAATGTTGCGCTGTGGTCCGAGAATCCTGATGGGCAAATTTTGGATGACAGAACGAGGCGTTCAAGTGGAGGATTAATATAAAACTTGTCCAAGCGAGCAAGTACAATATTACCCTGAATGCATCGACACCATGTGTATTGCCTGATTGATGGGTGCTGTACCCGCCATATATCTGTCAAATTCATTTGTTTTAAAAATTTGGTGAGAGGGATTGTGGAGGCAGGATGGGGCTCTGCACTGTTCCTGTCTAGTTTGGGTTGGAGGGTGCAGTTAAAATCTCCACCAATACAAACATGATTGTCTTGGTTTTTTAGGGTGTTTTGGCTGTCGAGGGACGTTAGGTGTGTCCCAAGGTCATTAAAAAAAACTCGCCGAGCTACAGGCGTACTTGGGGCATAGATATTAAAAATAGTATAAAATTTTCCACAGTAGTGGAATTCTAGGGATGCTAGGGATCCCTTGTGTATTTCGTCGAATTTAAGCGATGAAGGCGAAAAGGAGGGGCTAAGAATTATTGCGACACCGCCTTTGCGGGAGTCACCGTTACTAAAGAAGGACAGGCCGGGGAAGAGCCTACACCACTCTGCGACACAGCAGTCGTTGGCATGGGTCTCTTGTAAGAGGGCAATGTCAACTTTCTTCTGTAATAAAAAATCCCTTACTTGAACTTTACGGACAGAGCTACATCCTCCGTTAATATTCAAGCTACAAATGGAAAAACTCATTACAGCTATAAGGAGGAGTGACCACCACTCAATTTTTTGATAGCAGTTCATTCTTAGCTTTTTGCAACCACTTCTTTAAACGGTGACGTTGGGAGGAATTGAAATTAAAAACGTGGGGCCGTTTTACCATCAGTCTAGCGGAATGTATAAAATCAGGTGGCTCCGGAAAAAAGGTTTCTATTACAACATTCCTTTTTCGGAATGTGTCCTTAAGAAACCTTTTTATCTCGGAGGGAGGGATTGGAGGGATTTCTTCTTCCTTAAGGCTACCACATTCACTAACAGAGTCATCTATATCAGATGGCTCAGATGGTGTGTCACACTGGTTTTCATCATTTATCTCCTCACCGTCATCACATCCCTCCACGTTATCGGATGGGGCATAGTCCATAGAGGGAGGGGACGGGGAGGGAGAGAAATGAGCCATCTTCGGGGGAGGGGGGGGAGGGGGGGGGTACTAATTTTTGCGGTTCAACCATATCAGTTTCTAGGTCAGTAGACAAGGGCGAGGATTCATCCACATCTATGTCCTCCAATACCGAGAAACGATTTTCTGTGACGAGGGACAAATCTAGGCCAGAGAGGAGGGGCTGTCGCTTTTCAGTTGTAGGTTTTTTAAAGAGATGACCGTTTTCATCTGTTGTTTGCAGATGTCTTTTTCCTTTTGGGCAGACTAATTGAAACTCGTCCTGGTTAGTGGGAAGAGATTGCAAGGGTTTGGGGGGAGGGGGGGGGAGGGAGGACGTGATCATCGGGAGGGGATTCCCATCGGCTACCACGGCGGGAGAGGTAGGATCAGTTATAGCAGGCAACAAGCTGTGATTGGACGATGTCGCCTGGGGGGTGAGATCTATAGTTAACAGGAGATGGCTGCAATTAGATCCTTCAGTAGAGGGAGGGGCCCCTGTTTCAAGGGGAGGGGAAGGGGGTACGGCGGGGGGGTTTGGATTGGTGGTAAGAGGGCTTGGGTCGGTGGTGGACAGATTGGGATCAGTGGTGGTAAGGCTTGGGTCGATGGTGGGAAGGTTCGGGTCGGTGGTGGGAGGGCTTGGTTCGGCGGCGGGAGGGCTTGGTTCGGTGGTGGGAAGGTTTGGTTCGGTGGTGGGAAGGCTTGGGTCGGTGGTGGGAAGGCTTGGGTCAGTGATGGGAAGGGTTTGGACCGGTTGTGGGAAGGTGGGGGGGTTGCTTATTCCCGGTTCGGAGGGGAGGTTGCACTTGTGGAGAATTCTCTTTTCGGGGGCAGTCATGCTTAACATGCCCAAATTGTCCGCAGCCAAAACATTTTAGAACGTTGGTGGACACGTACACTGTATATTCGTTCTGTTGATGTTTTAATTTTATTATAAGGTTTAAATCCTTCTGGGAATTTTTTAAAATCATAAACACTTGCCGCCGGAATGAAACCACGTGCCTTAAATCGTTGTTTCGTGACCCAAAGGGAATCATGGAGATACGAGACACGATGGTACCGTATCGGGCCAACTCTTTAATTAGTACATCGTCGGATACAAATGGGGGGCAATTGGATATCACGACTTTTATCGCTGGGCTATCTAGTGGGGAAATCATTACAAATAAATCTGGATCGATTGTCAAACCCTGTTCGACAATTTGTGGGACACAATCCACGTCGGACAAAAAAATAACGATCCGCTTGTTCATCCGCGAAGCGGCAACAACCTTGTCGATCCCGACAACACGACCGGTTGCGAGGACAACGTCCTCGACACTAACCTCACGTTCCGGAGGTACACAAAAGAACCCGTGCTTACGGGTCAGGCTCTGAAAGGCCGTAAATCGAGATAGTGCAGCTGCCATGCTGGAACAGCTGCACTTACAACCCCTCCCCAACTCGGGGAGGGTGAATATATAATACAATCTTCCCTACCCGAACTCCGGGAATGGGAAGTAATCAGTCCTCTCCGATTTCCCTAACTTCGGAAAAGGGAGGCAACAAAACAAACTGAAGGAAGGATAAACGAAAGGAAAAAAAGGAAATAGAGGTTTAAGATGAAGGAGCAAACACCGATCGGGCGACACCCAAAAACGGCGAACCCTTACCAGCGATCACCCTGTGCTCTCCGGCTCTCTCTCCCATCTCAACGTATATGGGAATCACCAGGAAGACTCCACGAACAAGTACAAGGACACAGAGGGGGGAAAACGGGGGGGGGGGGGGAATGGAGCAACAACACAGAGCACTCACAGGCCTCCACAAGCAGACGCCATGACAGTACAACCAGCATACAAACGGCCAGCAGGTGGCGACAGAGAGGAGAGAGAGAGAGAGAGACAGAGAGACAGACTTTTCTTCCCCTTTATTACAAGGAAAACAAGTTTTACATGGTGAAGGATGTTTGTACAGGCATCAAAAGAAATAACCAGGAAGGAAAGGGGTAACAAAGAAGCAATATTTTAGATTTATAAATTGATTGTTGGAACACCACCAACCATACCACATAAGGATTGTTTCACACACCACCGATTTTTAAATAAAGCAGGATCTTGAGTTTCAAACTCAAAAAGAACACGCGATGTAACCAATGCTTTAAAAACAGTTAAAACGTCATCAGCTAAAACGTCAGTGTTCTGCAGTTTTCGTTTCCTCGATAAATAAATGGCAAGTTTTGCCTCAGAACACAGAAAGTTTGCTAAAAGACATTCATTTTTACATTGATACAAAACATTAAAACCAAATATAAAAACACAATGTGTAAAAGTCAAACCGAGCCCCCGGATCACATGTGACAGGATTTTAAAAAACGAGGCCAACCTTGAACATTCAATGAAAATGTGAAAAATGGTCTCTGGGGTGTCGCAAAAGGGGCACAATTCCGAGTTTTCAGGACATATACGGTGGGACAGAGAGACAGAGAGAGAGAGAGAGAGAGAGAGAGAGAGAGAGAGAGAGAGGGAGGGAGGGAGAGGGAGAGGGAGAAAGAGAAAGAGAGATATTTGAATTTTAGGGTCTTTTATTACAAAAGTATAATAGAAAAACAAGTATTACAATAGCAGTCAACAAAAGTAATTAAATCAAGGAACAGAAAGACATGAGATTAATTAGAGCAGCAAAAGAAGTTCATCTCCCTCCACCTTACACAGGACTTCAGCTTTGCACCATTTTTGAACAAAGTGATGAACCTGAGAAGTCTCTCGGTAAAAGTGAAATTCAGTTTTAAGACGGGCAAACACAAAGCCTTCGAAGGCCAACAAAACACTGCATTCCTGTGAACTTATCCCGGAAACCCTTCTCTCCCGTGTAATATATATCGCGAGTTTCGCCTCAGCAAGCAAGAAATTTACAATTTGAGATCCGACATTCTCATTAGATACAGGCATGCAGTACACAAAATGATAGAGGGAAAAACAAAAACCGAAATTCCGGAAAGTATATTGCAGGAGTTGAAAAAGTGGAGCCAGCCTTTGGCATCCGACATATGTGTGGAAAGTGTCCTCGAGTGATGGAAAAAAGGGCATTCATCAGATAACACGAAGTTCATTCTTTTGAGAAACACGTTGGAAGGCAAGGAATAGTGTGCAAGCCTCCACTGTATGTCTCCGGCACGTTTAGACACAGGTGACGTGCACATCGAGGACCAGGTAGGAGAAGATGGAGCCCCTGCAGGCAGAAGATCTTTCCAGTGGGTGGTCAGTGGGCTATTGGGGTTAGTCGAAATGACAACATTAAGACATTGCACGTACAGAGTAGCCTTTGCACAGGCTTGTCGAGGCTTTGTGGAAGGAGCGCCAGAAAAACAACAATCAGGGAAGTCAGGGTGCATCGTTTTTGTGTTTTGAACCTCGTGTGGTGGAGGCCACGATAAATTAAAAGAGTTAAACACTTTAACAATTGAACGAATAAGTTGTCCAATTAGTCGAGCTGAGGTAACATTGCAAACTTCCAAAATCTGGTTAGGGGTCTGCCATCCAGAACAAGTATGGTTAACAAATTCCCTGACAAGGAAAAAAACAGATTCACTAAAGGATTCTGAGTATTGCGTTGCAATACATGTCCCTACCAAAGTTCAAAGTGCCATAACTTTGTCAAAAATGATCGAATATGTAAATTTATGCACGGCTGATGCTGGTTTTCAAACATGATCTGAGGTATGCTGAGACACATGTGTGTCATGCCTCGCCTCGTTGATAAGCCCGGAAGGTCGCTCCGTGGAGCAACCTGCACGTATTGCACTGTGTGAATTATAGGTTCATGCTTTAAAACGTCATAACTCTGAAACCATGTGACGCATGACGTCATGCTCGCAGACTTTTTTTTCGTCATGGGTATGCGATTGTGCCTGCAAAGTTTGGCCTCGATCTGTTCAGCCGTTGCAGAGAAAAAGGGGTTTTCGTGTTTTCACGAAAAACAATATGGCGGCCGAACCACGTGACCTGTGCTGTCATAATCACCATTAAGATATTCTCCCGACCGAGTCCCCCCTTCGGTGAAAATTTGATCTCAATCGGTCCTATTATTGCAGAGAAATTGTTTGTTAAAGGAAATTAAATGTTAAAATGGCACTGAGTGAAGGATCATCAGAATTATCAGAATTCCCAAAGTTCAAAGTGCCATAACTTTGTGAAAAATGATCGATACGTCTTGAAGTTCGAACTTGATCTGTAACTTATTATGAGGAAACCATATGCCAAGTTTGAAATTATTAGCATTAAGAGTTTAGAAACAAAGTCCGGAAAACTGTTCTTTGTGTGACGGACTGACAGACTGACAGACGGACGGACTGACAGACTGACAGACTGACGGACAGACGGACAGACGGACAGACGGAGGGACGGCGTGTAAACCTATAGTCCCGTCCGGTGTACACCGGTAGGGGACTAATAAGATACAGTACAAGTCATTGATTATTGGGATTATTGCTCACATGCCCAGCAAGGATCAGGACATCACTTGCGTTTTTGAAGGTTGTTCGAATTCTAAACTGAGGCTGGAGGTTCCTTGAGGATGAGCGATGAGGATGAGCCAGCTTGATGACCAACAAGATGGACGATACAACCATGGAAACGGATCAACCGTTCGGAATCCAATACAAAAGCTCCCAGGTAATCGGGTGTATTTTCCTTTTCATCATTGCCAGAGTTCTCAAGTTTCATTTTATCCTTTCACAACACTCACAAACATTATTCTGAGTATAACTGAGAATGAGGAAAAGAGCCGATCAGGGTTGAGAGCCGCACTCTTAGTAAAGTCCTTATAAAGATCCGCAGGTTCCAAACCACTGTTCTGACAAGACACCTGAAACAAGACCAAAAGTCTAACAGCGGCGTAGACGGGCGTGTAAAATATTATCAACCACAAACACATATGTTTCGCTTTTTAAACAGTCGGTAATGCCGTGCATAACATTAAACAAAGAAATTTGGAGGAATCCCGACATCCGTGAGGTAGGTTTTACTTACAGAACTGTGGGAAGATCTACTGTACTCTAGATTATACCCCACAAGGTTTGGGTAAATAACATGACCGTTCCTGGCGCTAATGTGGCATTTTCGAAGCGAACTTTTGAAACTCGCTCCTGCTGTTTAACACGAAACTGAAAGGGAGAAGCCCGGGTTGTGCTCATTTACCAAGCAGCTAGCTAGCGCTTGCCAAGCCAGCCGTTCCTTAACGGTTTTGAATGGAGTGCTTGCTCGAATGCTTAAACCACTTGGCGATCTCTCCACAAGAAACTTGGTAAATGAACACACACACCCAATGTTCTTGAGACCCGACCATAGATCGACTGTAATCTATATACCCCATAAGACGAATGACTCTTCCTGCCGCTCCCGTCGTGAGCAGGTTTACGCCAACTAATAAATTAAAATGTCGGTCGGTTGACTCGGTGGAGTCAGCCGTCGTCATGACATCATAGACGTAATGACGTAACGGACATACAACTGACAGAACGGTTTTTCAACTTCCAGTACGTTTGCAGTTGCGACGAAGAGATTAGTGTTATAAATAGATTTACTGTAATATTAGCGTTACGTTATCATTATTTCAAAAATGATTTTACCATTAAAAAACCGAGGCTAATTCCTGACTTCCTCGGTTATTAGTATTCGTGCTGAACACCGCTCATCATTGATCATGAACCGCACACCGCTTCAATCCATCAACCTTCCTTTCACGACATTGGGATTAAAGTATTATGGTTATATTTTCTATGTTATTATTACGAAAACGATACAACTGAAACGACACACTACTGTATGAAGAAACCTGGGCTAATTTGTCCGAAGCGGTCCGAAGGTGAAGCATAACGCCTGAGGCCTATACGTGCCGTACGGTTTTGTTGGAAGAGCGGAAACGCCGATGCTTTCGATATCTGATGGTCATTTTAACAATCGGTTTGTTTGTGGTTCACACTGAGTGAAAAACATCAAGGTAGAGCATGGCGATTGTGACATATGACAGGTTCGACAATAAGTTCGGCCTGAACGGCATATAAATCAAAATGGCGACGTGTGTCGAGTCAGCTGCCATACCGCCGTAATAACATCAGACGTAATTACATCACCCTGTCATGTGAAGTGACCAGATCCTCAGCTCTGATTGGTATAAGTTTGAGGGGACATACATACGGACGGACAAACAGTTCGAGACGGCTTCGACCGATAGGCGACACATTAAAAACATGAAATTATATATTACGCCCGTCCGTCAGTCCGTCAGTCCGGCAGCAGTCTTAAAATCGACACAATAAGAGAACCTTCTGTGTGTGTGTGTGTGTGTGTGTGTGTGTGTCTGTCTGTCTGTCTGTCAGTGTGTTTGTCTGTATTTGTATGTGTGTGTGTCTATGTCCTTGTGTGGATGTGTGTCTGTCTGTGTGTGTATGTGTGTGTGTGTGTGTGTGTGTGTGTGTGTGTGTGTGTGTGTGTGTGTGTGTGTGTGTGTGTGTGTGTCTGTGTGTGGATGTGCATCTGTCTGTGTCTGTCTGTCTGTGTGTGTATGTTTGTGTTTGTGTGTGTGCGTGCGTGTGTGTCTGTCTGTGTGTGGATGTGCGTCTGTCTGTGTGTGTGTGTCTATCTGTGTGTGTATGTGCGTGTGTGTGTGTCTGTCTGTGTGTGTATGTGCGTGTGTGTGTGTGTGTGTGTGTGTGTGTGTGTCTGTGTCTGTGTATGTATGTGCGTGTGTGTGTCTGTCTGTGTGTGTGTGTGCATGTGTGTGTGTCTGTCTGTGTGTGTGTGTGTGTCTGTGTGTGTCTGTGTGTGGATGTGCGTCTGTCTGTGTGTGTGTATGTCTGTGTGTGTGTATGTCTGTGTGTGCATGAGCGTGTGTGTGTGTGTGTGTGTGTCTGTGTTGCTATTTTTCTCAGAGATGGCTGAACGGATCTTCGTCAAACTTTCAGAGGTTTATCCGTGAGTGCCGGAGAGTGTTTTAAGGGGGAATTAATTTTGAAAAAAAAAAAGTTAGTTTTTTTTGGAATTCTTTTTAAATCACTTTATAGTACCTGAGCCTTTGTATAGCTCAATAAAAGGTGATATTAAATTGTCCCCAATTGGTGTGCGTGTGTGTAATATCATATTAAATAATAATTTTCCTTATTAGGTGCAGGTAGAGAAGTGTTTTATGCACCTGCAAAAAAAATAGGAAAAAAAATCAAATATATTTCTTCAAAACGCCAAAAGGATCAGAACATCACCGGGAAACGTCGGGTATTCCTGCTAGTTCACAATAAATAAAGGATTATAACATAAAGTAGTTGATACTTTTGCGTCAGTGCACGTTGCGTCTTCGAGGTACCTGCGTCGTTACCCAGCGACGACATCAACAAATTGACGTCGTAAACATTTACAGTTGGCACACTTCGCCGACGCTTTTTGGAAACCTCCTCAAAGACAAGCGAGACGTATAGAGGAAGAAAATAACGGCGGAGAACGGGAAAGTCTAATCTCGGTGGTGGAAAGGAATCCGAGTTCGACAGAGGGAGATAAACGGCAGGTGCATTTAATATTTTGTACAGGTCAGTATCGCTGTCATGAGTGTCATGTGCCTTTTTCTCAGGGATGGTTTCTGTCTGGCCACGTTCCCATAAAGCCTAGACTTGTGAAATGCTGCAGAGACTGTTGTCCTTCCGGTAGGTTCTCCCATCCCAGCGAAGCAACTCTGTAGTTCTGTCGGGATGGCCATCGGGTTCTATTTTTACTCCCGCCAGGGGGTAATGCATTCGATCGTGTCCGTCCGTGTGTGTGTGTGTGTGTGTGTGTGTGTTCGTGTGTTTGTGAACAAGATATCTGGAAAAGTTCTGAACGGATTTGGATGAATGTTGGTGGGATGATTGCCCTTGGGATAAGGAAGAATTGATTAGTTTTTGGTGAAGCTCAGGATATTATTCCGGATCCAGGAATTTTTTGAAGGATTTTTTACCATTGGAAGATCGGGCTCCAACTTGACCCACGGCGGGAGTATGCGCTCTACTGAGTGGCGTTTCAGTTTTATTTTGTGTACAAGATCGAGGCTCGTGTAAGAGCTAACATTAGTCACCTAAAAACAAACAGACACAAAAAACATATGATCAAGGGAGCGGGAGACAAGATGGGCAGAGAGAGGGAAGAACAGAAGTGCAACAGGAGAGAACAGGGACATCGGGAGATCTATGGGAGGGAGATGGCGTGGGGGGAGGGGGTGGGAGAGGTTAAAAAAAAACACATGGACACTGCTAGGACTTCCAAGAAAGAAGTCGGTATTTCAAAAGAGTGGATCTGGGGTGAATTAACGAAGGTAGAAAAGATCTAGGTTTTGGATGGGGGAAGATAAGAGATGGCGGTGAACAGATGTTTTAAAGACCTGGAGGGAGGAGGAGGACCAAGGTCCTTCTTGCCCAGTTGCTCAGTTTGGTTGGACGCCTCGCTCTAGGAAGAGTCAGGGTAGTTCCATATTTTTTCCATTAAGTCATGATGTTGCTTACCATGCTCTTGGGAACTTTCAACACTCCAGAAATTGTTTATACCCTTCCCCAGATCTATGCCTCCTCACAATTCTATCTCGGATTTCTCCAAACGGTTCCTTGGACTTCATGGTAGAGTTCCCGCTCTGACATGCACTTTTTATATTATATTATATATTATATTATACACACATATATAATATCTAATATATAAAAAGCATATTGCATTTCGACCTCTCCTGTCAACTTTTCCATCAATTTCAATCATTCTCCTTATCCCAGCAGCTGAGCAGATCGAGATGCCGCCGATTCGTGGCCAGAAAGAGCACATCAAGCGACCAATGAATGCATTCATGGTGTGGGGACGTTGTCACCGCAAGCAAATGGCCAAGGAAATGCCGGGAGCGAGCAATATCGAGGTGAGCAAGGCCCTGGGAGCAGCGTGGCGTTCCATCACGGAGCAGGAGAAACGTCCATACTATGAAGAGTCCCACAGGCTGAAACTTGAACATGATAAGATGTATCCGAGTAAGTTCTTATTCATTAATTTCGCCACCCAAGGTGGATGGACGTTATCTTTTCACCCTGGCTGTTTGTTTGTCTGTCTGTGAACAGGATATCTCAAAACGTTGTGGACGGATTCGAACAGAATTTAACAGAGACGTAGCGCATGTCACAAGGGCGAAATGATTAGATTTTGGTGAAGATCCGGATTCGCATCCGGCTACTGGAAAATTTTAAGTAATTCTTCACCATTGGGAGATTTGGCCAAAAACGATACACTGCAGGATATCTCAAAAAGTTGTGGACGGATTTGGACAAAGCTTGGTGGACCGTTTGGGTGTCTGACAAGGACAAATATATCCGGGCTTCTGGTTGGCCATGGAACATCTCCAAATCGTGAAATGTTTTCATTTTCATACATGAATCATGTAATGTTCCAGAAATGTTTCTCGCAGTTTCCTGAAATCTCTTGGCATATAATAATATTGTGTTCCTGGAACGATATTTTGTAGCATTGTAAATTAATTTAGTCTCTTTGGGCCTGCATTATTGAACCTGATTTGAAGTGGAGTTTCCAGGATTCTTGTTCTTTCGATATTTTTCAACTTGTCCATGTTCATAAATTGTGCAGGAATCCTTTATCATTTGCAATGTAATAAATAAGTAAATTCGCATTTCCTCGGATTTTACTTGAATTTACTATGTATCAGGTATATTTTGGCATGTTCTATGCACGTTATATGTGATTGCACAGTGGAAACTGTTTTTCAGTCCAACAGGTTACATCGAATGATATTCCGCAGCTAATCTCTCGATCGTATCGTTTCACTTTCAGATTGGGTCGACAAACCAAGACAATCTCGCACTAAACTCTCCAAAAACATTGTCGACTATCCTAACGTTGAGAAAGTGCAGGAGGATAGTCACGGTATTGAACACTCAAAGTGTGGTAAGTGAGTGTCAGATACCAGCTTGACCTCAAGGTGAATTTGTTAAATTATTTCGAGGCTTTCTCCACTGGAGTATGAGTTTGGAGATAACCTTGTATGTATACCACCTCTCACCGTTTGTTGTATTTCCAAAACATTCATCCAACTTGCGATTTTTCTTCCCACAGCTCATTCAACTCCATCTCATGATAATCACATCACCTGCAACAGTGATGAAAGGGAGATATCATTACCTGTCCATCAGTTCCAATTCTATCTGACTTGCCCTCCGACAAACTCATCCACGGTGTTTGCGACATCTGTGTTTCAGAGTGTCGCACAAGATAACCCATGTAGTTCTGTTCCAGTCTTGTTTCAAGACAACTTTGAAAATATTGAGAAGGGTCAATCCATATGGCTGCAGGAACCTTCACAGCCAGTCCCTCTCGCTGTGCTGGGAAGTCCTCCAATGGAGCACGAGATAATCCCGTCGCAGTTGCAGAACCTTTTAGTTGTCCTCCAACCACAATACCATCAGGTTTATGGAGCATCTCCTGAGTGCACACATCGAGTGAATAATATAAGTCAGAACGCAGGAAACATTTTACCAACTATTCAACCCCAAGGTCAACATGGGATTGACAACATTGCACTGGACAACGATCAGCACCAGCCCAACAGGTAAGTTCACTGTAAAAACATCATAGCCTTGGACAACCTGAGGCAGGAATAAATAGCTCATTAACAACCTCTCTATTTTGTTTTCACAGTGGTACCTGCAATTTCAGCCCTTGCCTTTTAAATGAAGGTGATCGACAGCATGAAATGTTGCACTTTATGAACCACAATGTTCTTCAGACAAATGAAAATACCAACCAAGAAAGCACGGCGGCACTCAACTCCCACCGTGAGGCTAACCTCGCAACAGATTCTGAACTTCTAAACTCAGTCGAATTGATGGCAAGCTCTTTGCTATCTGATGTTGATTGGCACAAGTCAGCTGAACTGCCTGAAGAATATTTGCCAGCTGACTTTCAACACTTGCTGGAACTGCCTGCAATGTCTCTGCCAACCGACTCAAACGAGTCCGTGAGGCGGCCTGTGGACTGTTTCAGTTTTCCAGCTGAGCTCAACTGGTCGGCAGAACTGTCAGACCTTTTGGTATCTGAAACCACATTCATGAGTGAACTTCCAGAATGAATACTAGCTGACTGATTCCTTCGGTTATCTTCAGGATTCGAATGCTCAGGATTCGAATTTCTTCTTGGATTTTGAATTGCTGACAAGCATCGAGACCTGTACCGAGCCTGATTTAGTTGTTTATTATATTGATGTGTGCATGCAGATTCAGCACTGCAGATTCCATGTTAACAGCTTTGAGTCCATTTGGCAATAAATAAAGTTTCTGTTTTCCAAGATTTTGACATCTCAAGTCTCTTTTGATTCAATAAAATTGGCATAATCGGAACATTACAATCGATGGGCATTTATGGTCTTTTTGTACAACGAGAAACAGCCGCTCCACGCGGAGGTAGCCACGATGGGTCATTATTACCTATATTATTTTTGCCAAAAGTGGATGGAGTTTATGTTTCTCCACCTGTCTGTTTGTCTGTGAGCACGATACCTCCAAAAGTATTGGACTGATTCAGACTAAACATGGTGGATAATTTGGGTGTCTGACAAAGACGAATTGATTTGATTTTAATGAAGATCCTGATCTAGATATGAGAATATTTTAATTTTTCAAGTGATTCTTCCCCATTGAGAGATAAACCCAAAAACAATACTGAATAGAGCACGATATCTCAAAACGCGATTGACGGATTAATACAAAACTTGGTGGATGAGTTGGGTAAGTAACAAGAACAAGCCGAAGAGATTTTTGGTTCAGGTCCGGATGGTCAGCGCTCTACTGAGTGTTGTTCAAGTTGTTGTTGTATAGCCCTGGACAGCTCTCTCGAACAAGCCCACGTCATGGAGACAGCCGATCGATCTCGCCGGAGTGACCCAGCGATCCCCCACATCCAAGATGGTGTACCCTCCACCATCACGAAGTCAGGATCACGACAGAGTTAGAGACAGTCAGAGAGGGAGAGTTAGAGAGATAGAAAAGGAGAGAGAGAGAGAGAGAAAGGGAGAGAGAAAGAGAGAGAGAGAGAGAGAGAGAGAGAGAAAGGGAGAGAGAAAGAAAGGGAGAGAGGGAGAAAGGGAGAGAGAAAGAAAGGGAGAGAGAGAAAAATGGAGAGAAAGAGAGAGAAAGAGAGAGAGAGAGAGGGAGAGAGAGACTTTGACTTTTAAGCTCTTTTTATTATAAAAGTATAAAACAAGAGTACCACCAAAAGCAATTCAATCAGGGCAATCAGTAAAATCATAGCAATCCCGGAAGGAAAAAAACAAACGGTGCACTGCAAACCCAGCAACAGAAAGGTGCAAATGCCAGAAAAAAAAACAGCACACGATAAGAAACACCCGCACTGTATTATACAGAGATTAACAATTTGTTTTCTTGGACCTCACAAATCCCTCCAACACACCAGGTCGCAACAAAATTAGCAAGGTCGTTTGCCGTTTGGACACAGCCAAATTCAAGCTTGAGCCTTGCTGACACCAATGAACTAAAAAACACCATAATACTGCATTCCTGCATGGGTCTGCCGCCCAGCTTCGCCTTCCGCGACAGGTATACGGCCAGTTTAGCAGTAGCGGTTAGGAACCCGAATACAATGGATGTGGTTCCCTTTTTGGGAGGAAAGCCAAAGATGTAAGCTTTCAAAGAAAAGGTAACCTGCAATCTATGGGAAATAAAATTTAACCAATGAAACAAAGGAGAAAGTCTTTCACAATTAATGAAAGCATGAAACAAATCTTCCCTCACCGGACAAAAGGGGCAACAGCCGGAAATGGGGGAAAAAAAACGGATGACAGCATTGGAAGGAACAATCCAGTGGGCCAAACGCCACTGAAGGTCACCTGTTCTTTTAGAAATAAGTCCAGCATACATTGTATCCCATAAAGGCTCAGAGGGGGGACCGGGAGGCAAGAGTCCTTTCCACCGGGTAACCCCAGCTAGAGGTGGGTCCCCAAGAAGAAGTTTCACACAAGACCTATAAATACTCTTGCTGCTCATAACATGGAAGGGGGGTGACCCTGCGCTCATGGGGGGCAGCTCGTTTGGGGTAAAAGCGACACCTAATTTTGGGACTGTGGGCTCAACCTCTACGTCCTGTGTCCAATGTAGGCCTAGCTGGTGGCCCCTTCGGATCACCGCTCTTAGTATGTTCTCGATTTGCCTCCTGGACCGAACACCTGTTAGGTCCGCCAGCTCGTTCGCAGGCTTCCATCCCTGTCCAGAGTCGTGTCGGAGATGACACACTTTCAGGATGTTGGCCGCTATAAAATGCTGGCAGAAGTCGCGACTCCTCGGGATATCGGGGAAAAGTGGGTTGAAAAATAAAGGCTCGTGTGCATACATGTTAGTGCCATACGAGTCTGTTTGGCGACTTATCGAAACGCTCTGCCAGGCATTCAAGAGGCTCTGATAAAAAACTGGGAGCAGAGATGTATCGGTGTGTTGAAGGTTGGTCAGGAAAAGTTCCTGTCCGTATCCGAGCCTCCCAGCTCGTTGAAGAATGGAGCAGGCTAAGGGCTTTCCTGGTAGGTGTTCTGCATAAAGCAAGCGTTGGATGGAGCGGAGCCGGAAGGCCAACAGGCGGCATTTCACATCGACTAGGCCGTGACCACCCTCGGCCAAGGGACAACATATGGCGCTGGGTCGAAGCCAGTGGTAGCCTCCCCAAAAAAAATCCACCAGTTTCCTCTGGATAGCTTGGAGCAAAACCTCCGGTGGTTGCAGGCAGATGAACCGGTGCCACAAAAGGGTAGTGACGAGGTTGTTGACAACTAGCGCGCGACCCTTATAGGAAAGGTGGGGTAGAGCTCTTTTCCATCGGCTCAAACGCCCGTCTACCTGGTCAATGATCCTGTCCCAATTGTTCTGGGCATACTGAGGAGGTCCGAGGAAGACGCCCAAATACTTGATGCCATCGTTTGCCCACACTAGTTCTGCAGGAAGGGGAGGTGGTGGTAATAACGGTGGCATAGGTAAGTCGTTTTTTGGAAAGGGGATCCACAGAGCCTTGCTTTTCCTCCAATTACACCTTAATGATGAGGCAAGGTTGAAGTCCGACAAACACTTTGCCATGGCGTCACTGTCGCATTTTCTTTTTATAATGACACAAAGGTCGTCGGCATAAGCTGACAGGGTCAAAGGTGGGTGTCCTGGAGAAAGGACAAGTCCAGGGATATCCTTTCTGAGGGCGATTAAGAGGGGCTCCAAGGCGAGGGCAAATAATAGACCTGAAAGTGGACAACCTTGCCTTACCCCTCTCTGAACCTTTATGGGTGGGCAAAATTCGTTGTTAACTTTGATCAAGCTGGAGATGTTTGCATATAACAAAGCTATGTAGGCTCTAAAATTAGTGCCAAGCCCGCAAGCTTGTAACACATGACACAAAAACTCATGATCAATGCTATCAAAGGCTTTTGCAAGGTCAAGAAACACCAATCCAAAATCCTCTAACACATTTACCAGTTAACAAATCTCTGACTAGGAATATGTTGTCATAGATGGATCTGCCAGGGATGCCGCAACTTTGATCAGGTGACACCAGGTCCCCAATAACTGTCTTCAACCGGTTCGCAAGGACCTTGGAAAACAGTTTGTAATCCGTGCACAACAAAGAGATCGGACGCCAGTTTGACAGGTGTCGGAGATCGCCAGTCTTGGGTAGCAGGCAGAGTACTGCTCTTCTAAAACTGAGCGGTAATTCTCCGGATAAAAGAGATGCATCCAGAACATTGAGCAGCTCTGGGCCCAAAATGTCCCAGAATGCCGAAAGAAATTCGGCCGGTAGGCCATCGATGCCAGGGGCTTTTCCCGACTCCATCTCAGCGAGTGCACCGGATAGCTCTGGAAGGGTAATTGGAGCATCCAGTTCCAGACGTTGGGCCTCAGCCACGGAAGGAAGATGAGAGGTCAAAACATTCATCATTTCGTGAGAAACTGTTTTGGCCTTGAAAAGTTCAGAAAAGAAATCGATTATATTTAATCTTATATCACTCGGATTTGTTAGGATGTTCCCCCCTGGGTCCAAAACCGAAGATATGAGTCGTGCTGGTTTCTCTACAGTTTCTAGGTGAAAGAAAGCCTTAGTTGGGGTATCTGAAACCTTTATATTTTGCATTCTTAGCCGAACTAGTGTGCCCGCTGCTTTTTCATGGATCAAATCCCTTAATTGGGCCTTCTTCTCGAGTAGCAACCGATAGTTCACTGGGTTGCTCTCATTGGCCAACTTGCTCTCTAACCTTAAGATGTCTGCTTCCAAGCAAGCCATCGTGATATGTTTTACATTGGTACAGTGCGAATTAAATTGTTGGCAAAATACTCGAATTTGGGCCTTTAGGTTATCCCACCAGAGGCTAATTGAGGAGAAAGAAGATTTTTTAGTACTCATTTCAGCCCAGAAATCACGAAAGGAGTCTGTAAATAAACTATCTTCTAAAAGTTTAACGTTAAACTTCCAGTAACTATTTCTGCATGTGGGTCGAGGGAAAGAAAGATCTAAGGTTACCATATGGTGGTCTGAAAACAATGACGGAAAACAACCTGACGAGGCCGCGACGTTCTTAAAGGGTACATTTATGTACCAGCGGTCGAGTCTTGCCGAAGACACCCGGCCATTGGCACATCGACACCAGGTAAACTGGACTATGTTGGGGTGGTGCAATCGCCAAACATCCAGTAGACCGGCCGTCTTAAAGAAACGGGATAGGTCCGCATGGGACTCGGGGTGGGGTTCTGCCGAGTTTCTATCTTTCGAAGGGTCAAAGGTGCAATTAAAGTCACCACCAATGCACACACATTGGTCGAGATCAACTGATTTCAGGTGGTTTACCATGGAAGTGAAGAAGGCCTTTCGGTCCCTGCTCTCACTAGGTGCGTACACATTGAAAATGGTACAGCGGAAGTTTTGATGTGCAAGCTGAAGGGAAATAAGCCGGCCTTTTATGACTTCCTGAAAATGACAAGACTCAAAAGCTAGGCCTGGCTTTAGAAAAAACCCAACCCCAGCAGATGAGGCTGACAGATTGCTAAAATAGCATTGCCCTTTGAAAGTTTGGCACCAGTCATGTTCCACGTTAGGTGTGATGTGGGTCTCTTGTAGTAAAAGAACATTTGCCTTTTTACGGTCAAACAAGTTTTTGACTTGGGCCTGACGGAGGTGACTTGCACCCCCACCATTCATGTTTAAGGTCGCAAAGGAAATGTTTTTCATTCCGTGGTAATGAAATCGCCCTGTGCTTGGGAACACTCTGCACCTGCTCGGGTAACAAACTTTCTTAACCTGTGGAGTTGAGATTTCGTCAGGTCAAAATCCTCACGCGCTTTGATTATTGACTTTGCGGTGCACATGAATGCAGCCAAGTTAGGGAAATAGTCTTTAATGACAATGTTGCGGTTACGATACGTTTCGTTGAGGAAGGTAAGAACGAGTTGAGGGGGTACCTGTGAGTGACCTGTCATCGCTTGTGACAGCGCGGTTGCCTCAATGTCATCTTCGGACTCAGACACGTCAGATAACATGTCGTCGGGATCTGGGGTATTACCCGCTGCCCCCGCGGTCTTGTCTGGAGGCACCTTCACAAGTTTCTCAAGGTGTTCCCGAGAGCACTCGTTAACACTTTGGTGGATATTTGTTTCTGGGGTCGGAGCTTGGGTTTGAGATCCCGGCAAACTCAGATTTGCTGGCCCCGTTTGTACAGTGGGAACGTTTATTGAATCCTTAGTCTGCTCGGTATTTAAAGGGGGGGCAGGCGGAAAAACATTTCCCAGCTCGGAAATGGTAATACTTTCACTGGAGGTTTCGCACTCGGAAACTTCCAGGTGAGAGGTACAAATTTTATTTTTTGGCTCATTTACATAATGAGACTCACTGGTGTCATTGGCAACGGTATCCATGTTCTCAGTTAGTGAGGGAATGTTAGAGGGGCACTCGGACACATGTGCACCGGAAATGGTGCCGCCCATGACCGCCTTCTTTGCAGCACCAGCGAAACTGCTTGGCGCTGGTGCTCTTCGCTTTTTAGCAAACACTGTGGATTCTTCGTTCATGGGTTCGGGAAAGGGGGCAATGCTAGTTGTGTCAGTCGCATCGGTGGGTGTCATCACATTGGAATCGAAAAGCACCGGTGTGACAGACGACTCAGTCGGGGTGTCAGAAGGTACGGTCGGGGTGTCAGAAGGTACGGTCGGGGTGTCAGAAGGTACGGTCGGGGTGTCAGAAGGTACGGTCGGGGTGTCAGAAGGTACGGTCGGGGTGTCAGAAGGTACGGTCGGGGTGTCAGAAGGTACGGTCGGGGTGTCAGAAGGTACGGTCGGGGTGTCAGAAGGTACGGTCTGGGTGTCAGAGGGTACGGTCGGGGGGTCAAAGGGTACGGTCGGGGTGTCAGAAAGTACGGTCGGGGTGTCAGAAGGTACGGTCGGGGTGTCAGAAGGTACGGTCGGGGTGTCAGAAGGTACGGTCCGGGCGTCCGAAGGTGCGGTCGGGGTGTCAGAGGGTACGGTCCGGGTGACGGAAGGTACGGTAGGGGTGACAGGAGATACGGTCCGGGTGACGGAAGGTACGGTAGGGGTAACAGGAGATACGGTCCGGGTGTCAGCGAGCATGGTCGGGGTGTCGCAAGGCGCGGTGGAGAGATTGGCCTTTCTGCAAGCCCTTTCGTTATGTCCCGGTTCACCACACTTCGGACAAGCGGCCCTAGGACAGAATCTTTTAACGTGTCCGAATTCTCCACAATTAAAGCAAGTTAAGGAGGCTGAGGAAGCATACATGTGGTATTCCCGATCATCCAACGATACTTTAAAGGATATATTTAAACCTGTATCGGCTCCGCGATCCGGGAGGATCATGTACACTTGTCTCCTAAAGCTCATTACGTGTTTAACACGATCGTTGCGACACCCGAGTGGAATCATTGAGATTCGGGAAACAATTTTTCCATAATGAGACAGAACGGATAGGAGTTTCTCGCCTGGCACAAATGGTGGAACGTTGGATATTGTTATCTTGGTAGCTGGCGTATCCATAGGGGATACCGTTATATAATGACCCCCTTTTATGGTTAGACCGGTACTAACGACGTCATGAACGAGTTTTCTTCTGACACGAAGACAACAAATTTCTGGTTCATTCGTGACGCCGCACGAACATTACCGTCTCCTATAATGGATCCCACGGCAAGGATAATGTCCTCAGTAGGGGCTCCTTCGGGCGGAACACATGCGAATGCATGCTTACGCGTTAAATTTTCGAACGCCTCGTAACGAGAGCGTGTATTCGCCATACCGGCGAAATCCCCCCCCCCCCACCCCTTGTCCGAACCGGACAAGAAGGTGTCAAACCTAAATAATCGAACTAAAGTAAATAATAAACGTGCATTATAAGCACAAAAAAGGCTTACAAAGCGTCGTCAAAGCCAGTAGGCCGCACCCAAAATGGGCTCGCTCTCAATCCTCTCTCTCTCGAAGACAAGGGTACAGAACGGATGAAAACACGATGCCGAAGCACACAGGATGGAAAAGGAGAGGGAGGGGGGGCAGGGGAGGGCAAGAGAGGGGGGAAAAACTCACAACGGACTCACCAAAACACCGAGCAGTTGCTCACAGCCGCCATGACGCTACACCCAACGCACCGACAGCCGATAGGTGGCGCCAGAGAGAGAGAGAGAGAGAGAGACTTGACTTTGACTTTTACATCCTTTTATTACAAAAATATCAAAAAGTATATTTTGTAAAACGTATAAATACAACCATTTCACAAAGCATTTCACAAATCAGAGGTAAAAAAACAAGCAAAACCATTTAAAAGGGAAACTTTACATGAAGACCATTAGTACATCAAGAAAGGGAACAGGAAAAAAATAATAAAGTGTTTTGCTCCTCACAAAGAAATCATATCGTGCTTGAGGAGTGATCAATCTGTGATCAGCACACCATTTTGCACAGAGCAAAGTGCATTATTCAATGCCCATATACTTTTGAAGATCAATACTTTATCCATATATGTATAGAAACAAAATTCTGTTTTAATCCGGGCAAAAACAAGTCCTTTAAAACAGGCCGGGAGGTTATCTGTACATCTTGTAGGATTTTCAATTTGCATTTTCCTCGTGCGATATATTGCTTTCTTTGCCATGGCAACGAGAAAGTTCGCTAGGGCCACTTCTATTTGGTGTGTGTTTGAGACAAAGCAAAAAATGAAAGAATTCAAAGTAAAGTTTAAAGAAAGCTTCATGCACATTTCATGCAGCAAACCAAATAAAGGAATCAAGCGCGCACATTCAACATAAGCATGTGACACGGTCTCAAGAGCACCACAGAAGGGACAATGCTCAGATATTTCCGAAGAAAAAACATGCAAGAGCTTATTGGTGGGTAATACCCAATGTGCCAACCTCCACGACAGGTCGGCAGTTTTCTTTGGAATAAGTATGTGATAATAGGCTTTCCAGTTAGGTTGGAAGGGGTATTCTGTAGGCAAGCAATTGTGCCACTTCCTTGACTGCCAAGTTCCTAAGGAGGGCCGGATTGCTTTGACACAGGCCTGGTATATTGCACGATTTTCCAGACCTGCAGATCCAAAACGTATTTTTGGTAAATATTTTATTATTGTGCCACAATTCATTACAGTGGGGGTGACTTCTAAATTTGGGAAACAGAGGCTTGGCTCACAAACAATTAGGCCATCACCAGTGCGAGGAGATTGCTCCCAGTGCACCTTAACTTTGCGGTATACGCTAAGTATTTCGCATAGCACAGCAGATATTATGCGGTTTGACCGCATGCCAACTTTATTTGCAAGTGCTGCAGCACTTAACCATGTCCTTGTCTCAATCATTAGATCAGCAACGTGATGGACACCATTCTGAACAAAATAATCAATAAAAGAGCGTTCCGTTCTTATTCTTTTGAAGAGAGAGTTGTAGAAAAGAGGCTCTCTGAAAAACATCTCTTGGGTGTAGGAAACATAATCACGGTCGACCATGAAAACACGCCAAGCATTCAAAATTATATTGTAAAATGGTGGAAGCAAGGACAGATCAATACATTTCATGTTCATTAGGAATAGACCAAATGAATAGTCTAGCATGCCGGCTTGACGGAGGAGGAGGAGAGCAGTGGACCTCCAGGCTAGGTCTGATGGACCATAGAGAAGCCGCCAGATTGAGGCAATGCCAAATGCCATAGCCCTGCATACGATGTCCACAAGACCATGCCCACCTTCCTCTAAGGGAAGATTCAAGATCTCTGGACGAAGCCAATGTTTTCCACTCCAGAAGAAGTTTATTATTGTCTTCTGTATATTCAGCAGAAAGCGTTCAGGAGGTGGAATGGCTTTGATTCTGTGCCACAGTATAGATGCTGCTAGGTTGTTTATGACCAGGACTCGTCCCCGGTATGAAAGCAAAGCCAGCAAACCTTTCCATTTCCGCAGCTTTTGTTCGAGAGAGTCAGCGAGACCCTCCCAATTTTTCGCTTGTGTTGCTTCATCACCGATGTAAACACCAAGGTACTTCATTCCGTTGAGGGACCAGGTGAGGTGTTTCGGGAGGACAGGCATAGGGCGCTGGCATGGGCCCATCCACATCGCCTGGCACTTGTTCCAGTTTACCAAAGCTGAAGAAGCTGAACCATAATAGTCCAAGCAATCCACCAGTTTCTTTATCTCATCACTATTATGTACCACCGTTTAGAGGCCATTTTTCCCCGCAAAGCGGGGGTTGGCCTTTTCGGGGACCGTGGTAGTTGTTGTTTTTTTTTGGTCCCCTTTTTGAAGCAATGTTTTACGGCCGGATGCCCTTCCTGACGCCAACCCTTTTTGCCGCCTTCAACGACAAACAGGGAATTACCAGTGAACTGGGACTCAAATTAGCCGACCTCGGAAGGATGACAGGCTGAGTCAACCCCCCTGGCGTTAATTCGGCGATCGACCGAGATTCGAACCCAGGATCCTAGGATCCTAAGCCGGCACCTTAGCCGCTAGCCCAACACCAGGACTTCATCACTATTATGTACGATGGCGCAAATATCGTCAGCATATGCAGAGACTTTCACAGGCCTTGTGAGCAAATTTTTGCATCCGGTTAGGATGCTGCGGACTTTGATTAAAAGAGGCTCAATGGTTAAAGAGTACAGAATACCAGATAAAGGACATCCCTGACGGATACCCCTTCCAACCTTTACAGGTGAAGTTAGCTCAGAGTTTACTCTGAGTATTGAGGAAATGCCATTATAGAGCAGTTTTACCATGGAAAGAAAAACAGGACCAAGTCCAAAACACTCTAGCACCTTGAAAAGATATACATGACTTACACGGTCAAAAGCCTTCTCTTGGTCAAGCACAATCAAACCAAGATTGTCATTTTTTATTTTACACACATCCCAAAGATCTCTTAATAAAAAAATGTTATCGTGTATCTGTCGGTTAGGGATACAGAAAGACTGATCACTTTGAATCAACGATTCTAGGAGTGGGGCGATGCGTCGAGCTAGAACTTTAGAAAACATTTTATAATCTGAAGTTAGGAGAGAGATTGGACGCCAATTATCAATGAGCTGAGGGTCTCCTTTCTTTGGTAATAGACTAATGACTGCTCTACGGCAGCTCATCGGCAAGTCACCACAACGTAATGAACTATTAAAGACCTCCAATAGTTCTGGGCCTAATAAGGGCCAAAATGATTTATAAAACTCTATTGGGAGGCCGTCCAACCCAGGAGATTTACCCGTAGGTAAAGAAGCAAGGGAAAGTGTAAGCTCTTCCAAGGAAAGTAAGGAGCCAAGCTGATCCCTTTGAGCAGCACTTAGCATGGGTAAGTCAGATGTGAAGTAACTTATTGAGCCATCGTCAACATCATTTGCCATAAACAGGTCTGAAAAGAAGTTATAGACCTCCCTCTTTATATTATCTTGTGACGTCACAGTGTTACCAGTTGAGAGCTTTAAGGTTTCAATTTGCCTTTGATTGGTAGTCTTTTTATCAAAATGGAAAAAAAATTTGGTCGCTGCATCTAAATTATATAGCTGATCCATCCGTAGACGGACCATTGCACCTTTTGCTTGGTATTCGACCAGGCTGTTTAGTAGAGTCTTCTTTTCCATAAGCAAATGATTATTTGTTCTATTGGGGCTATTTGCCACATCAGTTTGCAACTTCATTATTTCCTTTTCTAGTGTGAACCTCTCCCTTTTTACACTGAAAGAAGAGAAGTAATTAAACTGTTGGCAAAAGACAGCGATCTGCGCCTTTGCGTAGTCCCACCACAATATCGGGTTATCAAAATTATTCTTTCTTTCTTTGAGGCTAATCCAAAACACTTTGAAAGCTTCACAAAAAGCAGCATTTTCCAGCAACATGACATTGAACTTCCAATATGGGCTGCCATGTTGCTGCAGAGCAAGCTTAAAGGACAAGGTTACAGCCAGGTGATCAGAAAAAAGAGAAGGCACAATATCAGATTTCAATATCTTGTCAAGCATTACAGTATTGACATAAATTCTGTCTAACCTGGCTAGTGTGTGCATCTGAGACGTACATCTAGACCAAGTAAACTGCCGTTGCATAGGGTGCTGAATACGCCAAACATCTATTAATCCCGTCGTCTTGATGATTTTCTCCAAAGGTATGGCAGATCTCGGATGTGGCTCCGCACTGTTTCTATCTAACGCAGGGTCAAGAGTGCAGTTGAAGTCGCCACTCATTATAAAAGAGCAATTTAAGTCAATTGTACTCAGAAGATCCTCTAGCTTTAGAAAGAAGTTTTGCCTTTCAGCATTCTTACAGGGGGCATATATGTTTACAAAAACAAAGATTTGATTATTGGCAGTGAATTGAAGACAAGCCAGATGTCCGGGAATTATTTCATTATATTGAACTTGTGTGAGTGTTAATGAGGAGGAGACAAAGAAAGCAATTCCAGCAGTGAGACAATTGATATCACTGAAGAACCACTGGCCCTTCATTAGCCTTCTCCATTGGGCTTGGCCATTCAGATCTCCATGCGTTTCTTGCAGTAACAAGACATCCAGGTGCAAACGCCGGGTCAGATCTTTTACCTGAACTTTGCGTTCTAAACTAACACCACCGTTAATGTTTAGACTACCAAAACTAACACTCATTCTTTCGGAAAAAGAAAGAAGATAAATAACTAAATAGATCAAAAAACCCATGGGGACCTCATTTACGAAGCTCCTGCCGAGCTTTCTGGATCATTTTTCTTAGCCGGTGCTTCTGAGCATCAGTGAAATTTGGAGTGTCAGGGTTGTGCACAATTTCCTTCAATTTAAAAATCAACATCTGCAGATCAGGGAAATGATCTTTCAGTTCAATGTTCCTTTTCCGATAAGAATCTCTCAAAAAGTCCTGAAGCTCGTCATCCGTAGGGCTGTTTACAGCCTTTAGAATCTGAGAGGACTCCTCTTGACCCTCACCATCAGATTCCTCATATGGGGAATCAATTGGTGTTTCAGCTTCCTGGCGCACATCACATGATTGCTCAGTTTCAATAAAGTAAACTTCTTCAGGAACGTTTTGTGCCAGAGTCACATTTGAAACTTCTTCGGGATGCGAGGTGGGGGGCTCCAAGCATGTTTGTGACATGACCACCATGTTCGATTCAAGGATGTCACTCTCCTCCAGTGGATTTAAATTATCCTCTTTTATTCTCTCTGTGCCCTTATTTTCCTCATTTATTCCTTTTTTAGGGGGAGATTTTAAGTGCTTTTCCTCCTCTTGCGATTGACAGGAGGAAGCTGCACAATGAACGTCCTCGTGTGAGATGACACTGTCTGAAGGATCAGCGACACTCACTGGGATTGGAAAGTTAGAATCCACTTTTTCCTTGATGATGTTTGTACTAGTGGAGGTGTCCTTTTCCTCCAATAAGGCAAACCTGTTTTCACATTGAAATCCAGTGATGGAGTTTTCACTGATTTGCCTTTTCCCAGAAGGTGACGCACTTCTTACAGCCGATTTACGTTTTTTTACTTTGGAAACGGTGACAAACCCCTCATTTGCGCTGTCCATTGATTCAACGGGAGGGGGCGTGTCCACTTGTTTACCTGGTTTATCCTGCACATTTGTCGAGCAGGAAACGTTAACATTAATCTGCGAGTCATTGTTTCCCGTTTCGACCATGTTAGGCTGTTCCTTCTGATTGCGGCAAAACCGTTTCATATGTCCCACTGCACCACAACCAAAGCACTTTAGGGTGTCGGTGGTGATGTATACTTGATAATCGCGGCCATTTGTCGTGAATTTTAAAGCAACATTCAAGGAGGGATATTCCTTTTTGAGAACCATAAAGACCTGCCTACGGAAACTCATCACGTGACTGACACGTTCATCCTTACAGCCCAAAGGGAGCATTATTAATGGGGACACACATTGCCCATATCGCTGCAGCGCTGCAAGGATTGTATCGGTATCGAGAAATGGTGGTGCATTTGAAATAACCACTTTCTGAGCAGGAGTATCCAAGGGATAAACCATAACAAAGTGTCCGGAGTCGAGGGACAAACCTTGTTGTACGATGAGAGCAATGTGCTCTACATCGGACACAAACACGATAACCCGTTTGTTCATACGCGACGCCGCACGTACCTTATCAAACCCGATCATGTTCCCGATCGTGAGAACAATAGCTTCGACTGTAATACCCTCGGGTGGAGAACACGCAATGCCATGCTCACGTGATAATTGCTCAAACGCTGCATATCGCTGCGAGTGAGCAGCCGCCATGTTTGGACACACGAGGCTCGACCTCGTCCTCCCAGCTCGGGAAGAAGAAGTTAGTAATGTACTCCGACTTTCCCAGCTTAGGGAAAGGGAGCGTTAAAAAAACAAACTAAGGAAATATAAGCGGGAAAAAAAGGTTTGAAGTGAAGAAAATAAGTTGGGGGAAAAAACAACAGGGAACCGCCCAGAAACGGCGATTACCTTAACCTGCACAATAAGTGTGCTCTATGGCTCTCTCTCTCGTCTCAACATAGAAGGGGAAACACAGAGAAGCTTTACAAATAGAAACAAGCACACGAAGGAGCGAAATGGGGGGGAGGAGGGGTGGAACAAACAGCCAAGACAGAGCACTCACGACACGAAGCGAGCAGACGCCATGACACTGCACCCAGCGCACCGAAAGCCGATAGGTGGCGACAGAGAGGGAGAGGGAGAGGGAGAGGGAGAGGCTGAGGGAGAGGGAGAGGGAGAGGGAGAGGGAGAGGGAGAGGGAGAGGGAGAGGGAGACTGACTGTTTCTTCCTTTTATTACAAGAGTACAAAAAATCAGTTATGTTCAGTCATAAAGAAACAAAACACAATAAAAATGGTCTGAAGGAAAAGTTATTATCAAATCATCATCATCAAGTGTGCATATGACATCATTAAAAACCCACTTTTCTTTAAAACATGTTAAATTCTTGTTCATTTAAAAAAACCGGTATTCGAGCTTTAGTCTTGCATTTACAAGAGCCTTAAAGGTGAGCAGTACATCATATGACGAGTCAGAAGCGTTTCCCATTTTTTTCTTCCTGGATTTGTAAATTGCAAACTTGGCCTGGCCAATTAAAAAATTCATTAAAACCACATTTCTAAGGGAAGACGGTCCTAAAACACCATAAATAAAAACATTGTGATTGAAGAGGGAACCAAGCTTCACAAAGCGTTCCTGAAGGAATGTAAAAAGAGGTTGCAATCATTCACACTCAAGGTATATATGCGGTAGGGTTTCAATGGATGCACAGAAAGGGCATAGATTAGAGTTAGCGTTAGAAAACCGGTTCAGTAAAACATTATAAGGTAAAATCCAGTGTACAAGTTTCCATTGAATATCTCCAACATACTTTGGAGTAGGCAAGAGATAAAAACTTCGCCAATTGGGGCAATTGGGGTGGTATTGGGGGTAAAACATCCCGCCATCGAAGCCTCGGGTGCTCAGAAAATGTTTTTGCGTATAAAATTTTAACGTACGCGTTGTACAAAGTTTTCTTTGGAAAGGCGGGAAGGGATAATGCAGTATCATCAGGGCTGTTCAGGCCAGGGGACAGATTAAGTGGCGGGCTGAAGACTAGGAGTTTGGGGAAGTCACCCGCTGTTTCCTCGGGGGAAGGGCCAAGTTCCTCGCAGGTATTACGATACGTTGTGGATATCCCTTGAAGGAACCGAGAGATGATCCTGACAGATTTTATTCCGGTTTTTTGTGCCACAGCGGCAGCACTCAGCCGGCAGCTACCAGACTCTGTCATGAGGTCTTTCACTCGCAGCAGCTTGGCATCAACAAAACGTTGAACGAGTCCCCTATTATTCAAGCTGTTTTCCAGGAAGGGGTTGTAGCATAGGGGCTCATTCAACAACATTTCCATGTTGTATGTTGCCATTTCACGGGAAAAGGACAGGGCTTGCCAGGCGTTCATCACCCCTTGGTAAAAGGTGGGCAGCAAGGATGAATCGATTTGATGAGGGTTCATCAAGAAAAGTTCTCGGTCGTAACCCAGCTTGCATGTAAGCTGCAATATGCAGTTAGCCAGAGGCCTCCAGAGTAGGGCTTCATCTCCATATACAAGTTGGCGCACGATACGAAGCCGGAAGACCATAATCCGGCTGCGGATATCAATAAGACCTTGGCCACCTTCAGTGAGTGGTAAGTATGCCACGGGGGGTTGGAGCCAGTGTTTCCCGCTCCAGAAAAAGTCGACAATGCTCTTTTGCAGTGTAATAAGAAGGCTCCCGGGCGGTTGTAGGCATATCATCTTATGCCATAGCATAGAGGCGACAAGATTGTTAATGACGAGAGTTCTTCTGCGGTACGAAAGTTGAAAAAGAAGTCCTTTCCAGCGGGCCAGTTTTGCCATTACCTTGTCCGGTAATCCCACCCAGTTCTGCTGCTCAAAGGTGTTGTCTCCGAGGAAAATACCGAGGTATTTAATGCCACTTTTCTGCCAGTTCACTCCTCCTGGTAGGACAATTGGCGGGCACTATTTTTTTTATAAATACAGACATCATCTGCATAGGCAGAGACCTTTAGCGGTGTGGTAAGAATTGATCCAGTGAAGCCAGAAATGTGCGTACGTAATTGGAGCAGAAGAGGTTCGATGGCAAGAGAGTATAAAAGTCCAGATAGCGGGCAACCTTGCCGTACTCCCCGTTGTACAGCAATGGGGCTACACAATACTTCATTAATTTTAAGAACACTGGATATATTACAATACAAAAGTTTAACATACGAGATAAAAATAGGTCCAAACCCAAAATTCTCTAAAACACTAAAAAGGTACATGTGGTCAATACAGTCAAAGGCTTTTCCTTGGTCAATAAAAAACAGTCCAACATTCATATTAAAATTGTTACAAAACCGAATGGTATCACGGATAAGAAAGATATTATTAAAAATAGTACGTCCAGGAATACAAAAGGATTGATGTTCTCCTATTAGTACATTCATAAAAGGTTTCATTCGATTAGACAAGGCTTTGGCTAAAATTTTATAATCCGTACATAAAACAGAAATAGGACGCCAGTTCTCTATAAGTTGAGTGTCCGCTTTCTTAGGAATTAAGGTGGTGACTGCTCTCCGGCAACTCCACGGCAGTTGTCCATCCTCTAAACATTCATTCAATACCCGCAGTAGGTGAGGTCCAATGGCGTCCCCAAAAAACTGGAAAAATTCACTAGTCAGCCCATCCAGTCCAGGGGCTTTATCAGGTTCCAAGGCCTTCAAGGCAGCGGTGAGCTCAGGTAACCTAAGAGGATCCTCCAACTGCTGCTTCTGATCCTCCACCAATGTTGGAAGGTTCGAAACAAGTTCCGATATTGCATCCTGGTTAATGTCATGCCGCATAAACCGTTGTTTAAAATGTTTCCGGGCACATTCCCTGATTCTGCCATCTTCATAAAGGAGTTCCCCATCATGGAGCAAGCGTGTAATCATTGACGAAGAGGCCCCCCTTTTAAGGCTGAAGAAGAATTTGGTTGGAGCATCAAGGTCGTGTATGTACCTCATCTTCAGGCGCAATAAAGCATTTTGTGCTCGCCTTTCAGATATGGAATTCAGTAAGGCCGTTTTTCCATGGATTTGTTGCCTCTCCCTGGTAGCTCACACTTGCAGTTCCCTGAAGCTGTTCCTGTAATTCCAGGATTTCATCTTCAAGTAAAGTTGTGGTTTTTCTTTCCTCTTGAACACCATACACACGATATTGTTGGCAGAACAGTCTGATGTGCGTTTTGGCATTATCCCACCATTGTCTGAGGTTTGAGAAATTCCCTTGGGAGGCAACCAGATTATTCCAAATTTCCGGAAAAATGTCCTTAAAGATACTATCATCAAGTAAGTTGTTATTAAATTTCCAAAAAGCAGTCTTGTGTTTCGGGCAGGGGGCAGAAATTTTGAGAAATGTTGCGCTGTGGTCTGAGAATCCTGATGGGCAAATTTTGGATGACAGAACGAGGCGTTCAAGTGGAGGATTAATATAAAACTTGTCCAAGCGAGCAAGTACAATATTACCCTGAATGCATCGACACCATGTGTATTGCCTGATTGATGGGTGCTGTACCCGCCATATATCTGTCAAATTCATTTGTTTTAAAATTTTGGTGAGAGGGATTGTGGAGGCAGGATGGGGCTCTGCACTGTTCCTGTCTAGTTGGGGTTGGAGGGTGCAGTTAAAATCTCCACCAATACAAACATGATTGTCTTGGTTTTTTAGGGCGTTTTGGCTGTCGAGGGACGTTAGGTGTGTCCCAAGGGCATTAAAAAAACTCGCCGAGCTACAGGCGTACTTGGGGCATAGATATTAAAAATAGTATAGAATTTTCCACAGTAGTGGAATTCTAGGGATGCTAGGGATCCCTTGTGTATTTCGTCGAATTTAAGCGATGAAGGCAAAAAGGAGGGGCTAAGAATTATTGCGACACCGCCTTTGCGGGAGTCACCGTTACTAAAGAAAGACAGGCCGGGGAAGAGCCTACACCACTCTGCGACACAGCAGTCGTTGGCATGGGTCTCTTGTAAGAGGGCAATGTCAACTTTCTTCTGTAATAAAAAATCCCTTACTTGAACTTTACGGACAGAGCTACATCCTCCGTTAATATTCAAGCTACAAATGGAAAAACTCATTACAGCTATAAGGAGGAGTGACCACCACTCAATTTTTTGATAGCAGTTCATTCTTAGCTTTTTGCAACCACTTATTTAAACGGTGACGTTGGGAGGAATTGAAATTAAAAACGTGGGGCCGTTTTACCATCAGTCTAGCGGAATGTATAAAATCAGGTAGCTCCGGAAAAAAGGTTTCTATAACAACATTCCTTTTTCGGAATGTGTCCTTAAGAAACCTTTTTATCTCGGAGGGAGGGATTGGAGGGGTTTCTTCTTCCTTAAGGCTACCACATTCACTAACAGAGTCATCTATATCAGATGGCTCAGAAGGTGTGTCACACTGGTTTTCATCATTTATCTCCTCACCGTCATCACATCCCTCCACGTTATCGGATGGGGCATAGTCCATAGAGGGAGGGGATGGGGAGGGAGAGAAATGAGCCATCTTCAGGGGAGGGGAGGAATGGGGGGGGTACTAATTTTTGCGGTTCAACCATATCAGTTTCTAGGTCAGTAGACAAGGGCGAGGATTCATCCACATCTATGTCCTCCAATACCGAGAAACGATTTTCTGTGACGAGGGACAAATCTAGGCCAGAGAGGAGGGGCTGTCGGTTTTCAGTTGTAAGTTTTTTAAAGAGATGACCGTTTTCATCTGTTGTTTGCAGATGTCTTTTTCCTTTTGGGCAGACTAATTGAAACTCGTCCTGGATAGTGGGAAGAGATTGCAAGGGTTTGGGGGGAGGGGGGGAGGGAGGACGTGATCATCGGGAGGGGATTCCCATCCGCTACCACGGGCGAGAGAGGTAGGATCAGTTATAGCAGGCAACAAGCTGTGATTGGACGATGTCGCCTGGGGGATGAGATCTATCGTTAACAGGAGATGGCTGCAATTAGATCCTTCAGTAGAGGGAGGGGGGCCCTGTTTCAAGGGGAGGGAAGGGGGTACGGCGGGGGGGTTTGGATTGGTGGTAAGAGGGCTTGGGTCGGTGGTGGACAGATTGGGATCAGTGGTGGTAAGGCTTGGGTCGATGGTGGGAAGGTTCGGGTCGGTGGTGGGAGGGCTTGGTTCGGCGGCGGGAAGGCTTGGTTCGGTGGTGGGAAGGTTTGGTTCGGTGGTGGGAAGGCTTGGGTCGGTGGTGGAAGGGTTTGGATCGGTGGTGGGGAAGGTGGGGGGGTTGCTTATTCCCGGTTCGGAGGGGAGGTTGTACTTGTGGAGAATTCTCTTTTCGGGGGCAGTCATGTTTAACATGCCCAAATTGTCCGGGAGCCAAAACATTTTAGAACGTTGGTGGACACGTACACTGTATATTCGTTCTGTTGATGTTTTAATTTTATTATAAGGTTTAAATCCTTCTGGGAATTTTTTAAAATCATAAACACTTGCCGCCGGAATGAAACCACGTGCCTTAAATCGTTGTTTCGTGACCCGAAGGGAATCATGGAGATACGAGACACGATGGTACCGTATCGGGACAACTCTTTAATTAGTACATCGTCGGATACAAATGGGGGGCAATTTGATATCACGACTTTTATCGCTGGGCTATCTCATGAGGAAATCATTACAAATAAATCTGGATCGATTGTCAAACCCTGTTCGACAATTTGTGGGACACAATCCGCGTCGGACAAAGAAATAACGATCCACTTGTTCATCTGCGAAGCGGCAACAACCTTGTCGATTCCCGACAACACGACCGGGTTGCGAGGACAACGTCCTCGACACTAACCTCACGTTCCGGAGGTACACAAAAGAACCCGTGCTTACGGGTCAGGCTCTGAAAGGCTGTAAATCGAGATAGTGCAGCTGCCATGCTGGAACAGCTGCACTTACAACCCCTCCCAACTCGGGAGGGTGAATATGTAATATAATCTTCCCTACCCGAACTCCGGGAATGGGAAGTAATCAGACCTCTCGATTTCCCTAACTTCTGAAAAGGGAGGCAACAAAACAAACTGAAGGAAAGATAAACGAAAGGAAAAAAAGGAAATAGAGGTTTAAGATGAAGGAGCAAACACCGATCGGGCGACGCCCAAAAACGGCGAACCCTTACCAGCGATCACCCTGTGCTCTCCGGCTCTCTCTCCCATCTCAACATATATGGGAATCACCAGGACGACTCCACGAACAGGCACAAGGACACGGAGGGGGGAGAACGGGGGGGGGGGATGGAGCAACAACACAGAGCACTCACAGGCCTCCACAAGCAGACGCCATGACAGTACAACCAGCATACAAACGGCCAGCAGGTGGGGAGAGAGAGAGAGAAAGAGAAAGAGAAAGAGAAAGAGAAAGAGAAAGAGAAAGAGAAAGAGAAAGAGAAAGAGAAAGAGAAAGAGAAAGAGAAAGAGAAAGAGAAAGAGAAAGAGAAAGAGAAAGAGAAAGAGAAAGAGAAAGAGAAAGAGAAAGAGAAAGAGAAAGAGAAAGAGAAAGAGAAAGAGAAAGAGAAAGAGAAAGAGAGAGAGAGAGACTTTGACTTTTAAGCTCTTTTTATTATAAAAGTATAAAACAAGAATACCACCAAAAGCAATCAATCAGGGCAATCAGTAAAATCATAGCAATCCCGAAAGGAAAAAAAACAAACGGTGCACTGCAAACCCAGCAACAGAAAGGTGCAAATGCCAGAAAAAAACAGCACACGATAAGAAACACCCGCACTGTATTATACGGAGATTAACAATTTGTTTTCCTGGACCTCACAAATCCCTCCAACACACCAAGTCGCAACAAAATTAGCAAGGTCGTTTGCCGTTTGGACACAGCCAAATTCAAGCTTGAGCCTTGCTGACACCAATGAACTAAAGAACACCATGATACTGCATTCCTGCATGGGTCTGCCGCCCAGCTTCGCCTTCCGCGACAGGTATACGGCCAGTTTAGCAGTAGCGGTTAGGAACCCGAATACAATGGATGTGGTTCCCTTTTTGGGAGGAAAGCCAAAGATGTAATCTTTCAAAGAAAAGGTAACCTGCAATCTATGGGAAATAAAATTTAACCAATGAAACAAAGGAGAAAGTCTTTCACAATTAATGAAAGCATGAAGCAAATCTTCCCTCGCCGGACAAAAGGGGCAACAGCCGGAAATGGGGGAAAAAAAACGGATGACAGCATTGGAAGGAACAATCCAGTGGGCCAAACGCCACTGAAGGTCACCTGTTCTCTTAGAAATAAGTCCAGCATACATTGTATCCCATAAAGGCTCAGAGGGGGGACCGGGAGGCAAGAGTCCTTTCCACCGGGTAACCCCAGCTAGAGGTGGGTCCCCAAGAAGAAGTTTCACACAAGACCTATAGATACTCTTGCTGCTCATGCCATGGAAGGGGGGTGACCCTGCGCTCATGGGGGGCAGCTCGTTTGGGGTAAAAGTGACCCCTAATTTTGGGACTGTGGGCTCGACCTCTATGTCCTGCGTCCAATGTAGGCCTAGCTGGTGGCCCTTTCGGATCACCGCTCTTAGTATATTCTCGATTTGCCTCCTGGACCGAACACCTGTTAGGTCCGCCAGCTCGTTCGCAGGCTTCCATCCCTGTCCAGAGTCGTGTCGGAGATGACACACTTTCAGGATGTTGGCCGCTATAAAATGCTGGCAGAAGTCGCGACTCCTCGGGATATCGGGGAAAAGTGGGTTGAAAAATAAAGGCTCATGTGCATACATGTTAGTGCCATACGAGTCTGTTTGGCGACTTATCGAAACGCCCTGCCAGGCATTCAAGAGGCTCTGATAAAAAACTGGGAGCAGAGATGTATCGGTGTGTTGAAGGTTGGTCAGGAAAAGTTCCTGTCCGTATCCGAGCCTCCCAGCTCGTTGAAGAATGGAGCAGGCTAAGGGCTTTCCTGGTAGGTGTTCTGCATACAGCAAGCGTTGGATGGAGCGGAGCCGGAAGGCCAACAGGCGGCATTTCACATCGACTAGGCCATGACCACCCTCGGCCAAGGGACAACATATGGCGCTGGGTCGAAGCCAGTGGTAGCCTCCCCAAAAAAAATCCACCAGTTTCCTCTGGATAGCTTGGAGCAAAACCTCCGGTGGTTGCAGGCAGATGAACCGGTGCCACAAAAGGGTAGTGACGAGGTTGTTGACAACTAGCACGCGACCCTTATAGGACAGGTGGGGTAGAGCTCTTTTCCATCGGCTCAAACGCCCGTCTACCTGGTCAATGATCCTGTCCCAATTGTTCTGGGCATACTGAGGAGGTCCGAGGAAGACGCCCAAATACTTGATGCCATCGTTTGCCCACACTAGTTCTGCAGGAAGGGGAGGTGGTGGTAATAACAGTGGCATAGATAAGTCGTTTTTTGGAAAGGGGATCCACAGAGCCTTGCTTTTCCCCCAATTACACCTTAATGATGAGGCAAGGTTGAAGTCCGACAAACACTTTGCCATGGCGTCACTGTCGCATTTTCTTTTTATAATGACACACAGGTCGTCGGCATAAGCTGACAGGGTCAAAGGTGGGTGTCCTGGAGAAAGGGCAAGTCCAGGGATATCCTTTCTGAGGGCGATTAAGAGGGGCTCCAAGGCGAGGGCAAATAATAGACCTGAAAGTGGACAACCTTGCCTTACCCCTCTCTGAACCTTTATGGGTGGGCAAAATTCGTTGTTAACTTTGATCAGGCTGGAGATGTTTGCATATAACAAAGCTATGTAGGCTCTAAAATTTGTGCCAAGCCCGCAAGCTTGTAACACATGACACAAAAACTCATGATCAATGCTATCAAAGGCTTTTGCCAGGTCAAGAAACACCAATCCAAAATCCTCTTTAACACATTTACCAGTTAACAAATCTCTGACTAGGAATATGTTGTCATAGATGGATCTGCCAGGGATGCCGCAACTTTGATCAGGTGACACCAGGTCCCCGATAACTGTCTTCAACCGGTTCGCAAGGACCTTGGAAAACAGTTTGTAATCCGTGCACAACAACGAGATCGGACGCCAGTTTGACAGGTGTCGGAGATCGCCAGTCTTGGGTAGCAGGCAGAGTACTGCTCTTCTAAAACTGAGCGGTAATTCTCCGGATAAAAGAGATGCATCCAGAACATTGAGCAGCTCTGGGCCCAAAATGTCCCAGAATGCCGAAAGAAATTCGGCCGGTAGGCCATCGATGCCAGGGGCTTTTCCCGACTCCATCTCAGCGAGTGCACCGGATAGCTCTGGAAGGGTAATTGGAGCATCCAGTTCCAGACGTTGGGCCTCAGCCACGGAAGGAAGGTGAGAGGTCAAAACATTCATCATTTCGTGAGAAACTGTTTTGGCCTTGAAAAGTTCAGAAAAGAAATCAATTATATTTAATCTTATATCACTCGGATTTGTTAGGATGTTCCCCCCTGGGTCCAAAACCGAAGATATGAGTCGTGCTGGTTTCTCTATAGTTTCTAGGTGAAAGAAAGCCTTAGTTGGGGTATCTGAAACCTTTATATTTTGTATTCTTAGCCGAACTAGTGTGCCCGCTGCTTTTTCATGGATCAAATCCCTTAATTGGGCCTTCTTCTCGAGTAGCAACCGATAGTTCACTGGGTTGCTCTCATTGGCCAACTTGCTCTCTAACCTTAAGATGTCTGCTTCCAAGCAAGCCATCGTGATATGTTTTACATTGGTACAGTGCGAATTAAATTGTTGACAAAATACTCGAATTTGGGCCTTTAGGTTATCCCACCAGAGGCTAATTGAGGAGAAAGAAGATTTTTTAGTACTCATTTCAGCCCAGAAATCACGAAAGGAGTCTGTAAATAAACTGTCCTCTAAAAGTTTAACGTTAAACTTCCAGTAACTATTTCTGCATGTGGGTCGAGGAAAAGAAAGATCTAAGGTTACCATATGGTGGTCTGAAAACAATGACGGAAAACAACCTGACGAGGCCGCGACGTTCTTAAAGGGTACATTTATGTACCAGCGGTCGAGTCTTGCCGAAGACACCCGGCCATTGGCACATCGACACCAGGTAAACTGGACTGTGTTGGGGTGGTGCAATCGCCAAACATCCAGTAGACCGGCCGTCTTAAAGAAACGGGATAGGTCCGCATGGGACTCGGGGTGGGGTTCTGCCGAGTTTCTGTCTTTCGGAGGGTCAAAGGTGCAATTAAAGTCACCACCAATGCACACACATTGATCGAGATCAACTGATTTCAGGTGGTTTACCATGGAAGTGAAGAAGGCCTTTCGGTCCCTGCTCTCACTAGGTGCGTACACATTGAAAATGGTACAGCGGAAGTTTTGATGTGCAAGCTGGAGGGAAATAAGCCGGCCTTTTATGACTTCCTGAAAATGACAAGACTCGAAAGCTAGGCCTGGCTTTAGAAAAAACCCAACCCCAGCAGATGAGGCTGACAGATTGCTAAAATAGCATTGCCCTTTGAAAGTTTGGCACCAGTCATGTTCCACGTTAGGTGTGATGTGGGTCTCTTGTAGTAAAAGAACATTTGCCTTTTTACGGTCAAACAAGTTTTTGACTTGGGCCTGACGGAGGTGGCTTGCACCCCCACCATTCATGTTTAAGGTCGCAAAGGAAATGTTTTTCATTCCGTGGTAATGAAATCGCCCTGTGCTTGGGAACACTCTGCACCTGCTCGGGTAACAAACTTTCTTAACCTGTGGAGTTGAGATTTCGTCAGGTCAAAATCCTCACGCGCTTTGATTATTGACTTTGCGGTGCACATGAATGCAGCCAAGTCAGGGAAATTGTCTTTAATGACAATGTTGCGGTGACGATACGTTTCGTTAAGGAAGGTAAGAACGAGTTGAGGGGATACCTGCGAGTGACCTGTCATTGTTTGTGACAGCGCGGTTGCCTCAATGTCATCTTCGGACTCAGACACGTCAGATAACATGTCGTCGGGATCTGGGGTATTACCCGCTGCCCCCGCGGTCTTGTCTGGGGGCACCTTCACAAGTTTCTCAAGGTGTTCCCGAGGGCACTCGTTAACACTTTGGTGGATATTTGTTTCTGGGGTCGGAGCTTGGGTTTGAGATCCCGGCAAACTCAGATTTGCTGGCCCCGTTTGTACAGTGGGAGCGTTTATTGAATCCTTAGTCTGCTCGGTATTTAAAGGGGGGGCAGGCGGAAAACCATTTCCCAGCTCGGAAATGGTAATACTTTCACTGGAGGTTTCGCACTCGGAAACTTCCAGGTGAGAGGTACAAATTTTATTTTTTGGCTCATTTACATAATGAGACTCACTGGTGTCATTGGCAACGGTATCCATGTTCTCAGTTAGTGAGGGAATGTCAGAGGGGCACTCGGACACGTGTGCGCCGGAAATGGTGCCGCCCATGACCGCCTTCTTTGCAGCACCAGCGAAACTGCTTGGCGCTGGTGCTCTTCGCTTTTTAGAAAACACTGTGGATTCTTCGTTCATGGGTTCGGGAAAGGGGGGAATGCTAGATGTGTCAGTCGCATCGGTGGGTGTCGTCACATTGGAATCGAAAAGCACCGGTGTGACAGACGACTCAGTCGGGGTGTCAGAAGGTACGGTCGGGGTGTCAGAAGGTACGGTCCGGGCGTCCGAAGGTGCGGTCGGGGTGTCAGAGGGTACGGTCCGGGTAACGGAAGGTATGGTCGGGGTGTCAGAAGGTACGGTCGGGGTGTCAGAAGGTACGGTCGGGGTGTCAGAAGGTACGGTCAGGGTGTCAGAAGGTACGGTCCGGGCGTCCGAAGGTGCGGTCGGGGTGTCAGAGGGTACGGTCCGGGTGACGGAAGGTACGGTCGGGGTGTCAGAAGGTACGGTCAGGGTGTCAGAAGGTACGGTCCGGGCGTCCGAAGGTGCGGTCGGGGTGTCAGAGGGTACGGTCCGGGTGACGGAAGGTACGGTAGGGGTGACAGGAGATACGGTCCGGGTGACGGAAGGTACGGTAGGGGTAACAGGAGATACGGTCCGGGTGTCAGCGAGCATGGTCGGGGTGTCACAAGGCGCGGTGGAGGGATTGGCCTTTTTGCAAGCCCTTTCGTTATGTCCCGGTTCACCACACTTCGGACAAGCGGCCCTAGGACAGAATCTTTTAACGTGTCCGAATTCTCCACAATTAAAGCAAGTTAAGGAGGCTGAGGAAGCATACATGTGGTATTCTCGATCATCCAACGATACTTTAAAGGATATATTTAAACCTGTATCGGCTCCGCGATCCGGGAGGATCATGTACACCTGCCTCCTAAAGCTCATCACGTGTTTAACACGATCACTGCGACACCCGAGCGGGATCATTGAGATTCGGGAAACAATTTTTCCATAACGAGACAGAACAGATAGGAGTTTCTCGCCTGGCACAAATGGTGGGACGTTGGATATTGTTATCTTGGTCGCCGGCGTATCCATAGGGGATACCGTAATGTAATGGCCCCCTTTTATGGTTAGACCGGTACTAACGACGTCATGGACGAGTTTTTCTTCTGACACGAAGACAACAAATTTTTGGTTCATTCGTGACGCCGCACGAACATTACCGTCTCCTATGATGGATCCCACGGCAAGGATAATGTCCTCAGTAGGAGCTCCTTCGGGCGGAACACATGCGAATGCATGCTTACGTGTCAATTTCTCGAACGCCTCGCAACGAGAGCGTGTATTCGCCATACCGGCGAAATCCCCCCCCCCCCCCTTGTCCGAACCGGACAAGAAGGTGTCAAACCTAAATAATCAAACTAAAGTAAATAATAAACGTGCATTATAAGCGCAAAAAAAGGCTTACAAAGCGTCGTCAAAGCCAGTAGGCCGCACCCAAAATGGGCTCGCTCTCAATCCTCTCTCTCTTGAAGACAAGGGTACAGAACGGATGGAAAACACGATGCCGAAGCACAACGGATGGAAAAGGAGAGGGAGGGGGGGCAGGGGAGGGCAGGAGAGGAGAAAAACTCACAAAGAACTCACTACACCACAGAGCAGTTGCTCACAGCCGCCATGACGCCACACCCACCACAAACGGCCAGCAGGGGGCGCGAGAGAGAGAGAGAGAGAGAGAGAGAGAGAGAGAGAGAGAGAGAGACAGAGACAGAGAGAGAGAGACTTTGACTTTTGACGTCCTTTTATTCCAAAAATATAAAGTGCATGGATGTACAGTGTATAAAATCAACAAAGGCAAAAACAAGAGAAAACGATGAAGCGAGGAAACAATACAGATATATGCGTTGATCAGTTCAACTTTTACGGAAAACAAGTGCAATCTTCTGCAGCACTATTATGAATTGTAGAAATTATGAACAATCATGAGAAAAATAATACCAACTCGTTTTGGCGGACTTCACAGACACTTTTCAAACACCATTTTTCCACAAATCCATAAATTTCGCCCATGCTCTTGGAAAACTCAAACTCATGTTTTAGCCTTGCAGCACACAGTGCGTTGAAAAACGTCATGACCTTGCACTGATGAATGGGCTTACCATTCCGCCTCTCCTTTCTGGACAGGTAAGTGGCAAGCTTTGCTGTAGCTACAAAAAAGCACAACAGTTCATAGTCCTTGTTGTGTTGCCGTCTCTTTTTGAGCCCAAAAATAAAGGATCGAAAAGTAAATCTGAAATTCATTTTGAACGACACAAAGTCTAACCATTCAAATAAAGGAAAAGGTCTTTCACAACCAATAAAAAAATGAAAAACATCCTCATTTACAGAACAAAAGGGGCAACATGCAGATATTGGGGCAAAATTCCATACATATGTATTACATGGGATGATCCCGTGGGCAAGGCGCCACTGAAGATCACCTGCTCTTTTGTTGATCAGCTTGCTATACATTGATTCCCATACAGGTTCATTGGGGGGCCCGGCAGGGAGTAGCCTCTTCCATCGTGCTACTCCATTTAGCGGAGGAATACCAAGAACTTGAGATAACCACCACCTATACAGGCTCTTGCTGCTCTCAGCATGTAATACACTTGTCCCTGTGCTTACAGGTGGAAGTTCATTGGGAAAGCAGGCAAAAATCAGTTTCGGAAACGGGGACTCGTTGGGGTGTCCAAAAGTATTCCAAGTCCAAAGTTTCTGTAGCTGATGACGTTTTTGAACAACTTTCCTCAAAATCGTTCCAATTGTCCTCTTGGACCGAATCGCCGTCAAGGTTGAAATTTCCTCCACATTCCTCCACCCGACACCGGAGTTTGGCCGAAGGTGCCATACTTTGTTTATGCCTGCCTCAATAAAGCGTTGGCACAAATGACGACTCTTGAGAACATCAGGGAAGAGAGGATTGAAGAACAGGGGTTCAACCTCAAACATCCCTGGGGAGTAGGTGTCTGCTTTACGGCTCACGGAAAGTCTTTCCCAGGCACTGAGAAGGCTCTGGTAAAATATGGGGAGCGTTGATGTATTCACGTACTTGAGGTGAGTCAGGAATACTTCGAGACCATAGCCGAGTCTACCCTCCTGCTGTAAAATATGGCAAGCCAAGGCATGGTTTGGCAGGTTTTCACCAAATAGGAGGCGTTGAATGGAGCACAGGCGAAAAGCCATGAGACGGGATCTCACGTGGACAAGGCTCTGACCACCTTCCGATGAAGTAAGGCATATTACACTTGGCCGCAGCCAATGATGGCCTCCCCAAAAAAAGTCCACAAGTTTGGCCTGTATCCTGTCCAGCAACACTTCTGGTGGTTGCAGGCAAATAAAGCGATGCCACAACGTTGCAGCAACCAAGTTGTTTGCCACTAAGACTCGGCCCTTAAATGAGAGGTGCGGTAGGGCTCTTTTCCACAGGTTCAGCCTCCTGTCTATTTCTCCGGTCACACCTTCCCAATTCCTTTTCTCAAATTGTGTAGAGCCCAGGGACACACCAAGGTAATCAACACCATCTGTTTTCCACTCCAAGTTTTCTGGAAGAGCAGGCAGATGTGTTGAGACAGGTAGGCAGCTATTAAGGTATGGCACCCAAAGAGCTTTGCTTTTCGTCCAATTAACCTTCAGAGATGAAGCCATGCAAAAGGTTCTTAAGGACTTTACAAGAGCAACAATGTCTTGGTGGTTTTTTATAATGACGCAAACATCGTCTGCATAGGCCGATATAGTCATTGGTGGGCTTCCAGGAAAACAGGTCAGGCCAGAGATATTCTTTCTCAGTGTGCAAAGAAATGGCTCCATTGCTAGCGCAAAAAGCAAACCTGAGACTGGGCAACCCTGCCGTACCCCCCTCTGAACCTTTATGGGGGGAACCAGTTCATTGTTCACCTTAATTACACTGGAGATGTCAGTGTACAATAAAGTTATAAAGGCCCTGAAAATTACCCCAAACCCACATGCCTCAAGAACATGGCACAAGAAAACATGGTCAATGCTGTCAAAGGCTTTTTCAAAGTCTAGAAAACATATTCCAAAATCATTTTGGTCATGGCGAGCATACATTAAATCCCGCACGAAAAAAATGTTGTCATAAATCGAACGACTGGGGATGCAGAATGTCTAATCAGGTAAAACCAGATCACCAATGACTTTTTTTAAGCGATTTGCCATTGCTTTCGAAAACAGTTTATAGTCGGTACACATTATTGAAACCGGTCTCCAATTCTCCATCCGCCGGAGGTCTCCTGACTTTGGGAGAAGACTCACCACTGCTCTCCTTAGGCTTAGTGGCATTACACCTTTTCGCAAGGATTCTTGGATTACAATCAATAGTTCTGGGCCCAAGATGTCCCAAAATTCCATGTAAAGCTCAGCTGGCAGGCCATCAATTCCAGGAGCCTTTCCAGATTCCATTCCAACCAGGGCACGCTGTAATTCATCAAGACTTAAGGGCACATCCAGCTCCAGGCGTTGAGTCTCAGTTAGGGTTGGGAGATGGGAGGTAAAACATTTTATTTTATCCTCACTTATATCTTTTTTAGCAAATAGTTCAGAATAATACTTTCTAATAGTGATTTTTACCCCATCAGAACTTGTAATTTCATTCCCACTGGGGTCCTTAACTGATGAAATAAGCTGGGGAGGCTTCGTTTCAGCTTCTAAGTGGAAGAAGGCTTTGCTAGGACTATCCGATACTTTGATGCTTTTTACTCTCAGTCTAACTAGCAGTCCTGCAGCCTTCTCCTGTAATAGTTCCCGGAGTTGGGTCCTTTTTTCAAGGAGCAATTTATAATTTGCCTCATTTTCCTGCTCTGCCATTTTGTTTTGCAGTTTTAGAATTTCGGTTTCCAACCGTGCCAATGTGATTTGATTTTCATGGGTGATGTGGGAATTAAACTGTTGACAAAAAAGTCGTATATGAGTTTTCATATTATCCCACCAAAGGTTAGTGGAAGCAAAGAGGGGCTTTTTTCCAACTATTGCTATCCATAGGATGCGAAAGGCTTCCTTAAACAGGGTATCATCCAAAAGGCTTGTATTAAATTTCCAATAGGCGCTCCTCCGTTTGAATTGTGGGAAAGATAGGCCCATCGTGACCATGTGGTGGTCAGAGAAGATGGAAGGGGTAATAGTTGAGGAGGTTGCAATATTCCTTAATCGTGGGGTGATGTACCAGCGGTCAAGCCTCGCTAAGGATACTTGGCCATTGGAGCATCGACACCATGTAAACTGCCGGTCATTTGGGTGCATCAATCGCCATACATCCAAAAAAACCCCACCTGAAAGGAACTGGGAGAGGTCACCGTGGGACTCAGGATGTGGTTCCGGTGAATTTCTGTCTATTTTGGGCTCTAGCGTACAATTGAAATCTCCCCCCATGCATATGCACTGATTTGGGTCAAACAAATTTAAATGGTTTATCACTTCATTAAAGAAGGCTTTACGGTCAGTACTCTCGCTTGGTGCATATACATTAAAAATAATAAGCTTCAGGCTATTGATCACCAATTCTAGGGAGGCAAAACGTCCCCGAATTACCTCCTGAAAGAGGCAAGATTCAGGTACAAGTCCTGGTTTTAGCAAAAACCCCACTCCAGCAGATACAGATGACATATTACTGAAGAAACATTTACCTTTGAACATGCTGCTCCAGTCATGTTCAACCTTCTCAGTAATATGAGTTTCTTGCAGTAATATTACATCGACTTGTTTCCTTTTGAATAAACTATTCACTTGGATCTGGCGGATGTGACTGGCCCCACCGCCATTTATATTGAGTGTTGCAAGATTAAGCGTCTTCACACTCATTAGTAAATTTTGCCCGACACTGTGAGTACTCACTCTTTGCCTTTGTTATGATTTTCTTTAGTCGATGAAACTGCGATTTTGTTAGGTTTAGTTCCTCAGATTTTTTTATGACTAGTTTTGCAGCCTGAATAAAGGGAGCCAAATCAGGGAAATGATCCCCAATGACGACATTTCGCTGTCTCTATGTTTCATTGAGGAATGAGAGAACAATATGGGGAGGGGTTGGGGGTTGATCTGGCATTACTTGTGATAATGCTGTTACCTCCACCTCCTCTTCTGATTCTGATAAATCAGAAAGTGGTCCAATGGGGTCTGGGTCAATACCGTTTTCTTCTCCTGCTATGCAACCTAGCCTTCCCTTGTCTGGGGGGTCCACGCAGTGCTGTGTTTGGGAAACATCAGCACATTGATTACTGATTTCCTCAATTGGCATGAAATTATTATTCCCACATTCCTGTGGATTTATGTTTTCGTCCTTTTCTGCTATATTGGCAGATTTATTGTGGATGTCAGCCTGTTCGGCGACATTCGCTTGGATCAATGATGCGCCATTCACGGTATCATGGCCTGAATTATTTACATCATTAACGTCATCTGTGTGAGTAATGGAAGCGCGTTGTTTTAGCGGCTGAACCCTGATGCTCTTTTCTGGGTTTTCCTCTTTATTTATTTGGTCCGCGCTTTGCAGAGAGATTCCAGGTGCATCCTGAAGAGTTTTTTCACTAACAGCCTGAAAATCGAGCACGACCTTTTTACCTGCTCCAGATGAGTCACTATCATCCGGAGCCCTTCGTTTACTCGTCCCCACCTTGCTATCAGTGTCCATTTCAACATTTTGCTGAGGAAGAATAAATGCGTTCACGCTTGGAGCACTGGATTCACCCTCATTAGGAATTTTAGGCGGTGGCAATGCGATAGCCTCCCCCCCCACTGGGAATCTCAATTAGTGGAGCAACGTTAACCTCCCTCCCACTGGGAGTATTGATTAGTGGAGCAGCGTTTACCTCCCTCCCCCTGGGCGCATTCATTAGCAGAGCAACCTCCTCCTTACAAACTATGGCAGTGTGACCCGTCTTGCCACACCTGACACACGAGGCTTTGGGACAAGAACGTTTTAAATGTCCATACGCTCCACACTGAAAGCATGTTAAGGTGGTGGACGATGCGTATAGCTGGAAATTTGCCTCTTCAAAATTAATTTTGAAAGTGATATTGAGGCCCGTGTCGTCCCCACGGTCTGGAAGGACCATATATACCTGTCTGCGGAAGCTCATTACGTGCTTAACACGTTCATTCCGACACCCAAGAGGGATTGTTGAAATCCTCAATACCATTTTACCGTACCGTGATAGCACGGTCATTAACTTGTCATTTGGGATAAATGGAGGTACGTTGGATATAACCACTCTCATCGCGGGAGTTAATAGCGGCGATGCCATCATAAAGTGACCGCTTTCCGTGGTTATTCCCACGCTTACCACGTCATGGACGAGTTCCTCGTCCGAAACGAACACCACCACTTTCTGGTTCATACGCGAAGCTGCACATATATTTTCATCTCCAACAATGCTCCCCACAGCGAGGATGATGTCCTCGACAGGGACTCCATCCGGAGGCACGCACACAAACGCGTGCTTCCTGGTTAAGCCTTCAAAGTCATCGCGACGAGAGCGTGCATTCGCCATTCCGGCGAAAATACCCCCCCCCCCCCCCCTCTCCCCGCTTGTCCGAGCCGGACAAGAGGGTATCAAACCTAAAAAAACGAACTAAAGTAAAAAATAAACGTGCATTATAAGCACAGAAATGGCTTACAACGCGCCGTCAACAGCAGTAGGCCGCGCCCAGAATGGGCCCGCTCTCAATCCTCTCTCTCTCTCGAAGGAAAAGGTGTAGAACAGATGAGAACAACTGCCAAAGCACACAGGGTGGAAAAGGAGAGGGAGGGGGGGGGCAGGGGAGGGCAGGAGAGGGGGGAAAACTCACGACGAACTCACCAAAACACAGAGCAGCTGCTCACAGCCGCCATGACGCTACACCCAACGCTCCGACGGCCGATAGGTGGCGACAAAGAGAGAGAGAGAGAGAGAGAGAGATTTGAATTTTAGGGTCTTTTATTACAAAAGTATAAAAGAAAAACAAGTAATACCATAGCAGTCAACAAAAGTAATTAAATCAAGGAACAGAAAGACATGAGATTAATTAGAGCAGCAAAAAAAGTTCATCTCCCTCCACCTTACACAGGACTTCAGCTTTGCACCATTTTTGAACAAAGTGATTAACCCGAGAAGTCTCTCGGTAAAAGTGAAATTCAGTTTTAAGACGGGCAAACACAAAGCCTTCGAAGGCCAACAAAACACTGCATTCTTGTGAACTTATCCCGGAAACCCTTCTCTTCCGTGTAATATATATCGCGAGTTTTGCCTCAGCAAGCAAGAAATTAACAATTTGAGATCCGACATTCTCATTAGATACAGGCATGCAGTACACAAAATGATAGAAGGAAAAACAAAAACCGAAATTCCGGAAAGTATTGTTACAGACGCGGTTGTGGATGTTGGTTCACCGAGCGGTTTGGTATGACCGCGCCTGCACGTTTACCCGATTATGCTCGAACGTTGACTAAGTCGCGCTATGCTAGGTCAATGAAGGAAAAGGACACAATGGCTGGATTAAAATGACACGACACCAAGGGTTCAGTTCTCAAGACCTCCGGAGGAGGTTATATTATGGCGGAAGGTTAGATTACAGGAATGAGAGGGACAGCATAGGAAGACAGGCACTTAGACACACTCTTATATTAACCCCGACAGACGACAGATAAACGGGACAAAAACTGACTCACACGGGGATTGATGGCAAGGAAAGGCGGGTAGTCGATGGCTCAAGGTGCACTCTTGGCTCAGGGCAGAATCGACCCGGTCTGGTCCAGAGATACGGGAGGTCTCACTCAGCGCTGGAAGGTCACGTTCTTTCTCCAAGCTGGGGGCGCATCTCACGTCACGTCCGGTAAGTCGCTGCGTATATCCGGCGGGGAGTGACACGCCCTCAGCTCGTTAGCTCCGCCCCAGATGGAATCGGCCCGTTGCTTCTCATTGGGTGCGTGCGGGGGGGTTACCGGCTCCGCCCTTGACGAGGGGCCGACAGGCAGCCCCTTCTTGGTAACCCCGTCGGCGCACATGGGTAATGGCGGCTAACCGAGCCGGAGTGAGGACGCACACTCCCCGCACGCCGCGCCGCGCCCCTCTGTTGTTGTAGTTGTTGTTGTAGTTGTTGTTGTAGTTGTAGTTGTTGTTGTTGTTGTAGTTGTTGTTGTTGTTGTTGTAGTTGTTGTTTCATGGGGAAGATGGGAGGAGGTAAGGGGAGGTCCTAAACTCACTACTGGTGCCATACAATCACATTCTGGTGCAACGAAGAGTCAGAATTAATGGAAACGAGTCCTTAACTGACATAGACTAAGAATAACTAGCAAGATGTCCGAAAGTTGTCTACGTGAGATGCGGTGAACCTGGGCACGACATTTAATGGGGGAAAAAGGGGAAGGTCGGTTCTACAGAGTGTTATTTACAGGCAATGGGACTAGGGAATGGGGGATTGGGGATAGTTGGGGAGTATTGGGGAAATAGGGGAGTATTTACAAGCGGATATTGAGGCCAAATGCCATATCCGCAACATTGCACCCTTCTCTACCCTCGGGGCGTCCCGACCCGATAAATGTTTACCTATTTTAGTGTGGCACTCAGATGTAGTTCCCTCTACTATTAACTCTACCCTGAGTGCGACAGTTTTACAGATATTCACAAATGAGTAAATATGTCCCCCTGCGACGTTGCACCCTTCTCCTCACAGAAACACGCCCACAGGATAACCGAATTGCGGAAAGAATTCACAAACTAAACATACAGCTGGTAGGGAGCATTATTTACAAGACTACGCTGATATTTACACTACGATCCAGGACCTGTTTTTGGAGGAACACATGCAGATGTTATGCATAGAGAGAGCACGCATGCCAGCATCGATACACCAACCCACGAGTGCTCTGTGGCCTTACGGCCTTTAATAATGTGCAGAGCACCCCTTCCAAGCACCAAAAGCACCACCCCATCACACAGTCAGCACCATCCGGTGCACCAATAAAGTGTTTATAAATCACCGGTGGTGTCGCAGCCGGCCGATGTTCTGCCGCTGGTCTTGCCTTCATGTGGTGCACTTGGTGTTCTTGCCTCTTTCAAAAAAATAAAGGCGCCAACCACGTCCATTTCTGTATTGTGGCCGTCAGGGGGCCAACTATAAGTGGTTCACCTTGTATGGCATAGGTGCCACGTTGACCCATAGGTCCATCAATGGGTGGTGCTTGGCCGCAAACGAACTGCGGTCCATTGTGGGTGGCCACCAAAATTGCGGTCCATATGGTGTATCGATCCAGGCAGCAAGCAGCGAAAGTGCAGGCCCACAACTGCGTAGCCAGCACCTCTCTCTCCTCTCTCTCTACCCCAAAGCCAGATCCTCGGAGGTGGGAGACAAAAGAAGCAGACAAGTGAGTAAGGTGGTAAGGGCGCAAAAGTGCACGCAATGCAAGGTAATGCACACTGGGGGCACATGGGAACCAGGTGAGACAGGTACGTTCCTACCGTACGCCCCCCCCCCCCCACCAGGTAACCTACATGGCCCCTCCCTTACCCCTTACTGTATCCACAAAACACAACACTACCCATAAACATGTACTTTACAAATCAACAAACATCCCTACTGTCTTCCCCGTTCCTCCCATAAACCAAATTCGTCTTCTCTCCCTCCTAACCAATCAAATTTGCCATTTTCAACTTTCATCAAAATTTGCCATCTCCAACTCAACATCATAATTTGCCATTACCAATTCATCATCAGTCCCTCCTAGGGAGGGAGAGATGGAATCACCCCAATGTCTCATCCACGTCGTGATGCGTCTCACAAATCCTCACAGCAATTCTCATTTCCTGCAACAAAACAAAGAAAACACAGGTGTGGAGTCATCATCACCACAGGTAAGTGGCTGCGTATGGTGCGACAGGTTCATCAATCCTAACTATTTCCTTAATGACTTTAACAATTTTACACTACCCGGGGTCTTTCTCCGGCCAAACCATTGGCCCTCTTACACTATGGGTTCTAAAAAACCAATTCCCATTGGCCAAACTGTGGTGCTTTTCAATTTGGGGTCTCACTCCCCCGATTCATCTCCCGGTGCCCTCGCACAATTTCTGGGCTGTGGCATGTACCTCTCCCAGCGGGTCTACCCACCTGCACACCTCCACCACTGCAGTTGCCTCCGAGCTTACCTGCTCCTTACCCTAACCTAACTACCTGGGGAAGGCCCTCTGGCGCTCTCCCCACTCGGTGCCCTCTCTGGCACTGTGCTACCCGGGTCCGTCCTCCGGATCCTCGGGCCCCATCCACAACTAACGGCTCCCAGAGCCCACCCGCGGCCTCACCTGGCCGACATCCTCACAGTGGTGGAGTGCCCAACCAACTACACACACTAACAGGCTACACGCCCAGCCATTTCCACAACACTAATGCACCCATCCACAATACCATTCTGCAACCGCACCACAAATGCCAATATCCAACCACAATTTACCTATACCCTCTACCTAACACTTACACTACCCGCCCCGGGTATTCGTGAAAGGGGTCCACTCTTCCCCCATCCACACCTTCGCACCATGCACACCACTCCGTACCACTTACTCCAACTCTCTCCACACACCTGTACTTGCACACCTGTGTTTTCACACCTGGTGCCACCTGCACCCTTCTCTCCCCAAGCGCATTTGCGCTGATCCACACACTCACTACTCACACACTGCTCCACACACCTGTCCAGTTGCACACCTGTGCAATCACACCTGTTCAATTCTCACACACACGGCATCATCTCAGCTAACTACTCCCTTCTAAAACTTGCGCTTCCCAGTCGTCTCTTTAAACTATTGCGCTCCCTCGTCATTATCATCCATACTAATCTACCTGCGTCCCCACTACAGGTATCAGTCACTAACTAAACTTAACGTCACCTAATGTCATCTTCTAGGGCCCTACACACATATAACCTAACCCACCCGGGCTAGTTTTCACTGCCATACACCCCATAAGCTATTGCTCCTTTGCCCCCACATGGGAAGGGTGGCAGGGATGCCACCCTTACCCACCGGGCCCATCGCTCACTACCAATTTTGCACATCAAATTTCCACAAATCAAAAATTTGCCAATCACTACCCATCATCTGCCAATCACTACTGCCAATCCTTTGCCAATCACCAAATTTTGTTTTTTTTCTAATTTTGGGTCCAAAACACTAACCTCATCACCCAGTCTACTCACTAATGCCTCTCGGTGCGCCAATTCCTGTCCAAAGCCCGGCTTCGTAAAGCCAAGTAATGGATGCTGGTTGTTTTGTGCCGGCGGCTGGATGCGTCCGGCATTCGGGGCAGGGACGGGGGCTTACCCGGGCCGAGATCCCACGCACCATCTCGGCGTGGAGCCATCCAATGTCCCGATCTCGACCTGCCGGAATGCCTCAACAAAAAGTGGTCGCCATGACGACCCTTTCTATCGGGCTGCCCGCTCCGCCTAGTGGAGCACGGACGCGGCCGTTCAAAGCGAGGCCCAGCACGCACCGAGGGCCCGATTCGGCTAAAAGTCGACCTAACCTCTAACCCGGTTACCTTCGATGCCTCACCTGCATGCTTACACCCCGCAGCCCGTTCCTTGCTCACACATCCAGCCGTTTCCATGCTCCTCGTACCTTTCCTTACACACCCAGGTACACCCATTCCACTCACAGCCTTGGTCACACACCTGACCACCGAACACTTTGGCACACATTCGTTGGTAGCACACCAACGTAATTCGATTCGAATTCGAAAGGGTGATTCTAAAGGGTGATTCTGAAGGGTGATTCTGAAGGGTGATTCTAAAGGGTGATTCTGAAGGGTGATTATAAAGGGTGATTCTGAAGGGTGATTCTAAAGGGTGATTCTAAAGGGTAATTCTAAAGGGTGATTCTAAAGGGTGATTCTGAAGGGTGATTCTGAAGGGTGATTCTAAAGGGTGATTCTAAAGGGTAATTCGAAAGGGCGATTCTAATGGGTAATTCTAAAGGGTGATTCTGAAGGGTATTTCCAAAGGGTAATTCTAAAGGGTATTTCTGAAGGGCAATTCTGAAGGGTAATTCTGAAGGGTAATTTTAAAGGGTAATTCTAAAGGGTAATTCTGAAGGGTAATTCTGAAGGGTATTTCCAAAGGGTAATTCTAAAGGGTAATTCTAAAGGGTAATTCGAAAGAGCGATTCTAATGGGTAATTCTAAAGGGTGATTCTGAAGGGTATTTCCAAAGGGTAATTCTAAAGGGTAATTCTAAAGGGTAATTCTAAAGGGTAATTCTAAAGGGTAATTCTAAAGGGTAATTCTGAAGGGTAATTTTAAAGGGTAATTCTAAAGGGTAATTCTGAAGGGTATTTCTGAAGGGTAATTCTAAAGGGTAATTCTGAAGGGTAATTTTAAAGGGTAATTCTGAAGGGTAATTCTGAAGGGTATTTCTGAAGGGTAATTCTAAAGGGTAATTCTGAAGGGTAATTCTGAAGGGTAATTTTAAAGGGTAATTCTGAAGGGTAATTCTGAAGGGTAATTCTAAAGGGTATTTCTGAAGGGCAATTCTGAAGGGTAATTTTAAAGGGTAATTCTAAAGGGTAATTCTGAAGGGTAATTCTGAAGGGTAATTCTGAAGGGTATTTGATTCGAAAGGGTGATTCTAAAGGGTAATTCTGAAGGGTAATTCTAAAGGTTAATTCTAAAGGGTAATTCTAAAGGGTAATTCTAAAGGGTGTTTCTAAAGGGTAATTCAAAAGGGTAATTCTAAAGGGTGTTTCGAAAGGGTAATTCTAAAGGGTAATTCTAAAGGCTAATTCGAAGGGGCGATTCTAAAGGGTGATTCTAAAGGGTAATTCTAAAGGGTAATTCTAATGGGTAATTCTAAAGGGTGATTCTGAAGGGTATTTCCAAAGGGTAATTCTAAAGGGTAATTCTGAAGGGTATTTCCAAAGGGTAATTCTAAAGGGTAATTCTAAAGGGTAATTCTAAAGGGTATTTCTGAAGGGCAATTCTGAAGGGTAATTTTAAAGGGTAATTCTGAAGGGTGATTCTAAAGGGTAATTCTGAAGGATAATTCTGAAGGGTGATTCTAAAGGGTAATTCTGAAGGGTAATTCTAAAGGGTAATTCCAAAGGGTAATTTTAAAGGGTGATTCTAAAGAATAATTCTGAAGGGTAATTCTGAGGGGCGATTCCAAAGGGTAATTCTAAAGGGTGATTCTAAAGCGTGTTTCTAAAGGGTAATTCCAAAGGGTAATTCTAAAGGTTAATTCTAAAGGGTAATTCTAAAGGGTAATTCTAAAGGGTGTTTCTAAAGGGTAATTCTAAAGGGTAATTCTAAAGGGTGTTTCGAAAGGGTAATTCTAAAGCGTGTTTCTAAAGGGTGATTCTAAAGGGTGTTTCTAAAGGGTAATTCTAAAGGGTCTTTCTAAAGGGTAATTCTAAAGGGTAATTCTAAAGGGTGTTTTTAAAGGGTAATTATAAAGGGTGTTTTTAAAGGGTAATTATAAAGGGTAATTCTAAAGGGTAATTCTAAAGGGTAATTCTAAAGGGTGTTTCTAAAGGGTAATTCTAAAGGGTCTTTCTAAAGGGTAATTCTAAAGGGTAATTCTAAAGGGTGTTTTTAAAGGGTAATTCTAAAGGGTGTTTTTAAAGGGTAATTCTAAAGGGTAATTCGAAAGGGTAATTCTAAAGGGTAATTCTAAAGGGTAATTCTTAAGGGTGTTTCTAAAGGGTAATTCCAAAGGGTAATTCTAAAGGGCAATTCTAAAGGGTAATTCTAAAGGGTGATTCTGAAGGGTGATTCTAAAGGGTGATTCTAAAGGGTAATTCTGAAGGGTGATTCTGAAGGGTGATTCTAAAGGGTGATTCTGAAGGGTGATTCTAAAGGGTGATTCTGAAGGGTGATTCTGAAGGGTGATTCTAAAGGGTGATTCTAAAGGGTGATTCTGAAGGGTGATTATAAAGGGTGATTCTGAAGGGTGATTCTGAAGGGTGATTCTAAAGGGTGATTCTAAAGGGTGATTCTGAAGGGTGATTCTGAAGGGTGATTCTAAAAGGTGATTCTGAAGGGTGATTCTGAAGGGTGATTCTAAAGGGTGATTCTAAAGGGTGATTCTGAAGGGTGATTATAAAGGGTGATTCTGAAGGGTGATTCTAAAGGGTGATTCTAAAGGGTGATTCTAAAGGGTGATTCTGAAGGGTGATTCTGAAGGGTGATTCTAAAGGGTGATTCTAAAGGGTGATTCTAAAGGGTAATTATAAGGGGCGATTCTAAAGGGTGATTCCAAAGGGTAATTCGAAAGGGCGATTCTAATGGGTAATTCTAAAGGGTAATTCTGAAGGGTGATTCTAAAGGGTATTTCTGAAGGGCAATTCTGAAGGGTAATTCTGAAGGGTAATTCTAAAGGGTAATTCGAAAGGGCGATTCTAATGGGTAATTCTAAAGGGTGATTCTGAAGGGTATTTCCAAAGGGTAATTCTAAAGGGTAATTCTAAAGGGTAATTCTAAAGGGTAATTCTAAAGGGTAATTCTGAAGGGTAATTTTAAAGGGTAATTCTAAAGGGTAATTCTAAAGGGTAATTCGAAAGGGCGATTCTAAAGGGTAATTCTGAAGGGTATTTCCAAAGGGTAATTCTAAAGGGTAATTCGAAAGGGCGATTCTAATGGGTAATTCTAAAGGGTAATTCTAAAGGGTAATTCTGAAGGGTAATTTTAAAGGGTAATTCTAAAGGGTAATTCTAAAGGGTAATTCGAAAGGGCGATTCTAATGGGTAATTCTAAAGGGTGATTCTGAAGGGTATTTCCAAAGGGTAATTCTAAAGGGTAATTCTAAAGGGTAATTCTAAAGGGTAATTCTAAAGGGTAATTCTAAAGGGTAATTCTGAAGGGTAATTTTAAAGGGTAATTCTAAAGGGTAATTCTAAAGGGTAATTCGAAAGGGCGATTCTAATGGGTAATTCTAAAGGGTGATTCTGAAGGGTATTTCCAAAGGGTAATTCTAAAGGGTAATTCTAAAGGGGTAATTCTAAAGGGTAATTCTGAAGGGTAATTCTAAAGGGTAATTCTGAAGGGTAATTCTGAAGGGTATTTCTGAAGGGTAATTTTAAAGGGTAATTCTAAAGGGTAATTCTGAAGGGTAATTCTGAAGGGTAATTCTGAAGGGTAATTTTAAAGGGTAATTCTGAAGGGTGATTCTAAAGGGTGATTCTGAAGGGTAATTCTAAAGGGTAATTCTGAAGGGCAATTCTGAAGGGTAATTCTGAAGGGTAATTCTGAAGGGTAATTCTAAAGGGTAATTCTAAAGGCTAATTCTAAGGGGCGATTCTAAAGGGTGATTCCAAAGGGTAATTCGAAAGGGTGATTCTAAAGGGTAATTCTGAAGGGTAATTCTAAAGGTTAATTCGAAAGGGTAATTCTAAAGGGTAATTCTAAAGGGTGTTTCTAAAGGGTAATTCAAAAGGGTAATTCTAAAGGGTGTTTCGAAAGGGTAATTCTAAAGGGTGTTTCGAAAGGGTAATTCTAAAGGGTGTTTCTAAAGGGAGATTCTAAAGGGTAATTCGAAAGGGTAATTCTAAAGGGTAATTCTAAAGGCTAATTCGAAGGGGCGATTCTAAAGGGTGATTCTAAAGGGTAATTCTAAAGGGTAATTCTAATGGGTAATTCTAAAGGGTGATTCTGAAGGGTATTTCCAAAGGGTAATTCTAAAGGGTAATTCTGAAGGGTATTTCCAAAGGGTAATTCTAAAGGGTAATTCTAAAGGGTAATTCTAAAGGGTATTTCTGAAGGGCAATTCTGAAGGGTAATTTTAAAGGGTAATTCTGAAGGGTGATTCTAAAGGGTAATTCTGAAGGATAATTCTGAAGGGTGATTCTAAAGGGTAATTCTGAAGGGTAATTCTAAAGGGTAATTCTAAAGGTTAATTCTAAAGGGTAATTCTAAAGGGTAATTCTAAAGGGTGTTTCTAAAGGGTAATTATAAAGGGTAATTCTAAAGGGTGTTTCGAAAGGGTAATTCTAAAGGGTGTTTCTAAAGGGTGATTCTAAAGGGTAATTCTAAAGGGTAATTCTAAAGGGTGATTCTAAAGGGTAATTCTAAAGGGTGTTTCTAAAGGGTAATTCTAAAGGGTCTTTCTAAAGGGTAATTCTAAAGGGTAATTCTAAAGGGTGTTTTTAAAGGGTAATTCTAAAGGGTGTTTTTAAAGGGTAATTCTAAAGGGTAATTCGAAAGGGTAATTCTAAAGGGTAATTCTAAAAGGTAATTCTTAAGGGTGTTTCTAAAGGGTAATTCCAAAGGGTAATTCTAAAGGGCAATTCTAAAGGGTAATTCTAAAGGGTAATTCTGAAGGGTAATTCTAAACGGTGTTTCTAAAGGGTAATTCTAAAGGGTAATTCTAAAGGGTATTTCTGAAGGGCAATTCTGAAGGGTAATTTTAAAGGGTAATTCTGAAGGGTGATTCTAAAGGGTAATTCTGAAGGGTAATTCTGAAGGGTGATTCTAAAGGGTAATTCTGAAGGGTAATTCTAAAGGGTAATTCTAAAGGGTGATTCTAAAGGGTAATTCTAAAGGGTAATTCTAAAGGCTAATTCCAAGGGGCGATTCTAAAGGGTGATTCCAAAGTGTAATTCAAAAGGGTGATTCTAATGGGTAATTCTAAAGGGTAATTATAAAGGCTAATTCTAAGGGGCGATTCTAAAAGGTGATTCCAAAGGGTAATTCTAAAGGGTAATTCTAATGGGTAATTCTAAAGGGTAATTCTAATGGGTAATTCTAAAGGGTGATTCTGAAGGGTATTTACAAAGGGTAATTCTAAAGGGTAATTCTGAAGGGTAATTCTAAAGGGTAATTCTAAAGGGTAATTCTAAAGGGTAATTCTAATGGGTAATTCTAAAGGGTAATTCTAATGGGTAATTCTAAAGGGTGATTCTGAAGGGTATTTACAAAGGGTAATTCTAAAGGGTAATTCTGAAGGGTATTTCCAAAGAGTAATTCTAAAGGGTAATTATAAAGGGTAATTCTAAAGGGTATTTCTGAAGGGCAATTCTGAAGGGTAATTTTAAAGGGTAATTCTGAAGGGTGATTCTAAAGGGTAATTCATAAGGATAATTCTGAAGGGTGATTCTAAAGGGTAATTCCAAAGGGTAATTTTAAAGGGTGATTCTAAAGAATAATTCTGAAGGGTAATTCTGAGGGGCGATTCCAAAGGGTAATTCTAAAGGGTGATTCTAAAGCGTGTTTCTAAAGGGTAATTCCAAAGGGTAATTCTAAAGGTTAATTATAAAGGGTAATTCTAAAGGGTAATTCTAAAGGGTGTTTCTAAAGGGTAATTCTAAAGGGTAATTCTAAAGGGTGTTTCGAAAGGGTAATTCTAAAGGGTGTTTCTAAAGGGTGATTCTAAAGGGTAATTCTAAAGGGTAATTCTAAAGGGTAATTCTAAAGGGTAATTCTAAAGGGTGTTTCTAAAGGGTAATTCTAAAGGGTCTTTCTAAAGGTTAATTCTAAAGGGTAATTCTAAAGGGTGTTTTTAAAGGGTAATTCTAAAGGGTAATTCGAAAGGGCAATTCTAAAGGGTAATTCTAAAAGGTAATTCTTAAGGGTGTTTCTAAAGGGTAATTCCAAAGGGTAATTCTAAAGGGCAATTCTAAAGGGTAATTCTAAAGGGTAATTCTGAAGGGTAATTCTAAACGGTGTTTCTAAAGGGTAATTCTAAAGGGTAATTCTAAAGGGTATTTCTGAAGGGCAATTCTGAAGGGTAATTTTAAAGGGTAATTCTGAAGGGTGATTCTAAAGGGTAATTCTGAAGGGTAATTCTGAAGGGTGATTCTAAAGGGTAATTCTGAAGGGTAATTCTAAAGGGTAATTCTAAAGGGTGATTCTAAAGGGTAATTCTAAAGGGTAATTCTAAAGGCTAATTCCAAGGGGCGATTCTAAAGGGTGATTCCAAAGTGTAATTCAAAAGGGTGATTCTAATGGGTAATTCTAAAGGGTAATTATAAAGGCTAATTCTAAGGGGCGATTCTAAAGGGTGATTCCAAAGGGTAATTCTAAAGGGTAATTCTAATGGGTAATTCTAAAGGGTAATTCTAATGGGTAATTCTAAAGGGTGATTCTGAAGGGTATTTACAAAGGGTAATTCTAAAGGGTAATTCTGAAGGGTATTTCCAAAGAGTAATTCTAAAGGGTAATTATAAAGGGTAATTCTAAATGGTATTTCTGAAGGGCAATTCTGAAGGGTAATTTTAAAGGGTAATTCTGAAGGGTGATTCTAAAGGGTAATTCTTAAGGATAATTCTGAAGGGTGATTCTAAAGGGTAATTCCAAAGGGTAATTTTAAAGGGTGATTCTAAAGAATAATTCTGAAGGGTAATTCTGAGGGGCGATTCCAAAGGGTAATTCTAAAGGGTGATTCTAAAGCGTGTTTCTAAAGGGTAATTCCAAAGGGTAATTCTAAAGGTTAATTCTAAAGGGTAATTCTAAAGGGTAATTTTAAAGGGTGTTTCTAAAGGGTAATTCTAAAGGGTAATTCTAAAGGGTGTTTCGAAAGGGTAATTCTAAAGGGTGTTTCTAAAGGGTGATTCTAAAGGGTAATTCTAAAGGGTAATTCTAAAGGGTAATTCTAAAGGGTAATTCTAAAGGGTGTTTCTAAAGGGTAATTCTAAAGGGTCTTTCTAAAGGGTAATTCTAAAGGGTAATTCTAAAGGGTGTTTTTAAAGGGTAATTCTAAAGGGTGTTTTTAAAGGGTAATTCTAAAGGGTAATTCGAAAGGGTAATTCTAAAGGGTAATTCTAAAGGGTAATTCTTAAGGGTGTTTCTAAAGGGTAATTCCAAAGGGTAATTCTAAAGGGCAATTCTAAAGGGTAATTCTAAAGGGTAATTCTGAAGGGTAATTCTAAACGGTGTTTCTAAAGGGTAATTCTAATGGGTAATTCTAAAGGGTATTTCTGAAGGGCAATTCTGAAGGGTAATTTTAAAGGGTAATTCTGAAGGGTGATTCTAAAGGGTAATTCTGAAGGGTAATTCTGAAGGGTGATTCTAAAGGGTAATTCTGAAGGGTAATTCTAAAGGGTAATTCTAAAGGGTGATTCTAAAGGGTAATTCTAAAGGGTAATTCTAAAGGCTAATTCCAAGGGGCGATTCTAAAGGGTGATTCCAAAGTGTAATTCAAAAGGGTGATTCTAATGGGTAATTCTAAAGGGTAATTATAAAGGCTAATTCTAAGGGGCGATTCTAAAAGGTGATTCCAAAGGGTAATTCTAAAGGGTAATTCTAATGGGTAATTCTAAAGGGTAATTCTAATGGGTAATTCTAAAGGGAAATTGGAAAGGGTAATTCTAAATGGTGTTTCTAAAGGGTAATTCTAAAGGGTAATTCTAAAGGGTAATTCTAAAGGTTAATTCTAAAGGGTAATTCTAAAGGGTGTTTCTAAAGGGTAATTTTAAAGGGTGTTTCTAAAGGGTAATTCTAAAGGGTAATTCTAAAGGGTGTTTCTAAACGGTAATTCTAAAGGGTCTTTCTAAAGGGTAATTCTAAAGGTTGTTTTTAAAGGGTAATTCTAAAGGGTAATTCTAAAGAGTAATTCGAAAGGGTAATTCGAAAGGGTAATTCTTAAGGGTGTTTCTAAATGGTAATTCCAAAGGGTAATTCTAAAGGGCAATTCTAAAGGGGAATTCTAAAGGGTAATTCTGAAGGGTAATTCTAAAGTGTGTTTCTCAAGGGTAATTCTAAAGGGTAATTCTAAAGGGTAATTCCAATGGGTAATTCTAAAGGGTAATTCTAAAGGGTGTTTCTGAATGGTATTTCTAAATGGTGTTTCGAAACGGTAATTCTAAAGGGTAATTCTCAAGGGTGTTTCTAAAGGGTAATTCTAAAGGGTGTTTCTAGAAGGGTCATTCTAAATCTAAAGGGTTCTAAATGGTAATTCTGATGGGTTTCATTCATTTCTTGGCTTTGCCTATTTCATATTTAAAATGCCACACTGAACCACTTCTTTCAGACACGGTTGTGATTTTTTGAAAGGGGTGGGTCCAGAAATCAAGGGAATAAGTAGCGAAGTGCGAAGCCACAAAGTCTGCAGTTTGGGGTCTGTGGGAGCTTTGGGAGTTTAGATACTCTCTGGTGCTCTCTGAGCATTCACTAACCACATTGGTTACATCTGCGGTGCGGTACGGCACAAAATAAGCGGCACAGCACAAAATCAATTGCGATTTCCAAATATGGGCTCACCCAATCAGTGAACTTTCCGGCCCTGATTTCTCCCAATGGGACGTCCTCCTTTCTTGACTTTAATGAGGAATAATGAGGTAATGAGGAATTTTCCTGCAAATGTGATCCATGAATCTTCTGTTCCCAATAGTTTCATCTTATCATGTGCTTGTGAGAGTCAATATCTCTCTGGGTATTGTCAGAGTATGGTATAGTCTGGCAGTTCACTCAAACTGACTGGCAGGTACGACAAGTGCCCTCTCATGTCAAGATGGGTCCTTCATTTACACCTCTCACGATATCAATACTGCCTGGGAATCCTTCCACACGAGCTTCCTTTCCATTTTGTACAGAGTTATACTATCTTGTCTGCTGCACAGATGGAATCTGTGGTGAGGGAGTTGCCTTCAAACATCAAGCCTCTCCTCTTCCCAGAAGGCAAATCCGACGAAATGCAACCTCAGATCATTCCACAAAGCCTGAAACAAGTGTGTGTCCACTCTCAAGAGAGCCAGAAATCAACATCTGGCCAATTTCAAGAATGAACTCTCAAACTTGTCTCCTTCCTCTAAAACCTGGTGGCACCTTGTTTAGTCTTTCTCTGGTGTATGCCCCCCCCCCCCCGACCCCCTTCATCCTCTCCCTCACTTATATGGCACAACAGCCGACTCTACTCATGACAACGCCAAATGCCTCAATTCTGTGTTTGCTTCCAAATCTTGCATCCCCAACCCCTTGCTCTTGGTACCCACCCTTCCCTGTCGTTTCCACTGCTCCTGGTCCTTGTGTCATTTGCACCTGAGAAGGTGAAGAGGTTTCTTGCAACCTGTGACTGATTCTGCAACTGGACCGGACGGCTCTCAATGTAATCCTTTCATCTCCTCTGCCTGTCAAGGCTGGAGCCCCCAAGGCAGTGTTCTGGGTCCAGGCCTATTCCTGACTGTTATGGATCCGTCACTTCCACCTTTGTTGTTATTCTATACTTGTAGAATATTTTTAGTTTCAGGTAATATTGTTGTTAAGATTTTTGTGTGAAATGGAGATGACTTCAGCAAAAGGTAAGAATAAATGTTTGTGAAGGAAAAAGGAAAATGCCGCAAAGAAACCGGAGGAAGAGAGATCGAGATGGGCAGAGAGAGGGGGAGACAGCTGTGAGTCACATCGAGGCTGCGAGTGGACTTTTTTGATATTGGTTGCGAATGAGTTGATGCTTCCCATGGGGCGGGGATTGCCTGCGACATCGTCCTATATTGCAATTGCAATTAAACCTGCGTCTCATGTTTCATCACCAAGTGTGAGTTATTGTTGGAGAGAAATCAAGCGCCTCCATTGCAGGCCTACACGCCATTTTGTCCTTGAAAGAGAATAGGCTATCCGCTTGGTGCAACTTGTTTTGTCATTGGGATTTCCATATCGACTTCATCGTGTTGATTGCCGTTGGTTTCCATATCGGCTCAATTCCCATGTCAACCTCTCACCTCGTAACTCCTCATCCACAGTCGCGCCAATACCTGCCGATTGCTTTGCCGTTCTCAATCAGCGTGGGGAACCATGCACGGACTTTGGGGAATGTTACCTTTCACTCACATTTGGCATTTTGTGAGTTTATTGCTTTGAGAGCATTGGGGAATGATGGTACCATCATATGTATTGTTCATTTGATGCAAGTGATATTTTCATTGTACTTTCTTTGAGAGTGTTATTACTGATGTGAGAGTTCTTTATACAATTACTTGTTTTGTTCTACAAATGCATTGGTGTGGTTTTACCATGGTTTATTAGAACACTCAAAATAACAAATCGTTCTGCTGCATTCCCGCTCGAGACTCTGAGGTGCACTGCAACCGGGGTTTGGGGAGGAACACGTAACACTGACCTTCATAAATTATTATCTATCTGACTCTCTGGAAAATTCTCTTTTGCCATTTATTGATCACTCCCCCTTCTGCCATGACGTCCCTCATCCTTCAGACAAGTAGACTGCAGCCTCTTCCCTCTCTTCAGACCTTGAAAAAAAAAATGGTTGCAAGATGGTCAAATACTTGTTTCGGCACCTGTGAAGCAAGCAAATACTTGTTTCGGCGCCTGTGTCTGCATTTTGGCGCATGAGCCTGTTTCGGCGCATGCGTCTGTTTCGTCTCCTGTGTCTGTATTTCATCGCCTGTGTCTGTATTTCGTCGCCTGTGTATGTATTTTGGCGCATGAGTCTGTTTCGTCGCTTGTGTCTGTTTCGTCGCCTGTGTCTGTTTTGGCATCTGTGTCTGTTTCGGCACCTATGTGTGAATTTCGTTGCCTGTGTCTGTTTCGACGTCTGTGTCTGCTTCGTCCCCCTTGTCTGTATTTCATCGCCTGTGTCTGTGTTTCGTCACCTGTGTCTGTATTCCATCGCCTGTGTCTGTATTCCATCGCCTGTGTCTGTATTCCATCGCCTGTGTCTGTATTCCGTTGCCTGTGTCTGTATTTTGTCGCCTGTGTCTGTATTTTGTCGCATGTGTCTGTATTTCGTCACCCGTGTCTGTATTTTGTCGCCTGTGTCTGTATTTCGTCGCCTGTGCCTGTATTTCGTCGCCTGTGTTTGTATTTCGTCATCTGTGTCTGTTTCTTGTCATCTGTGTCTGTTTCTTGTCAACTGTGTCTGTATTTTGTGCCTGTGTCTGTTTTGTCGCCTGTGTCTGTTTTTGTGCCTGTGTCTGTATTTTGTCGCCTGTGTCTCTTTCGTCACCTTTGTCTGTTTCAGCACCTGTGTCTGTTTTGGCGCTTGTGTCTGTGTCGGCGCCTGTGTCTGTTTCGACGTCTGTGTCTGTTTTGGCACCTGTGTCTGTTTCGGCGCCTGTGTTTCATCGCTTGTGTCTGTTTCGACGCCTGTGTCTGTATTTCGTCGCCTGTGTCCGTTTCGGAGCCTGTGTCCATTTCAGCGATTGTGTCCGTTTCGGTGCCTTTATCCGTTTCGGCGCCTGTTTCCGTTTCTGCGCCTGTGTCCGTTTCTTCGCCTGTGTCCGTTTCTTTGCCTGTGTCCGTTTCTTTGCCTGTGTCCGTTTCGATGCCTGTGTCTGTTTCGATGCCTGTGTCTGTTTCGATGCCTGTGTCTGTTTTGATGCCTGTGTCTGTTTCGACGCCTGTGTCTGTTTCGACATCTGTGTCCGTTTCGGAGCCTGTGTCCGTTTCGACGATTGTGAACCCACCGTTATTCGATGTCAGTGCAGGGGCGGATCCAGGGGGGGGGGTGCAGGGTGTGTGCACCCCCCTTCGATCCAGGATGAAGGTGCAGGGGGTGTGCACCCCCACCCTCCCTCCCCTCTGGATCTTTGATAAATTATAAGCTCTGAATATCCTGTTACGGATTCGGCCCTCCTTATGGTTGTTGTTATCATTGTTGGTTCTAGATATTATGCTTATTGTGACTTAAGGGAATGGGTTGTGGTGGTTAAAAGATTTAAAAGCGCTCCTGGTAAAATGTGGCCAAAAATCCGGATCGTGACCGGAGGAGGTGGAGCAAAAAGAAGAGGCGGGAGGGCAATGAAAAGAGACGTGGTTGTTGAAGCTCCGGCCCGAGCGTTCGACGTACAGTGCGAGTGAACTTTGCGTCCTTGAAGGGAAGTTCAGGCAATAAGAAATATCGCCGGAGTGCGTGGAGCCTGTGTCGTCGGGTATTCTCATTGAGGTTCCGGAGGATCCGGGCCTCAAAGCCCGGGTTGGAGTGAAAGCCGTCCGCCATCTTCGCCACGCGAGCAACCAGCAGGGAACAGGTTTTTGTCGTGTCGGCTGGGCATTATTCCCCGGTGGTTTGCCGGGGACGGCTGTGCCAGAATGGGGCACGTGAGAATTATACGGAGGCTCGCGGATTGAATCACAATGTGCACGTTGGAGCGCGTCTTTGTGAGGTTCCTTTCCACCACTGTGTTGCTGGGTGCTGAGCACGTGACCTCGGGGTCGTCTCGCTCGCCTACGCCTCAATTGACCATCGGGCCTTGGCTCCCCAATCGCGGGAGCGCACAGAGACATTGGGACTTCGCCTTGGAGGGGTGCAGAGACATTGGGGGAGGTGCCGTGAGTGTGGGGTTAAGGGGCTTGACAAGGATATCATCGTAAGATTTGAAAGTAGGGGTGATTGCCCCCATTGTTGTATGGCTCGTTGTGTGTGATTTATAATATATTATTGTTTGTTTATAACCTGGTGTGGTTGCATTATTGATTTGACTGTTTCATTTGCTGGTTCCATTGAGGGTTTCATTATTTGCTGGATTTCAACCAAGGATAACACATCTTTCTGCCGGGGACCCTCTCGGGGTTCGGAGGTCCACCGAGACCAGAGGTAAGGGGGGGACCCTGTAACAGAAATTGGGGGCTCGTCCAATTGATATTCGTAGGCTCGCAATTGGGTCTGTGTCCGGGATATAAAAATTCCTAAATTTAGTCCGAGAAAGAATTCCCTAACATTCCCAGAATTCTCAAATTTGGAACTTTTTCCAACATTCCCAAATTTTTTCCAAAAAGAAACAACAACAACAACAAAAAACAAAGTAATTTTTTTTGTTTGTTAAAAAAAAAAATTATTGTGTGAAGGTTAACAGGTGTTACAAGTAGTCACTATGGAGTTTGATGCAGAGAAGTTTACAGTGACCCCTAGTGAAGCACAGTTCAGAGCGTTAGTAAAATCGGACCTCTGGAAATTGGCCAAACATTTTAGCTTGGAGGTCCGAACTAATATGAAGAAGGCAGAGTTGCAGACAGTGGTGATACAATCTATGGTGGGATTAGAAGCATGGGAAGAGGTAGCCTGGGATTGGTTACCAGAAGAGCAAGAAAATGTGGAGCTCCGCTGACTGGAGATGCAATTACAGAGCCAGGAAAGGGAAAAAGCACAGGAAAGAGAACTCCAAGAAAGGTTAGAAGTGAAAAAAACAGAGGAAAGGAGAGTGGAAAGAGAACTCCAGGAAAGGTTCAAAGTACAGGAAAGAGAACTCCAGGAAAGGTTAGAAGACAAAAAAAACAGAGGAAAGGAGAGTGGAAAGAGAACTCCAAGAAAGGTTAAAAGTACAGGAAAGAGAACTCCGGGAAAAGTTAGAAGAGAAAAAAACAGAGGAAAAGAGAGTGGAAAGAGAACTCCAGGAAAGGTTAGAAGACAAAAAAGCAGAGGAAAGGAGAGCTGCAAGAGAACTTGAAGCAGAGGAGAGAAGAGCCAAAAGGGAGTTAAAGGACTGTGAATTGGCGCGTCAGCAGGAAATTAAAGTCAAGGAGCTGGAGTTAATGAGAGAACGGGGAGAGGTACCATCCCTGCTGACTGGTTCGACACCTAGTCAGAACACCTGGGATGTTGGAAGACATGTGAGGCTGGTTCCACCCTTCAATGAAAAGGAGGTAGCCAAGTTTTTTCCACACTTTGAGAAAGTGGCTCGACAGTTAAACTGGCCTGAGGAGTACTGGTCCATACTAGTGCAAAGTGTTCTGGTGGGTAAAGCTCAAGAGATTTATTCGGCTTTACCGATTGACCAATGTGCAGACTACGAGGTATTGAAGAAACACATTCTCAAAGCCTATGAATTGGTCCCGGAAGTTTACCGGCAAAAATTCCGGAATGCCAGGAGGAGGGAGAGTGAGACCCATGTGGAATTTGCCAGAGTGAAGGAAACCATGTTTGATAGGTGGTGTGATTCAAAAGGAGTTGGGAAAGACTTCGAACTATTGTGACAATTGATCCTGGTGGAGGAATTCCAACAGTGTGTCCACGAGGACATTAAAGTTCATCTGGAGGAAAGGAAAGTACCAAAGCTGTATGAGGCAGCCACCATGGCAGATGACTATGCCTTAACACACAGGATGGGGTTCCACAAACCGAACTTCTCGCCCAGACCTAACCAGGGGAGCTATGGTACATCAGGGGCGGAGAATGAAAATCCATGGGGGCGGCCTCGGGATGAAAATGAGGTCCACTTTGACACCACGACTTCTAGAAATCAGAAGACTGCGGTTCCAAGACAGACCTATCGTCCGGGGGACTCGAGGCAGACGGCCGCCCCCATGCCTTGGCAGACCAGGAGGTTCTCCTCCGGGCCTACTTGCACTGGGATGTTGGAATTTGCCTTAAACCAATTTGCCATAATGAAGAAGGAATTTGCACCATAATGGAATTTGCACCAATTTGCCATAAACCTGGACACTGGATGTCCAACTGTTATGCTCGGAGAAAGGAAAATCAGGAGCGGAGTTCGACTAGTAGGACTCCAAATGCGATGGCCATTGTGAGAAATCGCCCTCAAAAGGATTACCAACCATTTATTTCCGAGGGGTTTGTGTCACTGGATGGAGCCTCGACTAACCGGAGACCGGTTAGGATATTGAGGGACACAGGAGCACATAAATCTTTAATGCTTGAAGGCATCTTGCCATGGTCCGAGGAGACAGCAACTGGGGATAGTGTTCGTTTACAGGGGATTGGTGGCTGTGTTAGTGCTCCACTTCATGTCATCCATTTGGAGTCCGATTTGGTGTCAGGACCGGTCACCGTCGGTTTACAAGCCATGCTTCCTGTAGAGGGAGTATCGGTTGTTATCGGGAATGATTTGGCCGGTGGTCAAGTTTATGGTAACCCGATGGTTGTTAAAAAGCCCAGAAGGGAAAATAACACCACACCAATTAGGGATGGCGACAAGTTTAGCAAGTTATTTGTAGGTGGACTGACCTTCAAAACACAGGAAGATGTTTTGCAGTCTGCCTTCAGCAACTATGGACCGCTTTTGGAAGTGCTGCTGATAAAAGACAGGGAGACACGAAAGTCAAGAGGGTTTGGCTTTGTCACGTTTGAAAACTCAAAGGATGCCAGAGAGGCAGAAAAGGATCTGAATAGCAAGGAGTTGGAGGGTCGGACCATCACAGTAGGGAAGGCATTTCCTAGGGGTCGAGGGGGCTACAGAGGAGGACCACGGAGTAGTAGTGATGGTGGCCGCAAGCGATATTATTATGGAGGCTTCAAGAGTTATGACAGCTCCCGAAGGAAGGATTATCAGAGCAGTGGCCGAGAAGGAGACCGCCAGTCAGGTGACTACTGTGACAAGTGGTCCCACCGTAATTACTAGGAGTCCGGAAAAGTTGAAGCACTGAATGCTGCGGAGCCGCCGAGCCAAGATTCCTACATGGACTAACCGTGAACGCCACGTTCCTAAAGGCATCCAGGTAGTGAACTTCCCTGCACGGACTAACCGTGAACTCCACGTTCCTAAAGGCGTCCATGTAGTGAACTGTCCTCCCCGGACTAACCGTGAACTCCACGTTCCTAAAGGCGTCCATGTCGTGAATACTTCCAGGCCTCACCACCCAACCACCATGGAACCTGGCTTTCAGCTCGGCCTCCCGGGGAAAGTGCTATAGATTTGCTGGCCTTTGGGTTTTTGATCACAACCCCTTAACCTTCATTCAAGAGAAACTAGAAGTAAAAATCAGAGGGGCAGGGACAATGTCGTTGTTGATGCTTGGTCCAGAGGGAATTAACTTTGGAAAGCTCTGGGGGTTGTGTAAAATTTTGTTGTTTTATTTTTGGGGAAACATTGATTACTTGTGTTGGTTTCAAGAATTTGCCAACAAAGAAAGTTTTCGCGGTGTTCAACCTTTCTTTCTTGAGGAGGGGAAGTGTTACGGATTCGGCCCTCATTATGGTTGTTGTTATCATTGTTGGTTCTAGATATTATGCTTATTGTGACTTAAGGGAAAGGGTTGTGGTGGTTAAAAGATTTAAAAGCGCTCCTGGTAAAATGTGGCCGGAAATCCGGATCGTGACCGGAGGAGGTGGAGCGAAAAGAAGAGGCGGAAGGACATCGAAAAGAGACGTGGTTGTTGAAGCTCTGGCCAGAGCGTTCGACGTACAGTGCGAATGAACTTTGCGTCCGTGAAGGGAAGTTTGGGCGATAAGAAATATCGCCGGAGTGCATGGAGCCTGTGTCGTTGGGTATTCTCATTGAGGTTCCGGAGGATCCTGGCCTCAAAGCCCGGGTTGGAGTGAAAGCCGTCCGCCATCTTCGCCACGCGAGCAACCTGCAGGGAACAGGTTTTTGTCGTGTCGGCTGGGCATTATTCCCCGGTGGTTTGCCGGGGACGGCTGTGCCAGAAAGGGGCACGTGAGAATTATACAGAGGCTCGCGGATTGAACTGCAACGTGCACGTCTGAGCGCGTCTTTGTGAGGTTCCTTTCCACCGCTGTGATGCTGGGTGCTGAGCACGTGACCTCGGGGTCGTCTCGCTCACCTACACCTCAATTGACCATCGGGCCTTGACTCTCCGATCGCGGGAGCGCACAGAGACATTGGGACTTCGCCTTGGAAGGGTGCAGAGACATTGGTGGAGGTGCCGTGAGTGTGGGGTTAAGGGGCTGGACAAGGATATCATCGTAAGATTTGAAAGTTGGGGTGATTGCCCCCACTGTTGTATGGCTCTTTGTGTGTGATTTATAATTATATATTGTGGTGCTGTGCACACACGACTCAATTGCCAGAGAGGTAGGCCACAACGCGTGGATACAAACAAAAGACTTTATTCAAAGCTCGCATCTCAGCACTGGGCGGGCTCGAGCTTAGAGCCCGCATATATGTCCCGAGGCCACGCCTTGCCCCTGGGCGTGGCCGGTCGGCCGAAAGGCGGGGCATGCGTTCCCGTTCCCCGCCTGGACGCTCGCGCCACCCACTGGTGCGCGGAATTATTGCTCGTTGTGTCCGCCACAATATTATTGTTTGTTTATAACCTGGTGTGGTTGCATTATTGATTTGACTGTTTCATTTGCTGGTTCCATTGAGGGTTTCATTATTTGCTGGATTTCAACCAAGGATAACACATCTTTCTGCCAGGGACCCTCTCGGGGTTCGGAGGTCCACCGAGACCAGAGGTAAGGGGGGGACCCCGTAACAATCCTGGAACAGCCCTTGTGTCCAGATTATTTTGAACAAGGAACGTTTCAGGCGGCTTAGCAACACTCAGAGGTTTTAAATCACTTTTGCTTTATTATAAAACACTCCATGTGCGACGGTAAAAAACCATGCTTTCATCACATAAATGCACCGTCCAAAGCGAAATAATCAGCAGCAGCCATCCAGCAGATATGACGCAAAGATAACGCCGTGGCGATGACGCAACACATGGGTGGAGCATGAATTGAATATGTGATGAGGAAAACATGGGTGGAGCATGATATGCATGAGGCAAACAAGGGCGGAGCATTACATTAAAAGTCGTTTACAGCGGAGCACAATTATAATGGTTGCAGTGCAGTTTGCGCAGAATTCAAATTTCTCTTCATGTTTGTGTCAATTATTTGTGTCTGGACAGGATCGATACTCATGTGCTATGTCGACGAGTTCATTAAATCGCTCGACGTGGGGTACGTTCACAATAGTACAATCCTATTTTCAACACCCCTCGCCGAGCACGTTAGTGGACTCGTCCATCCAATAATGTATTGCTGAGCACCGAGGAAACTGGTCAATGCGGTCTACAGAGGTATCATATCGACAAACATCGGATCACTTACTTTGTCTTAAGACAAAACGAGTGAGTGTCATGGAAGACCCAAAAAAGAGGAGGATTTACGGACTTCTTTTCGTCCATCACTGCGACGGACCATACTATAACAACAGATGAGGCTCAACACCCACTGGGTAGGCCTGCAGCAGCACCAGCAACTGAGGCCCAACCAGAGGTACGAGAACGCCGTAATGAAGCAACCACGTCTTCCGATCCCCTTGGCAATACAAACACTGTTGAAGTGAGTGATGCAACAAACGACAAATCAGTGCCTGTGTTGGAAGGCGTACAAGCCGCGCCAGCTTATGATGTCGGTGATATTGTGGCCGATAATGTTCGTATCGAGTCGCTTCCGGGTGACGAGAAAATCAAGTACTTAAACGAGCATCACTGCCCACAACATTTTGATTCCCTGTGTGTTCAACGGATCAACCGTAAGGGACAAAATGGCAAAGGTGGGCGGTCCGCTTCGAAAGTCCGCTTATCCGCTTATCCGCTGCAGCGGACTAACGTTTTCGAAGCGGATAAGCGAATCAGAACAACCCCCGGAAACCGAAGCGGATAAGCGTAAGCGGACTACCGAAAAATTAAAGCGCATCGCGATTCGCCAAATCAGCTGTTAGCCTGAGCCGTTACTCTAGAATTGTGAATATTTATTTAAGTGAATAATAAGTGAAAACTGAATATTTTATTGGACGCTAGAGCAGCAATAACGTCAAGAAGGAGAGATTTCTGACTCTCCAGCCCAGCGGCAGTGCCAGGGACAGGCACACGAGCGACGCAAACCAGCAGTCCCAGCACAACGACCTCAAGGCGGCCCTCGACGGCGGCAGCAGACGCGGCCGCCACAAGTCCTTCCAGGACATGGCCGGCGCCAGGTCTGTTGACTAGTAGACTCTCTTGTCAAAGAAAGGACGGGCAAATTGATTTTTCTTTAATGTAACTTGCATATATTAAAATTATATTTAAATTAACTGTAGAGTAGAGTAGAGTCGAGTGGAAAACTTTATTTCAATAAATTTTGAATAAATTTTATTTAAATAAAAATGTATATTTTTGATCTTAAAAGCTTTGTTTGTCTTTGTAGTAGTTAGAAATGGCTATTTAGGCTTAAAAAGCATTAAATTCCCTTTAGAAACGTCAAAAATCGCTTTAAAAACGTCGAAGCGCTTTAAAAAAATCGAATCGAAGCGGATAAGCGGTAAGCGGACTAAGATTTTCGGCCGCTGAAGCGGATAAGCGAATCGGACTACACGGGCTGGCGGAGCGGATAAGTGGTAAGCGGACTTAAAATTTTCCGAATCGCGCCCACCTTTACAAAATGGTTCATATGTGCTGAATTTTCGAGGAGAGTGGCTCGATCGTTACAAATGGTTGGCTTACAGTTCTGTACTTGGAGGTGGGATGTGTAAGTTCTGTGTTATGTTCCCTCCAAAAAATGATCAAATTAAGTTAGGGGTGCCAGTCCGATCGCCCTTAACCAACTTACAGAAAGCAACTGGTACAGACGGTGCACTGGCGACACACGATTAACTGAACTACCGTAAACAAGCTGTGCTTGCTGCTCATGATTTGATGGAAAGTGTCCGAAATCCAACCCACAGAATATCATATTTGAGTTCCGCACAGGACAAATTAAACGATGACAAAAACCTACACATCCTCTGACAAATTGTTGGTGTGGTGCTGCAGAACATAGCACTCAGGGGACATCGAGACGACAATTCACTGAAATGTGATGACATCTCAAACAAAGGAAATTTCCTCGCCATTTTGAGTCACATTGCCGAAAACGATGAGATCTTACGGGAGCATCTGCTGAGTGACAACAAGAATGCTCGCTGTACCTCTAAGACCATCCAGAACGAAGTGATAGAGATCATTGGTGGCCACATTAGAGACGGACTGACCAAGTGTTTGAAGGAGGGAGGATTTTCACCATCATAGGCGATGAGGTAACGGAGCTTCATTCCAACCATGAAATTCTCAGTATTTCACTCTTCGACACCCTGGCCTCACAACCTTCAGTTAAAGAAGTATTCTTTGATTTCGTAGAGCTAGAGAGAACTACTGGGGAAGCAATAGGAAAGGCCATCATAGATTGTTTATTCAGAAGAGGTGTGGACATCAGTAAGGCAAGAGGGCAAAGCTATGACGGTGCATCATTAATGGCGTCATCCAGAATCGGACTCAAGCGCAGATTCAAGCTGTCCAGCCTTTGGCGCTCTACACTCACTGCAACAGTCATGTGCTACATTTGTCTATCGCAGCAGCGTGTAGACTACCCATGGTTCGCAATATGATTGATACCATTCATGAGGTTTATAAAATTTTCAAGAACTCACCAAAGAGACAACGGTACCTTGAAAAGACCTTATCTGAGCAAGAAGACGAAACCACAGCAAAAAACCTGAAAGGTCTGTGCAAGATGAGGTGGGTGGAGACACACTCTTGTTATGAGACAGTCGAAGAGTTATATCCATTTGTCTGTATTTGTTTGGACAGGATTGTAAATCCCGACGGTGATGAGAATTCCTGGGGGTGGGACCGTGATATCCACGTGTCTGCACAGAGAATTCTGAGTTCACTGATGTCTTTTCAGTTTGTTGTTGTATTCATTACAGTGAAGAACAGCCGACATACTTTAAAAGGCCTTGCCCACAAGCTGCAACGCAACGACATGGATGTGCTGGAGGCAAACTCCATGATTAACGACAAGAAGGACGTGCTCACTCAACTATGGTCAAATGCTGAAACTGAATTCTCTCTGTGGTTCGATCACGCCAAGGCCATGATAGAATCTGTAGGAGGTGACGTCACAATGCCGAGAGTTGTAAAAGGACAAATCCATCGTCCGAACACTGCCGCCAATACTCCCTTGCTCTTCTACCTCAGAAACATGTACATTCCATTTCTCGACCATCTCAGCCAGGAAATGGACACCCGATTCTGTGCTGAAAATCGGGAAGGTGGTGATCTGTTTCTGCTGATGCCATCTGCAATAATCGCGGATACCTGCGACATTCCAGCCCGACATCAGAAGCTGTTGCGTTGGAAAAACGACATGGAACATCCAGCAGGACTGATTTATGAGCTTAGAGACTGGCAGATGTTTTGGAGAAGGAAGCCCAACAACACGCTTCCAAGCACATTTATGGATTGTTTCTGCGCAGTAGATGGAGACGAATTTCCATCCATCAAAGTCCTACTCCATATTGGATGCACCCTCCCTGTAGGTTCCTGTGAGGCCGAACGCTCATTTTCTTGCCTGCGTCGTCTGAAGACCTACCTAAGATATTCCATGGGAGAAAGTCGGATGGCATCTCTGGCCCTCATGAACATTGAACATGCACCATGACTTCACCATATCCCGACATGATGTTTGTGACATTTTCATTCGGAAACACAAGCGCCGTCTATTCCAAAATAACATAATTTACGATTAATAAAATAATTCACATTCCGCTGTCCTATCTGATCTCTTTTGTGGGGAGAACCCCCTGCCTTGAGCTTCACAACCTCGGCGCATGGTGGTGCCGGGCTTTGACCAGCACACAGTCTGTCATCGCCATCATTTCACACTATGGGAGTGCACAGGTCTTTTATAACTACTCGTGAGCCCGTTGGTCCAAATGGACCAAATTTTCATCGGCTTTCATGGCCTTACAGCATACCTGCCTGCTATAGTACTTGAGTTGGAATAAATGCTTTGTAAAATATTGTCATTGTTTTTGTTATTTATTTTGTAATGAGAATGGCATGCCATGGAAGGACCTATTAAGCTGTTATATACACCTTCACATGGCGTGCGTTTAGAAACATGGGAATTCTTCTGGATTCTTTGTAGTTAATTAGCTTAAATAACTCAGGAGATCATAACAATCATTTCGCGAGAACTACACAAATCAGAAATTCCATATCAGAAAGCTCCAGCAGAACTACACAAAAAACATGCTGCACGCATGCACACACACACACACACACACACACACACACACACACACACACACACCGACAAAATTCTTCAACTTATAGCAGAAGGAACAGCTGGGCAAGTCGTTTCACCAGGTTCTCTATCTGACCATTAGTCATCGCGAATCTGCTGAACTGTTGGACCAGGGAAGAACTGGTCCAACAGTTCAGCAGAACTGGTCCAACAGGTCCAAATATTCCTACGCAAGGAACTGCAGAAACTTCCAAGGACGCACTAAATGCCGTTTCTGACGATCAATTTATAAAAAATTTCCTGGGAAAACCCAGACCCCCCTTTATCACCCCCTCCCCCACCCCCGTCTTGAAATTCCTGGATCCGCCCCTCAATAAGATCGATTTATTTGAATACTAGAATATAAGACCCGTCGCTTCGCTGCCGGGAGAAACAGTCCCCAGGATTAATGGCAATACTTCAGGTAATGGCCCTTTGATATTTACGAGGTTTGAATGCATCTCCTGCTTTTGGAATTCTGCAGCACCCTTGTTTGTGGAAAAGAAAAGGGAGGATCCATATCACTTGCAATCTTCATGAGAAATGAGGTGTCAATGATTTGTTAAAGGCGATGGGTGCACACCGTGTGCTGTGCCAGAAAAATGGGGGCGTTGAAAGATTCTGTATAAAGTGTTGCCATGACAGGTTCACCTGGAAAAACATGAGCAGGTCCAGTGGGATAATGCAGTAGGAGAGGCTCGTCATGACATTCAAATTTTCAAATGACGCATCCAGATGAGAAGGAAATGTTATGATAAATGAAAGTTCAATTCAAAGAGCAGCGAGTAACTGTCTCTTGCTCTTCAGAAGAGCTCATGCCTGAAACGTCCTCACACTCTTACGATGTCTCTCCGAAAAGACCGACTGGAAAACCCTCCCATCCACTTTCTCAACAATCCTCTCCAAGAAGTTCTGTCGCTCAAGCTTTTGGGTCTCACTATCTGCCATGATCTTTCTTGGGAAAACCACATTTCCAAGCTGGCCTCCCAAGCCAGTCGCCGACTGGGCATCCTCCATCGTGCGAAGTCCTTCTTTGGCACACCTGAGCTCCTCACCATATACAAGACTTTCATCCGCAGCTCAATGGAATACTGTTCCCCCCTTTGGGCCGGTGCTCCTGCCTCACACCTAGCTCGGCTTCACGCTGTTGAAACCAAAGCTTTCAGAATCATTGGAATCTCCTGCAATGAAGCTAACTCCGAGGGCCTTTCACTCACTCACCGCAGGCAGGTTGGTGGTCTTTCTGTCTTCTACAGACTCCTCTCCGGCCTTGTTCCCCCAACTCTCTCTGTGCTCTGTCCCCCAAATATTCCTGCAGGTCGCACAAGATCTGCCTGCAACCCTCTTATGGTTAAACTGCCAAAATCAAGGCTCTCTGCTCACCTTCGCTCTTTCATTGCTCTTTTTTCCCGCCTCTGGAACAAACTCCCCCAATCCCTTCAATCCCACTCCTCCCTCCAGGTCTTTAAAACAGCTGTTCACCACCATCTCTTATCTTCCCCCATCCAAAACCTTGATCTTTTCTACCCCCGCTAATTCACCCCAGATACACTTTTTTTGAAATTCCAACTTCTTTCCTGGAAGTCCTTGCAGGGTCCATATGTTTTATACTTCTCCCACCTCCCCCCCAAGCCCTCTCCCTCCCACAGATCTCCCGATGTCCCTGCTCTCAAATGTCGTGTTTGGGTACTTCCCCCCTCTCTCCCCATCTTGTCTACCGCTCCCCTTATTTTTTGTGTTTTATGTGTCGGTTTACCTTTTTGTGTGATTGATGTTAGCTCTTTCACGAGCCTCAATCTTGTATACAAAAAAATAAAAAATAAATTAAAAAGGTCACTTCAACTTTCAGCTCAGGGCAGTTAGCATACCTGTCAACATTTAATCGTTAAGATTTCGTTTTCAATATAGTTGACTAGTAAGACTACTGCAGTTTAAAGTGCAACATTTATTAACAACCTGTAAAGTGCATCATCCTAAAAATACAGCAAAAAGATTCAGGAAAGAGAATCCATCAGGATGCCAATGAGAAATAGAAAATGGAACTTGACGCAAATGCCTCAATAGATATGCCTCGGCCCGCGTCAGATGTCAATCCACTGTTACCTTTGATCTCAATTAAAGGTCACATGGAACACTAAAAGGTCACATATGATGGACAGCGCGAGAGAGAAAACAAACCTCAGATGCTTCTAACTTGAATTATGGTCTGCAAAATGATTCCCAAAAGGCACGTGACCTTTGACCCACTGGAACCAAAATTGCCTCAGTTCATCTTTGTATTACACTCCACACTTGTGCCAAGTTTGATTGAAATATCTTCAGTGGTTCACGAGTTATCACTGTAATAAAGGTGTTCAATCAAAGCACACGTGACAGACATTTGACCTTTTGAACCCAAAATCGAATCGGTTCATCCTTTTGTTGCAGGAAGTACTTGTGCTAAGTTTGGTGGACATCCCTTCACAAGTTATCGAGGAAACAAAATCCAATAACGGACGGATGGACGGACGGACAACCCGAAAACATAATGCCTCCGACATTCGGCTGTGGATGCAGAGGAGGAATATCTCTCTGGCTCCGTGCGAGAACAGGAAACCATTATTAACAGGAATAGGAATAGTCACTAATACAAAAAAAAAAATAATCAAGAAACAATCCTGAGTTTCCAACTTATTGCTAAATTGATAGCTCAGATGGATGCACATAATATGCACCCATAATATAAACCACGGTGCCAATGAAAAAAAATATGGGATAAAAAGTTTCTCCAAACTGTCCCTATTTCTTGATTATTATGTTTTTGTATTAGTGACTGTCCCTATTCACCCATAAAACGGGGTGAATAGGGACAGCCTTAAAAATCCTATTTATTCCTATTTGACCCATATATGGGGTTAATGGGGACTATAAGTTGCTTTTTAAAAAAACAAGAGAACACTTTCAACCCAAATATCAACAAATCAGTATGGTTATCAATTTTCAGCGAAAAAAGTTTCCGAACTTTTTTTTCAGTTTGTGTCCCTATTCACCTTGCTGTCCCTATTCCCCCATTTTTACGGTATTTGCTCTCTTCTCCGGAACTACACACACGATGTCGACGAAACTTGACTACAACCTTCAACACCCGTGATGTACCAAAGTTTGTTCACGGCATTGAAATATCAGGGTCTACGTGGGTCTGCGCAGGGGGGATGGGGGGAGGGGGAGTTTGAGTGATTGTTGGTTCTGGTCCAGGTGAGCTTCAGGATCCGCGGTCCTATTTTTATTACTAGTGGGCCCATTTGTCCACTAGTAATAAAAATGGGTGTCAAAATCTATGGTTTGGGGGTTTGACACCCAAATTTTCATTGGTCTTCATGGCCTTGGAGCATACCTGCCTGCAGTGCTTGAGCATGAGCTTTCCTTTCACCAAACACAGATGTGCTTGGGCCGGGGGATTGGGGGGGGGGGGGGTGAGAGAGGGGTTAGAGAGGGTTTTCCATTCGTTATTATTATTGCCAAATTATACTATTGTTACCCTGCGCTCGCGAAGCGAAAAGCAGGGTTAAGGTGGGTTTTCATGGGACACGCGAACGGTTCGCGAAGGATGCGAATGTCGAAAAAATGGCAAAGTCCAACATTCGTATTTTAGGCTCCAAAAGTTCGCCAAACATGCGCGGGGGTTCGGAAGCGTCGTCAATTGTTCGCATCCTGTTTCAAACATTTTTGAAATACCCGCCGAACAAAAAACGACTCCTGCGAACAATTGACGACGCTTCCGAACCCCCGCGCATGTTTGGCGAACTTTTGGAGCCTAAAATACGAATGTTGGACTTTGCCATTTTTTCGGCATTCGCATCCTTCGCGAACCGTTCGCGTGTCCCGTGAAAACCCACCTTTAGGCGTACGTGTGGCGTGCGTGTGGCATGCGTGTGCCGTGCGTGTGGCGTGCGTGTGTGTGGCGTGCTTGCGGTGTGCATGTCTGCATTTTAAAAAATCATTTTGTCAGAAACCGTTGATCCGTTTGACACAAACCTCTACCATAGGAGCTCCTCCACCTGTAGAATCTTTTTATTCATAATTATGACGTCATAGATCACAGGTCACATGTACGGAAGCCATCTTGGAAAAAGGTTACACCTCTATATCTCTGAAACCGCTAAATGGAAAACATTGAAACAAGGCTCATTGTCAAGTACTCCCCATGGGGAATAAGATATGTTAATGGTGATATCATTGGTGCCTTCATTATGACGTCATAATTCGACAAGTACAATGCTTCATCCGATCAGTACGATTTTTTTTTACCTAGAGCATGATTTATTTCGACCATATCAACGAATTGGTGTTTGTCTTTCTACATATTCTGAGTGTTTGTCTTTCTCCTTCTAAGTGGACGGCATCACGGCAGAAGCCAGGGTGAAGGCCGTCTTCCTGTCCATTTGTGGGGGAGAGGCATTCACACTCGTTAAAAACCTGATTAGTCCTCGGGCCATCCAGGAGCTCACTATGCAGAGCTAAAGACCACTGTGAAGAAACATTGCAATCCGTCTCCTTCAGTCATCCTGTGTCGGTTCAATTTCTATATGTGCAGACAGCAGCAAGGTCAGTCCATCGCAGACTTTATTGCATGCCTCAAAAAAAAAATCACACGGGGACATGATTGATGACTCCTTGCTTTATTGGTGGTTGGGATGTCCGATGACCGCACTCGCAGACGCCTACTTGCTGAGAAAAGACTGACATTCCAAAATTCCAGAGACGGCCATTTCCATGGAAAGTGTTGAACGCAACGCTTCAAGCATCGGTGCTACTCGTTCATCTGGCACCAGCCCTGCTGTGAATCGATTACATCATGATCAGCCAAAGCGTTGGACCAAGTCTCCTTGTCAGAAACCATTGCAGTCTCAAACCCACAACAAATGTTTCTGGTGCAATGGAAAGCACCGGAGAGGTGTCGATTCAAAGATGCAAGCTGCCATTTTTGTTCGAAAACTGCCCATATTGCTCCAGCTTGCATCACTCGCAAATGGGGGAAAGAGAAAGCTGCTGACAAGAAGATTGATCAGTTTATCGGATCAGTGGCACATGAGGTTGACCAGGTGAGCTCTGTTTCCGATAACTCAGAATCACATGACCTCTGTCATATTGATTCTCGCGACAAGAAAAGCCCTTTTCTTGCCATGGTTAATGTCAACAATCGACCACTGCAAATGGAGGGCGATACTGGTGTGGCTGTCTCGCTCATCAGCCGTGCTGTTTTCACAAACATGTGGAGTAATGCTGACCGAGCAGACCTTAAATCTACCAACTATGGACTCTCTACCTCTACAGGTGAGAAGATTGCTCTCTGCGGAACTCGTGATGTCACGATGATGGGCTACAATAATTGTGAGTTTCACCTACCCCTGATCAGCATTCCTGGAAAAGGGACTTCTCTACTGGGCAGGCACTGGTTGAGTGTAATTCATCTGAAGTGGGAAAGTATTCGTCAAATCTGGGCAGCCAACGTTTCTCCTATGGCTCCTAAAACACACAGAAATATGCTGGATTGCATCTGGAGGTCTTCAAGGATGAGCTCGGAACTTTGAAAGGACAGACGGCTAAACTCAGTGTTGACCAGAATGCCAAACCTATATTTTGGAGAGCTCGCCCAGTCGCTTTAACCCTGCGGGAGCGGATTGGCAAAGAACTTGATCATCTTGAAAGTCTAGGGATCATCGAACCAACTCAGTACACCGAATGGGCAGTACCTATCGTTCTGGTCATAAAACCGGGCTGGCCCATCCGAATATGTGCGGATTATAAAATGACTGTGAACAAGTGTTCTTCATTGGATAAATATCCAATCCCAAGGATCGAAGACCTCTGCGCTCGTCTCAATAGAGGCAAGACTTGCACTAAACTCTATCTCAAATCTACCAACCTACAGCTCCGCTTCGATGAGAATTTGAAAGAGTATCTTGCCATAAACATGCATCGTGGGTTGTACAACAGGTTCCATCAACTCAGTTTTGGAGTGAAATTTGCGCCTGGCTTCTATCAACGCATCATAGACGGTTTTCGATTTGCCGTCAAACGCAATGCCGTTTGTTACCATGACGATATTCTGATTGCTGGTCATATGGATGCTGAACATCTACAAAACGTGGATTGAGTTCCGAAGAAGACTTCAGACTCTGGCCTACGTATGCGTCAAGACAAATGAAAGTTTATGGTACCATCTGTCACTTAACTGGGTCATACGATTGATTTTGAGAGTCTACATCCGACAGATGAGAAAGTCTAAGCTATCATGGATGCTCCTGCTCCACGAGACGTGACCAAATCGAAGTCCTACCTTGATTTGGTTCAGTTATATGTTCATTACATCCTGAATGTGACCAATGTCTTGGGCCATCTTTATTGTCTCTTGAAGAAAGGAGTCTCCTGGAGCTGGGGGTCCACTGAACAATCAGCATTCCAGACCTCCAAGGATCTGCTCAAATCATGCAAAGAGGTCATCGATTTTGATCCAGAGAAGGATCTCATGCTGACGTGCGATGCCTGTCGGTATGGAGTGGGCAGTGTGTTATCTCACGTGATGCCCGACGGTACAGAAAGATCTGTTGCATTTGCTTCCAGAACGCTGTCCCCAGTGGAAAATAACTATTCCCAACTTGATGAGGAAGGATTGGGAATCGTTTGTGGAATCAGCAAATTTCATCAGTACCTTCTCTGGTGTCATTTCACAATTCGAACTGATCACAAGCCGCTGATCAGTCTGTTTGGCCCTACTAAGATGACATATGACACTCTACCACCCAGGATCATCCATTGGTCCCTGTTTCTCGCTGGTTTTGACTACAACATTTGTTATAAGCCAGGTTTGTCTATCGCAAATGCAGATGCCATGAGTGTTACCCCTTCCTGAATCCGTTGTCAATCCGCCTACGGCAGGATCCATTACCGCACTGATGGATCATCTGGGAGATTGTCCTGTCGACGCAGGCCAAATCCGCACGCATACTCTACGAGACCCTGTTCTTCCCAGAGTTGTCCAGGCTGTGCAGCGTCGGTGGCATTTTCTACCTGAGGTTGACCCAGCTTTTACAGCTTTTAAGGCACGTAAAAACGAACTCAGTGTAGAATATGGTTGCCTACGATGGGACTGCCGTGTCATGATTCCAGAAAATCTGCGCTCCAGGGCCATCGATGAAGTCCATGATTGTCACCCTGGGATTGTGAAGATGAAGACACTCGCTGGAAGCTATGTGTGGTGGCCAAATTCTGATGCTGACATCGAACATCATGTTTGACTTTGTCCCTACCAGAGCACATGGAATACACCTGCGATATCGCCACTGCATCTCTGGGAATAGCCCAGTGAACCGTGGCATCGTATTAATCTCGATTATGCAGGGACTATTAATGGCAGCATGATTCTGATCATCACCGATGCTCACACCAAATGGATTGATGCTTATGTGATGTGGAGTAATACGTCAGCCAGCGTCATCCTAAAACGGAGATGCAGTTTTGCCACTCGTGGATTGCCCAGGATTTTACATCCCGAATGTGACCAATGTCTTGGTTTGCCCAGTGAGTGACAATGGTATGTGTTTTTATCTCCGCCCCCAAAGGTGGATGGAGGTTATGTTTTCACCCAACTGTCCGTTTGTGAACAAAATATCTCAAAAAGTTGTGGACGGATTCAGACAAACTTTGGCAGAGATGTAGTGTATGTGACAAGGAAGAAAGGATTAGATTTTGGACGAATTTTGGATTAAACAAGGACGAATAGATTCGATTTTTGTGAAGATCTGAATTTGCATTCGGACATGAGAATTCTTTATTTTTTTAAAGTGATTCTTCACCATTGGGAGATAGTGGTAAAACCAACATATAGCAGGATATCTCAAAAAGTTATGGACGGATTTTGGATGAAACTTGTTGGACAGGTTGTGTGTTTGACAAGGAAGAATAAATTCAATTTTGGTGAAGATTTGGATCCGGATCCAGCTAGTAGAATTAAAAAAACTGATTCTTCAGCATTGAGTGACATGGCCAAAAATGATATACAGCAGGATATCTCAAAAAGTTGTGGACGGATTTGGACGAAACTTGTTGGACAGGTTGTGTGTGTGACAAGGAAGAATAAATTCAATTTTGGTGAAGATCCGGATCCGGATCCAGCTTGTAGAATTTTTTAAACTGATTCTTCAGCATTGAGTGACATGGCCAAAAATGATATATAGCAAGATATCTCAAAAAGTTGTGGACGGATTTGGACGAAACTTGGTGGAGAGGTTGTGCCTGTGACATGGACTAATCGTTTCGATTTTGGTGAAGATATGAATATGGATTCGGCTACAGGACTTATTTAACTTTTAAGTGATTTTTTTTAGAAGTTGGACAGGTTGTGTCTTTGACCGAATGAACGACTTGGTCGAGTCGTTCAGTCGAGTTACATTACAACGATGAAGACCAATAAAAATTTAATCCAATGGACTAACGGGCCCAATAGTGATACAAAGAACACAACTTATTTTAGTTGAGACATGTACGTTGAATTAACCTTGAAAAATAAATAAATAAATAAATGAATGAATGAATGAATGAATGATTAATTAATTAATAAATTGCCTACAGCCTGAATTTGGCCCGTTGGGCTTACGAATGCCTGGGCCGATTTTTTGTCTCAGTCCGTCACTGGATCCAGTGTTTCAAGGACAAGGATTGTACCAAGTGGTCTGAAGTCGGAATGGCTTCCTGTGTTGAGAGTACATGGGATTTTAAGGTATGACGTCACCCAGACTCTTAAAAATGTTTGTCGATTTGATGCCATCAACCATTATGCTTCGTTTCGATGGACTCGACATTCGTGTGGAACACCCTAATCTTCGCGGATCTTCAACGTCCGTCGATGCTGATGGCAGCAGATGGGACATCCGGCTTAAGGTCCATCCGATGGACCGCGTCGTCACTCGTCAGTATATTTTAATACAAGCACATTCAAGCTTTTTATTATTTTTTTCCCTGCAAACGTAAATCCGTACTTTTCACGTACCTGAGCTCCAAGTAGAATGGAAAACGAGTGTTCGTGAAGGAGTGTGTCCGGGACTTGCGATTATCCTCCAGTTTAGGCGGGACCGGTCATGCTCAGGCCCGACGCTCATCTCCACAGCAACTGACCGGAAATAGATACCATTTTTAACCCAACTGGACTACCGTCCAGTTGAGTTCATCACATACTGAACCCACTGGCGTCCGTCGTCTGTCGTCGTCGTCTGTCAACTTTTCGATGTTAACACTCCAGCGTCCACAAATATCAACCGATTCTGTTCAAACTTGACATGCAGCATCGTTACCGCAAGGAGCAGGTTTCTATTACATTTCAGCCCGATCCGTTGAAAAATGGCGGACTTAGGCGACCATTTTGTTTTTGGTCATGAAAACGACGTTGACACTCTAGCGTCCACAAATATTAACAGATTTTGATCAAACTTAGAGTGTTTAACCCTTACAACACAAGGTAGGTTGCTATTGCATTCCAACCTGATCCGTCACAAAATGGCCGCCATAGGTCGCCATATTGTTTTCAGCTCCGAAACGACGTTAAGACTTTAACGTCCCCAAATATTTATGGATTTTGATCAAACTTGGTGTGTGAGTTCAGTTGAGTTCTGCTTCCCTGGAAGCTCTAGTTTTATTTATCAAACAAAGCGAAAATAAAAGCGTCAAACTTTGACCTTTCTTATTTTTTCACTTTTGATTCGATGTGGAAAATTAATTTCGCGTTTTAACACCTCAGGTTTATGTCTCGACTTTGAAGACGGATATGGGACCGTGATTGGCTGTTGGTTAACCAATCGCTGGTGTCCCTTCAGCGTTACCTCCTCTTGGATTGGAGCGCTGAATGGCAGAGCACACGTCATAGTCAACCTGCAATCTGGTTGTACACACAGTCCTGGAGCCGACATTGTCCTTATCCGGGTATTTCAGGAACTGCAATGGACATCGACAAGGAACTTGGCACAGGGGGAGGCCATTCGGCCCATCATGCCAGCGCTGCACCAATCCGCGAAACCATTACCCATACATGAACGCACATTGAACTTTGGCATAGGAGGAGGCCGGTCGGCTCATCATGCTTGCACCGCACCAACCCGAGAAACCGTAAGGCCTGCGATAGTCAAAGTGTGGACCGCGGTCCGTATGCGGTCCGTAATTGCCAGACACTTTTGAATGGACTGAGAGAATGCTTAAAATTTTGTAAAAATAAAACGTAATTTTCAGTGTAATCTGATTACATATCAATCTATATCAAGTTGGCCTTATTAAAATTAGTGTCGTGGAGGCAGAAAAGCAAAAAGGTGGTCAGAATGGCATTTTTAAAAGACAGAAAACACGCAACATTAAATAGCAAGGGAGGTGGCTCAAAAGACACAGAGATGCCAAACATCTCGCATTTTTACGGTGTAGCCCTTAGGGCAATGCAATCTGGACAGCGTTTGTTTGTCGTCCGGGTGTATGTATGTCCCTCACAAACATCCACCAATCAGAGTTGAGGATCTGCTCACATGACAGGGCGACAGCATTTAGTAACAATTACAGTTGCATATGTTACTAAAAGTAATATAATAACCTTCTGCGGAACGCTTTGGGGTCCCAGAGGGTGTCGTTTCAGAAATTCCTCAATCCGGTTATGATTTTGAAATTGACTCGATACCGACCTGCTTCGAATCCGAAAGTGAACAGATGACGACGGTTCGCTGGTTTGATAACGTCTCAATACAATCGTGATTTAACATTATATTTTGATATATTAATACCATAGTATTAATTTGTGATTGAAATGATGAATGATGCTGCTTGGAATTAAAATATAGAGATATTGAGTTTAAAGCCGAATGAGGAAATGACGTAAGAGTTTCCATCCGTGACATTCGTGGATTCCCCATTTCCAGTTTCGCCATTGACTGGATATAGCAACATTCAGACTGGGAACGTTTTTTGTCCAAGTCCTTCACGAACCTGCTGTCAATGCCTGGCGTTCGACTTAAGGTGGCACAGGAAGGTGGCGTTTATTGATTTTTTTTTTTAATATTTACATTATTTCTGCTAACTGGTATCCCCAACCAGGTTATACTATCCTCTTCAACTAAAGTATCAAACAAGCCTGACTACGCCGTTGTTACGCTATCGGTCTTGTTTATTTACCGTAGAGTAAATTGTCCGTTGCATGTAAATGGAATTTCCGCCCGCTAGATTGTCTTCCCATGGAGACGCAATGCTCGACCGGTGTGCATCATCTGTGTAGCGACTGTAGCTATCGTTAAAAGTAGCTCCATAAAAAGACACTACAAAACCAAGCATGGAGACTTCAACCGGAAATATCTATTGCGCCTCTTACCGTCAGAGAAAATTGCAGCATTAAAAAAAGGATATATTTGGAGCACAGACCTAGTTTCGATGATGTCAACCGCCCAAGAAACTTCAGCTGAAGTATCACTTCACAGTGTTGGAAATGGCAAAACGCAGGAATCACACTAAAATACACCATTTCATTTGTGTCTGTCCGTCTGTCTGATGATTTTTGACGCCAATACATTCCGTCGTACGTATGCAATCTCAACCAAACTTGACAGGATGACCAAGGGTTGTATAATGAAGGTTGTTGCGCATTAATTTACCCCCCTCCCCAACGGGGGTTTTCTCCTCCGTGCGGGTTTTCCCCGCCATTGCCGTCAATGGGTTGCATGTTGAGGTGTATAGCTATATTAAGTTAGCTTTATCGTGGCGTTTTTCCAAAGAAGATTTATGGTGGCGTTTTTCCAAAGACGCATTTAACCCTCGGAAGCAGTGATTGCGCCTCAGAGGCCCACAGGGATTTTTTATTGTTGCAAAAACTGTGCTGTACAATTTTATTTTTTTGTAATGAGCCTCATTTTCACCGACTTTCATGATGTTACACAAAATTGGGTGACATTAAAAAAAATCATTCAGGCTCGTGGGAAAATCTTCATTCTTCACTTATATCCCGAAAATCGGATCTTGCCAAACATTGCCAAACAAACATTCAAATCGGATCTCACTTATAACGGAGGCCAAACAGTTCAATCTTGGTTTCATCAGACCACAGAATCTTGTTTCTCACAGTCTGAGAGTCCTTCAGGTGCTTTTTTTGCAAACTCCAAGCAGGTTTTCATGTGTCTTTCACCGAGGAGAGGCTACAGTCTCGCCACTCTGCCAAAAATCCCAGATCGGTGGAGTGTTGCAGTGATGGTTGTCCTTCTGGAAGTTTCTCCCATCTCCACATAGGATCTCTGGAGCTCAGCCAGAGTGACCATCGGGTTCTTGGTCACCTCTCTTTCCAAGGCCCTTCTCCCCCGATTGCTCAGTTTGGCCGGGTGACCAGGTCTAGGAAGAGTCCTGGTTGTCCCAAACTTCTTCCATTTAAGAATTATGGAGGCCACTGTGCTCTTGGGAACCTTCAATGCAGCAGAGATTTTTTTTTGTAGGCTTCCCCAGATCTGGGCATCGACACAATCCTGTCTCTGAGCTCTGCAAGCAGTTCCTTCGACCTCATGGCTTGGTTTTTGCTCTGATATGCATTGTCAGCTGTGAGACCTTATATAGACAGGTGTGTGCCTTTCCAAATCATGTCCAATCAATTGAATTTACCACAGGTGGACTCCAATCAAGGTGTAGAAACATCTCAAAGATGATCAAAAGAAATGGGAGGCACCTGAGCTAAATTTCAAGTGTCATAGCAAAGGGTATGAATACTTATGTCAATGTGATATTTCAGTTTTTTCTTTTTAATAAATTTGCAAAACTTTCTAAAATCCTGTTTTCTTTTTGTTATTATGGGGAATCGAGTGTAGATTGATGAGGGAAAAAATGAATTCAAACGATTTCAGCATAAGGCTGCAACATAACAAAATGTGAAAAAAGTGAAGGGGTCTGAATACTTTCTGAATGCACTGTAAATGGAGTGATTTCCACCATTGCTTCGATCGGGTTCCCCACCTTGAGTTTTGACGAGAGGGAGTGGGGTCCCCCACGGGGTACTTCGGGCTGTACCCTGCCCATATGTAGTTGTAATTGTCATGGTTCCATTTTTGAGGCAATGTTTTTATGGCCGGATGCCCTTCATGGCGCCAACCCTTTTAAGGTGGGTTTTCACGGGACACGCGAACGGTTCGCAAAGGATGCGAATGTCGAAAAAATGGCAAAGTCCAACATTCGTATTTTAGGCTCCAAAAGTTCGCCAAACATGTGCGGGGGTTCGGAAGCGTCGTCAATTGTTCGCAGGAGTCGTTTTTTGTTCGGCGGGTATTTCAAAAATGTTTAGCCCCCCCCCCCCCCCCTGTAGATTCAAAGCGAAACCACAATTTGAAACCACATTCTGTAATTGTTCCAGAGGGTCCCTTCCACAAAAATATCACAGCCGACTAAACCTGGAGGGGGAGTTGAACGAATTTCTTTATTTTCACCCATATGAGAAATAGCTCGTGGTTTAAATCATCAAAAAATAAAATGTATATGTTTAATATATAAATTCATTATTTAATTTAACATGGAGTCTGTGTCTGATGTTTGTTTCCTCGCTGGGAGCACCGCTGTGCCGCTGATGCAGTGCCCCCTTGGGATCTTCAACATCCACAAACGAATGTCGGTAAACGGGATATCCAGCTGAACGTCCAGACGAGGGACGACTCACAATTCATACTCCAACTTCCTACGAGATAACACCATGGGCTGTCAAGCCCCAGTTCGAAGACCGTTCCAGGTACAGGTGAATGAGTTCACCTCTAATAATCTAAACCATTCCCCCACCCAGTAGTAAATGTAAGTTTATCTGCTTTGTTGAAATATCAGGGATAGCGCAAACGCAGTCCCCACAACCACAAATTGCACGGTCGAGTTTCCCACATTTGGGAAAATCGCAAGGGTCAACCCACTCTTGCTCATTTCACTCCCCTTCCATTTTGTCCCACTCCTCTACGATCTCATTAATACATTAAAGTGGTTTGTTTTTTTGGGGGGGAGGGGGGACGGGGGAGGGGGTTCAAGAAAGAAACGTTGCGAAAAGATGGTAGGGAAACTGTTTAATAGAAAATGAGTTAGTTGGGGAACAAGTAGAATCGAGGAAGATTATAAACAACCATATAAATGTTCGATGTGGGCAATATTAGGGCATTGTTATCAATAGGTTGAGGGAACAAACTTTGATGGAGGAGGTAATGGAGTGTGACTTGAAGGTAAAAGTTTGTTACGTTGTTTGTGGACCAAGAGGAGATTGACAGTGGTGATGGTGCAGCGACGGCAGACAGTGGTGGTGGTGCGGCGACGGCAGACAGTGGTGATGCTGCGGCAACGGCAGACAGTGGTGATGGTGCAGTGACAGCAGACAGTGGTAATGGTGCAGCGACGGCAGACAGTGGTGATGGTGCAGCAAGTGCAAGCAGTATTGAGGGTGGAGTGAGTGCAGGCAGTATTGAGGGTGGAGCGACTGCAGGCAGTATTGAGGGTGGAGCGAGTGCAGGCAGTATTGAGGGTGGAGCGAGTGCAGGCAGTATTGAGGGTGGAGCGGGTGCAGGCAGTATTGAGGGTGGAGCGAGTGCAGGCAGTATTGAGGGTGGAGCGAGTGCAGGCAGTATTGAGGGTGGAGCGACTGCAGGCAGCGGTGATGGCGGAGTGACTGCAGGCAGCGGTGATGGCGGAGCGACTGCAGGCAGCGGTGATGGCGGAGCGACTGCAGGCAGCGGTGATGGCGGAGCGACTGCAGGCAGCGGTGATGGCGGAGCGACTGCAGGCAGCGGTGATGGCGGAGCGACTGCAGGCAGCGGTGATGGCGGAGCGACTGCAGGCAGCGGTGATGGCAGAGCGACTGCAGGCAGCTGTGATGGCGGAGCGACTGCAGGCAGCGGTGATGGCGGAGCGACTGCAGGCAGCGGTGATGGCGGAGCGACTGCAGGCAGCGGTGATGGCGGAGCGACTGCAGGCAGCGGTGATGGTGGAGCGACTGCAGGCAGCGGTGATGGCGGAGCGACTGCAGGCAGCGGTGATGCCGGAGCGACTGCAGGCAGCGGGGATGGCGGAGCGACTGCAGGCAGCGGGGATGGTGGAGCGACTGCAGGCAGCGGGGATGGCGGAGCGACTGCAGGCAGCGGGGATGGCGGAGCGACTGCAGGCAGCGGGGATGGCGGAGGGACTGCAGGCAGCGGTGATGGCGGAGCAACTGCATGCAGCGGTGATGGTGGAGCGACTGTAGACAACGGTGATGGCGGAGCGACTGCAGGCAGTGGTGATGGTGGAGCGACTGCAGGCAGTGGTGATGGTGGAGCGACTGTCGGCAACGGTGATGGTGGAGCGACTGTAGGCAGCGGTGATGGCGGGGCGACTGCAGGCAGCGGTGATGGCGGAGCGACTGCAGGCAGCGGTGATGGTGGAGCGACTGTAGGCAACGGTGATGGCGGAGCGACTGCAGGCAGTGGTGATGGTGGAGCGACTGCAGGCAGTGGTGATGGTGGAGCGACTGTCGGCAACGGTGATGGCGGAGCGACTGTAGGCAGCGGTGATGGCGGGGCGACTGCAGGCAGCGGTGATGGCGGAGCGACTGCAGGCAGCGGTGATGGTGGAGCGACTGCAGGCAGTGGTGATGGCGGAGCGACTGCGGGCAGCGGTGATGGCGGAGCGACTGCAGGCAGCGGTGATGGCTTAGCGACTGCAGGCAGCGTTGATTGTGGAGCGACTGCAGGCAGCGGTGATGGTGGAGCGACTGCAGGCAGTAGTGAGGATGGAGCGACTGCAGGCAGTAGTGAGGATGGAGCGACTGCAGGCAGTAGTGAGGATGGAGCGACTGCAGGAAGTAGTGAGGATGGAGCGACTGCCGGCAGTAGTGAGGATGGAGCGACTGCAGGCAGTGGTGATGGTGGAGCGACTACAGGCAGTGGTGAGGATGGAGCGAGTGCAAAATATACGTTTGCGATTTATTATTAAATGAGTTGCCAGCTGATGAAACAGGTGACTATGCATCCCTATCACAGGAAAATGCACCCGTGGACTGTAAATGTGTTGGAGATGCACCTTGAATCCAGCACAAGATGACTGAATATTCCCATCAATATTTAACCAAGCTTGATTATGTTTGTAATTGAGTTTTTGTTTCCCAATTCATGACATGCTAGTTATCGTCCCCGGTGATCACAAGATCCCAACATCACATTTAATCAAAGAGTATTACTTTGATAAAAGAAGGACCACATTTTGTAGATTTACGAACCACGTTCTAGTATCCATTTCCCGTTTCAGTTCTTGGGGAATCTCTGGAGCCATCGCCAACATGGGAATATCCATCCGAACGTCTCTTGTATGGTGTGGCACGTTGATCCCAAGCACCCGGCATCACGTGCCCTTTGCTAAAGTTTCGACACCGCAGAAATGGTAGTCTTGGTCCTGAGCGACGTTGCTGAGTTTCCAGAGGAACACTGTGAGCAGGGTGAGGCCTCATTGTCCATCCAGCCACAAGATCTGCCAAACTGTTGTCTCCAAGCACCAGCGGTTGTCGGACACGGCCTTCAGAAAACAGGGTGGCTGACCAATCAAGTCGACCCTCGACGTTTCCAGGACATCCCACAAAAGTATCATTCCTTCGTGACACCCTTGATTGTTTTCCATTCTCCTGGGCCTTGTTGAACCACACGCTCTCACTCTGACCTATTTCACCATGACGCTTCGCACCAGTTCCGGTTGCCCTCCATGATGGTTTTGGACACTTGGCACCGTGGATACCAGATTCTGCTGTTCCACCGATGGCTTGACCTTTCATATTGTGAGAGCCTCGCCAAGTCGGAGAATCGTTGGACAACCTGCGGGGAATTGCCGAGTTGATTTGCAGAAGCCGCAGTTCTCGCATGGCGATTACCACCGTATCCAAGGAATCTGAAACATTCCCTTTTGAGGCCATCTTGAGGTGCTTCAACAGGAACAGAATCGAGGCTGGTTGGGGTCAAAGTGCATTTGTTAAGGTAAAATGGTCTTAGGATTTTCAAGTGCATTTTAACACAAAAAACAGTGCACTGACACGAGCTATCATTATGGTTGTTCATAAAAAAAAGATTAACACTGCGTTATAAAATAACTTGTTTATAATGGTGAGCATAAAAACACACTTATTGTAAACACAAAAAAAAAAAAAAAAAACACAAAAAACACAAAAAAACAAACAAAAAAAAAACATAAAAACACTTTGAGACCTGCTAGTGGAAGGTATGTCTCCCATCCTTCTCCTGAAACCCACCTACATGTAGATATAGCAACCGACATCAGCAACTTGTAAGCACATGCACGCACATATTATATACACGCACACGTGAAGGTGGAGACTTCGAGACCGTGGAGGGCTCCATTCCACTTTATCACACGCAGTTTGACATGTACATCCACATACGAACATGGACATCCACACATGAAAAGGCGCATGGACATGTACAACCACCCACAAACATGTACAACCACACACAAACATGTACAACCACACACAAACATGTACAACCACACACAAACTGTACAACCACACACAAACATGGACAACCACACACAAACATGGACAACCACACACAAACATGGACAACCACACACAAACATGGACAACCACACACAAACATGTACAACCACACACAAACATGTACAACCACACACAAACATGGACAACCACACACAAGCATGGACAACCACACACAAACATGGACATCCACACATGAAAAGGCACATGGACATGTACAACCACACACAAACATGGACATCCACACACGAGCACGCACATGGACATGTACATGGTTAGGCATGTACATACACACACAGGCATATACCTGCACACACGAACATGCAAATAGACACATATACCCACATATGTACACACAAATGGACATGTACATCCACACGAAAACATGCATGCACACATGACTATGTACATGGATAGACATGTACATGCACACAGGCATATATGCTCACGCGAGCATGTACCTGCACACACGAACATGCAAATAGACACGCACACATATGTACACACAAATGGACATGCAAATCGCCACACGAACACACACTCATGGACATACCAAAACATACATGCAAACATGACGATGTACATGAATAGACATCGACAGACATGTACATGAATTACACGATGAACATGAATAGACATGAATGAACATAATACATGAATAGACATGAAAAAGGACAAATATGTACACACAAACATGGACATGGACATGTACATGTACATGCGCATGCACACAGGGCCATGCAAATTGGCACATGCGCACAACAACAGGATGTTTGAGGGACAAATCAGGGAGACTTGGATAAATAATAGATGTGGGGGAGAATGGGGGTCAAAGGAGGCCGCACGTGGTGGTTAATATCACGAAGAGGAGGGCACACGTGGTGGTTAATATCACGAAGAGGAGGCCGCACGTGGTGGTTAATATCACGAAGAGGAGGCCGCACGTGGTGGTTAATATCACGAAGAGGAGGCCGCACGTGGTGGTTAATATCACGAAGAGGAGGCCGCACGTGGTGGTTAATATCACGAAGAGAAGGCCGCACGTGGTGGTTAATATCACGAAGAGGAGCCGCACGTGGTGGTTAATATCACGAAGAGGAGGCCGCACGTGGTGGTTAATATCACGAAGAGGAGGCCGCACGTGGTGGTTAATATCACGAAGAGGAGGCCGCACGTGGTGGTTAATATCACGAAGAGGAGGCCGCACGTGGTGGTTAATATCACGAAGAGGAGGCCGCACGTGGTGGTTAATATCACGAAGAGGAGGCCGCACGTGGTGGTTAATATCACGAAGAGGAGGCCGCACGTGGTGGTTAATATCACGAAGAGGAGACCGCACGTGGTGGTTAATATCACGAAGAGGAGGCCGCACGTGGTGGTTAATATCACGAAGAGGAGGCCGCACGTGGTGGTTAATATCACGAAGATGAGGCCACACGTGGTGGTTAATATCACGAAGAGGAGGCCGCACGTGGTGGTTAATATCACGAAGAGGAGGCCGCACGTGGTGGTTAATATCACGAAGAGGAGGCCGCACGTGGTGGTTAATATCACGAAGAGGAGGCCGCACGTGGTGGTTAATATCACGAAGAGGAGGCCGCACGTGGTGGTTAATATCACGAAGAGGAGGCCGCACGTGGTGGTTAATATCACGAAGAGGAGGCCGCACGTGGTGGTTAATATCACGAAGAGGAGGCCGCACGTGGTGGCTAATATCACAAAGAGGAGGCCACACGTGGTGGTTAATATCACGAAGAGGAGGCCGCACGTGGTGGTTAATATCACGAAGAGGAGGCCGCACGTGGTGGTTAATATCACGAAGAGGAGGCCGCATGTAGTGGTTAATATCACGAAGAGGAGGCCGCACGTGGTGGTTAATATCACGAAGAGGAGGCCGCACGTGGTGGTTAATATCATGAAGAGGATGCCGCACGTGGTGGTTAATATCACGAAGAGGAGGCCGCACGTGGTGGTTAATATCATGAAGAGGAGGCCACACGTGGTGGTTAATATCACGAAGAGGAGGCCACACGTGGTGGTTAATATCATGAAGAGGAGGCCACACGTGGTGGTTAATATCACGAAGAGGAGGCCACACGTGGTGGTTAATATCATGAAGAGGAGGCCACACGTGGTGGTTAATATCACGAAGAGTAGGCCGCACGTGGTGGTTAATATTGTTACGGACACGACTTTGATGTTATGGTGGGCCGAGCGGAATGGCCGCCGTGTTCGCACAAGTTACCCGATTACACTCGAACGTTGGCCGAATCGCGCTACGCTAGATCAATGAAGGAAAGGACACAACGGCTGGGTTAAATGACACGACACCAGGGGTACAGTTCTCAAGACCTCCGGAGGAGGTTATAATATGGGTTTGCAGAATGTTTAGATTACACGGACAAGAGGTACAGCACAGAAAGGTGGGCACTTAAACACGGTCTTATCTTAGCCCCGACAGACCACAGATAAACGGGACAAGACTGACTCACACAGGGATTGATGGCAAGGAGGGGCAGGTAGTCGAGGGCTCAAGGTGCACCTTGGCTCAGGGGCAGAATCGACCCGGTCCGGTCCAAAGAGGCGGGAGGTATCCAGCGCTTGGAGGTGGCGACTTCTCTCTCCAAGCTGGGGGCGCATCTTACGTCACCTCCGGTAGGTGGCTGCGTATATCCAGCGGGGAGTGACACGCCCTCGGCTCGTTAGCTCCGCCCCAGATGGAATCGGTCCGCCGCTTCTTATTGGGTGCGGGGGGGTTACCGGGCTCCGCCCTTGACGAGGAGCTGACAGTCAGCCCCTGTGTGGTAACCCCGTCGGAGCACATGGTCAATGGCGGCTAACCAAGCCGGAGTGAGGATGCGCACTCCCCGCGCCGCTGTTGTTGTTGTTGGTGTTATTGTTTCATGAGATGATGGGAGGATGCGGAGATGAGATTGTGGGGAGGTATTGGGAGGTCCTAAACTTACTACTGGTGCCATACAATCACATTCTGGTGCAACGAAGAGTCAGAATTAATGGAAACGAGTCCTTAACTGACATAGACTAAGAATAACTAGCAAGATGTCCTATAGTTGTCTACGTGAGATGCGGTGAACCTGGGCACGACATTTAATGGGGGGAAAAATGGGAAGGTCGGTTCTACAGAGTGTTGTTTACAGACAATGGGACTAGGGAATGGGGGATTGGGGATAGTTGGGGAGTATTGGGGAAATAGGGGAATATTTACAAGCGGATATGGATGGAGGCCAAATCCCATATCCGCAACATTGCACCCTTCTCTACCTCGGGGCGTCCCGACCCGATAAATTTTTACCTACTTTAGTGTGGCACCCAGATGTAGTTCCCTCTACTATTAACTCTACCCTGAGTGCGACAGTTTTACAGATGTTCACAAATGAGTAAATATGTCCCCCTGCGACGTTGCACCCTTCTCCTCACAGAAACACACCCACAGGATAACCGAATCGCGGAAAGAATTCTCAAACTAAACATACAGCCGGTAGGGAGCATTATTTACATAAGACTACACTGATATTTACACTACGATCCAGGACCTGTTTTTGGAGGAACACATGCAGATGTTATGCATAGAGAGAGCACGCATGCCAGCATCGATACACCAACCCACGAGTGCTCTGTGGCCTTACGGCCTTTAATAATGTGCAGAGCACCCCTTCCAAGCACCAAAAGCACCACCCCATACACAGTCAGCACCATCCGGTGCACCAATAAAGTGTTCAACAATCACCGGTGGTGTCGCAGCCGGCCGATGTTCTGCCGCTGGTCTTGCCTTCATGTGGTGCACTTGGCCTTCTTGCTTCTTTAAAAATAAAGAAAGGCACCAACCGCGTCCATTTCTGTATTGTGGTGTCAGGGGGCCAACTATTAGTGGTTCACCTGTATGGCATAGGTGCCACGTTGACCCATAGGTCCATCCACGGGTGGTGCTTGCCCGCAAGAGAACTGCGGTCCATGGTGGGCGGCCACAAAAATTGCGGTCCATATGGTGTATTGATCCCGGCAGCAAGCAGCGAAAGTGCAGGCCCACAACTGCGGAGCCAGCACCTCTCTCTCCTCTCTCTCTGCCCCAAAGCCAGATCCTCGGAGGTGGGAGACAAAAGAAGAAGACAAGTGAGTAAGGTGGTAAGGGCGCAAAAGTGCACGCAACATAAGGTAATGCACACTGGGGGCACATGGGAACCAGGTGAGACAGGTACGTTCCTACCGTACGCCCCCCCCCCCCACCAGGTAACCTACATTGCCCCTCCCTTACCCCTTACTGTATCCACAAAACACAACACTACCCATAAACATCTACTTTACAAATCAACAACCGTCCCTACTGTCTTCCCCGTTCCTCCCATAAACCAAATTCGTCTTCTCTCCCTCCTAACCAATCAAATTTGCCATTTCCAACTCTCATCAAAATTTGCCAACTCCAACTCAACACCATAATTTGCCATCACCAATTCATCATCAGTCCCTCCTAGGGAGGGAGAGATGGAATCACCCCAATGTCTCATCCACGTCGTGATGAGTCTCACAAATCCAACAGCAATTCTCCTTTCCTGCACACAGAACAAAGAAAACACAGGTGTGGAGTCATCATCACCACAGGTAAGTGGCTGCGTATGGTGCGACAGGTTCATCAATCCTAACTATTTCCTAAATGACTTTAACAACTTTACATTACCCGGGGTCTTTCTCCTGCCAAACCATTGGCCCTCTTACACTATGGGTTCTAAAAACCAATTCCCATTGCCCAAACTGTGGTGCTTTTCAATTTGGGGTCTCACTCCCCCCGATTCATCTCCCGGTGCCCTCGCACAATTTCTGGGCCGCGACGTGTAGCTCTCCCAGCAGGTCTACCCACCTGCACACCTCCACCACTGCAGTTGCCTCCGAGCTTACCTGCTCCTCGCCCTAACCTATCTAACTGGGGAAGGCCCTCTGGCGCTCTCCCCACTCGGTGCCCTCTCTGGCACTGGGCTACCCGGGTCCGTCCTCCGGATCCTCGGGCCCCACTGACACTAACGGCTCCCAGAGCCCACCTGCGGCCTCACCTGGCCGACATCCTCACAGTGGTGGAGTGCCCAACCAACTACACACACTAACAGGCTACACGCCCAGCCATTTCCACAACACTAATGCACCCATCCACAATACCATTCTGCAACCGCACCACAAATGCCAATATCCAACCACAATTTACCTATACCCTCTACCTAACACTTACACTACCCGCCCCGGGTATCCGTGATGGGGTCCACTCTTCCCCCATTCACACCTTCGCACCATGCACACCACTCCGTACCACTTACTCCAACTCTCTCCACACCACTCATTCTCTGCTCCATATATTCCACACACCTGCACTTGCACACCTGTGCTCTCACACCTGGTGCCACCTGCACCCTTCTCTCCCCAAGCGCATTCGCGCTGATCCACAACACTCACTGCTCCACACACCTGTCCAGTTCTCACACAGCATCATCTCATCTAACTACTCCCCTCTGAAACTTGCGCTTCCCAGTCGTCCCTTTAAACTATTGCGCTCCCTCGTCATTATAATCCACACTAATCTACCTGCGTCCCCACTACAGGTATCAGTCACTAACTAATCTTAACGTTACCTACTGTCATCTTCGCTAGATCCCTATCAATATCCTAACCCACCCGGGCTAGTTTTCACTGCCATACACTCCCTAATCTATAGCTCCTTTGCCCCCACTTTTGTGAGGGATGACAGAGTTGCCATCCCACCACATCGGGCATCTCCCACTACCAATTTTGCACATCAAATTTCAACAAATCAAAAATTTGCCAATCACTACCCATTATCTGCCAATCATTACTGCCAATCCTTTGCCAATCATCAAATTTTGTTTTTTTTTTCTAATTTTGGGTCCAAAACACTATCCTCATCACACAGTCTACTCACTAATGCCTCTCGGTGCGCCAATTCCTGTCCAAAGCCCGGCTTCGTAAAGCCAAGCCATGAATGCGGGTTGTTTGGTGCCAGCAGCTGGATACGTCCCGCATTCGGTGCAGGGAAGGAGGTTTACCCGGGCCGAGATCCCACGCACCACCTCGGCGTGGAGCCATCCAATGTCCCGATCTCGACCTGCCGGCACGTCTCAATAGAAAGTGGTCGCCATGACGACCCTTCCTATTGGGCTGCCCGCTCCGCCTAGTGGAGCCCGGACGCGGCCGTTCCACGCGAGGCCCAGCGTGGATCGCGCACGGCGGTCCTTTCGAACCCGCCGTGCTCGGATCCCCGCTGGTTCTCGCGGCACGCGAAGCCCGGCACGCACCGAGGGCCCGCTTCGGCTAAAAGTCGACCTAACCGCTGCTCCGTTTAACGTCGATGCCTCCCCTGCATGCTTATAAGCATACGCTACCCCTTTCGTGCTCATACATCCAGCCGTTTCCATGCTCCTCGTCGTACCTTCTCTAACACACCCAGGTACACTCATTCCACTCCCAGCCTTGGTCACACACCTGACCACCGAACACCTTGGCACACATTCGCCGCTCGCACACCTCACCAACACACCTCTTCGCGCCCCCTCCTCGGTCACCTCCTCTGTGACAATCACAGGTGTGCTCTCACTCGCACACCCAACCACGTGCCTCACTACCAATTCCAGCGTGCATTCCCACTCACGCTCTACCATTCCAGGTGTGCATCCTTCCATCCCAGGTGTACATCCTCGCTCACCTGTCACAACTAACTCACGCTCCATGTCACTCTCACTACTTTCACCCTTACTCTTGACAGCGCACTCTTTCCCCATGCACCTGTCCGTCACACACCTTTCTCGCGCACACTCTTGCGCACACTCTCCCGTCACACCCTCTGTAACACTCACCACAGGCGTGCATTCTTCCTTGCCTTTGACAGCGCACTCTTTCCCCATGCACCTGTCCGTCACACACCTTTCTCGCGCACACTCTTGCGCACACTCTCCCATCACACCCTCTGTAACACTTACCACACCGCGCTTCCATGTGCTCCCTCGCACATGCACTACGACCGACTCACTCTCGCCAGCACCCTCACTCCTTGGCACGCACTTTTTCCTCACACACCCCAGAGTCGGACTTTCTCGCACACCTCCTTTTTTGCACACCAGACCTGTCGCACACTTCACCAACGGCCTCTCACGAACACCCGGGTCCATCTCGACCCCCAAGCTTCTTAAATCACCTGGCGCATCATACGCACGACCATATTGGTCACCACTTACACCGGGTCCTCTTCCTCTTCGCTTTTCCTCCATCACCTGCGAATCCCTCATCCGGTTAATGAGCACATCATCACGATCCAAACACAGACTTTGGACCAATTCTTTTATCTCCTCTTTTATCTCTTTCTTATCCCCTCTCCGTCGCTTCTTAATTTCGCTCACCCCTTCTTCCACTTCTTCTAATTTCTGCTTCACCTCTTTTATGTCCCGGTACGTCTCCTCAAGCTCGTCCTCTAAGGCTACCTTGACCGTTTCCATGTGCGTCCTCACCTGCCGGTCCTTCGTTTCCATTACCTCTATCACCTCGTCCAACCTCGTTGTCAGTCCCTCACGTACCATCTGACATTGCCTCTTTGTCGCTATCAAGTCGTTTTTTATGTCGTTTTGTGTCGCTTTTAACCCTCCTAATACCGCAGTGTTCCTTTGACCTTCTCCGTTAGTTCTTTTTGTCCCTCCGTCAGCTGTTCCACCTCCTGCGTCAGGTCCTCTATGCCCCCTTGCAATTTTACAGTCCCCTTTCTCACCTCCTTCTCCATGTGCTCCTTACAGTGCCTCACCTCCTCGCGCACTCCTCCGACCTCCTCACTCACACCTCTTCTGATCTCTTCTCCCATCACTTGCATCTCCTGCCCAGATGCCACCCTCATCTGCTCCATTTCCTCCCTGTGAGCATCCAGTTTGGTTTCTACCCCCATTCTGACCCCCTCTATCTGCTGCCCCATTTGGTTAACTTCCCTTTCCGCTTGGTCCCTCATGTCCCTCAATTTGCCTTCCATACTGTTTTCTAACCCCTCTAACCCCTTTTGCATCCCTTCCATTTGATTCTCTTGAGCGGCCATTCTGTTTTCTACCCCCATTAACCCCTCCTGTATTTCCCCTAATCTATTGTCTAATCCCTCACATTTGTTTCCTAATCCCTCTATTCTACTCCCTAACCCTCCGATCTGGGCCCCCATGTCCTCCCTCAATTTCTCGCTATTGGACCCCATCCTTTGTTCTAACCGTTGGCTATTGGCCCCCATGTCGCCCCCCAATTCGTCCCTCATTGCCCCCATACTGTTTTTCAAACCTCCAATTTGGTCTCCCATTCGTCCCATAAGGGCCCCCATCATTCTGTTTTCCATTTCTTCATTATTCTTGTCCATAAGGGCCTTCATTTGTATAAAAAAAAGGTTCAAATCTACCAGCGGCGCTACTACGGTCGCGGGCGTGGACGCCGTGGCCATGTGCGAGGCGCCATTTTGCGCGCACGTAACCTCGTGCGCGACGACGCTATTTTGCGACCCTGCCACCCTCACTGCTTCGCTCTCCTCATGTCCCTCATTTTGGTCCTGGATCGACCCTGCCTCACTCTCCTCTACCGGAACCCAGCCGTCTTGGTCTGCCATAGCGCGACTTTCAAAATTCGGGTTTTTATTTTTTTTGTAAAACACAATCAAATTTCGCCGTTATAATTTCGAGCGCGTGAAACGCGCTCCGGGACCGATCTCACTCCTCGACACCAATTGTTACGGACACGACTTTGATGTTATGGTGGGCTGAGCGGAGTGGCCGCCGTGTTCGCACAAGTTACCCGATTACACTCGAACGTTGGCCGAATCGCGCTACGCTAGATCAATGAAGGAAAGGACACAACGGCTGGGTTAAATGACACGACACCAGGGGTACAGTTCTCAAGACCTCCGGAGGAGGTTATAATATGGGTTTGCAGAATGTTTAGATTACACGGACAAGAGGTACAGCACAGAAAGGTGGGCACTTAAACACGGTCTTATCTTAGCCCTGACAGACCACAGATAAATGGGACAAGACTGACTCACACAGGGATTGATGGCAAGGAGGGGCAGGTAGTCGAGGGCTCAAGGTGCACCTTGGCTCAGGGGCAGAATCGACCCGGTCCGGTCCAAAGAGGCGGGAGGTATCCAGCGCTTGGAGGTGGCGACTTCTCTCTCCAAGCTGGGGGCGCATCTTACGTCACCTCCGGTAGGTGGCTGCGTATATCCAGCGGGGAGTGACACGCCCTCGGCTCGTTAGCTCCGCCCCAGATGGAATCGGTCCGCCGCTTCTTATTGGGTGCGGGGGGGTTACCGGGCTCCGCCCTTGACGAGGAGCTGACAGTCAGCCCCTGTGTGGTAACCCCATCGGAGCACATGGTCAATGGCAGCTAACCAAGCCGGAGTGAGGACGCGCACTCCCCGCGCCGCTGTTGTTGTTGTTGGTGTTATTGTTTCATGAGATGATGGGAGGATGCGGAGATGAGATTGTGGGGAGGTATTGGGAGGTCCTAAACTTACTACTGGTGCCATACAATCACATTCTGGTGCAACGAAGAGTCAGAATTAATGGAAACGAGTCCTTAACTGACATAGACTAAGAATAACTAGCAAGATGTCCTATAGTTGTCTACGTGAGATGCGGTGAACCTGGGCACGACATTTAATGGGGGAAAAAGGGGAAGGTCGGTTCTACAGAGTGTTGTTTACAGACAATGGGACTAGGGAATGGGGGATTGGGGATAGTTGGGGAGTATTGGGGAAATAGGGGAATATTTACAAGCGGATATGGATGGAGGCCAAATCCCATATCCGCAACAATATCATGAAGAGGAGGCCACACGTGGTGGTTAATATTGAAGGAACTGCGCTCCAACGCGAGTCGAAAGAATTGACGCGACCAAAGACGGAATTCGTCCGAGTTGCTTTATTGAAACAAAACAGCTCAGGTATTCTCCCCAGCCCGTTTTTCGGGCAACAATATATATACACATTTATGTCGGGAAGTTTGCCCGGCAAAAGCTATACCGGGCATGCCCGGGTATCAAGGGCGAGCCTTGGAAAGGCGAGTCTGGACCTGCCCGGGCATGTTTGGCTGCGGCCTGGCAAGTCGAGGCTGGGCGTGCCCGGGCGCTCTGGGCGAGCACTGGAAAGGCGATAGCGGGCATGCCCGGACGCTCTGGGCGAGCCCTGGAAAGGCGATAGCAGGCATGCCCGGACGCTCTGGGCGTGCCCTGGAAAGGCGATAGCGGGCATGCCCGGACGCTCTGGGCGAGCCCTGGAAAGGCGATAGCGGGCATGCCCGGACGCTCTGGGCGAGCCCTGGAAAGGCGAGAGCGGGCATGCCCGGGAAAGACGAGACCGGGCGTGCCCGGGAACAGTGAGTCCGGGCATGCCCGGGAGAGGCGCGTCTGGCCGTGTTCTGGCCGGTGCAAGGCGATTATGTACATCCAGCGGTAACCGCTACACACGCCCCTCCAGAATCGACCTGCACCGGCAGGGTCAATTTAAGGGGGGTCCGGATGACCCGGCCGAAGCGACCCCTGGAGGGTCGTGGGGAGGGGTCTGACGTGGTGGTGGGTGGTCGAGCGGGGGGAACTGTGGACGGGGGGCGGCCTCGCCGCGGAGGAAGGGCCAACCGTGGTGGTCGGTCGACGTCCATGTGCGCCGGTTTGAGGCGGTCCACAGAAATCCGGTCCGGCCGGCCACCGAAGTCGACGATGAAAGACTTGTCGCCCCATCGCAGGACCCGGAAGGGCCCGTCGTACGGTGGCCGGAGTGGCCCCCGGTGCGCGTCATGACGCACAAAGACGTACTCCGCTGTGCGAAGCGCCGGGGGCACGTAGGACTGGGGGCCACCGTGGCAGGACGTCGGCACGGGGGCAAATCGTCGGGCGGCCTCCTGGAGGTCCGAGCGCTGGCGAGCGGCGGACCAGGGACTGGTAGCGTCAGGCACGAATTCGCCCGGGACGCGGAGTGGCTGGCCGTAGACGAGCTCGGCGGCGGACGCCTGGAGGTCTTCCTTGGGGGCCGTGCGAAGGCCCAAAAGGACGCACGGCAGCCGGTCGGCCCAACCGTCGTCCTGAAGGCCGGCCATGAGTGCGGCCTTCATGGAGCGGTGAAACCGCTCGCACAACCCATTGGCTTGGGGGTGGTAGGCCGTGGTGCGGTGCAGCGTGACCCCCAACGAACGGGCGACCACGCCCCAAAGCTCAGACGTGAACTGTGGGCCGCGGTCGGACGAGATGTCCGCTGGTGCGCCGAAGCGCGCGACCCAGGTGGCGATGAACGCCTGCGCCACGTCGGCGGTGGTGGTGGAGGTGAGGGGCACGGCCTCCGGCCACCTGGTGGTCCTGTCCACCATGGTGAGCAGGTGGGTGAACCCCCGCGAGGGGGGCAGGGGACCCACCAGGTCCACGTGGACGTGGTCGAAACGCCGTTCAGGCATGGCAAAAGGTGCCAGCGGGGCCTGGGTGTGGCGGTGGACCTTGGCTCGCTGGCAGGCCGTGCAGGCGTTGGCCCAGTCGCGGATGTTTCGTCGAAGGCCGTGCCAGACGAAACGCGCCGACACCAGCTTCTGAGAAGCTTTCCGGCCCGGGTGAGAAAGGCCGTGGATGGAGGCGAAGATGCGGCGCTGCCAGGAAACGGGCACGATGGGGCGAGGCTGGCCCTGGGAGACGTCGCAGAGCAGGACGGTGCCCGCGAAGGGGATGTCGGCCAGGCGGAGGCCCGTGTCCGCCACGCGGAGTGCCTGCACCGAGGCGTCGGTGGTCTGGTCGGCCGCCATGAGCGTGAAGTCCACGCCGAGGTGGACCGCATTCGCGCTGGCCCGCGAAAGGCAGTCGGCCACGGCGTTGTCTTTGCCGGCGACGTGCTGGATGTCCGTGGTGAACTCCGACACGGCGGAGAGGTGGCGCTGCTGGCGGGCCGACCACGGCTCCGTGACCTTAGCCATTGCGTAGACCAACGGCTTGTGGTCGACGAAAGCCGTGAACGGGCGGCCCTCCAGGAGGTGTCGGAAATGGCGAACGGCCAGGAATAGCCCGAGCAGCTCGCGGTCGAACGTGCTGTAGTTTAACTCGTTCGGCCGGAGTTGCCGGCTGAAAAAAGCGAGTGGCTGCCAAACCCCGTCCACCCATTGCTCATGGACGGCGCCCACCGCGTAGTTGGAGGCGTCCGTAGTGAGGGCGATGGGCGCGTTGAGCACCGGGTGAGCCAGCAGCGTTGCGTCGGCGAGGGCCCGTTTGGCACTGGCGAAGGCCGCGTCCATGGCCGCGGACCAAACAATGTCATGCTTGGCCGGCTTGCCCCGGAGGGCCTCGTAAAGGGGCCGCATGAGCTGAGCAGCGCGGGGCACGAATCGGTGATAAAAATTCACCATGCCGAGGAACTCTTGGAGGGCCTTGATGGAACGGGGATGCGGGAACGTGGTGATGGCCTCGACCTTGGTCGGCAGCGGCACGGCCCCGGTCTTGGTGATGCGGTGGCCCAAAAAGTCAACGGTCGTCGCGCCGAAGTGGCATTTGACCCGGTTGACAATTAAGCCGTGCTCGCTGAGGCGACCGAACAGTGTTCGGAGGTGGAGGAGGTGCTCGGCACGGGACGTGCTGGCGACGAGGATGTCGTCCAGATAGACGAAAAGAAACGGCAGGTCGCGCAGCATGCCGTCCATCAAGCGCTGGAACGCCTGGGCCGCGTTCTTGAGGCCAAACGGCATCCGCAAAAATTCGAACAGGCCGAACGGCATGATGACGGCCGTCTTCGGGACGTCGGCCGCCCGGACAGGTACCTGGTGGTAGCCCCGTATCAGGTCAATTTTCGAAAAGATGACCCGTCCCGCCAAACGGGCGGAAAAGTCCTGAATATGCGGGATCGGGTACCTGTCGGGGGTGGTAGCGTCATTGAGACGGCGGTAGTCGCCACACGGGCGCCATCCACCCCCCGGCTTTGGCACGATGTGCAGTGGCGAGGCCCACGCGCTATCGGAGCGCCGCACGATGCCGAGGTGCTCCAACGCGTCGAATTCGGCTTTTGCCACGGCGAGCTTGGCTGGGTCGAGGCGGCGGGCCCTGGCGTAGACCGGCGGGCCCGTAGTGGGTATGTGGTGCTCGATCCCGTGCCGCACCGCGACGGCCGAAAACGTCGGCCGCGTGAGGGCCGGGAATTCCACGAGCAGGCGAGCGAACTCGTTCGTTGCCGGGAGGGCGCACGCCAGTTCGTTCGGCGCGGAGCTGCTCATTGTGCACGCCAGGGAGCTGAAGGTCTCGGCGTGGACAAGGCGACGTCGTTTGACGTCGACCAGCAGCCCGTGCGCGCAGAGGAAGTCGGCGCCCAGCAAAGCCACGGGGACGCTGGCGGTAACAAAAGTCCATTGAAAGCGCTGGCTGCCGAAGCAGAGGGTGACGACGCGTGGGCCGAAAGTGCGTATGGCCGAGCCATTAGCAGCGACCAAAGAGGGGCCGCAAACTGCGTCCAGCCTGTCCTGCTCGGAGGCAGGTATGACGCTCAGTTGGGCGCCGGTGTCGCACAGGAAACGCCGTCCAGACGCTTTGTCCCGAATAAACAGCAAGTTGCCCGAGTGGCCGGCGCTCATGGCTGGGAATGAACGCCGGCCCGGCCGTTTCCCGACCTGCCGAAAGTGCACGGGGGCCGGCACGTCCGATCCTTGTGTCCGAACCTGGCGTGGTAATAACACCACGCCCGGTCAGGTGGAGGCCCCGGCCGTCGTGTCGGAAGCGGGCGGTGCGGCGTGGCGGCCGCCAGTTGCACCGGCAGTTCGGCCTCCAACCGCGCAGGGCGCTCGGGCATCGTGGGCGTCGCCTCGGACGGCGGCGGGCTCCAGGTAACCGCGCCGATGTGCTGGCCCGCCGAGGAGATCTTATCGGCTTCCCTGGCGAGGGCGCGGGAATCCGTGATCAACGTGCCAGCCAGGGCGAGGCGTACCGGGTTAGGCAGCTGACGGAGGAACAGCTCCCGGAACAGGAATGCCAGAGAGTGCTCGCCGAGCAACGAGAGCATATAGTCCATGCGCTCGGACGGGCGCGTGTCGCCGAGCTCGGGCAGGTCAAGCAGGCGCCGTGCGCGTGCTGCCGGTGAGAGGGCGAAAGCGCCGAGGAGGAGCGTCTTCAGCGCGTCGTATTTGTCAGCAGCCGGCGGGTGCTGGAGGAGGCTCAAGGCGCGGGCCGCGGTGGCGGAACCGAGCGCCGCCACAACATGGTGGAAGCGGGTGTCGTCTGCGGTGATGCCTCGCAGGGCGAACTGGGAGTCCGCCTGGGCGAACCAAACAGCCGCGTGAGTCTCCCAGAAGGTAGGCAGTTTAAGCGTCACTGCCGTATCCATGTCGGTAGGTCACCAATGAAGGAACTGCGCTCCAACGCGAGTCGAAAGAATTGACGCGACCAAAGACGGAATTCGTCCGAGTTGCTTTATTGAAACAAAACAGCTCAGGTATTCTCCCCAGCCCGTTTTTCGGGCAACAATATATATACACATTTATGTCGGGAAGTTTGCCCGGCAAAAGCTATACCGGGCATGCCCGGGTATCAAGGGCGAGCCTTGGAAAGGCGAGTCTGGACCTGCCCGGGCGTGTTTGGCTGCGGCCTGGCAAGTCGAGGCTGGGCGTGCCCGGGCGCTCTGGGCGAGCACTGGAAAGGCGATAGCGGGCATGCCCGGACGCTCTGGGCGAGCCCTGGAAAGGCGATAGCGGGCATGCCCGGACGCTCTGGGCGAGCCCTGGAAAGGCGAGAGCGGGCATGCCCGGGAAAGACGAGACCGGGCGTGCCCGGGAGGTTCGGGCGTGCCCGGGAACAGTGAGTCCGGGCATGCCCGGGAGAGGCGCGTCTGGCCGTGTTCTGGCCGGTGCAAGGCGATTATGTACATCCAGCGGTAACCGCTACAATATCACGTTTTAAATAAAAATGTTTCGTTTCACATTTTACTTACAGTAATCACAACTGTTTTACTGCACTTGGTGGGATCAACAAGTCAGTGACCTGACGTCTGTGAGGATACGACGGACTTATTGATCACGAGGCAAGTTTTCGGATCCGACTAAAAACCACATCCCTCCAAAAAATTTAAGATGCCATTTAAAAATCGTGATGTAACTTACAATACTTACCAAATGCCGTGAATAGTCGTGAATGGTCGTGCACGAAGACCCCAACCACGATGCCAAGCCCGTGGCGGACCTCCGCACGCTTCGACCCCTTTGCTCTTGTGGTGCACGATCGTGCCATGACGTCATGGGTGTCGGACGGGCCAGGCTGACCCCGCAGCTGCCCAACCATGAGGTTGTGGCGGACACAAAAGCCCACTGGCGTGGTGACATCATTCCACGCACCAAGTGGGCGGTGGCCACGCCCGAGGGGTAGGCGTGGCCTCATGATATACACCGGGCGACCAGCCCGGAGGAGTGTTACAGTGTAGTCTTACAATATAGACGTTTATATGTTACCGCTTGTCCGCTTCCTCCTTGCTCACAAGCAGCGCGCGTAACGCCGCGCTTTACTGGTGACCCCGATGTGATCTCATCCGACCGCGGCCCCCAGTTCACCTCGGAGCTCTGGGGGGCGGTTGCGCAGGGGCTCGGGGTCCGGCTGCACCGAACCACGGCCTACCACCCCCAGGCTAACGGCCTGTGTGAGCGATTTCACCGCTCATTGAAGGCCGCGCTCCGGGCCACCCTCCGCGACGGCGGCTGGGTCGACAGGCTCCCCTGGGTCCTGCTGGGCCTCCGGACGGCGCCCAAGGAGGACCTGCGCGCATCCGCGGCGGAGTTGGTCTTCGGGCAACCGCTGCGGGTGCCGGGCGAGTTCCTCCCCGACTCCACGGCACCATGGTCCGCGGCACAGCAGCGCTCCGCTCTGCAAGAGACCGCCCAGAGGTTCGCCCCGGTGCCAACGGCATGCCACGGGCACCCACCGACGCACGTCGCCCCGGAGCTTCGCACGGCGGAGTACGTCTTCGTCCGCCACGATGCCCATCGGACACCACTGCGGCCCCCGTACGACCGGCCTTTCCGCGTGCTGGAGACCGGGTCGAAGCACTTCACCCTGGACATCGGCGGTACTCCTGACCGCGTTTCGGTAGACCGCCTCAAGCCGGCCCACCTCGATGTGGACCATCCACCGCCAGTGGCCCGACCCCCACGTCGGGGCCGCCCTCCTGCGGGCAGACCCCCGGCACCGCCCAGCCCCGCCGCCACGGCGCCCCCCGGTCCTGCACCCATCCCAGGGGCAGCCAGGGGCATCCCACCTGGTATCCCTGCACCCCGGACGCCGCCGATCGCCAGGGGGCGCTTCGGCCGGTTCATTCGACTGCCCCACAAACTGGCCCTCCAGGTGCGCGGGAATTCTGGGGGGGGCGCGTGTGGCGGACACAACAGCCCACTGGCGTGGTGACATCATTCCACGCACCAAGTGGGCGGTGGCCACGCCCGAGGGGTAGGCGTGGCCTCATGATATACACCGGGCGACCAGCCCGGAGGAGTGTTACAGTGTAGTCTTACAATAAAGACGTTTATATGTTACCGCTTGTCCGCTTCCTCCTTGCTCACAAGCAGCGCGCGTAACGCCGCGCTTTAAGGTCACTGTTTGCACAGGGAGCGCCGCCAGGGTCTCACCGAATCGCTTCCTTTGAAGCCATTAATAGATCATTCCAGAAATTCTGCGAGCGAAACGTCCCTGCTCTGGGCGGCTGTTTGCAGGTGTCACTTCTTGCAGACGCGTTTCATTCATTCACTCATTCATTCATTCATTAAGCCTGGTGTTGGCTCAACGGTTCAGGTGGCTGGATTAGGATACCTGTCTAACCGTAAAATAAGACCAGGTGGGTTGACTCAGCTTGTCATCCTTCTGCATTTCGGATTATCAACGACTGTACTCCAAAGAGAAACAAGACTGGCCGATAGTCTAACAACGGCATACTCGGGCTTAGATCCAGATCCGCAGTGACCAGATCCAGGTGACCAGGCTTGGATCATGTGACCAGATCCGCAGCTCTGATTGGTGGACGTTTGTGAGGAACATCCATCCATACACACATACACCGGACGGACAGACAAACGCTGTTCCAGACGGCATTGCTCTGCACGCTCCGCCGTAAAAATATGGCGGCCGAACCACGTGACCGATGACGTCTTCATTTACTTTTCTCAATCAATTTATCCCGAGTTCACACTCAAGAAATTTCATACTGATCATATTAAGTGTTCTACTTGTCGATTTATGAAGTCATAATAAAGGCACTTATCACATCAGCATTAACATATGTTATCCCCCATGGGGAGTACTTTACAAGGAGCCACCTTATCAATTTTTTCCCTGGAGCGGTTTCTGAGATATGGAGGTGCAAGGATTTTCGGTTTTTCAAAGATGGCGCCAGTACCATGTGACCTATAACATCATAATTATCATTAAAAATTATACAGGAGGAGGCGCTCCTGTGAAAATTTTGTGTCACTCGGACCAACGGTTGCAGAGAAAGTGAATTTTAAAGGGGTTAAACCCGCAAAATGCCAGCAAAAGGTACATACATACATACATACATACATACATACAAACATACATACATACATATTGTTACGTTTATGGGGGTAGGCAATGAAATACCTTAGCCCAGGTAGAATGTATGGGGTATTTTGCTCCGAATATCACGAAGAAGAAGAAACCTTCCTGTAACGAAGTAGGGCGGGATGTCGCGTAAGTGTATATTTGTCTCCATGCGAGGGGTGGAGCTATGCTAATTAGTGAGGGTATAAAGGTAACATTCCCTGTGTGTAGGCACCTCTGTTTTTTTTTCCTTCGTTCCTTATGACACACACACTACAGCCATGCGATCAGGACCTGAAATAAATAACGCAGTCGCCGACCGGATCCGGACACCACTACTTACACCACCAGCCATGCATTCAGCACCTACATTAAACCACATAACCGCCGACCAGATCCGAACACTACCACTGACGCCAACCAGCCAAGCCATCTCAAGAGGCGTCAAGAAGGGCCGTGAGGCCACGCCCCAGAGAACGATTGATGGCCATAGACTGATGCAATGGCGCTCTTTGATTGGAGTGCGGGTGACGTCAGAGAGAACATTCTTGCTCCAGGAGTAAAAAAAAAAAAAAAAGGCAAAGTGACCGCCATCTTTCTTTCTCTTTTTCTGTCCTGGGCTAGTCACAGGCGGTTGCAGTTTCTGCTCTCTTTGGTTCGGGGTTACAGAACGAGCAGTCGCACGGCTTTGACGCTCTCTTGGTCCTGGCTTTGATCCCGTCACGGTCGCAGTTATACTCTCTCTTGTTCTGGTCGCATTTTTGCTCTCCCTGTTCAGGGCTGCGGGAAAGGCGGACGCAACTCTCTCTCTCTCTCTCTCTCTCTCTCTCTCTCTCTCTTGGTGTTGACTCGTGGCGGTTGCACTTGGTGACGTGTGTGCCTGAGAGGAACATCAGGGCTCAGTGCAGCTGAGCAGGAAGGCCGAGGAGAAAGCGCGGGCCTGTTTGCTTCGCGTTGGCGGCTGGCGGGGAACGCGACTTCGTGCCAACAAGTGGTTTCCCGCGCAGAGAATCGGGGACCCGCTCAACGACCGACAGGGTTCCAGGGCCGCTTGAGGAGACCAGAGCTGAGTCCAAGCAAACACTACACACCACATTTTATTACTTTCGTTTATTTCTCCCTGTGTCTGTATTTGTGTCCGCTGGGAGTGTCCCCTGGTTAGGAATTTAGTGTCATTGTTTTTTTGTATTGCATTAATTTTATTAAATCATTATTTGTTACATTTTCAATTCCTGTGTCTTGTACGTTTATTTGTTTGTGGTTCGGAAAACCATTGTCGCGTCCAGCCGTACAGGTAAGGACCTCGCTGCCCTCCACTACCCCCGCGCATGTCACTACCGCCATAGTTGAGTATACGCCTCGGAGTTAAAGCTCGGTCAGCCATCCGTCACCCTGCGGTGTTCACTACAGGGGAGACACACGACACTATACATGCACAAATACACACATATATATGTACATGCATACATACTGCTACGGGGTCCTCCACAATGTCCTGGTCTCGGTAACCTCCGAACCCCGAGAGGAACCCCGGCAGAAAAATATGTTACCCTGTGCTGAAATCAATAGTGAAACCACACCAATGATTATAAATGAACAACTTGTATTATAAATCACACACAGGTATAACGGTACAACAATTGGCCATTAAGAGTGCACTCTATATATCTCTTATATAAGTCAAATAACTCACTGCTCCCAACGAGTGAAAAGGACACTCCTCAATGTCTCTATGACATTTCCCAAGGTGAATGGGATTCGCTCCAGCGGTCGATGGAACGAAATCCGGTCGAAGCCGGAATCTCGCTCTCCAGTCGATATCCAAAGCGGGTACAGTGGGCAAGGGTGCTCTTCCCGCCAAACTGTACAATGGCGCCCTCCAGAGGCAACGTAATTGGAGACGAAGCGGTCGCACACACCCATCCCCGACAGATGGTAGGATGTTGGGGTGAAGATGACACGAAGCAAACCTTCACAGGTGTCCGAAGCACGGGGTTCAAGATGGCCGACGGCTCTAGCTTGAGCCGATGCGATGAGACGAGGATTCGTCCGAATCTCAGTGTCCTAAATCTGTCTACGCAGATTTCTCCGCTCCAGCAAATATTCTTATCGCCGGATGCCCCTTCCAGGAACTCAAAATCCCCTCGCGGCTGTCGGTAAACCTTGCTCGTTACGGAGCGCTGACGTCACGCGTCCTCTCCGACTTTTTCACGCTGCTTCTTCCTCTTCACCTCATTGTCTTCTGTTCGGTTTCCTGTATCATTTTAAGTTAACCTTTTAAACTTTTAATTACTGTTCATAAACAATAAACCTTGGGAAGACAATAATAGTACATAGAATCCGAAATCTTTCAAGTGGAGGAAAACCACAATAACGGAAGTTACGAATCCGTAACAATACATACATGCACAAATACGCACATAAATACACAAATACATGCATACACAAATACATACATACATACATACACACATGCATACACAAATACACACTTACATACACGCACACATACATACATACACACATAAATACATGCATACATACATACATATGAACAGACAAACGCTGTTCCAGAGGGCATTGCCATAAGGGTTATGCCATGACAATTTCCACGATGGGTCTGAACGTGATGTAACAGTTCTCCACCTTTACTTATGAAAGCTGCTTATTTCAGGGAAATTGGCCAAAGTACTTCCTCCTTGAATCATTTGCTTGACGAAAGTTATTCACTAATGCGAATATGTCAATCTTGTCTGTGCGATCCTTCATGGCATGGCAGATCAGATCATTGTGAACTCCGCCATTGAAGGTCGACGGAGGTTGTTTTCAGCAATGTCTGTCTGTCTGTTTGTACGTCAATCGCCTACAGGTCATATTTTTACTCCAATCTTCACGAAACTTCAGCACCTGGTAGAGGTAGTCACAAGCTGGAAACCTATTGTTTAGGTCAATAGGTCAAAGGTCAAAGGTCAAGGTCGCATACATCATCAATTTTCAACCAATTCGCTTCATATCTATGTAGATACTGAATATAAAACTGAAATACACTGGTGGACGGTGAACCCTCGTCGAGGTGAAGTCTTGGTCGACCCCTGTGAGTATGTGTACTAATTACGTACTGTTTGAATGTGAGTTGGACCGTGACTATGTCTATTAATTACCTATATTAATTACGGACTATTGGACCATACCTTTTGGCCATGTAGACCCCTAGAGCCCTTGCACCTTTTAAACACCTTTGACCCCTTAGACCTTTCAGATATTTTAGACCATGTTCAATCTTTTATACCCTTTGGACATTTTAAGATCATTTATACCCATTAAATGTTCACACCCTTAAACCTTAACCGTTTGGACCCCTTAAACCTTTAAGACCTTGAAGACCCCTAAGACACACTAGACCCTTTATACCATGTATCACCTCAAGACCCCTTAAAACTGCGAAGACCCAACCCTATAGACCCCAAAGACCCTTAAGGCACCAAGACCCTTTAGAACCCTAAGACACTTTTAGACCCATAAGGCCCTCTAAATGCCAAAGACCAGTAAGATCTTAAGACCTGAAAATTGTGAAGACCATTCAGAACTTTTATAACCCTAAGACCCCCAAGACCTTTTTGGACTCTAGGACCTTGTAGACCCTATAGATCCCATAAGAATCCTGAATCCCCAAAGACCCCATAGATCCTGTTAGACCTTCTGTCTGAGGACCTTCTGCACTTTACAACGCGATGTTTTTCTTCCTATTTAAAAGGCTCTTTTCAATTTCCTCTTCAACTCATTCCACTTCAAAAAAAAATTCAAGCTCTTAGAATTCTTCCTCCATACAAGCTCTAAACTCACTTTCATTCCACCCCTCCTCTATCGTTCTTAAACAGATCTCTAACTTGAAAATCACAATAAACCCAATTTGTTATAAATGTTCGTCTTTCATTAATCATCCACTTTCTAAACTCCCCCCTTGCTCCTCCCCTCCAAAGCTCCCACCTTGCCCCTCGATTCCTAAACTCCCCTCCCCCTCACCTTCAAATCTCCCCCCCCTACCATCCCTCTCCAATTCTACCCCCTCACCCCTCCTCCTCAAAGCTGCCAACTCCCCACTTTGTCTCCCTTCTATCTCATACCTCCCCCTCCGCCAACCTTCTACTTTCCTCTACCCCCCTCAAACAACCCCTCACTGTTCCTCATCCCATCACCATCAAAGCTTTCCTCCTCCTTATCCTTCCATTTCTTGGAACTCTTCTGTTATCTCTGACACATTATCAACTGCTCTCCCTACGTCCCCCTCTCATCCTTCATCTGACCCTAACCATCCCCTCCCCTGTCCTGCACACGATGCTCCCCCTCTCTCCTCATTAACGGTATGGACATCAAACATCCAGGACCTTCGCTCAAACCTGATTGACCTCTCCATTCAGGTTGCTTCTGACAATTCAGACTTGATCTGCTTAACAGAAAATTTCCTCCTTCATGATGTCTCTGATTCCTTAATATCTCTCCCAGGTTACTCCCTCCTCCGGTATGATAGACCTGAACCTCGTCCTGGTGGTGGGGTTGCTATCTTCATCAAAAACTCTCTTCCTCACTCTCCTTGCACTGCCCTCTCTCCACCCCACCCCCAGGAGTACCTCTGGCTACGGCTTCCTCTCCGCTCCCACCTTTTGTTCATATGTGTTCTGTACCGTCCTACAAACAGTGATGACTCCATTTACATTTCGCTGTCTGACAACATGGACCAATTTCTATCCACTCATCCCAACTCTCTCTTCCTCATATGTGGCGACTTCAACTGTCATCATGCCAGCTGGCTGGGTGTGGGTTCCTCTCTCACCAGCCATGGCACCTCAGTAAAGGAATTCTGCGACTCGTTGGGACTGACACAATCTGTCAATTTCCCGACCCGGATCTCAGTCAATGGAGTATCTTCTCTTCTAGACTTGTTTATGACAAACTTCCCTGCAAATGTCTGCTGCTCTTCTTCTGCTCCAATCGGTTCTTCTGATCATGTGCTTGTTAAAGTGGACATCTCTCTGGCCATTCTCAGAGAGCCTCCTCAGCGTCGACGAGTCTGGCATTTCAATCAGGCTGACTGGCACGGTCTCCAAGCAATCATCAATCATCTGGACTGGTCTCCCATCTCTACTGCCTCTGACATCAATTCTTCCTGGGAATTCTTCCAAAGCAAACTGCTCTCATGCACAGATTTATCCCATCTCGTCTTCAGTTGTCTTACCCTTCCTCCCGTCCATGGTATACTGAATCTTGTGGTGAGGCCGTTGCCCTGAAACAACTTGCCTTTGCCTCTTGGAAGGCTTCCTCTTGGAAGTCTCCTTCCTCCAAATCCTGGTGGCGTCTGGTCAAATCCGTTTCTGGTGTTTGTTCCCCCTCAATCCCCTCCCTTACCTCAAATGGCTACACAGTTGACACCGCACATGACAAAGCCGAATGCCTCAACTCTGTGTTTGCCTCAAAATCTTGTTGTCCCAAACACATCTCTCTCTGTTCCCACCTTACCCAGTCAAACCCAACTGCTCCTGGACGCTGTATCCTTCTCTCCTGACAAGGTGGAGAAGTTTTTGTCAAACCTCGACTCTGATTCTGCAACTGGAACAGACGGCATCCGCCCACGGGTCCTAAAATCCTGCTCTGCCGCTCTATCTCACCCTCTCTCTGTTCTTTTCACCCTCTATTTTGCTCAAGGTCATCTGCCAGCATCTTGGAAATCAGCAAACATTTCCGCTTTACACAAAAGGTGCAAAAACAGATCCTTGCAACTACAGACCAATCAGCCTGCTCCCAATTAATCAGCAAAGTCATGGAATCCATCATTGCTTCGGATATCAAATCCTTCATCTTCTCCAATGGCTTGATCTCCGATCATCAATTTGGATTCAGACCAGGTCATTCTACTCTGGACATGTTGCTTCTACTGTCTCAACAATGGATGGAGGTCCTCAATGCCAAACAGGAAATCAGAGCTGTCTCCCTTGAAATATCACGTGCCTTCGATACAGTCTGGCACCCAGCTCTGCTCACCAAACTCTCCTCCTATGGTATCCATGGAAATCTCCACGCAGGGCTTGCGGACTTCCTCTCTGGTCGTAGTCAACATGTGGCTCTGAATGGATTTCTCTCATCTCCCTTTCCTGTTCAGGCTGGAGTTTCCCAAGGCAGTGTTCTTGGCACTGTGCTTTTTCTGGTCTTCATCAATGAGCTCTCCGACTCTTTGGAAAATCCTCTCGATCTCTTTGCTGATGACTCCACTCTCTGCCGCTCCATTCCTCATCCCTCAGATCAGCAGTCTGCAGCCTCCTCACTCTCTGCAGACCTGGAGAAAATCAAAGACTGGTCAAACAAGTGGAACATGTCTTTCAATCCTGACAAATCTCACACTCTTACTATGTCTCTTCGAAAAGACCGACTGGAAAACCCTCCCATGTAGTTTCTCAACTATCCTCTCCAAGAAGTTCGGTCGCTCAAGCTTTTGGGTCTCACTATCTGCCATGATCTTTCTTGGGAAAACCACATTTCCAACCTGGCCTCCAAAGCCAGTCGCCGACTGGGCATCCTCCGTCGTGCGAAGTCCTTCCTTGGCACACCTGAACTCCTCACCACATACAAGGCTTTCATCCGCAGCTCAATGGAATACTGTTCCCCCCTCTGGGCTGGTGCTCCTGCCTCACACCTTGCTCGGCTTCACGCTGTTGAGGCCAAAGCTTTCAGAATCATTGGAATCTCCTGCGATGTAGTCAACACCGAGGGCCTTTCACTCACTCACCGCAGGCAGGTTGGTGGTCTTTCTGTCTTCTACCGACTCCTCTCCGGCCTTGCTCCCCCAGCTCTCTCTGTGCTCTGTCCCCCCAATATTCCTTCAGGTCGCACAAGATCTGCCTGCAACCCTCTTATGGTTAAACTGCCAAAGTCTAGGCTCTCTGCTCACCTTCACTCTTTCATTCCCCTTTTCTTCCGCCTCTGGAACAAACTCCCCCACTCCCTTCAATCCCACTCCTCCCTCCAGGTCTTTAAAACAGCTGTACACCACCATCTCTTATCTTCCCCCATCGAAAACCTTGATCTTTTCTACCCCCGCTAATTCACCCCAGAGTCCTTGCAGTGTTCATATGTTTTATTCCTCTCCCACCTCCCCCCAAGTCCTCCCGATGTCCCTGCTCTCAAATGTTGTGTTTGTGTACTTCCCCCTCTTCCCCCTCTCTTTTGTGTCCTTCCCCCTCTCTCCCCATCTTGTCTGCCGCTCCCCTTGTTTTTTGTGTTTTGTGTGTCGGTTTGTCTTTTTGTGTGATTAATGTAAGCTCTTTCACGAGCCTCGATCTTGCATACAAAAAAAAAAAAAAAAAAAATGTAAAGCTGTTCTTTGGATGTCTGTAAGCACAAGTATTATATTAAAGTCTGTATTCTATACCTCACCCTACACGTGTTCATTTTCAGGTATCCGATCTGGTAAAACATGGTCCGAACGTACAAACGGGTTGAAGGTTCCAGGCAGTACCGCAACTACACAACTGAGCAACTACATATGGCAGTCCGTGCAGTGGAGCAAGGCACAATGAGCCAAAGAGAGGCACACAAATCATTCAACATTCCAGCGGGAACACTGCACAATAAACTCAAGGGAAAACATACCAAAAAACCCGGACATCCTACAGTATTCACTATTGAAGAGGAGCAGGCTTTTGCCGATCATTTGAAGATTGTCGCTGATTGGGGATTTCCATTTGATTTAAAAGACCTCCGGATGTTGGCACATTCCTATCTGGAAAAACAAGGGAGAATGGTGGCGCAGTTCCACAATAATTTTCCATCATTTGATTGGGCAAATGATTTCATGAAGCGTCACCCCACTCTAGGACACGGGGTTATTAAGCGGCTACCAGACAGTGACGAAAATGATGCTGCCATACCTACAACGGTGTCAGAAGTAGTCGTAGGGATTCTGAAGAATATGCGTGGGGTTGGAGACCAGCAAGATCCCCCCAAAAAGAGAAGGAAGAAAATATCTGTAGAGCCGGGGAAAAGCATAAGTGCAGAGGGCTTACAGGAACCAACCAGCAATGCCATCGATGACATAATCAGTCATGGGTCACAGAGTGATGATGGCAGCATTGATGACGCAGAGACAGAATCAAGCGGAGTAGAAGAAAGCGAGGATCAGATAAGTGATAGCATCGAGTCTGAAGAGGAAGTCCTGCCAGATGACATAGATGACAGATGACATTGGCAACTATTATGTTGTAAAATTCCAAGTGAAAACTTCTGTCAAATTTATGTGGCCAAATTAGTGATAGTCGATGAAGATGAATGCACTATGAAGTTCATGAGGTCATCGAAGAAAGTTGACAATAAATTTGTTTGGCCATCCATACCCGATGAGGGTAATGTTACTGTAAACCAGTTGGTTCGACTGCTGAGTCCCCCAAAAGAGGAAAGAAGGGGTGGACTTACATTCAATGCGAAGGAACTGCAAAACTTTAAAATGCAGTAGGAGGGGAGGGTGGGGACACATACCCCAATGTGATATGACCTCTATACAAAGGGTTATTTTGCACCGTCCATTCCGTCGATTTGTTCTTCACTATTGGAACCGTATTACTGTAATTTCACATGTTTCTTGTGATTGTATTGCCTTGGTAAAGCGCAATACAAGTAATATAATTGTTAACGGAAGTTTTATGATAAAATGGTGTCATATTCCTCATTATGCCGATTTTCAAATTTTTCACAATCCAAAATTGATATCCAGTACCGGTATTATTTTTAAAAAAGTTTTCTGAAATGTTGTTTTTGATTCATTTTATTTTTTTTAAACAGTTATAGCGTTCAATGACACCCCAACAGAGGGGTTCCTTTGACTATGTATAGCAAATTCACACAGATTCAAAGTAGCCCCATTCGCGGGGTTACTGTGAACACCTAATTTCTTTTAAAAATATATATATTTATATGCACAGCTAAGCAGTTTTGATGCATGCTATCATTAGCTTCATTCAGTCCCCCTATTTGAGTAATGAAAGGAGTGAGATATATTTATTACATTAGCCAGGGTTCTATGGGAAAGGAAAAAATGTTCAAAGTAGCCCCAGTTTACGGTAGTAAATAAATAACCTTCACGTAATACTTTACGTAGTTGGGTACATTGTGCTTTCATTTCGGTAAATTCACTTACATTTGGGTACATTTGGGTAATTCGTCGGACCCGATATTCTATTGGTCTACTGATCCCATTGACCTATTCGTATTCTATTGGACTCTAATTACTGGTTCTAGTTTTCCCCTACTCATCCCATTGACCTATTGGTATTCTATTGGACTCTAATTACTGGTTCTAGTTTTCCCCTACTGATCCCATTGACCTATTGGTATTCTATTGGACTCTAATTACTGGTTCTAGTTTTCCTCTCCTGATCCCATTGACCTATTGGTATTCTATTGGACTCGAATTACTGGTTCTAGTTTTCCTCTACTGATCCCATTGACCTATTGGTATTCTATTGGACTCTAATTACTGGTTCTAGTTTTCCGCTACTGATCCCATTGTCCTATTGGTATTCTATTGGACTCTAATTTCTGGTTCTAGGTTTCCCCTACTGATCCCATTGACCTATTGGACTCTAATTACTGGTTCTAGTTTTCCCCTACTGGTCCCATTGACCTATTGGTATTCTATTGGACTCGAATAACTGGGTCTAGTTTTCCCCTGCTGATCCCATTGACCAATTGGTATTTTATTGGACTCTAATTACTGGTTCTAGTTTTCCCCTACTGGTCCCATTGACCTATTGGTATTCTATTGTACTCTAAATACTGGTTCTAGTTTTCCCCTACTGATCCCATTGACCTATTGGTATTCTATCGGACTCGAATTACTGGTTCTAGTTTTCCCCTACTGATCCCATTGACCTATTGGTATTTTATTGAACTCGAATGACTGGTTCTAGTTTTCCCCTGCTGGTCCCATTGTCCTATTGGTATTCTATTGGATGCGAATTACTGGTTCTAGTTTTTCTCTACTGATCCCATTGAACTATTGGTATTCTATTGGACTCTAATTACTGGTTCTAGTTTTCCCCTACTGATCCCATTGTCCTATTGGTATTCTATTGGACTCTAATTACTGGTTCTAGGTTTCCCCTACTGATCCCATTGACCTATTGGTATTATATTGTACTCTAATTACTGGTTCTACTTTTCCCCTACTGGTCCCATTGACCTATTGGTATTCTATTGTACTCTAATTACTGGTTCTAGTTTTCCCCTACTGATCCCATTGACCTATTGGTATTCTATCGGACTCGAATTACTGGTTCTAGTTTTCCCCTACTGATCCCATTGACCTATTGGTATTTTATTGAACTCGAATTACTGGTTCTAGTTTTCCCCTACTGGTCCCATTGACCTATTGGTATTCTATTGTACTCTAATTACTGGTTCTAGTTTTCCCCTACTGGTCCCATTGACCTATTGGTATTCTATTGTACTCTAATTACTGGTTCTAGTTTTCCCCTACTGATCCCATTGACCTATTGGTATTCTATCGGACTCGAATTACTGGTTCTAGTTTTCCCCTACTGATCCCATTGAACTATTCGTATTCTATTGGACTCTAATTACTGGTTCTAGTTTTCCCCTACTCATCCCATTGACCTATTGGTATTCTATTGGACTCTAATTACTGGTTCTAGTTTTCCCCTACTGATCCCATTGACCTATTGGTATTCTATTGGACTCTAATTACTGGTTCTAGTTTTCCTCTCCTGATCCCATTGACCTATTGGTATTCTATTGGACTCGAATTACTGGTTCTAGTTTTCCTCTACTGATCCCATTGACCTATTGGTATTCTATTGGACTCTAATTACTGGTTCTAGTTTTCCGCTACTGATCCCATTGTCCTATTGGTATTCTATTGGACTCTAATTTCTGGTTCTAGGTTTCCCCTACTGATCCCATTGACCTATTGGTATTCTATTGGACTCTAATTACTGGTTCTAGTTTTCCCCTACTGGTCCCATTGACCTATTGGTATTCTATTGTACTCTAATTACTGGTTCTAGTTTTCCCCTACTGATCCCATTGACCTATTGGTATTCTATTGGACTCGAATTACTGGTTCTAGTTTTCCCCTACTGATCCCATTGACCTATTGGTATTTTATTGGACTCGAATAACTGGGTCTAGTTTTCCCCTGCTGATCCCATTGACCAATTGGTATTTTATTGGACTCTAATTACTGGTTCTAGTTTTCCCCTACTGGTCCCATTGACCTATTGGTATTCTATTGTACTCTAAATACTGGTTCTAGTTTTCCCCTACTGATCCCATTGACCTATTGGTATTCTATCGGACTCGAATTACTGGTTCTAGTTTTCCCCTACTGATCCCATTGACCTATTGGTATTTTATTGAACTCGAATTACTGGTTCTAGTTTTCCCCTGCTGATCCCATTGTCCTATTGGTATTCTATTGGATGCGAATTACTGGTTCTAGTTTTTCTCTACTGATCCCATTGAACTATTGGTATTCTATCGGACTCGAATTACTGGTTCTAGTTTTCCCCTACTGATCCCATTGACCTATTGGTATTCTATTGGACGCGAATTACTGGTTCTAGTTTTCCTCTACTGATCCCATTGAACTATTGGTATTCTATTGGACTCTAATTACTGGTTCTAGTTTTCCCCTACTGATCCCATTGTCCTATTGGTATTCTATTGGACTCTAATTACTGGTTCTAGGTTTCCCCTACTGATTCCATTGACCTATTGGTATTATATTGTACTCTAATTACTGGTTCTAGTTTTCCCCTACTGGTCCCATTGACCTATTGGTATTCTATTGTACTCTAATTACTGGTTCTAGTTTTCCCCTACTGATCCCATTGACCTATTGGTATTCTATCGGACTCGAATTACTGGTTCTAGTTTTCCCCTACTGATCCCATTGACCTATTGGTATTTTATTGAACTCCAATTACTGGTTCTAGTTTTCCCCTGCTGATCCCATTGTCCTATTGGTATTCTATTGGACGCGAATTACTGGTTCTAGTTTTTCTCTACTGATCCCATTGAACTATTGGTATTCTATCGGACTCGAATTACTGGTTCTAGTTTTCCCCCACTGATCCCATTGACCTATTGGTATTCTATTGGACGCGAATTACTGGTTCTAGTTTTCCTCTACTGATCCCATTGAACTATTGGTATTCTATTGGACTCTAATTACTGGTTCTAGTTTTCCCCTACTGATCCCATTGTCCTATTGGTATTCTATTGGACTCTAATTACTGGTTCTAGGTTTCCCCTACTGATCCCATTGACCTATTGGTATTATATTGTACTCTAATTACTGGTTCTAGTTTTCCCTACTGGTCCCATTGACCTATTGGTATTCTATTGTACTCTAATTACTGGTTCTAGTTTTCCCCTGATGATCCCATTGACCTATTGGTATTCTATTGGACTCGAATTACTGGTTCTAGTTTTCCCCTACTGATCCCATTGACCTATTGGTATTTTATTGGACTCGAATTACTGGTTCTAGTTTTCCCCTACTGATCCCATTGACCTATTGGTATTCTATTGGACTCTAATTACTGGTTCTAGTTTTCCCCTACTGGTCCCATTGACTTACTGTTTTTTTATTGGTATTTTCTACTGCTCCAGTATTTCACTTTCCTTATTGAAACAAGTAGATCCTGCTGGTCCAATTTCCTTTGGGATTTTTATGGGATTTGGCCTGTTGGTTTTCGATGGGAATTTTCGACCTGGGACGACATTTTATATCTTTTTCTCCTTGTTATTTATTTATTTCTAATTACGCAATTAATCAATAAATCAATCAATGAGTTACACCCCACCCCCCCCCCCCCTGCTTACACCCCCGCCCCCCTCCCAATTCCGTCTCCACATGGCGCATGCTGTGCAATGTTATTTATTTATTTGGCATGGTGGTGGTGTTCTTTGATGTAGCTTTACTTCTTTATTTTTCGTTTTCTCCTGTTTATTACCCTCGACTGAGGAGAAAGTGTTGCATTTGAGTCCGTTTGTTTGTTTGTCTGTCTGTTTGTTTGTTCGCACAGAATAAATATGATTTTCTCTGTAACCGTTGGTCCGATTGACAGGAAATTTTCACCATAGGTGCAGCTCCACCTGTAGAATTTTACTTTTTCATACGAGCATAAATACCGTTACGGTTTTGCGTGACCCCGTTCCCTTACCAAGGGGAGATTAAGCCCCTTGTTCTCCTTGGGTCTTCGCAACCGCGAGACTGAGTCGCCACTTCCGGCCAGAAGTGGAACAGGGTTTCCGGACAATTTTCACACGTACCTAAGTACCCACGCCACCGAGGAAGCGGGGATCAAGTCTCACACGAACCACGCGTAATTTGAGTACACCCGAGCGGATTGCGTACCACGTGGTCCGTGCTGTTACCTTGCTATTGGAACACGATCAGAGCGATATAATTCGTACCATGCTAAGTCAATAATGGAAAACACGAGATGGTCGAATCAAAGGAATAACAAGTTTAATTATTATTTACAATGATTGGTAGAAGAAGCAGAGACACAGGGCAGTCTTAAACATGTCTTACTTATCTACCCAGACAATGGGCCCACGCACACTCACAGGGGGATGAAGGAAGAATTGTTCATGCGCTGAACACGCCGGCCTTGGTCGTCCAGGAACAACTCACTCGGTGTGGCCCTCTGGCGGTCGCCGCACGTTTCCCGGTGAAGACAGGCAGGCAGGCGGGAAGGATCCTCGCGGCGCTTATCTCGATAAAGGCAGGCAGGAGGAAGGAAATATTCGCACGTCTCTGGCCCAGCACGGCTGTCTTTCACAGCGCGATTAATACAACTGCGCGTATTCACTCTCGTAACTCAACGGAGGATCTGACTCAAGCTCAACCGAGAACTCAACTTGTAACTCATGCGCGTTTCACCCGAGCTCATAACTTGTAACTCGTCTGCCTCCCTTCTCAGAACTTGTCACAGCGCGTCTCTCCTCATAACTGAGGTGGGGGCTTTGGGCACAGGGTTATATCGCCACGCCCTGGCCCGCATCGAATGTTCCAAGCCCCGCCTTTTGCCGCAGTGGTACGCCACTCCCCTCAAGCCCTGATTGGCAGCTCATGCTTACCGTCACTCCCACTCCTTCTGTCCCACCTTCCTTTGGCCTTGATCGACTCGTTCAGGCCGGCCTCGTGGTATTTCGCGCCAATTCCAAAAGCATCGAGGCAGCATAAGCATCGGAAGGGGACCTAGCTCTCATTATTCTACTCAACGCAAACTAAACACAGGAAAAGGACTACGCTTACATTTACTAAGAAATAACTGATCTTTAAACGAGGCTACGTGTTGTAGTGTCACTAAACTATGAGGGGAAATTAACCTTTTATTGTAAAAACACAAAACCCCAACAATACATACATACATATTATATACATACAAACATGCAGACTTTCCCTATATTATATATAAATGTAGAATATATTCGTGTATGGTGCATATATTTAGAAAGATTGTGCAAAATTGTCCAAAAAAAGAGAAAAGCACCTGTAAATACTGTATTTACAAAAAAACAACAACTAGAAAGGGATACTTATTGGTATTTGGGCGAAAAGTGAAGGACCTCAACAGCCAAGGAATCTGCAAAATATTATTATGAATGGAGTAGAAAGCAAACAGAAGTAGCATCACAAAAGTAGAATAATAAGGGGGGTTCCAGACCACTAACCAAAATGTGTTGACATGGCTGGTAAAACAAACCTAAAATATTAGGTAACTGTACCACCAGAGCCCATGAGTTTTTAGCAGGAAGTTGGGAAATCTTTTATATATATTAATTGTTAACAATTTTATATTTTTTGCTCACTTTTCTTCTTCTGGTAGAAGGAGAAGCTGAGGTTCCAGGTGTTAACCCTTCAGTGGAGCAAAAGAGGAAATGCCAATGCCCAAAATTTGAGCTTTTTCTTGTTTCCCACGGCTCTTAGCATACTTTGATGACCACGCTGTTGTTTCTCTACATTGTTCTATCTGTCCACTAATGCAGAATGATACTCGCCTTCATGATCAAGGCTCATTTTCAATTTATCATCTGGTATAACCTTTTTCCAAATGAGACATCATATGCACCTTGAATTCAGGTTTCTCATAATTGATTTGTTTATTCATACTCTAATTTTGTAAATGCTTATTTTATACAAGAGTCGACGCTCATGGATAAATTGACCAACAAAGGGCAGCAGGTTCATAGAGAGCTTCGGAAGCGAACCTCCATGGCAATTGCATGTATATGTAAATCCATTCAAAATTTCACTGTCATTCCCCATTCCCTTGGGAACAAAATTTCATGTTGTCATTTCAAATGTCCCTTCCATGATCTGCCATCTTGTCCCTTCCATGATCCGCCATCTTGCTCATGTGATCTTGCTTTGGTCTGGCGCGACCGATAAATTATTTTCACCTGGTGATTAAAATCAATAAATTACAATACAGTACTGTACAGAACGGATTTTGAATTCGAAACCGCTCATCATTTACGCCAGCTACACCGACTTCATTTTAGCCAGGTACACCGATTTCAGTTTTCCGTCATCTACACCGGCTTCAGTTTTCCGCCAGCTACACCGACTTCAGTTTTCCGCCAGCTGCACCGACTTCATTTAAGCCAGGTACACCGATTTCAGTTTTCCGTCATCTACACCGACTTAAGTTTTCCGCCAGCTACACCGACTTTATTTATAATTCTAAGCCCAAGATCAAACAACCTAGCCTAGCTAGGCCTAGGCCAGAGATGTTTGCGAGGGCTGCGTACTCGATCGACTGACCATCGTCGACGAAGCTCTCACTCTACGCAATGCGTATTTTCATATTAAACTACTAAAGGGTATTGCGGAAATTGGACATACACAAAAAGGAAAAGAGGAATAACACAAAACGAGTAACAATGGCCTGGAGAACAGAATGGGAATGAATCAATATGTGAGAAGAGTTCTCGGATGTGCATGATCGAGTGCATGAAGCAATGGTGGGCAGCACATTTGAAAGACCAAAGGAAGGAGGATGAGACAACAGACACAGGGAGACAATTCTACAATCCACAGAATAAGGGGAAGAAGTTTTAAGGTTTTCTTCTTTTGAGGAATAGACTGTTATTCTACTCGTTTACAATAAGTTGAACAAGAAAGAGCAATAAGAGATTGCAGACCCTCGCCATGTTGTGTTTGTGTGGTATTTATTAGTTGCTGTGTTTGTCTAGTTTATTGACGACGTATATTTATGCTCAATTAAATGTGGCTGCCAAACCACGTGACTGAAGACGTCATCAATTTAATTATCCTCTACAATTTTTGAATATATCATGCTCAAGAAATTTCATATTGATCAGATTGAGCTTGTCTAATTGTCTAATTATGACTTGTCCAATTGTCTAACTACTTGTTAATTATGATGTCATAATCAAGGCACCGATGACAACATCATGAATATCTGTTGTTCCCCTTGGGGAGTATTTGGTCATGAGACAGGTTTCAATTTTTTCCATGAAGCGGTTTCAGAAATGTCGAGGTGCAAAGTATTTCGATTTTTCCAAGATGGCGCCCAACCACGTGATCTATGACGTCGTGATTATCATTAAAATATTTTACAGGGAGAGGCACTCCTATGGTGAAAATTTATTGGCAATTAGGCCAATAGTTGCTGAGAAAAGCACGCACTCTCTGTGCGGACAAACTGTGACTGAAACTGGACCGGACTGTGAAATCTTTGTTTCTTCCCCACCGCTGCCAAACTATGGAACTCTTTACCTTCTCATGCTTTCCAAACACTTATGATTTTCCCATAGGTATGTATTTCTTTGGTTTGCAGTAGAACAAAACAAAAAAAGCTGAAAAAATGACTAAATCTTAGCTTATTCCACACAGAAATCCTAAAATGACCCGGACAATATTATTGCCACCTTTTAGAAGTTGTTAGAAATAATTAGATTTCAAGCAGGTGATTCTCCTTTACTTTGAAATTGAACTCAGCTGTGGTGAGTTGCAGGTGCCTGCAATATAAAAATCACTCATTCAACCAGTTTGAATAGAGAAAAGGAGTCGTTCTGCTGTTTTGTGTCACTGTGTGTACCGCAATGAGCATGGAGAAAAGAAACAAAACCAGAGAATTGTCTGAGTAGGTCAGACACAACATTGTAGCCAAGCATGGACAATCTCAAGGCTACAAGTCCATCTCCAGAGACTTTGATGTTCCTGTGTCCACCAGACGCAATGTTATCAGGAAGTTCACGGCCCATGGCACTGTAAAGTCTGACTGGAGTTTTCCAAAACACCTGAACAAGCCAAAACCTTTCTGGGAGAATGTCCTGTGGACAGATGAGACCAAATTAGAGCTTTTTGGTAAAGCACATCATCTCTATATTTACAGAAAACAAAAGGAAGCCTTCAAAGAAAAGAACACCTCTTATACAGTCAAGCATGGAGGAGGTTCAGTGATGTTTTGGGGTTGCTGTGCTGCCTCTGGCACTGGGTGCCTTGAATGTGTGCATGGCATCATGAAATCAGGAAATTACCAAGGCATATTGGAGCACAATGTTTAATCCAATGTCAGAAAGCAGGGTCTCCGTTGAAGGTCATGGGTCTTGCAGCAGGACAATGACCCCAAACACACTTTAAAAAGCACCCAGGAATGGTTCAAGACAAAACGCTAGACTGTTCTGAAGTGGGCAGCAGTGAGTCCAGATCTAAATCCCATTGAACACCTGTGGGGAGATCTGAAAACAGCAGTTGGGAGAAGGCACCCATCAAATCTTGGAGAACTGGAGCAGTTTTCATAAGAAGAGTGGGTCAAACTGCCAGTAAAAAGTACAAAAACCTTGAAAAACGAAATAAAACGAAATTTCTCTCATTCAAATGTCTACCAAAATGTAAATAATTGACTTGGTACATGTCCTACACACCGGTATGTCCTACAAAGTGACGCTTTTATTGTTGAGATCTTTAAAACTTCATGAAATGCAAGAAATCAATGATCATTTGGAACCCAGTGTGTACCCCGATTTAGAATAGGTACACCGTATCCCTGCGTGTCGTAAGAGGCGACTGAGGGTTGGCGTCAGGAAGGGCATCCGGCCATAAAAACATTGCCTCAAACAGGGAACCATGATTGTCATGGGGCCCGCAAGGGTAACCCCCACTCCAGCGGGGAAAATGGCCTTAAAACGATCATTAATTCAATGATCATTTGGAAGAAATTTTAAGTACCAATCCAAGAAAATACACTACAAAAGTAAAGTACCCTCCACCCCAAAAGGACGATAAAGAAGCTGTCATAAGTTTCGGAAGAAGCAGATTTGTGGAATTTTTTTATGAATAAAAACATATCTTGCATTATCAATCATTATTTAAAAAAAAAAAGTAATCATGAAAATGGACAAATAGCATCTATAATTGACATGGATATCAATTCGGAGAATAAAAATAAAATAATCTAACAGCAGATGTGACGGTGCTAATCCATTTCGATACAGACTTCGCTTACAAAAAGAAAAAGAAAAAGTCTAATCCACGAATTAGAAGGGGTGTCTGCATACTTTTGGTCATGTAGTGTATATGTATATATATACACAAAGAATTAAGTTAAGCACCCCCCCCGTTTTTTTACAACCTCGCACATTACAAGTTTGTTGTCGTCAAAACAGTGTAATATACCCATGATATTGCTATATTTTCTGGAGAAGTGATATTATGGTCACATAAAAACATAACAATCATGCCGTTTTCAATATTTTATTCTGAATAATTTAAGGTGAAATTTTTTGGGAATTTTAGGCATATTTTCACCTCAATTTAAGTATGGAGCTATAGGTCCATCACGGACAGTGTGGATGACGTTTATGTTTTCTAACGTACAGTCATTGTTCTGAGAAGACCTCTAGCGATCTTTGCGTCAATAACGTGTGTAGGACCCACGTGATCGGATCACTGACTCAACCAATCACTTTTTTTCACTTTGATCACTCAATTTCATCAATGGATAATTGCTAATGTCATACCAATCATTATTTGATCTCACATACCTTAGAATATATGCCAATGTATACATATACACAAAGAATATATATTAGGGGGTGCTTACCTTAATTCGTTGTGTAGGGGTGCTTAACTTAATTCTTTGTGTATATATACATACATATATACATACATATGTACATACATATGTGTATACGGAAGCCTCTCCTCAGTGAAAGACACATGAAAGCCCACTTGGTGTTTGCAAAAAAAGCACCTAAAGGACTCTCAGACTGTGAGAAACAAGATTCTGTGGTCCGATGAAACCAAGATTGAACTGTTTAGCTTCCATCTGGCCACTCTGCCACAAAGCCCAGATCGGTGGATTGTTGCAGTGATGGTTGTCCTTCTGGAAGTTTCTCCCATCTCCACACAGGATCTCTGGAGCTCAGCCAGAGTGACCATCGGGTTCTTGGTCACCTCTCTTTCCAAGGCCCTTCTCCCCCGATTGCTCAGTTTGGTCCGGGCGGCCAGCTCTAGGAAGAGTCCTGGTTGTTCCAAACTTCTTCCATTTAAGAATTATGGAGGCCACTGTGCTCTTGGGAACCTTCAATGCAGCAGAGATTTTTTTGTCGGCTTCCCCAGATCTGTGCCTCGACACAATCCTGTCTCTGAGCTCTGCAGGCAGTTCCTTCGACCACATGGCTTGGTTTTTGCTCTGATATGCATTGTCACCTGTGAGACCTTATATAGACAGGTGTGTGCCTTTCCAAATCATGTCCAATCAATTGAATTTACCACAGGTGGACTCCAATCAAGGTGTAGAAACATCTCAAAGATGATCAAGAGAAATGGGAGGCACCTGAGCTAAATTTCAAGTGTCATAGCAAAGGGTATGAATACTGAGGGTCAATGTGATGTTTCCGTTTTTATTTTTAATAAATTTGCAAAACTTTCTAAAATTCTGTTTTGTCTTTGTCATTATGGGACATTGAGTGTAGATTGAGGGAAAAAATGAATTTAAACGATTTCAGCATGAGGCTGCAACATAACAAAATGTGAAAAAGTGAAGGGGTCTGAGTACTTTCTGAATGCACTGTACACTCTGCCTGTATTTATTCTAAAATAGATCAGAAAAGTCATTTTCATTTGGGTATTTAAATTTTTTCTGAACTTTTTCAGATTTTCTTGCGCATGAAAAAATCAAATTCTACATTTCTTCTGTGCAAGCAAAAAGTGGAAAAAAGTAGTCCACTGAATTGCAGAGTTTACAACATTAAATTTGAATATCAATGTCCTTAGGTATTCCTGAATTTGATGCGTTTCATATCTATGATTGAGAATATGTCTTTGTAAAAGAGCACATTCTAAATATGGCACCGTACCACGGCAAGAGCGATCGGCGGGGTTCGAGGGGTAATTCGGAGTTTCGGACGAACGCACGTTACCAGGTGAGGTTTTGTAACCGTGGCCGGTTGGGTCATCGTGTGTGGGACCGCAGGGCCCCGCACAGGGATGGACCCCGGCACCTGGGACCACCAACTCCGCCCCCCCCCCCCCCCCGGATCGTCAATGCCGGCCAGATAACACCCGGTACAGGCGGCCAAGCACCCTCATGGATCGCTTTGGCCTTTGAGGCCGAGGCGCGACCAGGTACCTCCACAGGGAGGGGCTCGTAGTTTAGAGGACTGGGGGAGTATTGTACCCCACGTGGGAGAATGGTAGTGTGACCATTCCTCACATGGGGGGGGGGGGGGGGGAATGAGCACTAGTTTAGGGGGATAGCATTGTTAGGCCCATGGAGGGGCCAGCAATGGTTGCTCCATGGGGGCACCGAAGCACTAGCTGAGGGAGGGCTGGGATAATTGTTAGGGATTTAGAGAAACCATAGGGACAAGATTTAAGTAGTGACCATGAACTGTAGTGGGGATGTAGAGAGTTTAGTGGTTGCTAACAAAGGGTGTGCCTAGTTTAAAGGGATGACGAGGGAAGCACGAGTTATCGGGGAAATTAGTTCGATAAATGATGGTGTGTAAGTGTGAATTGTGTTGTGGTGTGCAAATAATTGGTGTGGAATGCATGGTGTGGAATGCATGGTGCAAAGGATTGAATGGGGGGAGTGGAACCCATTCACGGAGGCCCGGTGGGGTAGTTTAAAGGTAGATAGAGGGTGTAGGTAAATTATAATGGATATTGACACCTGTGTTGCTGATGGTAGAATGTAGTGTTTTGTGAGGTGCATGAAGCAGTGAAATGGCTGGGCGTGTGGCTTAATTGGTCATAATAGTTATTGGGGCACTCCGTCACTGGTAGCTCGTCGGCCAGGTAAGGCCGCAGGTAGGCTCAGGGAGCCAGTTAGGTTAGCATGTGAGTGGGGCCCGAGGATCCAGAGGAAGGACCTGGGTTGCCCAATGCCAAGGTGGGCATCAGGGGGTAAGCGCCAGGGAGGGCCTTCCCCAGATAGGTTAGAGTATGGAGCAGGCAAGCTCGGGAGGCGGCTCCAGTGAACGGAGGGGTGCAGGTAGGTAGACCTGCTGGTAGAGCCACACGACCCAGCCCCGAAATTGTGCGAGGGCACAGGAAGAAAATTTGTGGGGTTAGAACCCAAATTCAGAGGTGCACCACAGTGTGGGCAATGGGAATTCGGGTTCTTAGAATCCTTCGGAAACTTGCATAGTTTAAAGAGGCCCACTGGCAGGGTATGACCCCGGGGAGTTTAAATGAGTAATGTTGTTAGTGTCGTTAGGATGTGAGACCCCTTTGCACCATCCACCACGGAGGATGAATTTTGCACCGAGAGGCTCTGTAAGCTGTTTGGTAAGTGAGATGCATCACGACGTGAGTGGAACATTGTTTTATTCCATCCCATCCTTCCTGGGAGAACCTGGGAGGGATTTGGGGATGAATTTTGCGTTAGAGGGGGACATGGGAGACAAGACATAGAGACGAATTGTAAATACGAGGAGGGCTCGGGTAGTGTAGTTAACGGTGGGGGTGCGAACGGTTAGGGCCGAGCTTACTCCGCTCACTCTGCCGCATTCCTCTCACCGCACCAGATTTGGTGATACCTGGTTACCTTGTTTTTCATGTGCCACTGTTGCCTTCCTTGTGCTCGTTGCGCTTTGTCTTCCTCCCCGCCCAGGACCATTATGGAGACTCACCTGTCGCAGCATCTTGCTGCCAAACATCCATCCATCTATCACCTTATGGACCACGAGCCTTGTGGCCCTGCACCTCTGCTGTGGTAGCTCAGATTGGCTGCCCCCATCATCTTGCACCATGGACCACCTTTTGGGTGGCATTCTGGCCAACCTTTGGACCACGTGTCAGTGGCCCTGTTCACCAAATAAACGGCTCAATTTTGAGGTGAAAATTTAGATGACCCTTTGCTTCAAACGGCCTGTATGCCGGTCTGGGCCAGCCGGTTTTTGTTAGGAAACCTCTCAAGACAAGAAGCCGCAAGATGACTCGAGCAGCAAGTGGTGCCTCCATTACCTTTCTCCATTCCTTCTTTCCTCGAGTCCAGGTCCTGGGTTATAGTTTTTGTAAATAAAGGTAAAAGTTTTTTTTCAATGTAAATGTAAATGTAAGAATGTTGCCCACCGGTTATGTGTTTAGTTTTAAAATTCCGGAAATACGCGAACAGTTGTGGGTGTGAGTCTGTTAGTTAGCTGCTCAACGCATGAGGAGGGACATATCTAGTGTAAATGATGTCGCACACATGGGGTTGGAGTTAAATGTGAGGGGAATTACATCTGTGTATCACACTAATGGTAAATGTAAAATTTGAATGCCGACTCTACCGGTCGCTCCACCTAAGGTCGACTCGGGTCGAGTCTGGTCGGAGAGGGGGGTTGTGTTGCGGTTTTGTGAATAAAGGCAGCCCCCCTATAGTTAGTTACACCACAACATGTAGCCTCCTACAGTTAGTTATTTCTTATTAATTGTAAAGCATAGGCCCTTTCCAGTATTTAGAAAGAAAGCAAATAATGCGTTGAGTCAGGCAGGATGACTGTCGGCCTCATTGAAGGCTAAATTGCCTTGTCATGGGACTCGACTAGGCCCTGCAGGCCTGAAGGAGGAATAAAACCTTCCCCGAAGTAGGAACGAGACATTCCTGGGAGGAGGAGCAGCGAGCAACCAATGGGAGCTAAAGGGAAGGCAGGGGGGGAGAGACCGAGGGTGACCAATGAGGGGCTGTCACGTCACGTGACCCCCGACCGCCAATTGAGACTCATGGAACATTCAGGAAGGGATTCGGGGGTTATAAAAACCGGGCCCAGAACACATTCTCTCTCTCGCTGGGCTCCTGCTATCTTGATCGGTCCTCTGCTTCCTGCGCTCTCTGGTTCCTGCTCCTGGTTAGTCTTAACCACGTCGTCCCTACCGTGATCGTCTCCGGCTGTTGGCGCCTTGGGTTGGAGCGATTCCTGGGGCTTTCGTCCACCAAGCCCATTCACACGAGCTGCATGACCAAGCCCATCCGGGCGAGCTGCACGACCGAGCCCATCCGGACAAGCTGGAAGAAGCGGCCACGCTTCCCCGCGCATTACCCTCTTCCCCCCCTTCCCCAAACGAATGAAGGCCCTTGTCTGGAAACGGAGGTAAGGCTGTTAAGATTCTTTGCTTTGTCTGTGTTCTATACATACCTGTAAATAAATACTGTGTTTCGTACTTCCAACCTGGCCATCATTGTCATTTTCCATCCATTGACCGAGCATCGCCCGAATTAAAACCGCTCAATAGGGTTCCGAAGTACGCTTAGTGTAACAGCATGGGTCACGTGACGCACAACCTCTTGGGCGTCAGAAATAAGTGTGACTTGTGCGAGGTTCAGTCCACGTCCTCACGGCTGCGTGTTTCCGAAGGTATTCGGGTTGTGACCGCTAACCCTTCCACGTGCAGCTGTGGGCTGGAGTTGCCTCGCAATCCGTCAAACACGAGTTTAGTCATGGACGGCGGCCTCAGTGGACCTGGAGTTTGAGGGGGAGCAGGGCATAAACCCCCCTGAGTACATCGACGAACCCGGGATCCGCAACAATATATATATATGTGTGATTGTATGTATATATATACATGTATGTATATGTATATATAATATATATATATATATATATATATATATATATATATATATATATATATATATATATACATATATATATATATATATATATATATATATATATATATATATATACAGACTTGGCATTTAATATGGAATATTTTTTTTTTCTTGACTTGGGTTTACCTTCTTAACTCAGTATATCAATCTGGTGAGTTTATTTTACACTTTGGTGATTTATTTGTTAAAAGAACCATGTCACTGATTGTCTGTCGCAGCAAGAAGTCAACAACAGGATTATATCACAGGTGGCGTGGCAAAATGTACGGACAGGTGCATTTGATGATTGGCTTCACAGTCGGGTATACATGGGTTGTTGCGTTCTGTATTAGTGGAAAACAACTGCTGCACATTTACAAAAGTTATTGCCGCTTCCTCTGGAGATGGTCCGTCAACTCGACAATGCTGTTTGTCATGGAGTGGTGGCTTTACGAAATTACCGCATGAAACAGCATGCTATTGCTCGGCAGTATGGCATCACTCAAGGTCAGGTGTCAAAGATCCTGAAACGAAATGCTCAGAGGGGTGTCCGTACTCCAATACCGCGGCCAGGACGTCCCCGCAGAACCACAAGGAGGGATGATCGCCAGCTGCACCGGTTAGTCCGCAATGGCCATACCAAGTCCGCTAATCGGCTTAGGACTGAGTGGCAGCAACTGACAAATGTGCCTGTATCCAGAAGGCTAGTCAACCAACGACTGGTTCAAGCAGGCTATCATGCCAGGCGTCCCCTGAGAAAGCCACGCCTGACCAGACAACACCACCAGCGCCGATTGCAGTGGGCCAGAGAGCACCGTCAATGGCAGCCAGGACACTGGAATCACGTGATCTTCAGTGACGAGTCTAGATTTCTGGTCTATTGTCAAGATGGCCGCGTCCGAGTGCGCAGACAAGTGCATGAAGCCTACAACAAAGATTGTATAGTGCCATGAGTCCAAGCTGGAGGTGGTGGGGTGACCGTTTGGGCTGCTTTTCATGCAGGGGGCAAAACTGACCTGGTTGATCTGAATGGAAACCTGAACCAGTTCAAGTACAGGGTCATTATGGAAGAAACATTGCTTCCATTTGCTCGTGCAGTCTTTCGAGGAAACTTTGTCTTCCAAGATGCCAATGCACGGCCTCATCGTGCTCGCATGACCCAACACTTTCTTGCTGACCGTGGTGTAGAGCATATGGAGTGGCCTGCCATGTCCCCGGATATGAATCCAATAGAGAACTTGTGGGCAGAATTAACGCATCAAATCGACCACTTGGACCAGCAGCCGACCTCTGTGCGTGAATTGCAGCAGGCTATTGTTACTGCAAGGCAAGCGATTCCTGTCCAAACCTTGGCAAATCTCGTGAACAGCATGTCTCCACGTGTACGTGCTCTCCTGAATGCTCGTGGGGGTTACACGGAGTACTGAACTGTAATTTTATTGTCCGTAATCCCAGTCGTAATTTAACTTTTGTTTTTGTTAAAAAAAAATTTGGCTAATGTGCAAAATAAAGAGATACTTCTTGAAAACGTAGAGAAGTTTAACACAGTACTGTCCATGAATTGAGTTCGATATCAGTTTACATCACTTTCAAGGATCAATTTGTTTGTTTCGAAATGTCAAATGTGGTTTTTGTTTCTTTTAAAGGTCACATTAACAAAATCTTGAATAATTTCAACATAATTCCAATGAACTTTTGGTTCTAAGACATCTTGAAAAGTAAGTTCACCCCCACAAAAAAAATATTCCATATTAAATGCCAAGTCTGTATATATATATATATATATATATATATACATATATATATATATATATATATAATTATATTTATATATATATATACAGTCACGTGAAAAAGTAAGTACACCCCATGTAAAGTTTTGACTTTTTCAACATATTTAAACATACAGCTATTGGATCTTCATTTCTACAATATTGATAGATAAAGGTGATATAATATAACAAATATCATGAAACATTTACATTTTGTAGTCCATTGTATAATTTAAATAAACATAAATGCAAATTTCGCATGTGGAAAAAGTAAGTACACCCTTGGCTCTCATAGGTGGTATTGCCCCCTTTGGCAGAAACAACCTCAGGTAGGCGTTTCTTATAACTGTCTACCAGTCTCTGACATCGACTGGGAGAAATTTTTGTCCACTCCTCCATGCAGAACTCTTTCAGCTGTGCGATGTTTGAGGGGTTTCTTGCATGCACAGCTCGTTTCAAATCCCCCCACAACATCTCAATGGGATTTAGATCCGGGCTTTGACTTGGCCATTCCAGAACCCTCCATTTCTATCTTTTCAGCCATTCCTTGGTGGATTTACTGGTATGTTTAGGGTCATTGTGATGTTGGAAGGTCCACCTTCGGTTGAGCTTCAACTCTCTGATAGATGGCCTCACATTATCCTCAAGCACCCTCTGGTACAATTAAGAATTCATAGTGGATTCTATGATGGTGAGCTGCCCAGGCCCTGATGCAGCAAAGCTTCCCCAAACCATAATATTTCCACCACCATGCTTTACAGTTGGTATCAGGTTCTTGTGGTCAAATGCTGTCTTTGGTTTTCGCCAAACATGTCTTCTGGCACTGTGGCCAAATAGCTCTACCTTTGACTCATCTGTCCAGAGCACATTGTTCCAGAAGTGCTGGTCTTTGCCCGGGTGTTCATTGGCAAACTTTAGTCTTGCCCTGATGTTCTTTCTGGACAGCAACGGTTTCCTCCTGGCACACCTCCCATGTCGATCAAATTTGTGCAGCCTCTTTCTAATGGTAGACTCGTGCACTTTGACATCAACAGTGGCAAGAGCTCCCGGTAGGTCCCGTGATGACATTCTGGGGTTCTTAGAGACTTCTTTCAGCATCTTGCGGTCTGCTCTCGGGCTGAACTTGCTGGGGCGGCCTGGCCTGAACAAGTTGGCAGTTGTTTGGAATCTTCTCCACTTGTAGATGATCTTCCGGAGAGTCGAATGATTGATTTCAAATTGTTTGGAGATCTTTTTAAATCCCTTCCCAGACTCGTAGGCATCTATAACCTTCTTTCCGAAGGCCTCAGAGAGCTCTTTTGATCTAGGCATGGTGATGCCGCACACCTCAACAACAAAGAGCAAACCAAACTAAATGTCTGGGGTTTAAATAAGACAGGTTCCTCCAAGATCCTCTCTAACGATGTTCTAATCATTTCCACCTGAGTTGGTGCAGCTGATTTTAATTTTAGGTATTTGAAGTAGTGATAAATGTAGGGGTGTACTTACTTTTTCCACATGCGAAATTTGCATTTGTGTTTATTTAGATTATACAATGGAATACAAAATGTAAATGTTTCATGATATTTGTTATATTATATCACCTTTATCTATCAATATTGTTGCAATAAAGATCAAATAACTGTATGTTGAAATATGTTGAAAAAGTCAAAACTTTACATGGGGTGTACTTACTTTTTCACGTGACTGTATATATACAGATTTCGCATTTAATATGGAATTTTTTTTTCTTCTTGACTTGGGTTTACTTTCTTAATTCAGTATATCAATCTGGTGAGTTTCTTTTACACTTTAGTGATTTCTTTGTTAAAAGAACCATGTCACTGATTGTCTGTCGAGGCAAGAAGACAACAACAGGATTATATCACAGGTGGCGTGGCAAAATGTACGGACAGGTGCATTTGATGATTGGCTTCACAGTCGGGTATACAAGGGTTGTTGCGTTCTGTATTAGTGGAAAACAACTGCTGCACGTCTCCAAAAGTTATTGCCGCTTCCTCTGGAGATGGTCCGTCAACTCGACAATGCTGTTTGTCATGGAGTGGTGGCTTTACGAAATTACGGCATGAAACAGCGTGCTATTGCTCGGCAGTATGGCATCACTCAAGGTCAGGTGTCAAAGATCCTGAAACGAAATGCTCCAAGGGGTGTCCCTACCCCAATACCGAGGCCAGGACGTCCCCGCAGAACCACAAGGAGGGATGATCGCCAGCTGCACCGGTTAGTCCACAATGGCCGTACCAAGTCAGCTAATCGGCTTAGGGCTGAGTGGCAGCAACTGACAAATGTGCCTGTATCCAGAAGGCTCGTCAACCAACGACTGGTTCAAGCAGGCTATCGTGCCAGGCGTCCCCTGAGAAAGCCACGCCTGACCAGACAACACCGCCAGCGCCGATTGCAGTGGGCCAGAGAGCACCGTTAATGGCAGCCAGGACACTGGAATCACGTGATCTTCAGTGACGAGTCTAGATTTCTGGTCTATCGTCAAGATGGCTGTGTCCGAGTGCGCAGACAAGTGCATGAAGCCTACAACAAAGATTCTATAGTGCCAAGAGTCCAAGCTGGAGGTGGTGGGGTGACTGTTTGGGCTGCTTTTCATGCAGGGGGCAAAACTGACCTGGTTGTTCTGAATGGAAACCTGAACCAGTTCAAGTACAGGGCCATTCTGGAAGAAACATTGCTTCCATTTGCTCGTGCAGCCTTTCAAGGAAACTTTGTCTTCCAAGATTACAATGCACGGCCTCATCGTGCTCACATGATCGAACACTTTCTTGCTGACCGTGGTGTAGAGCATATGGAGTGGCCTGCCATGTCCCCGGATATGAATCCGATAGAGAACTTGTGGGCAGAATTAACGCATCAAATCGACCACTTGGACCAGCAGCCGACCTCTGTGCGTGAATTGCAGCAGGCTATTGTCACTGCATGGCAAGCGATTCCTGTCCAAACCTTGGCAAATCTCGTGAACAGCATGCCTCAACGTGTACGTGCTCTGCTGAATGCTCGTGGGGGTTACACGAAGTACTGAACTGTAATTTTACTGTCCGTAATCCCAGTCGTAATTTAACTTTTGTTTTTGTTAAAAGAAATTTTGGCTAATGTGCAAAATAAAGAGATGCTTCTGGAAAACGTACAGAAGTTTAACAGTACTGTCCATGAATTGAGTTCGATATCACTTTACATCACTTTCAAGGATCAATTTATTTGTTTCGAAATGTCAAATGTGGTTTTTGTTTCTTTTAAACCTGCCATGCGCCGATTGCATTCATAAAGGTTCATAAAGGATGAGTTCATAAAGGTCACATTAACAAAATCTAGAATAATTTCAACATAATTCCAATGAACTTTTGGTTCTAAGACATCTTGAAAAGTAAGTTCACCCCCACAAAAAAAATATTCCATATTAAATGCCAAGTCTGTATATACATATATATACATATATTATATATATATATAAATATATACATATACATAAATATATACATATACATATATCTATATATATAAATATATCAAGGCTTTCATCCGCAGCTCAATGGAATACTGTTCTCCCCTATGGGCCGGTGCTCCTGCCTCACACCTAGCTCGGCTTCACGCTGTTGAAACCAAAGCTTTCAGAATCATTGGAATCTCCCGCGATGAAGCTATCTCTGAGGGCCTTTCACTCACTCACCGCAGGCAGGTAGGTGGTCTTTCTGTCTTCTATCGACTCCTCTCCGGCCTTGCTTCCCCAGCTCTCTCTGTGCTCTGTCCCCCAAATATTCCTACAGGTCGCACAAGATCTGCCAGCAACCCTCTGATGGTTAAATTGCCGAAATCTCGGCTCTCTGCTCACCTTCACTCTTTCATGCCTCTTTTCTCCCGCCTCTGGAACAAACTCCCACACTCCCTTCAATCCCACTCCTCCCTCCAAGTCTTTAAAACAGCTGTTCACCACCATCTCTTATCTTCCCCCATCCAAAACCTTGATCTTTTCTACTCCCACTAATTCACCCCAGATCCACCTTGTTTGAAATTCCAACTTCTTTCCTGGAAGTCCTGGCAGTGTCCATATGTTTTATACCTCTCCACCCCCCCTTCCCATGCCTCCCCCCCCCCCAAAGCCCTCTCCCTCCCACAGATCTCTCGATGTCTCCATGTCTCTCGGTCCCTGCTCTCAAATGTTGTGTTTGTGTCCTTCCCACTCTCTCCCCATCTTGTCTACCGCTCCCGATGTTATATGTTTTATGTGTCGGTTTGTCTTCCTGTGTGATTCATGTTCGCTCTTTCACGAGCCTCCATCTTGTATACAAACAAAAAAAAAAAAAAAAAACATTTATAAAATTATGATATATATAAATATGCATTAAAAAGATCTAATGTGCAGGCCCAATGGATAAGGCATCAGACTCCCAAGCTGGGGATTGTTGGTCCAAGTCCCATCTGGGTTGAATATTTTTTCCCCTTACTTTTTCAAATCTTTTTTTCGTTTTGAATAAAGTCTTGCACGATGAACAAATGCATTTTGTTCGTATTTAAAATGTATCTTTGGAAAAATACCAGGGGCACAGAAAAGTCCCCTTTATATATGAGGGTATGTGCCATGTCGGGTTGCAAAATTCCCGGGAATTTCTGAATGCGGTAAATTTCCACCGGGAATATTGGGAATTTTGGGAATTTTTGGAAACTTTCGGAAACTTTGAGAATTTTCACACAATTTGAAATTTTGATTGTGAGAAAAAGATGAGGGATATTGGATAAAGGTTCTCTGGTTAACTCAATAATGTTTTTTAAGAAAAAAGAAACATGCTTCAATAGCTTTAGCACTAAAACCACTGATTGTAAGTAATCTAAACATTTTTATTACTTCCTGAAGTGTGGAACACATCATTACACATTTTTTACGACATGTGTAAAAACAATACACATAATGCCCATGAGTCAACAAGCACTGGAATAGTATTATACCCCAAATCACATGTGATTAAATCTTATTCTTGAAAATCACATTTGTTAAAAGTTACAAACATTTTGAAGTCTTATTCTTGAAAGTTTTTATCAGTGTTACAAACATTTTTATCTCAACTGTTTGGGTAAAATTTTCACCTCCACAAACAAGGTTAAAATTTGATTGGTCAGTGGAATAATAGATGTTGTTTTGAAAATTACCCAGGGAAATTATTGGCATTCATTAATATATATTAAATAGTTAAAGAGCATGTTTTGTTTTGCAATTAGCAGCAAGATTCTTGAATAAAGAATTAGCTGACATAATGAACACCTTGTGGACATGTATAATGGATACATACTTTATATGTGCAATAGATTTACTTGATATATGAAACAACCATGTCCATGAATTGCATCTAATACTATCACGATGGAAACTTGTTTAACACAAACATTGTTAACACAAAATTCCTGATAACACAACATATTTTTAAAGTCCCATGCATGTATCGTTAATCGTTATGCATTGTAATAACCTGATAACACAAATTTCTGTTAATACAAACTAAAATTGGTGACCCTGCCAACTTTGAGTTAAATAGTTTCCACTGCACTGGGCCTCCCAAATGTACCATTCTGGAAGTTACAGAAAAACAGTTCCAAGTTATTGTTTAGATTAGTTTATCAAGCCTTGATTGAGTCCCCTTAGTCTATGGGTTGGTGGTAGTTGAGGCCTCGCCTACTTGTTTCTTAGTCGAGTGTTTCTGTTTCACCTTCCGATTCAGATGAACTTCCAAGTCCCACTTCATCAACCTCGGAGTCATATTCAAGCTGAGTCGATACATCTCTGTTGGGCTCAAACAGCTTGAGGTTAGACCGTATTGCAACCAATCTATCCACTCTGCCATTTGTAAGTCTGTTGCGCACTTTTGTGTGAGTGTTACCAAAGAGTGACTAGTTGCGCTCCGATGCTGCTGATGTTGGTGGTATCTGGAGTATCACTGAAGCGATAGGTGATATGGCTTCTGATGCACACAACCCCTGCCACCATGTAGCTGCTGTAGTATGCTCAGCTGATGCCCATACCCCTTCTCCTTTCCAAAGGCCATTATTTGCTCTGAACTTTGCTAAACTGGCCATCACTTTCCCTTGATCCAGATGAAGATGGCGTGCCATAGCTGATATAACAACATAGGCAGCGTCTATCTGCTCTTCACTGAGAGTAGGCTTATCATGGTACTTTGGGTCCAGCATATAAGCTGCTGCATGAATTGGCTTCAGGTAAAAGTCCTGGCGTTTTTCAAGGAACCTCAGCACTGCCTGCTCTTCTGCTCTCTGTAATGGTGTTTGGGGAAGTGCGACTTTAACTGTTTCCACCAACTCAAAAAGGAGCCTTTGGACATCTGATAGAATTGCCTGGTCACCCTCGATCTCAGTAATTGCATCTCCAATTGGTTCAAGCATCTTCAGGCTGATGACAATACGTGCCCAAAACACATCATTGTCAAGAAGAATCTTCCTGATATCAGCATCTATCTCCAATGAATCCATGATAGCCAACTCTTGTAGGGACTCCTTGCCATCAATAAGGCTGTTATACATGATTACAACTGCACCCCACGTGGTTTTGCTGGGCAATTTCAAAGATGTACTTTTCTTTTGTTGCTCTGTCTTTGCTTTGTCTGGTCAAAGCTCAGTAATGACTTTTTTCAACTCATCAGCTATGTATTGGCTAGTATGCCTTTTGTCTTTTGTGTCTGTGCTTTTGAAAAACACTGGTTGCGGTGTGGAGACATAGTCCAGGCAAAATAAGGTTTCACTTGGAACAAATTGCAACAGAAATTATTTCACCACAATGCATTTCTACAAGGTCCCCAGAACAACATACTAAAAGTCCCAAGCAATCCCAACATGGTAAATATGTCTAATTTGCATAATCCAATATGGCCGCCAATCTGCAATATTTCTCTCATATAACGAATGAAGCTCTGTCTAGTGGTGACAGATACACGAGTTTCATTACAAAATCACCATACTATGCTCATATAAAGATGTCCAGCTTGTGAAAATTGCAGTAGTGATTGCTGTAGGTGTACAAAATGCTGGAACATCCAACTCAAACGATTAAACAGTTTTGTCATACTCCTCTGTGAAATCTGGCAGTTCTGCATTGGTACAACTTGTACCATGACATTCCCCGCACACAGCACTGCATGTGAGACCATATTTTCTACAAGTACATCTTCGTGTATTGCAGTCCTTTTTACAGTTGCAGCAGATGACGTCCAGGAGTGCTGATGGTGCTGCGGCCTGATCTGTCAGTATTGGTAGGCAATGTCCATCTACTACGTGCCATCCCCACTCCAGTGGATTTAGATCGATCCCTTTCCACTGCTGTATTTGGTGGTACACACGAAGGCTGTGGTATCTTGCAGCTGCGGAGGTGGGTGGCAGGGTCTGTGGCTCTACATGTGAAACATTCTTGGTGACCTTCTCACAAAACCGCTTGTACCGTAAGGTGTCCAATCCTTCCTCCTCAGATCCTCCATACAACGACACTAGTGCATGTTCTCCTGCCTTGGCGATAACCTTCCTCTCCATTTGATGTGTTTGACTGAAAGCTTTAGCTTGTTGATAGAAGAAGGCATCGTTCATGATTTTTTTCAGTGCTAGACCCTTTCCCAAACCAAACAGTCGAGAAGTTGTATCGCAACCAAGAATAGCATGTACGAACAGCATGCAGTCACATACATCACTGCCAAGCAAATTCTTTGATTGCTTCATGTTCGAAATCCTGTTCTTTCTTGAAGTTTGCTTTGGTTCTGGTATCAGGAACAAGTCATGTGCGTCCATTTCAGCATGGTGAAAAAGAAGGATGAGTAAGTCAGTGTCATCTCCCACCAGGACAGAGTCTGTTGTTCGTGCAGAGGTGACAGCTGTTTGAACAATTAACAAATCAGAATTTTGCTTTGCATGAAATGTATTGCACCCAGCTGTCTCCAGTTTGTCACTCAGATAAGAAATGAAGCGCTGTTTGTTCCTCGCATTGTTCAAGAAATCCTCTTTTCTGAATTGAATCACCATTTCACCCGCGAAGTGAACTGTCACACCAGTACAGGCTCCTGTTCTTCTCATGTGTGTGGCATCTTTCGTTGATGGGTCATCATTGTAGCCATCAAAGACAACAGTAGCATCAGCATATTTCTGTACAACATAGTTGGTGTATAGATCACACACACAATCAAAGGTAGAACCTCTTGGCCAGGATAGTCTGTGAAGTAGAGCACCACCATCAAGGATGTACAGGACATTTTCAGGAGGTTCTCGTTGTTTCTCTTGGATGACTTTCCAGATAGAATCAGCAAGAGTTGCCTTATTGGCCTGCAGTGGAAGAGAGGAAGATTCGAACAATGCAGGAGGGTGACTACAGAGTTCATACTTGAACAGTGATGGAACATCTTCACAGCATTCAGCGACAGTTATCAGCCTCTGGAATATCAGCTGTGGATCCACCTTCACAGATTCGCCTTTGATTTTGACAGTTGATCTTGTACCGAGTGTCTTTGCTTGATCAGCTTTTCGGAAGACAAACTCATCGACAGATATCCCAACCATTGACGCTAGAATCCGTTCACCAACCTCTCTTGATCTTTCAACATTGGCTCCTTCCTGAGCTGTCATGCCATTTGCAATGTTGAGCAGTGCACTGTTATTAACAAATGGGTTTCTCTTTTCAAGATAACTGATAAGGTCAAGGGTGTCGCTGACATCTCTAGCTTGTCTTGCTGATGATATGTCCTTGTGTTGGTCACTGGTTTCATATGACACACCACTGAGCTTTTGCATGGCATCATTGATGTTTGCACATGCTGGCATAGATAGGACCCACACCAAGCGCTGGGTTTCTGTCATCCCCTTTCCTCTTGTAAGTCCCCCACTTGTCTTAACACTTCTCATGAGCACTGGTTCAATAATGAGATCGGTCGACAATCCTGACCAATATCTGTCGCTGCGTCTCACCACATGGTATCCCTGCTCAAATTTCTTGTTCACGTCTGGGTGTGTCTCTGGCAGATTTAACATCAATTGAAGATAGATATATGCAAACTTTGCATATAGTGTGTGTCCAGATGCTGCAAAGTATGGTAACATTTCACGTACTGATTGGAGATGCATTTTCCAATTGCCTGTGTGTTCAGCCTTGGGAAACCTCTGTAGAATATCTACCATTTCCATATATTGTACCCAGAGTTCTGCGGTCTGCATTGTGGTCATTATATCCTTCTTTTCCTTCAGTTTGTTTTGAATTCTGTTCCAGACATCTGCCAAACACACGTTTTCTACAGATGTTGTAGAGGAAACTGCATTGTCATATACTTCTGCTGCTATGGTCAAGTCGGTTGTGTCAGAATGTTGTTCGACATCATCACCTGTCATCACTTCATCAGGGTCCTCTGCTTTCATTTTGGATGGCACTGGTACATTGTATGCGCTGGACAGAAGGATGGTGTTCAGTGCAGCATCTACTAGCATGTGACCACGGACTGCTCTGGACACAGCCTTGCCAGTCAACATGTGGCTCACGGTGTTACTAGCGTACACAACCTCAAGGACTTCTTCCAATCCAGAACCTGTCATCAGATACCCAGGAATGCTACCCAGGAAACTCATTTCCATGTGAAACCCTCCCAGTTTGAGGACCATTCGCCAGAGATGAGTCAAATGGTTGAGATCGAACAATTGATAATGCTTTCCAATACAAGGGTTGATCGAATGTGAGGACAGGAGTAACACCATGTCGCATGGCCTGAGCCGACACAAACTTTAGTGTGGAATAGAAACAATTTGGATCACCAGGATTGAGATCAATCATTGGAAGGAATATCACAGAAGACTGTCCTAGATATTGGCCATGTTGGAACATTTGCATCATACCAGACCATGCTGGTCTTGGAGAGCCAAGAAATAGGGAGGTTTTCCATAGAATGTCGAGTTGAGATGTCAGATCATCCGCTGCCGTGTGTACAAGTGGCAGATAGGTGAGTGGTGGCATCATTGCAGGGATACGGAAGTACTCAATGTTTATACGGCCAACTGCAGCAATGTCCGAAGCTGTAACAGACACTTTGGGGACAGGTCTTGAGGTCTTTATTTGTGGTGTAACGGTAGCTATGATGCCCATGCCATGAAATGTCCCGGTGCCATCTAGTGTTGCTACGTTATGGTCAACATTGTCCGCAATATACTGGATGCATTGTTCTTGAGTAAAGAGTGATGGAGTTGGAGTGTTATAATTATAATTAGAGTATTTATTAGAGTATTTATTTATTATTTATTAGAGTATAATTATAATTATAATTAGAGTGTTATAATTATTATTTCATTGCTATTACTAACTTCTATAATTGCAGATTGGTGGCCATATTGGATTATGCAAATTACATATTTCCCATGTTGGGATTGCTTGGGACTTTTAGTATGTTGTTCATGGGACCTTGTAGAAATGCATTGTGGCAAAAAAAATTCTGTTGCAATTTGTTCCAAGTTGAGTGAAAAAATGGGCTAGATTGCCTGGACCAACAATGTAGTTGATAATGCCTTCGCCACGGATATTGGACCATCCTTCAGAAATCACTGCAACACAGTCGGCACTTTCTATTGTCTCATTTACCTTGCCCTGAACACGAACATACTCTGCTTCCATCAGATGTGTAGACAGTGCATGCCTTGTTGGAAGGGAATATGCAGGACGGAGGATGTTGATGAATCGTTGCCAATACACATTTGATGTTAGCATGAGGGGAGAGCCAGTTAGATGGCACGGGCCAGACATTCATCTGCCTTTTGTTGTGTGGCTTCATCAATCGAATCAAAAAAGAATCTCTGTTTGGCTGTTGAAGTGGATGCACCAGTAGAAATGGACGCATCATCAGCTGTAGTGGATTGAGAGGACGGACAGGGGGATGAAGGAGTTGAAGTGGATGCAGCAGCTGAAGCAGATGGACAAGATGCTGTAGCGGCTTTAGGTTTGACGAGTAGCTGTTGTGTCTGTTTTGTTTTTTTCAAGTTCTGTGGAAACTTTTTGCACTTTTTCAGATGATTCTGTTGCTTGGTAGCATTCTTCACATACTGCTGAGAACAGTACTTGCAGAGGTACAGCTCTTTTCCTTCTTTCTTCACCAAGGTTAAATGTTTCCATGCATCTGATGGAACACGAGGCATTCTGCAAAAACAGAAGAAACATACTAAGTATTCCAGATGAAAGATACAGTGTAGTGTCAAAGCTTAAATTCAGATGATTTTACCTGGTAGCTACATTTTCATGTGTGGGAAAATCAATTTAAAGAAATAGTTAATAAACAAAGACTTACCTCACTTAAAACTGGGTCCAAGGTGAAATAACAGCAATCATCAACAATGCAGATGTTATGTAAACTCAGCCAATAGGAATAGCAGCTCTGAAGGTAAATACAGCAGCTTTATGTCCAACTTGTAGTTGTACTCAACCTTGGAGCTACTGAGTGAACAGAGTGAGGTTTAAAATCAAGAAATGGAAAATCCCACTTTCTGAAATTACTATTCACTGGATGGGGGAATTCCCATGGCTCTGACTGTATCTAATTATAGACCTTACAAAATGATAGATGAGAAGGGGGTATACCAAAATGACACATTCATATTCTTTAAGACAGAGACTTTCCAGACAAATCACAAAGTAAATTTGGGAGCAGTTCACAATACCAGTCATGACATCATCATTTGAAACAAATGTTACCCTGTATACATTGTGTCTATAGTGGTACATCATTCGCACATATCCTATATTTGAGCGAATTAAGCTACATGAAGGCTCCAGCCAGCCCACAAAGCATGTGAAAACTCTTTTATTTATGTGAAGAGTAAAGAACACAATAATGTTGTTGCTTTCTCCCAAAAATAACATTATTTTTCCATTTCTAAGATAAAATGAAAATTCCCAAAATTTCCAACGCATTGAAAATTCCCGAAACTTTCCATGGAAAGTTTCCAAAATTTCCGGAAAGTTTCCGACCCTTTGCAACCCTAGTGCCATGTGGCAAAGTATAGAAATGAAGGGACATTCATAGCTTGTGGAAAATGTCAAACAATAGAAAAGAAGGGATATTCAAAAAATCTCGTGTGCATGCTGTACTACCCTTGTGTTCTCAGGAGGAACCAAGTACTGCTCTAAAAAAGTTAATATAAAGGGGTGCAAATTTGATTCATACAGTTACATGAAGAAGTAAATGTATTTTATTTGCCAGATGTAGGGCATCCCTCATTTTTATAGGCCCCTTATGTAACATATATGGATATAAAAATATATATAATCGCATGATATACGTGTTCCAAGATCCATAAACAGGGAGGATGGTATGCACATGCACTCAGCGCAATCATATATATATATATATATATATATATATATATATATATATATATATATATATATATATCTATCTATATATATCTATATATATATATATATATATATATATATATATATATATATGCCATTGTCTCTCTGTGGCAACGTATACGAGTACAGACAACGCCATTGTCTCTCTGTGGCAGTCTGTACCCTTGTTTCCTTATGCATGGCCACATCTTTGAAGTTACAAACTCCAAACTCGGGGAACAAATACAACGGTGTGTGTGTGTGTGTGTGGAGGGGGGGGGGGGTGGAGGGGGGTGGGTGTGGGGGGGGGGGGCTGATATGTGGCCACAGCCTCACACACGGGTATGGGGGATGGGGGACGGGGGCATAAAGCATAAATTAAATTCTGTACGTAAATGTGTACCGTGTCGTGCCACCTCGTGGTGGTGGCAGGGGGTATTGCAACTCCTTCCTCTACCTGGGCAACAATAAGGCTAAAGTGCTCTTTGCCCGGGTAAATTTGTCCTCTTTACCTTCCCCCCCCCCCCCCCCCCCCCCCCCCCCATGCAGTGTCCTGTGAAAGCCCGCCATACAAGATGTACATGCAGTATATCTCTCCCCCTTCCTTCCCTTATCCTTCTAGCAGCAAGGTCCGTTGACAAGGTGATGGGTGGACTCTTCCAGTATATATACATATATATATAGTCGTGTGCAGAGCGATTAACACTGCCTCTCAACGGATAGACTGAACAGACTTTAACTCCCGAAGACTGCATCAATTATGGCGGACTTTGCGCTCGAGCACAGGATTCAGGAGAATCACGAGGCTCCTTATCTCTTTTAAAACCAAACGGGTTTATTCCCGAACAACAAAACCAGGGAAGGTTTAATTAAACACGAACTATGTATAAAAATATGAACGTATGGCACCGCACATCATCATCATCATCATCATCATTGTTTTATGGCCCTTTCTTTGCTTGCATGTGTAAGCTGTGATTCATTTTGTTCACACCTCCGTTCATCCTTCTTTGGGTTTGCCCAGGTTTCACTGCCATATAACATTGCGCTTCTAATGCAAGCTGCATAACGCTTTCCCTTTCATTGGAGCGAGATCCCCCTTGGTCAATATGGGGGTAACAACTCCCTAAACTTCCTCCAACCACTTCTAATTCTTGCACTATCACTGATGTCTCTGCACCACCAGCTGCAGGGATCATTTATTTTAATACACACCGGACACAATCACAATGGGGAAAGGGACGAAACTGGGTGACTTACCTCTGGTGGTCAATGGTGGGGAGAGGGGGAGGGGAGTGGAGGGGAGGGAGCAACCATGAGCGGGTGGTGAGGAGGGAAGAGAGGGGCCGATAGGCAGGATTATGAGGAGATAGACAGGACAACGAACAGGCTCACGACAACAGTAGGCACAGGGTGAAGGCAAGCATGCAGGACAACCTCCTTAAAGTGCTCGTCTCCTCTTAGAACTCTGTGAGATCTCTTCAGACTCAGCGCAATCCTCTTGCATGCTCCTCAGAACTGTTCCCGCTCCTCTGAGCACACCAAACTTAGAGCTCCAGGCTCCTCCCTCTTGCTCTGTTGACAACCCTCCGCTCCTCGAGGTGTTGGCCTCCACCCCCTTAATGAGACGATCAGAGCTCCACCCCCTTCTCTCCCTTACATGGCAGAGCCCCATGATATCTGCTTCGCTCTCCCCAACTCTTCTCTCGTCACCCGGTACATCCGGTGGATGTTTACAGGGAGCTTTGTACGCACATTTAATTAACTTAATCCCTAGCTATTTAATACACAGCCTCACACTCTGCATGGCACACATTCAAACAAACAATTATTAAGCTGGCGTGTCCCTACCTTTTACGTTGAGATCGGCTACCTACTCGCACACGGACCATGCTACTCCATGCAGTTCTATCTGTTCAAAAGTAATCTCTAAATCCCCTCCCCTCCTCTCCTCCCCCCCCCCCCCCCAAAAACATAACAATATATATCTGTAATTATGTGTAAGTGTTCCGCAAGTTCACTTTCACATGACATCAAAAACTAGAAAATGTTCGTCTGCAGATGTATCAACCGATTTACCTTGCAGGTGTACTCTGTTTTTTGGGAAAGGTAGTGCAGGAAACTTGCAGCCTGCACGTGAATGCAACCCAATGCGGCTTTAAAGTATAATGTACGTTCAGGAGGTGCAGCCCGTGCATCCAGTCGCAGGTCATAATTGATGGAGCAGAGATTATTGCTGTGGAAGCTCAACTCTCGCTCAGCATTTCCAGCATGCATCAGCCGGTACTCAAGTGATATCGATGCCTATTGTGGGAGGGAGCAAGAGGGAAACAAAGGGAGGCTGGGATGTAACTAATGGGCAAGGAAACAACGCTTGCTACAATCAAGTATGAGCAAGTCTTCAAACCTGTACGCGTCTACGAGCAAGGCTTAAAACCTGTATGAGTGTCTGAACACAGCTTCAAACATGTATGAGTGTCTGAACACAGCTTCAAATCTGTAAGAGTGTCTGAGCACAGCTTCAAACCTGTATGAGTGTCTGAGCACAGCTTCAAACCTGTAAGAGTGTCTGAGCACAGCTTCAAACCTGTATGAGTGTCTGAGCACAGCTTCAAACCTGTAAGAGTGTCTGAGCACAGCTTCAAACCTGTATGAGTGTCTGAACACAGCTTCAAATCTGTAAGAGTGTCTGAGCACAGCTTCAAACCTGTATGAGTGTCTGAGCACAGCTTCAAACCTGTAAGAGTGTCTGAACACAGCTTCAAACCTGTATGAGTGTCTGAGCACAGCTTCAAACCTGTATGACTCCACAAGCAAGGCTTAAAACCTGCATGAGTCTACGAGCAAGGCTTCCAAATTATACGAGTCTACGAGGAAATCTTCACACGTACATGAATGTCTGAGCAAGGCTTCAAACCCGAGTCACGAGAAAATCTTCACGTCTGTATGTAAACTTTAAAGTCTTCTTGCAAAGGAACGGTTTGAAATTGGGGGAAAAAATGTATTGTTGTTGTGGATTGTTGTTAGGGTGCAATGTGGTTCCATTGAAATTGCGATTCGAGTGGATTGGTGTAGAGTGTGGTTAGAGTGGATTGTAGTTGGTGTGGAGGGTGGTCAGAGTGGATCGTGGATTGAGTGGATTGTGTTTAGAGCAGCAGTGTGATTAGAGTGGTTGTGGTTAGGGTGGATTGTAGTTGGTGTGGAGTGTGGTTCGAGTGGATTGTAGTTGGTGTGGAGTGTGGTTAGGGTGGATCGTGGATTGAGCGGATTGTGTCTGGAGTAGTAGTGTGATTAGAGTGGTTGTGGTTCGAGTGGATTGTAGTTGGTGTGGAGTGTGGTTAAAGTGGATCGTGGCTTGAGTGGATTGTGTTTGGAGTAGTTGTGGTTGGTGTGGATTGGTGTTAGAGTGTGAGAGGTCTGCAGGTGAAACCCAGTCGAGTCATCCCAAAAACTTTTTTTTTAAATGGTACGTGCTGCTTCCTTGCTTCACACTCAGCATTGAGACTTTAGACGATGGAGCACCTCCTCAAACATCGTCACTGGAGAACAGCTTTCAAATCTCCTTTTGGCCGCGAATCAGCAGAGTATTGGAGTGGGAGTGCAGCTGGTGCGGCCTGTTTGCAGTCGGTGTTTGTTTGCCTCTGGCTGAAGGAGATTATAGTTTGAGAGAGATCAGATCCCCAACCACATCACGTGCTTCCAAACTCCACTCCATCTCCCAAATTTCTCCCAGGGAGGGAAGACCCTGGTGCGGAAGCCCTCGTTTAAATGGTTGTTGCAGCTTGAAGGGAAGCAAGCTCCAATGGACATTCAATGTGTTGATTTGTCTCTATTGGCGGCATATTTAATAAATAGCACCACAAGGCGGGCGTAACCCCTCAGCCCATGCATGGTGGAAACCAATTTCAAGATGGCTGCCGTGGCGGCCATATTGAAAATCGCAACGCGCCTATTTTCGAAAGCAACCTTCCTCTACTCAACCGCAACACACACTACAAACATGGATTTAATCGGACAAGCCGTTCTCCTTGAAATTGACGGAAACCAAAAGTTGACGGACGCCCGCCCGTGATGACAATACCCCTCAGTCCAATTTGGGCTGAGGGGTGAAACGTGGTGACGAAAGCTTGGCAGGCCTTTTCATTTGCTCGAGTTAAGAAAGTGGGTGATCATCAAATGTTCATTTTTCGTTGAATTAACCATTACTTTATAATTCATTTATTAAAATCGATGGAAATGATCAGGGTTCAACTCAACATTTTGTTGATGTCCGGTGACAAACCCTCGACTTCGTGCTGTGACTCAGGAAGTATGCAATGACGTCACGTCACTCAGGGATACAAAGGCCGTCCGCCATTATGGGAGACAAACAAATGTGACAGCGAAACCGCCCCGGTAGACAAACTTGAAGATCGACACTAAAATCAATTGATACTGAGCCTAGCATGTGGACATACTGACCACTCATGAAATGGCCGCCACACACACCAGCTCGGATACACTTATCTCCCGTAATGGCGGCAACATCATGCAGCCCGGTCCTCACAGCAGAAGTGACGTCTGTGTATGCTGCTAATGCCACAACTCAAGGCAGAAATTGCATGTTTTGAAAGTCCTCTCTGGTCTCTTCACGACTGAACGAAATGACTGAGAATACAATATAACTGTGGGGTTCTGGCGACTGCAAAGGTCTACAGACTCTTCAGGATGTTTGCTGTCACTTTAACATACGTTACACCGGATTAAAGGCTTATGAAAACAACCCATCAAGTGTAGGTTTACCTTTGACTCTGCGGGAACGACAAACTGCGGTGGTAATTTCACTTCATCGAGATCACAGTCAGTGTTGAAGGTAACGGGCACAGCAAGAGGGTTGTGCAGAACCAACGAGGTGGAAGCACCGTGCCGGACGGTCGCAGACAACTCCAGAACCGGCACGACGTCGGTAGAGGTCGCGTGGAATATCAACATGAAGAAGATGAACTCTTGTGTCTCCTTGTTGAGGAAAATTACCTGCAGGGTGTAGGGACAATCAACGATTACACCTGCACAGGTTTCAACATTACAATCTGTGCAGTTGATGAGGAGGTTTCCTGAGCAAGTTGGAGCTTCCACATCAGGGCTGTGCAAAACCTAAGAACTCTCATACTACCTCAGAGTTTCAAGCAATGCAAAGAATTCAACGATCGGTTTAATCGATCAGGATTTATTCACACAGGTTCTGCCAACATCCAAGAAGCACACACAGCCTTACCACGGCTCCGCACACACGTTACGCCCGCCTTACCACGGCTCCGCGCACACGTCATGCACTGTACAACATCCGCGTCCTGCATCATCCCCAACATCCTGGTCCTGTATCATCCCCAAGATCCTGGTCCTGTATCATCCCCAACATCCTGGTCCTGTATCATCCCCAACATCCTGGTCCTGTGTCATCCCAAACATCCGGGTCCTGTGTCATCTCCAACATCCTGGTCCTGTGTCATCCCAAACATCCGGGTCCTGTGTCATCCCAAACATCCGGGTCCTGTATCATCCCCAACATCCTGGTCCTGTATCATTCCCAACATCCTGGTCCTGTGTCATCCCAAACATCCGGGTCCTGTATCATCCCCAACATCCGGGTCCTGTATCATCCCCAACATACTCGTCCTGTATCATCCCCAACATCCTGGTCCTGTATCATCTCCAACATCCAGGTCCTGTATCATCCCCAACATCTGGGTCCTGTATCATCCCCAACATCCTGGTCCTGTATCATCCCCAACATCCTGGTCCTGTATCATCTCCAACATCCGGGTCCTGTATCATCCCCAACATCCGGGTCCTGTATCATCCCCAACATCCGGGTCCTGTATCATCCCCAACATCCTGGTCCTGTATCATCCCCAACATCCGGGTCCTGTATCATCTCCAACATCCGGGTCCTGTATCATCCCCAACATCCCACTTTTTGAAATACCAACTTCTGTCCTGGAAGTCCTTGGTGTCCTTGTGTTTTATACTTCTCCCACCCTCCCCCCCCCCCTCCTTCCCACGCCTCCTCCCCCCAAGCCCTCTCCCTCCCACACATCTCCCTGCTCTTAAATGTTGTGTGCTTTCAAGTGTTTGCGTGCTTCCCATTCTCTTGTCTCCCGCTCCCTCTTTTTATATATTTTGTTTGTCTGGTTGATTTGTTTGTGAAGTAAATGTCAGCTCTTTCACGAGCCTCGATTCAGTATCCAAAAAAAACAAAAACATACGGGTCCTGTATCATCCCCAACATCCTGGTCCTGTATCATCCCCAACATCCGGGTCCTGTATCATCTCCAACATCCATGTCCTGTATCATCTCCAACATCCGGGTCCTGTGTCATCCCCAACATCCGGGTCCTGTATCATCCCCAACATACTGGTCCTATATCATCTCCAACATCCGGGTCCTGTATCATCCCCAACATACTGGTCCTGTATCATCTCCAACATCCTGGTCCTGTCATCCCCAACATCCGGGTCCTGTATCATCCCCAACATACTGGTCCTATATCATCTCCAACATCCGGGTCCTGTATCATCCCCAACATACTAGTCCTGTATCATCCCCAACATACTGGTCCTGTATCATCTCCAACATCCTGGTCCTGTGTCATCCCCAACATCCAGGTGCTGTAACATCCAGTTTCTTCACATAATCGATTCGTAATCAACCAGTTAACTGTACATAATCAATTCATTAATCAACCAGTTAACTGTACATGATCGATTCATAAATCAACCAGTTAACTGTGCATAATCAATTCGTAATCAACCTGTTAAATCCACATAATCAATTCGTAATCAACCAGTTAACTGTACATGATCAATTCATTAATCAACCAGTTAACTGTACATAATCAATTTATGAATCAATTAGTTAACTGTACATAATTCGTAATCAACCAGTTAACTGCACACAATCAATTCGTAATCAACCAGTTAACTGTACATAATCAATTCATTAATCAACCAGTTAACTGTACATAATCAATTTATGAATCAATCAGTTAACTGTACATAATTCGTAATCAACCAGTTAACTGCACACAATCAATTCGTAATCAACCAGTTAACTGCACACAATCAATTCGTATAATCAACCAGTTAACTGTACATAATCAATTCATTAATCAACCAGTTAACTGTACATAATCAATTTGTAATCAACCAGTTAACTGTACATAATCAATTTATTAATCAATCAGTTAACTGTACATAATCAATTCGAAATCAACCAGTTAACTGTCCATAATCAATTCGTAATCAACCAGTTAACTGCACACAATCAATTCGTAATCAACCAGTTAACTGTACATAATCAATTTGTAATCAACCAGTTAACTGTACATAATCAATTCATAATCAACCAGTTAACTGCACACAATCAATTCGTAATCAACCAGTTAACTGTACATAATCAATTCATAATCAACCAGTTAACTGCACACAATCAATTCGTAATCAACCAGTTAACTGTACATAATCAATTCGTAATCAACATAATCAATTGAATTGTTGAAACTGCCAGACAGACAGAGTAAAATATTATCTCACTCCTCTCTGTGAATGCGAGATCGGGACAAATTCAGAACCAAAGTACTGTTAAACTGCAGGTTCTTTTTCCGATTCATGTTCTGATTCATGTTCCGATTCGTGTTCAAAATAAAACATTCAATTGAAATGAGTTATTCCTCGATCATAAACCGACGTCTCGACAGACAAAGTGAACCAACTGCTCACGCGGGACAATCAACAACACATCACCAAGGACTGAGTAGTGTTTTGCTATAAAGCAACAGTTTGATTCGCAAATACATTCTTCTGTCAACGACTCAAAAGTAACAGTTGTCGTACCGATGTACGGAGGTACTGTAACTCATTTATGATGATCCTCGAACACACCGAGGGAGCGACAAGCAGTTAAGTGTAACCATCGAGGATGAATGTCCATTTGGGAGGCCTCCTGGTGTATAGCCAAATTAAATTTCTTAACAAGAAAGAGCAATCAGAGATGGCAACCCCTCGCCAGGATGTGTTTTCAGTGGTTTTTAAGGCTTTTGTGTTAAAACAAATATGGCGGCCGAACCACGTGACCGATGACGTCATAATTATTATTTAAAAATTCTGGTGGAGTTGCACCTATGGTGAAAAATTCCTGTCAATGGGACCAACGGCTGCAGAGATAATCATATTTATTCTGTGCGGACAAACAAACAGATGAAAAATCACTCATAGAGCGACACGACAAAACAGTACAAAGTAGAATGGTACTCAGTAGCACATCCTTTTGACCTCAAAAATATTTTGTGGGAGAATTCAGTGACCTGATATGCAAATCGTCTTCAAAGTTTAAGTTAATCGGATGAAAATTGACAATTTTAGAAATTTGGCCTGTGTTGACCTTTTGGCTTGTGTTGACCTCAAAAATAGTTGGTGGTTGGTTTCAGTAAACTGATATGCAAATGCTATTCAGATTTCAAGTCAATCAGATGAAAATTGAGGATTTTAGAAATTCGAAAAAAAGTGCTCGACCTTTGGCCGATGTTGACCTTTTGGCCCATGTTGATCTCATAAATAGTTGGTGGTTGAATTCAGTTTCCTGATTTGTAAATCCCATTCAATTTTCAAGGCAATCTAATGAAAATTGAGAATTTTAGAAATTTGAAATGGTTGTTGACCTTTGGCCTATATTGACCTTGTGGCCTATGCTGATCTCAAAAATAGTTTATGGTTGAATTCAGTTCGCCGATATGTAAATCCTTTTCAAATTTCAAGTCAATCGGATAAAAATTGAGGATGTTAGAAATTTGAAAAAAGTGGTTGACTTTATTTATTTATTTATTTATTTATTTTTTTTTTTTTTTTTTTTTTTTTTTTGTATACAAGATCGAGGCTCGTGAAAGAGCGAACATTAATAATCACACAGAAAGACAAACCGACACATAAAACATATAACATCGGGAGCGGTAGACAAGATGGGGAGAGAGGGGGAAGGACACAAACACAACATTTGAGAGCAGGGACCGAGAGACATGGAGACATCGAGAGATCTGAGAGAGGGCGAGGGCTTTGGGGGGGGGGGGGGCATGGGAAGGGGGCGGTGGGAGAGGTATAAAACATATGGACACTGCCAGGACTTCCAGGAAAGAAGTTGGAATTTCAAACAAGGTGGATCTGGGGTGAATTAGCGGGGGTAGAAAAGATCAAGGTTTTGGATGGGGGAAGATAAGAGATGGTGGTGAACAGCTGTTTTAAAGACCTGGAGGGAGGAGTGGGATTGAAGGGAGTGAGGGAGTTTGTTCCAGAGGCGGGAGAAAAGAGGAATGAAAGAGTGAAGGTGAGCAGAGAGCCGAGATTTCGGCAGTTTAACCATCAGAGGGTTGCTGGCAGATCTTGTGCGACCTGTAGGAATATTTGGGGGACAGAGCACAGAGAGAGCTGGGGGTGCAAGGCCGGAGAGGAGTCGGTAGAAGACAGAAAGACCACCTACCTGCCTGCGGTGAGTGAGTGAAAGGCCCTCAGAGATAGCTTCATCGCGGGAGATTCCAATAATTCTGAAAGCTTTGGTTTCAACAGCGTGAAGCCGAGCTAGGTGTGAGGCAGGAGCACCGGCCCATAGGGGAGAACAGTATTCCAGTGAGCTGCGGATGAAAGCCTTGTATGTGGTGAGGAGCTCAGGTGTGCCGAGGAAGGACTTCGCACGACGGAGGATGCCCAGTCGGCGACTGGCTTTGGAGGCCAGCTTGGAAATGTGGTTTTCCCAAGAAAGATCATGGCAGATAGTGAGACCCAAAATCTTGAGCGACAGAACTTCTTGGAGAGGATTGTTGAGAAAGTAGATGGGAGGGTTGTCCAGTCGATCTTTTCGGAGAGACATAGTAAGAGTGTGAGATTTGTCAGGATTGAAAGACATGTTCCACTTGTTTGACCAGTCTGTGATTTTGTCCAGGTCTTCAGAGAGTGAGGAGGCAGCAGACTGCCGATCTGAGGGAAGAGGAATGGAGCGGCAGAGAGTGGAGTCATCAGCAAAGAGATAGAGAGGATTTTCGAGAGAGTCAGAGAGATCATTGATGAAGACCAGAAAAAGCACGGGGCCCAGAACACTGCCTTGGGGAACTCCAGCCTGAACAGGAAGAGGAGATGAGAGAAACCCATTCAGGGCCACACGTTGACGACGACTAGAGAGGAATTCCGCCAGCCATGCGTGGAGATTTCCATGGATACCAAAGGAGGAGAGTTTGGTGAGCAGAGCGGGGTGCCAGACCGTGTCGAAGGCACGTGATATGTCGAGGGAGACGGCTCTAATTTCCTGTTTGGCATTGAGGACCTCCATCCATTGTTGAGACAGCAGAAGCAGCATGTCCAGAGTAGAGTGACCTGGTCTGAAACCAAATTGATGATCAGAGATCAAGCCATTGGAGAAGAGGAAAGATTTCATATCCGAAGCAATGATGGATTCCATGACTTTGCTGATAATTGGGAGAAGGCTGATTGGTCTGTAGTTGCTAGGATCTGTTTTTGCACCTTTTTTGTGCAAAGCGGTGATGTTGGCTGATTTCCAAGCAGATGGCAGTTGACCTTGAGCAAAAGAGAGGGTGAAGAGAACAGAGAGAGGGTGAGATAGAGCAGCAGAGCAGGATTTTAGGACCCGTGGGCTGATGCCGTCGGGTCCAGTTGCAGAATCAGAGTCGAGGGTTGACAGAAACTTTTCCACCTTGTCAGGAGGAAAGGACACGGAGTCCAGGAGCAGCAGGGTACGACTGGGTATGGTGGGTACAGAGAGGGATGATGACCTTTGGCCTATGTTGACCTTTTGAACCCAAAAATATATAGCATTTTGTCAGACCACGAACTCTACCATTTGGTGAAGGTCCGTGTGGATCGGTTTAAAATTGTGACCTGTAGGTAAGTATAAGTGAGCGAGACAGACAAACACACAAACAAGAAGAAGAAGACGTCATGCGAAGCACAATACTTACAACCCCCCCCCCCCCCCCCCCACTAAAGCTTTCCATTGATACAGCAAATTGGCCGTTTCATGAAGATTTAAATTTACGATCTTGATCAAAGCTCGGGTCAACAGGATGAAAAGTGACGATTTTTCAGATGAAAAATGGTGATTTTAGAAGTTTGACCATGAGTTGACCTTTGACCCTTTGACCTCAAATAGTAGGTTTCCCAATTCAGTGAGGCAATACACAAATGCTGTTCTATTTTCAAGTCAATCGGATGAAAATTGATGGGTTTTCAGATGGAAATTGATTTTTGGAACTTTGACCTTCAGTTGCCCTTTGACCTTTTGACCTCAAAAAGTTGGTTTCCTAATTCAGTGAGGCAATATGCAAATGCTGTTCAATTTTCAAGTCAATCGGATGAGAATTGACGGTTTTTTCAGATGAAATGATGATTTTGGAAGTTTGACCTTGAGTTGACCTTTGACCTATTGACCTCAAAATAGTATGTTTCCCAATTTAGTGATTCGATATGCAAATGCTGTTCAATTTTCAAGTCAATCGGATTTAAATTGGCGATTTTAGAAATTTGACCTCCAGGTGACCTTTGACCTCAAAATCAATAGGCTTCTCAATTGGGACGACCTATACAACTTGGTAAAGTTTCGTGACAATCGGTTTAGAATGGTGACCTGTAGGCCGGTGACAAACAGACAAACAGACAACCACAAACGCAACCGACCAATATACTTGAAAAATCTTCGATTTTGCAAGTAACAAACAAACAACACAGACAGACAGACAAACGGACTCAAATGCAATACCCTCTCCTCAGGCGAGGGTAATGAGATTTGTGGAAGGTTAATGAAGGGGAGGGGCCTGGATATGCCCCTGATGCAGTGCCCCCTGGAGGATAGAGGAGGAATGTATAATTTGTTTGTGGTTCCGGCGATAACTCGCCGACTCTTCGTGAAGGACAGCGTGGGATCTTTAATGTACACCAACTCATGCCAGCGGATGGGACACCCAGCTTAACGCCCACCGGAGGGTCTGCACACACATCGATAGCTTTGGCCTGTCTGCACGACTCCAGGGAGACAGTTTATAGCTGCATCGGCATTCTAGCCCAGGCTTAGCAGCTTCGAGGTGAGTGTGCATCCTCCAGGAGCGAGGCCATCCTGCATTCCTACCAGCGCAATGTTAGTACAGTGAAGTGAAAACTTGTATGTATTTTAGTACATTTAAAATGACCTTAATCATAATATCACAGTCAATACTATTATAGTCTTTCCTGGGTAAGTAGGCTTCACGACTGACACTGTGTGACGGCGGACAGGTGGTCTTTGGTGACACTCATTGGTGTGAGCAATATGGACAGCACCTTTGCAGTGAACGTTCCCTCTTTGTATGAGAAGAAATGTCCCTCCGGCCAGTCGCGCCGACATCGACAAAGTCTACCCCGTACAGCTTGGTTGCCGAGCTCAGCTTAACTGGTTTGGCCATCTCAATGACCAGGTGGAACCTGAGAAGTAAGAAGATGAAGTTTAAAAACTACCGGCTGTGTCAATATTCTCTTCACTATATGTAATGTTCGTGGGACAATAGACGGACCAACAAACTGAGGTGTGAGGGGTTTATGGGGGAGAGATGGAGGATGACCTGAGGTGGTGGTCCACTGCCACCTTGAAGCCTTGGAGAGAAGGGTTAGGGTTAAGGATCTTGCTCAGACTGACATAGTCCTCCTTACATTCAGTTAATTTGTTTTTAATTAAAATATTTGTGTTTATCCGAAAGGTTTTCCCCAATTTCCCTGTCATCAGTTCTACAGAATCATCAGTTCTACAGAATAAACAAGATCCCTGGTATGCCCAACTGTTCTGTACTCCACCCCTCCTCCTCCTCCTCCTCCTCCTGCTCCTCCACCCCCTTCACATTACTCTTCCCCTTCACATCCCCTCCCCCCCGCCTCCTCGCTCCTCCCCTTCACATCCCCTCCCCCCCGCCTCCTCGCTCCTCCCCTTCACATCCCCCCCACCCCCTCCTCGCTCCTCCCCTTCACATCCCCCCCACCCCCTCCTCGCTCCTCCCCTTCAAATCCCCCCTACCCTGGTTTTCCACATCAATGTGTGTGCCATCTCTCAGGTGGACGTTAAGCTGAGTGTCCTGTCTGCTAGCAAATGTTGGTGGACCTCAGATATCCCACGGTGCCCTTCACGAACAATAAGCGAGTTATCCCCAGCATCCTCAACCTATTACTGTAATAATTCCAGCTTTAACCTGCAGGGGGCACTGCATCAGCCTTACCTCGGCAATGATGCAACCAGCAGGCTAAATTCAGAATAGAATCCCAGTCCAATATTAATCCGCTAACAATGACCTTTCCTTCATGTCTCCCCCTCCCTCTCAGGTTTATAAACTCCCAACTCAAATTCTGTACCAAATCTTGCGGCCTGCTTCCTATAATCCTACTAAAATACACAATTTGGTGTATATCTGTCTGCGTGTCTGTGTGACAGCGATACATTCGGTCGTTACTCATCCCCCCCCCCAAGGGGTTTTTCGAAGTGTATAAAATATAAATCTGATCCGAAGAGGTTATCCTCGAAAATCAGTCTTCCATTTGTGGCATTATGAAAAAATAGTTACTTAAACCAATGACGACATATCACACATGTGGCCTATTCAACCCGAGTGGAACCTCACCTCTGTGACTTTGGAAGGCAATTCTCAATGGGAAGTGTCTCTGTGTAGGTCTCCTGACAAAGAACATTGCGGGTAATAGTGCAGACAGAAGCAGGTGCTTGTACAGCACCGTCCAAGTTGTATAGTAGGCCCGAACCATCTGGCAAGGCGAAGAACAGTGAGCGCTAGAGAAGGGTGACAAAGGGAGCGGTGAAACGCACAAATAAATACTACAACAATGTCGTGATTGTTACTCTTTCCTAAGTTTTAGTTACCTTATTGTGACTCAGCATGTACAATTCTTATCAATGGTAGACACCAAGGATATCTCCACTCCATGGCAGCTTGCTTAGACTCTCTGGTTCAACCAAGGATCCCTGGGTCTCATCACACGTCACTATTCCTCAAATATATATATATTTTTTTTATCTCCGTCACTCTGGTGGAGTTCAAGGAACTCTGGTCTAAAGGCCACATGAGTTTCCTTCCGATCAAACACGAGGTCCTTCGGTACCCACCTTGCACTAATCGTATTGAATATCAAGCGGAAATGAATAATCGTTTGGACACTTCCAACACTAAAATTCCATGATTCTCGAAAACATGCTGCTCAACACGTTTCAATTTTCGCTAAAGTGACAACCGCTGGTTACGCGTCATGATGCTCAAGTCGAACAGACATTGTCGAACTCACTGCCCCATCCAAAATACACACTCTGCATCGAGTAGTGCAGACAGTTTGCAGTGGATTTCATCCGTTTTCATGCCCTTCACATGGGACTTACTGTTCGACACGTTCCTCACAGCACACGTGACTACATCAGCTGCCATTTCGGTTTTACCCAGAATGCTTTGAGCAACACCAATGCCATTTCCTGTGTACCTTGCTCAGGGTGTACCCACGCCAACCTTGAACCTCCCTCGTACATTACAAGCCCACCCAGGAGTAAAAAAAAAAAAAGACCTGGTCCAACTTTAAACAGCCAGGTAAGTTTACCACCTTCTCACAGGTTTAAAAACTTGGAAAATTTCATCAGGATTAGCCAGAGCCATTCCGACGTTATGAATTAAAAAAAAAAAAAAAAGGATTCCTTGCTCTTCCCTGAGTGTATTGCTCCGACAAAGAAAATAATAAAATTAATGAGACTCGCAACGGGACCCGCCCTATGGGCGGAGCTTCAATTGGGAGGCCCAAATGAAAAGGCAAAATATCAGAAATTAAAGGCTTTTGTATTTTAAACGATTTATATAAACATCCGTTAAATCATATCAAATGCAAATCATCAAAATCTAAACAGTATTTGTCGAATTTCAATAAAAGCCACATCACTGTTCATATCGGTAAATATTATTACATCGTGTTTGGAAAAACTGGAAAATTGGAAATTGGAAAATTGGGGGGAAAAATGGAAAAACAATATAGCCTATTTTACTCCATGGGGGTTCCAGGATTACCCACCCAAAATTTCATTGCGATCGGTTCAGCTGTTTTTGCGGTACCTGGGAACAGACAGACAGACATTTGGTGAATTATAGTAAGATGTACTTGTACCTGATCTGTGCCTTGTGTACATTAACATACTTTCACTAAGTATTCGTTTCAATGATCATCGCGAGTTTACTGATCAATAAGTCCTTCATGGGGATTGCACTCGAACACCATAACTGATGGCTGAGGTGGGCGATTGGATCGCAAAGTTAAACATTTAACAAAGCCAAACCACTCCCTCTTTCTTTTCACCATCTTGTGTGCCCAGTACACCTTGTCAACAAACTTCTACAGAAATGGACACCACAACGTTTTGCTATTTTTTACAAATCAAATTGAGAGCAAGAAAGCACGAAGGGGGAAGTAACAGCGATGAAGGAGTCATGCAAGAATAGTGTGATAAACAAATCCCGAAATAAGGCACCACTGACTGCTGGAGCAACTTCGGGGTGAGGTCACAACTGTGCGCAGAGCCAAACTAAATAAACAAACAAGCATTGACCTTGGAAAGAAGAATAAAATTGGAGGAGAAGCTGTCTTTGGCTCTCACAGCTGGCCCTCATGTCGAATCATTTTAAAATATATCAACATTTACTTGACGGGGTATTGACATTCAGGAAAAGGAAACTCATCATTGACAATTCAAATGGAAAACACTTCTTAACAAACCTTTTTGATGTCCTGCTAAAGTGTTGGAAGAGTAGCAGCTGCTCTTCATCCGGCTCAGTCTGTGCGGGAAGAACAAAGTAAATAAGTGTGATGACAATGTGGAAATTGAAGGTTTTATTCTGTGATTAACAAGGACCATTTGATACTCCTCCATAAAAACCCGAGTACAAATAAGGTACTCGTCACATTCCCCTGTTTATTCAATCCTCCTACCTTGACGCCTGAGACATCGAGGCTTGAGCCGTTTAAAGAAATTGCGGAGGCGTTGCCAAGTTGTGTTCCGCCTCACCGGAATCTGTGGACGTTTGGGTGTCTCCTGGAGTGAAAACAAAAATCACTTGAATAGTGAAAAAAGTGAACGCCGTATTGAGCAAGAACGATGCAATCACACAGCTCTGGCATTCTCTTATTATCCTCGCCAGAAGGTATTGCATTTGAGTCCATTTGTTGGTTCGTCAGTTTGTCTGTCTGCAAAACGTGCTAATGTAGGCCACAGACGCCACCGAGGGATAGCCAGTATTACACATTATCTTTTTTCAATGAAGTACTTCAATAAAGTATTATAATTAGAATGTGAGCACATCTATAAAGTACGTACTATGAGAATGGGAGTACCTACTTGTAAAGAATACCAATTAGAATATGCGTACGTCCATAAAATGTGCATTCGGCAAGAGAGGATTCTGGACGGGAGGAACATGGGCTGAAAATGAGCATGGAGAAGACGGAAGTGATGTGGGTTGGGCAACAGAGAAAATGAATTGATATGAGCTGAGAGAGGAAGGAGATCAGACAAGGAAATAGGTTTGAGTATCTGGGTGGAACAGTGACCGGGGATGGTAAGTCTGAGGCAGAGGTGCAGAGGAGGATTCAGGTGGGGGCGAATGCATGATAGGTGGAGGAGGTAAGGGGAGACAGAATGATTTCAAGGAGAATGAAAGGAAAGGTTCATATGTCTTGTGTAATGCCGGCCTACCTTTACAGTATGGAGACAGTGGCACTGACAGAGAGACAACAACAGAGGCTGCAGGTTTGCGAGAACAACTGGGTCAGGAGGATTGCAGGAGTGAAGAGGGTGGATAGAATGAGAATGGATGAATTGAGGGAGGAGATTGGTGTGCAGATGAGCTTGGTGGGGAGATTGGTGAAATGCCGGCTGAGATTGGCTGGACACGGTGCAGATGGGGGGAGAAAGAATTTCAAAGAGAGCGAATAGGTTGAGGGAGCAAGGTGGGAGGAAAAGAGTGAGAGCGCAGTTGAGATGGGAGGATTGTGTGAAGAGGGATATCCGTAAGATGGTGGTGGGAGTTGGACAGTGGAGAGAGTTGGCTGAGGCCAGAAGGGAGTGGAGGAGTATCATGGTCAAGGCAGGGCAGGAGCTTGGTACCATCGGACCTCACTCCTTATAAAGGGAAGAGGCGGAGGAGAACAATGGAACGTGAATCTATACAATGAAACATAAAAGGTCTGTTTCTCCACTGTGTTAACATAATCTTATGTCATCAATACATCTTCTTCAAACCACACAAAGAGACACACCACCACACAAAAGTCCTAGCAAGAGTCTACAATCGGATTGCTCTTTCTAGTTCCATTGCAGAAATGCACAGCAAACAAAAAAAAAACATCAAAACTATCACTAAAAAGAGAAGCAAATGTTGTGTTGTCATTTTGACCAATTCAGTTTTGAAATCTTCAGCAGAAAATCGAAAATGATTTCCAGCTTCACAACACAACACAGCATAGTTGATTCACCACCAGAAAGTGCAGATGCTTACCTCTTCCTGGATGGGGCACTGGACTGGATGTACACCATCACAATTGGGAGCACTTTTCGAGTCAATGTGCTCAACATCTCCTCCATTGACCGTTTTCAGTTCAGTAACAGCCTTGCCAGGGAGGGGTTCTAGGAGGACGTCAAATGAGAGCAAAAAGAAAAACTCGACACAATTTGACGTCACAACGTCGACCGATATGCCTCTGCCCACATTATTACATCATTATCAGAACATCCCATATCCAGGCCGATGCGGATTGTACAGAGCAATGCATTTTATGTTATGTTTGAGTGGAAAGTGGGCGGATAAACCCCCTCGTCAAAAACGTGGGGAGATATGTCCCGACCATTCCCCACCCATCGACGCCCAATTATCCCAAATATTTATAAAATGTGGTCGAACGATATCTTTATGACAATTGCAATGGAGAATGAACAGCCATGACGTTTGTCTGCAGAAAATGCACCATTGAAAGTCATGCTTTGAGATGGCCATATAAAGGAAGAAATTGCAACCAAATCATACATGCATCAAATTCTGACAATTACTTCTCCATTGTGACTGTGTTTTACCTCTTCTTACGATAAGAGAGCAAACGTGGATGTCACCGAAATTAACTTCGATATGGAAATATCACCACCTGTGGTGGCAGCTGGTATTACAAATCAAGTTCCTTTGTCTCATGATATGTTATGATCAATAAAATGTTTTTCAAAAACGACAAAAATTACAAAGTGCTTTTTCCACAACTGTGGCTTTTTCATTTTCCAAGAAAATTGCACACCCAAGATGGTTTGAGAAGGTTGCACCGGCCCAGAGGGCGGGAGTGCACACTCGTACTTCAAATTATGCATCCATCGAAAGCTTAATGAGAGCCTGACTTACCATCGATGTGTTCACATTGACTCTTGTTTCTCCAGGGTGTTCCTGGGAAATGTTCAAACCAAGTGTGGTTCATTATTTCCTGAAGACAAAACATTGTACAATAAAGTTTAGGAATCACAGTAAAACACCACAGAACCACTCAACCCCCCCCCCCCCCTCGCCCAAATAGGACAGAAATAACAACACAAGATCAGCGGCCCAGACCTTGCTGTTTAACCCACCTGCATCGAGATCCTCTTTATTGCATCTTCACAAATCATTGATGACAAGAGGGAAGCACACGGTTTGCTGACCCATGCTGGAGGATGGTATGGGTGCAGCTTGTCAAAGGGTGACATGATTTTCTGTAATGAGATTGTTCAGTTACCAAATTATTGATCGATATCCACATGTAATGTTCACATTCGCCTTCAGGCACATTTTTTTTTTTAAAGGAATTCAAATTCCAATTATATCCAAGATGATTTTTAAAGGCCAAAAAATTAAATTTTCTCTTGGCTCACCAAAAACTTCACTCACAGTTAGGAACAAATTGGGGAAATAAAACAATTATTATTGAGGAAATTAATAGAAAGTGATGGTGATGAGTGTTAACGTAGGTTGTGGGAGTGTGGATAGAATGAGATGAGAATTTAAGAAGAGTTGAGATGGGAAAAGGGAAAGGAAGGTGAGCCCAAGATGAGCCAGATATCTAAAAGAGGGGGAGGAACATAAAAAGTGCTGTTGTTCTACAAGGGTAACCCATATGTGGTTCCCCATCTGCTTCATTCATCTCACAGGTACGGTAAACCGACCCTGGGCAGTGGGCACGAAGATCCGGTCAGAGGTGAGTGTTGTGAATTGCATCCATGGTCGTTTGACAGACATCGGGCATTCGGATTTATATGACCCGCGCCCGTAACATAAAGGAGGAAGAAAATGGGTCAGTGAGAGACGGGATGTGGGGAAGTGCGTGGGGCGATGGTGCAGCGTGGTTATCGCTCCTGTGTCGTCTATATATTTTGAACCATCATGTGGAGAGTTTTGTGGATCACCATTTACCATTTACATTTCCAATCAATATCTGTTTCTGGAAAATGGAACAAAACGTATTTTTTGCATCCTAGGGAGCGTGAGGACAGGAAAAGTTGGGGGTGGGGGGGGGGGGGGGGGGGGGTATGTCGAACTGAAGAAAATAAAAATTTATAAACAGCTGAAAGGGGTTTGTATGAGTGAGGATAAATAGGGGGAGGTTAGTAGGGGAGATGTTCGAGAGGAGCTATAAGGAAGAGAGAAGAGGGGAGGTCAGAACCAATAAAAAACATATTTTTAAAGTTACAACATTCACGATGCCAATTATAAAAATGATGAGAGCAAATTTACAAATGCTCACCGTTAATTCCCTCTCGTGAAAGGGATATCGTTTGGTGAACAATGAATGCAGAAGTATGCCGCTTGCCCACACATCAATGGGAGGACCACTGTAGCTTCTTCCTCGGAGGATTTCCGGAGCCATGAACGATAATGTTCCACGTTTTCCACGGAGCCGCTGACCCGGTGCGGAACACCTCGCGAGGCCGAAGTCGGCTACTTTCAGTGTTCCGTCCCAGCGGTAAAGAATGTTTTGGAGCTGGAGAACAGGACAAATTGTTAAAAGTAATGGCTGGACATTCACCATTTGAACTTCAGTTTTGTGAGTGTCTGTGTGTGCCGGAAAGAGAAGTTTGAGAAAAAGCTGCGAGTTATTTGATTAAAATACAATTATTAAATGAACACCAGAAAAAAACATGTGTGTGTTCATACCTTTATATCGCAATGCACAATGTTCTGATCATGGATGTACGCAAGTGCTGAAACCATCTGGAAAAGACCAAAAGTAGATAATGAGATGCGCCTTTTGAAATTAAAAATCAAACTCGTTCACGATAATCTCGTTTCTTGTTCAACACAACATTTCAAACCGGACATTACATTACACATGCAATGTGTAATGAATATGAACATCACACATGTTGATACGATTCAGCTCACCTGGTACATGATTGGCCAAGCGTGCTTTTCAGTAAGAGGGTTACAGATTTTACACATGTAATCAAACAGCGTGTCTGCACACAAAACTCAGCATTAGACTTTTCATAGAAACAAATAAATAAACAAGTACGAATACATTCAAAGTACACCGCCCCATGCCAAATAATTAAATATGCTGCAGCGCGGCATTGCCGGGGCGCCTCTGGCACCCGGCAATACCGCAGTGCAGCTCATTGAGGCTGCATTGGGAGGGAGAGGTGTACACTAATTGATTGATTAATTGTATAATTAAAATCAATAAAAGATTATCACAAAATATTTTCATAATCAATTGGCTAATCGCATAACTAAACCACTAGTGCTTCATCCGAAGATGTATCTTTTAGAAATTTAATTAAATAAGTCATTTATAAAAAATTAAATAATTAATTGATTACTCAATAAATAATTAATCGATTAATCAATAAATAATTAATAGATGAAATGATTAATCAATAAATCAAAAATATCCTTGATAGCCACATCACTTGGTCACTCATGTCCATATATTAGCTTCCCAGCTCAAAAGGTGCCTGAGATATTGGCCAAATGAGAAAGAAAATAAATAAATGATTAATAATGAAAATAAATAAATAATAATCATAAAAAAATTAAATTATTAATCAATTTGGTCAGAGAACACATAAACTACCACTATTTCATCAGAATCTGTAACTTAAAAAAAAAATTTTTTTTGTCATTAATCAAATAATTAAATAATTAATCGATTAATTGATTAATTAATAAATCAAAAATATCCTTTGCAGCCAAATCACCTGGTCATTGGCATGTCCAAATATCAGCTTCCTAACTCAAAAGGTGCCTGAGTTAATGGTCAGAAGAGAAAGGAAATTTGATTAATTAAATAAGTACTTAATTAATCGCTAATAATTAAATAACTCCTCAATTTATTGATTAATCAAAAAAAAAAAAAAACGTTTTTTGAGTCGGTGCCATTTGAAGTTTTAATTTCCTTTAAAAAAGATTATTTTCTCTGCAATAATAGGACCGATTGAGATCAAATTTTCACCATAGGAGGGACTCGGTCTGTAAGTTAATGGTAATTATGACGTCACAGGTCACGTGGTTCGGACGCCATATTGTTTTTCGTGAAAACACGAAAACCCCTTTTTCTCTGCAACGGCTGAACAGATCGAGGCCAAACTTTGCAGGCAGAATCGCATACCCATGACGAACAAAAAAGTCAGCGAGCATGCCGTCATGCATCACATGGTTTCAGAGTTATGATGTTTTTAAACATGAATCTTTAAAACCGAGCCCCTCCCTCATTTTTTATCCAATCGAGGGGAAACTTCACAGATCTGTTCCGCATGTCAGTCTACTAAAATGTCCTTTTGGAATTTGCGATAGCTCACGTGGTTTGGCAGATATCGTTAATTAAACGAAAATATTTTAAAAATGGATATCTCTTGAATCGCTTTATTGATCGACGTGAAACTTCATACTATAGTAGAAGTCATGAAGAGTAACAAGTGTGCAAAATGTCAAGATGAATGGATGTACGGTCTGGAAGCTAGACGTTGTTATTGTGTGAAGAAGAAGGGGCGTCAAGTGTGCGGATTTAATTATTTATCACATGTACAGACTGAAAGCATCGTTGGACACGACCTGTCGCGGTCATTTTAACCTCAAATAAAATTCTAATTTAAGATTTGTCAATAGCTGAGGTATATTAACAAACGAATAAAACAGATTTGGTCAAATTCTGACTTTTTTAACTCGATCGCATTTGAGAGAGTTGTGACAAGCTGAGGAAGAAGAAACCTCGCATTGGCTTCTCCAATGTGCCATAAAAAAAATGGATATCTCTTGAATCGCTGGTACCTCAGACCGTGAGTTGGTAATAATTTATATAATTCACACAGTGCAATACGGAGCGACCTCGCGGGCTTATCAACGAGGCGAGGCGTGACACACGTGTCTCAGAATACCTCAGATCAAGTTTGAAAAACAGCATCAACCGTGCATAAATTTGCATATTCGATCATTTTTGACAAAGTTATGGCACTTTGAACTTTGGTAGGGGACATGTATTGCAGCGCAATACTCAGAATGCTTGTTTTTCAAGATATTCATTTCACAAGGTTCAGACATACATGGCATCAGACATATATGGCGGCGGCCATCTTGGATTTTGACGTGGGTTGCACCCACACACCAAATTCGAATGCGGTCCTTCGCTTACGCACGCACTCACGCCCGCACGCACGCACACACGCCCGCACGGAATGACACACGGACAGAGGGGAAAACCATAGTCCCCCTTTCGCTCCGCGGTGCGACGGGGGACAATAAAGGCTTAAAGAGGTTTAAAGGTGTAAAGATCAAGTAACTCCGGTTTTACCGCCATTTTCTCCAGCGTCAATAAAACCACCCATCTAACCCGTGACATCAGTTATTCGTGCCTGTTGTTTGTCCTTCATATAATGCCCTTACAAACAGTACGTTTCCTGTTTGGAATGATTTCCCATTTTGTTTGACTGCCAGGGAGTATACACATCACCCCGGTCCTTTCTGCGCATGCGCGATAGGGACAAATCCTGAGCCAAGGTTCTGTAAAACGGCAGAGTTGTCTTCCTATTCATAATTCATGTTCCGATTTGTGTTTAAAATGTAACATTAATTTTAAACAAGTTCTTCCTCAATCATAAACTGATAAGACAGACAGGCGGACACACCTGAGCCAATTGCTTAATCCCGCTTTTCACTTTGCATGCGCAGGGTAATTATTACTGATTCGAAATCGATTAGGATATTCAAGTGTGACATAATGGACACAAACATCACCATATAACAGAAGGCGAATTGAAGAAGCCTTACCGCCTTGAACGTACTCCATCGTCATGGCTGCGCAATCATTCAAAACTTGGAAATGGAGCATTCGCACTGCACGGGGACAGCAGCAGCAACAAATGAAAACGATGTTGAAATGGGTCATCCCGACACGGGACTCACTTCACTTTGTCTGCACATTCATGTTCCACAACACATCACATGTAGCTGCTCTCAGTTTCCCTGCAAATGTCCAGGCTGCCGACCCATCTCATCTCCTTTATTCCCCTCCGAAAGAAAGAACACTTGACAAAGCTACATCCAGAAATGTTATTCCTGAAAGGTTTTTCAAAAAGTGTCCATAAATAAATACCTATTGTCCAACCCCATGATACTCTTGGTATAGTATATTTAAAATTGGCAGTCAATAGTTCCTCAAACCCCACAAACATTTGCTCTGTCATTCATTGGGTTTCCAATCTCACAAACTCAGGAATTGCAATGCTTTTTTTTCTTTTTTGAACAAGATCGAGGCTCGTGTAAGAGCGAACATCAATCACAAAAAAAACAAACGGACACACAAAATATACAATAAAGGGAGCGGGAGACAAGATGGGGAGAGAGGGGGAAGCACACAAGTACAACAGCAGAGAACAGAAACATCGGGAGATCTGTGGGAGGGAGAGGGCTTGGGGGGAGGTGGCATGGGAAGGGTGGGGGGGGGGGGGGGGGGAGGGCGGGATAGGTATAAAACACATGGACACGAGGACTTCCAGAAAAGAAGTCGGCATTTCAAAAAAGTGTATCTGGGGTAAATTAACGGGGGTAGAAAAGATCAAGGTTTTGGATGGGGGAAGATAAGAGATGGTGGTGAACAGCTGTTTTAAAGTCCTGGAGGGAGGAGTGGGATTGGAGAGTGAAGGAGTTTGTTCCAGAGGAGGGAGAAAAGAGGAATGAAAGAGTGAAGTTGAACAGAGAGTCTTGATTTTTGCAGTTTAACCAGAAGAGGGTTGCTGGCAGATCTTGTGCGACCTGAAGGAATATTTGGGGGACAAAGCACAGATCGAGCTGGGGGAGCTCGGCAGGAGAGGAGTCGGAAGAGGACAAAAAGACCACTTTACTGCCTACGGTGAGTGAGTGAAAGTGAGTTCATCAACAATGAACTAACCGCATGGGTCAGAGCCATCACTAAAGTCAATGTAAAAGCTGAAGGAAAGGGAGCAATACACACTTACCAATATTTGGATGTGAGACCTTGCGCAAGAATCCCCCTTCCTGTGAGAGCTGCAAAACAAAAACAAAACCCATAGTTTAACAATGGCATAGCTGGGCTTGGATCTGCTGTCCTCCTGTCATGTGACAAGATCCTCAGCTCTGATTGGTGGATGTTTGTGAGGGACATACCAACATGCACTGGACGGTCCGACGGACAAACACTGCTTCAGAAAGCATCGCCCAATGGGCGACGCCGTAAAAATATGGCTGCCGAACCACGTGACCTATGACGTCATAATTATCAGCAAAAATTCGACAGAATGACGCGCTGCCATGGTGAAAATCTTATGTCACTCGGACCAACGGTTGCAGAGAAAACAAATTTTAAGGGGAATAAATCCGCAAAATGCCAGCAGAAGGGACATACATACATCGGACGGACAAAGACTGTTCCAGAGGGCATTGCTCTACGCGCTACGCCGTAAAAAATGGATAAAAATGTCAATAACATGCAATCATTTTTTTCAAGAATTTGAAGTAAATGTACCTCTTCAGTGAGTGAACCCATTAAAAATTTACAGGAGGATGTGCGGAGCAGCCTCGGGGAGCAGGAAACAAGAAAGTGGGTTTATACGTCATGAACAGCCTGCATGGTCCCATTAGCCAGTTAGGTTCTGTGTAAATGGCCCAACCTGCGCCACATTCCCATAAACTTACCATCTCCCAATCTTCTCTCATCATGCACTTCACCGCAACCTGGAGAAGGAAAAGAAAACACATGGAATATACCTCATGTTATCACCTTTTGGGAGAGCATGAAAAAGCGGGAAACAAGCAAAATGATGGTCTCCATTGATGTACACCGATTGTAAATGTCCGTCGGACATCACGATTAATTGTCCCTTTGTTTCATTGTTCGCCTTCAGTTGAAATCAGTGTGGATTCCATCACCAAGTTTACCCTTGCACACTCAAACATGCTCCAATTGATATAATCTTTCTTGCAATCACAGACTCTGACTCTGCCACTGGACCGGACAGCATCAGCTCACGTGTCTTATATACCTGCGCTGCTACTCTTGCTCGTCCTCTCTGTCCTTTTGACCCCATCATTTGCGCTAGGTCATCTTCCAACTGCTTGGAAATCCACCAACATTACTGCATTACATAAAAACAGAACTAGGAGCAATAGTCAGGAGGCCTGAAGCTCACCTGGATCAGGAGCAACAGTCACTCAAACCCCCCATACATCACCTCAGACCCAGATATATTTAATGCCGTGAACAAACTTTTTGTACATCATGGGTGATGAAGGTTGTGATCAAGTTTCATCAAAATCGTGTGCATAGCTTCAGAGAAAAGAGCGAATACCGATTTTAGGGGGGGGGGGGGGGTGGGTCAAAAAACACCCCCATCGTTCCCCATGATGAGTGCAGATTTCGTGCAATGGGATTGCGAGAGAGAAATGTCCGGGGCTACACAACGACAACAACTCACCCAACAATGGATGGAAGCCCTCAATGTCAGACATGAGATCAGTGCCGTTTCTCTGGACGTCTCATCCTATTGATAAAGTCGAACATCCTGCCTAACTCTCCAAACTCTCTACCTGTGGCATCCAATGCGAAATCCACACACATGACTTACGAACTTCCTCCACTCTCGTAGCCAACGTGGGGCACTCAACAGAATCCTCTCGTCTCCTCTCCCTGCCAAGGCTGGAGTGCCCCAAGGCAGCGTTCTCAGCCCCATCTGAAAACTCGTATTGAAGCTGACACACACACACAAACACACACACACACACAGTTGCAAAGACACACACAGTTGCATACACACACATACACACACACACACACACACACACACACACACACACACACACACACACACACACACACACACACACACACACACACACACACACACACACACACACACAGTTGCATAGACACACACACACACACACACACAAACACACACAGTTGCAAAGACACACACAGTTGCATACACACACATATACACACACACACACACACACACACACACACACACACACACACACACACACACACACACACAGTTGCATAGACACACACACACACACAGTTGCATAGACACACACACACACACAGTTGCATAGACACACACACACACACAGTTGCATAGACACACACACACACACAGTTGCATAGACACACACACACACACACACACACACACACACACACACACACACACACACACACACACACACACACACACACACACACACACACACACAGTTGCATACACACACACACACACACACACACACACACACACAGTTGCACAGACACACACACACAGTTGCACAGACACACACACACACAGTTGCATAGACACACACACACACAGTTGCATAGACACACACACACAGTTGCATAGACACACACAGTTGCACAGACACACACACACAGTTGCACAGACACACACACACACAGTTGCACAGACACACACACACACACAGTTGCACAGACACACACACACACAGTTGCATAGACACACACACACAGTTGCATAGACACACACAGTTGCAAAGACACACACACAGTTGCACAGACACACACACACAGTTGCACAGACACACACACACACAGTTGCATAGACACACACACACAGTTGCATAGACACACACAGTTGCAAAGACACACACACAGTTGCACAGACACACACACACAGTTGCACAGACACACACACACACAGTTGCATAGACACACACACACAGTTGCATAGACACACACAGTTGCATAGAAACACACACACAGTTGCATAAACACACAGTTACACAGACACACACACACACACACACACACACACACACACACACACACACACACACACACACACACTTACGTAGACATACACACACACACAGTTACATAGACACACACAGTTACATAGACACACAGTTACATAGACACACAGTTACATAGACACACACAGTTACACAGACACACAGTTACATAGACACACACAGTTACATAGACACACACAGTTACATAGACACACACAGTTACATAGACACACACAGTTACATAGAGACACACAGTTACATAGAGACACACACACACACACACACACACACACACACACACACACACACACACACACACACACACACACACACACACACACACACACACACACACACACACACATATATATATATACACACACACACACACACACACACACACACACACACACACACACACACACACACACACACACACACACACACACACACACACACACACACACCATTCAGATTCCTGATCTCTCTAACTCTGAAAGATCGTCTTTATCTATTTGCTGACAACTCTACCCTGTGCCATGACATCCCTCATCCCTCATCCTCCATACAGACAGAGAGTGGCCTCCTCCGTCTCTCCAGACCTTGACACAATCACAAGTCGGTCAAACATTGGGAATACGGTTTGTGTCCCACATTCCCACTGATCGGCAGCATCTGGATTCGGACCTGATCTGAAATGTAATCGGCTTGTTTTTGTCACAAACTCATCCATTATATTTTGTCATAACACATCCACAACTTTTTGATATATCATGTAACTCATGCTCACAAACAAACGAACATAAAAGGGTGAAACATCCTTCTCTGTCGGACGTAACAACAATAATAAGATGAGCGGGTAGAAGGACAGGTCAATCTAACATACATTTATATACACCACAAAATTACAACCCGTGTTTATTTTAAAAACGTTTTATAAACAAATGTCGTAATATTTTCAATCAATGTTTGGTCTGTTTATGAGATCTAAATTTGTGCATTTGCTCCGATAAACTTTGAGCCATTGGTTTTGCAGCTCCTCGTCATCTCGTCATCCCTTCGAAGGAATTCCACCAATGAACGAACGAATGAAAGAATGAGTGAACCCGCCGAAATTGTTCACGTTCGTACCTCGATGCCAAGTCCGAGGTGGTTCGCTTTGTACACCGTACCAAATGCTCCCTCGCCAAGCTTCTCGATCATTTCCAGTCTTGGAACCTGCGAGGAACAGAGGAAGCATTAATATTCTTCATTTCGAGAGGAGAGTTGTGCAGGAACCACCTGCTGAAGGAAACCGTGAGGTAATGGAACATTTCCCTCACCTGGGGCATCCCATTTGGGAATCGCTCCTCCTCTCGTCTCCAGATGTTCACCTCATGTTTGTCGTCATCATGATGGTCATTTAGACGATCAAACTCCGCCTTCTCAGGCAAAACGTTGATGCGTATCATGGTCACTCAAGTCAAACCAGCGTCTTCGACGAACGTCTCAACACAACTGACAGAAACAACTCCAAACAAACAATCTCGTTGCCTGGGAACGAAAGCAACCGCCCCTCATTACACGTCATAACGGGACGTTCAAAATTTACTCAACGCTGTGGGGGCGGAGCCAAGGGTTCAAAGCGGTGAAGACGCTTCAATATTTGTCTGTCTGTCCATTAAGGAAAATAAAGAAGAAGAACCTTTCCAACCAACTGTGTTTAATTATAAAAGGTGATTCTAAAGGGTGATTCTGAGGGGTGATTCTAAAGGGTAATTCTAAAGGGTAATTCTGAAGGGTAATTCTAAAGGGTAATTCTGAGGGGTGATTCTAAAGGGTAATTCTAAAGGGTGATTCTGAAGGGTGATTCTAAAGGGTAATTCTGAAGGGTGATTCTAAAGGGTAATTCTAAAGGGTGATTCTGAGGGGTGATTCTAAAGGGTAATTCTAAAGGGTGATTCTGAAGGGTGATTCTAAAGGGTAATTCTGAAGGGTGATTCTAAAGGGTAATTCTAAAGGGTGATTCTGAGGGGTGATTCTAAAGGGTAATTCTAAAGGGTGATTCTGAAGGGTGATTCTAAAGGGTAATTCTGAAGGGTGATTCTAAAGGGTAATTCTAAAGGGTGATTCTGAGGGGTGATTCTAAAGGGTAATTCTAAAGGGTGATTCTGAAGGGTGATTCTAAAGGGTAATTCTGAAGGGTGATTCTAAAGGGTAATTCTAAAGGGTAATTCTAAAGGGTGATTCTAAAGGGTAATTCTGAAGGGTAATTCTAAAGGGTAATTCTGAAGGGTAATTCTAAGGGGCGATTCAAAAGGGTGATTCTAAAGGGTAATTCTGAAGGGTAATTCTAAAGGGTAATTCTGAAGGGTAATTCTAAGGGGCGATTCTAAGGGGCGATTCTAAAGGGTGATTCTAAAGGGTAATTCTGAAGGGTGATTCAAAAGGGTAATTCTGAAGGGTGATTCTAAAGGGTAATTCTAAAGGGTGATTCTGAGGGGTGATTCTGAGGGGTGATTCTAAAGGGTAATTCTAAAGGGTGATTCTGAAGGGTGATTCTAAAGGGTAATTCTGAAGGGTGATTCTAAAGGGTAATTCTAAAGGGTAATTCTAAAGGGTAATTCTGAAGGGTAATTCTAAAGGGTAATTCTGAAGGGTAATTCTAAAGGGTAATTCTGAGGGGTGATTCTAAAGGGTAATTCTAAAGGGTGATTCTGAAGGGTGATTCTAAAGGGTAATTCTGAAGGGTGATTCTAAAGGGTAATTCTAAAGGGTGATTCTGAGGGGTGATTCTAAAGGGTAATTCTAAAGGGTAATTCTAAAGGGTGATTCTGAAGGGTGATTCTAAAGGGTAATTCTGAAGGGTGATTCTAAAGGGTAATTCTAAAGGGTAATTCTAAAGGGTGATTCTAAAGGGTAATTCTGAAGGGTAATTCTAAAGGGTAATTCTGAAGGGTAATTCTAAGGGGCGATTCAAAAGGGTGATTCTAAAGGGTAATTCTGAAGGGTAATTCTGAAGGGTAATTCTAAAGGGTAATTCTGAAGGGTAATTCTAAGGGGCGATTCTAAAGGGTGATTCTAAAGGGTAATTCTGAAGGGTGATTCTAAAGGGTAATTCTGAAGGGTGATTCTAAAGGGTAATTCTAAAGGGTGATTCTGAGGGGTGATTCTAAAGGGTAATTCTAAAGGGTGATTCTGAAGGGTGATTCTAAAGGGTAATTCTGAAGGGTGATTCTAAAGGGTAATTCTAAAGGGTAATTCTAAAGGGTAATTCTGAAGGGTAATTCTAAAGGGTAATTCTGAAGGGTAATTCTAAGGGGCGATTCTAAAGGGTGATTCTAAAGGGTGATTCTAAATGGTAATTCTGAAGGGTAATTCTAGAGGGTAATTCTAAAGGGTAATTCTAAAGGGTAATTCTAAAGGGTGATTCTAAAGGGTAATTCTGAAGGGTAATTCTAAAGGGTAATTCTGAAGGGTAATTCTAAGGGGCGATTCAAAAGGGTGATTCTAAAGGGTAATTCTGAAGGGTAATTCTAAAGGGTAATTCTGAAGGGTAATTCTAAGGGGCGATTCTAAAGGGTAATTCTGAAGGGTAATTCTAAAGGGTAATTCTGAAGGGTAATTCTAAGGGGCGATTCTAAAGGGTGATTCTAAAGGGTAATTCTGAAGGGTGATTCTAAAGGGTAATTCTGAAGGGTGATTCTAAAGGGTAATTCTAAAGGGTGATTCTGAGGGGTGATTCTAAAGTGTAATTCTAAAGGGTGATTCTGAAGGGTGATTCTAAAGGGTAAATCTGAAGGTTGATTCTAAAGGGTAATTCTAAAGGGTAATTCTAAAGGGTGATTCTAAAGGGTGATTCTGAAGGGTGATTCTAAAGGGTAATTCTGAAGGGTGATTCTAAGGGGCGATTCTAAAGGGTGATTCTAAAGGGTAATTCTGAAGGGTAATTCTAAAGGGTAATTCTGAAGGGTAATTCTAAAGGGTAATGCTAAAGGGTGTTTCTAAAGGGTGATTCTGAGGGGTGATTCCAAAGGGTAATTCTAAAGAGTGATTCTGAAGGGTGATTCTAAAGGGTAATTCTGAAGGGTGATTCTAAAGGGTAATTCTAAAGGGTAATTCTAAAGGGTAATTCTGAAGGGTAATTCTAAAGGGTAATTCTGAAGGGTAATTCTAAGGGGCGATTCTAAAGGGTGATTCTAAAGGGTGATTCTAAATGGTAATTCTGAAGGGTAATTCTAGAGGGTAATTCTAAAGGGTAATTCTAAAGGGTAATTCTAAAGGGTAATTCTAAAGGGTTATTCTGAATGGTAATTCTAAAGGGTAATTCTGAAGGGTAATTCTAAAGGGTAATTCTAAAGGGTAATTCTAAAGGGTAATTCTGAAGGGTAATTCTAAAGGGTAATTCTAAAGGGTAATTCTGAAGGGTAATTCTAAAGGGTGATTCTAAAGGGTAATTCTGAAGGGTAATTCTAAAGGGTAATTCTAAAGGGTGATTCTGCGGGGTGATTCTAAAGGGTAATTCTAAAGGGTGATTCTGAAGGGTGATTCTAAAGGGTGATTCTGAAGGGTAATTCTAAAGGGTGATTCTGAAGGGTGATTCTAAAGTGTAATTCTAAAGGGTAATTCTGAAGGGTGATTCATCAGGGTAATTCTAAAGGGTAATTCTAAAGGGTGATTCTGAAGGGTGATTCTAAAGGGTAATTCGAAAGGGTAATTCTGAAGGGGAATCCTAAAGGGTAATTCTAAAGGGTAATTCTAATGGGTAATTCTAAAGGGTAATTCTAAAGGGTAATTCTGAAGGGTAATTCTAAAGGGTGATTCTAAAGGGTAATTCTGAAGGGTAATTCTAAAGGGTAATTCTAAAGGGTGATTCTGCGGGGTGATTCTAAAGGGTAATTCTAAAGGGTGATTCTGAAGGGTGATTCTAAAGGGTGATTCTGAAGGGTAATTCTAAAGGGTGATTCTGAAGGGTGATTCTAAAGTGTAATTCTAAAGGGTAATTCTGAAGGGTGATTCATAAGGGTAATTCTAAAGGGTAATTCTAAAGGGTGATTCTGAAGGGTGATTCTAAAGGGTGATTCTGAGGGTAATTCTAAAGGGTGATTCTGAGGGGTAATTCTAAAGGGTGATTCTGAGGGGTAATTCTAAAGGGTAATTCTGAAGGGTAATTCTAAAGGGTGATTCTAAAGGGTAATTCTAAAGGGTAATTCTAAAGGGTGATTCTAAAGGGTAATTCTGAAGGGTGATTCTGAAGGGTAATTCTAAAGGGTGATTCTGAGGGGTAATTCTAAAGGGTGATTCTGAGGGGTAATTCTGAGGGGTAATTCTAAAGGGTAATTCTGAAGGGTAATTCTAAAGGGTGATTCTAAAGGGTAATTCTTAAGGGTAATTCTAAAGGGTAATTCTGAAGGGTAATTCTGAAGGGTAATTCTAAAGGGTGATTCTGAAGGGTAATTCTAAAGGGTGATTCTGAGGGGTGATTCTAAAGGGTAATTCTGAAGGGTAATTCTAAAGGGTGATTTTGAAGGGTAATTCTAAAGGGTGATTCTAAAGTGTGATTCTAAAGGGTAATTCTGAAGGGTGATTCTGAAGGGTAATTCTAAGGGGTAATTCTGAAGGGTAATTCCAAAGGGTGTTTCTAAAGGGTGATTCTAAAGGGTAATTCTAAAGGGTAATTCTGAAGGGTAATTCTAAAGGGTAATTCTGAAGGGTAATTCTAAAGGGTGATTCTAAAGTGTAATTCTGAAGGGTAATTCTAAAGGGTAATTCTGAAGGGTAATTCTAAAGGGTAATGCTAAAGGGTGTTTCTAAAGGGTGATTCTGAGGGGTGATTCCAAAGGGTAATTCTAAAGAGTGATTCTGAAGGGTGATTCTAAAGGGTAATTCTGAAGGGTGATTCTAAAGGGTAATTCTAAAGGGTAATTCTAAAGGGTAATTCTGAAGGGTAATTCTAAAGGGTAATTCTGAAGGGTAATTCTAAGGGGCGATTCTAAAGGGTGATTCTAAAGGGTGATTCTAAATGGTAATTCTGAAGGGTAATTCTCGAGGGTAATTCTAAAGGGTAATTCTAAAGGGTAATTCTAAAGGGTAATTCTAAAGGGTTATTCTGAATGGTAATTCTAAAGGGTAATTCTGAAGGGTAATTCTAAAGGGTAATTCTAAAGGGTAATTCTAAAGGGTAATTCTGAAGGGTAATTCTAAAGGGTAATTCTAAAGGGTAATTCTGAAGGGTAATTCTAAAGGGTGATTCTAAAGGGTAATTCTGAAGGGTAATTCTAAAGGGTAATTCTAAAGGGTGATTCTGCGGGGTGATTCTAAAGGGTAATTCTAAAGGGTGATTCTGAAGGGTGATTCTAAAGGGTGATTCTGAAGGGTAATTCTAAAGGGTGATTCTGAAGGGTGATTCTAAAGTGTAATTCTAAAGGGTAATTCTGAAGGGTGATTCATCAGGGTAATTCTAAAGGGTAATTCTAAAGGGTGATTCTGAAGGGTGATTCTAAAGGGTAATTCGAAAGGGTAATTCTGAAGGGGAATCCTAAAGGGTAATTCTAAAGGGTAATTCTAATGGGTAATTCTAAAGGGTAATTCTAAAGGGTAATTCTGAAGGGTAATTCTAAAGGGTGATTCTAAAGGGTAATTCTGAAGGGTAATTCTAAAGGGTAATTCTAAAGGGTGATTCTGCGGGGTGATTCTAAAGGGTAATTCTAAAGGGTGATTCTGAAGGGTGATTCTAAAGGGTGATTCTGAAGGGTAATTCTAAAGGGTGATTCTGAAGGGTGATTCTAAAGTGTAATTCTAAAGGGTAATTCTGAAGGGTGATTCATAAGGGTAATTCTAAAGGGTAATTCTAAAGGGTGATTCTGAAGGGTGATTCTAAAGGGTGATTCTGAGGGTAATTCTAAAGGGTGATTCTGAGGGGTAATTCTAAAGGGTGATTCTGAGGGGTAATTCTAAAGGGTAATTCTGAAGGGTAATTCTAAAGGGTGATTCTAAAGGGTAATTCTAAAGGGTAATTCTAAAGGGTGATTCTAAAGGGTAATTCTGAAGGGTGATTCTGAAGGGTAATTCTAAAGGGTGATTCTGAGGGGTAATTCTAAAGGGTGATTCTGAGGGGTAATTCTGAGGGGTAATTCTAAAGGGTAATTCTGAAGGGTAATTCTAAAGGGTGATTCTAAAGGGTAATTCTTAAGGGTAATTCTAAAGGGTAATTCTGAAGGGTAATTCTGAAGGGTAATTCTAAAGGGTGATTCTGAAGGGTAATTCTAAAGGGTGATTCTGAGGGGTGATTCTAAAGGGTAATTCTGAAGGGTAATTCTAAAGGGTGATTTTGAAGGGTAATTCTAAAGGGTGATTCTAAAGTGTGATTCTAAAGGGTAATTCTGAAGGGTGATTCTGAAGGGTGATTCTGAAGGGTAATTCTAAGGGGTAATTCTGAAGGGTAATTCCAAAGGGTGTTTCTAAAGGGTGATTCTAAAGGGTAATTCTAAAGGGTAATTCTGAAGGGTAATTCTAAAGGGTAATTCTGAAGGGTAATTCTAAAGGGTGATTCTAAGGGGTAATTCTGAAGGGTAATTCCAAAGGGTGTTTCTAAAGGGTGATTCTAAAGGGTAATTCTAAAGGGTAATTCTGAAGGGTAATTCTAAAGGGTAATTCTGAAGGGTGATTCTGAAGGGTGATTCTGAAGGGTAATTCTGAGGGGTGATTCTAAAGGGTAATTCTAAAGGGTGATTCTGAAGGGTAATTCTGAGGGGTGATTCTAAAGGGTAATTCTGAGGGGTGATTCTAAAAGGTAATTCTAAAGGGTGATTCTGAAGGGTAATTCTGAAGGGTAATTCTGAGGGGTGATTCTAAAGGGTAATTCTGAAGGGTAATTCTGAGGGGTGATTCTAAAAGGTAATTCTAAAGGGTGATTCTGAAGGGTAATTCTAAAGGGTAATTCTGAGGGGTGATTCTAAAGGGTAATTCTAAAGGGTGATTCTAAAGGGTAATTCTAAAGGGTAATTCTAAAGGGTAATTCTGAAGGGTAATTCTAAAGGGTGATTCTGAAAGGTGATTCTGAAAGGTGATTCTGAAAGGTGATTCTAAAGGGTAATTCTAAAGGGTAATTCTAAAGGGTGATTCTAAAGGGTAATTCTAAAGGGTAATTCTGAAGGGTAATTCTGAAGGGTAATTCTGAAGGGTGATTCTGAAGGGTAATCCTGAGGGGTGATTCTCAAGGGTAATTCTAAAGGGTAATTCTAAAGGGTGATTCTGAAGGGTAATTCTGAGGGGTGATTCTAAAGGGTAATTCTAAAGGGTAATTCTGAAGGGTGATTCTGAATGGTAATTCTAAAGGGTAATTCTAAAGGGTATTTCTGAAGGGGAATCCTAAAGGGTAATTCTAAAGGGTAATTCTGAAGGGTAATTCTCAAGGGTATTTCTGAATGGTAATTCTAGAGGGTAATTCTAAAGGGTAATTCTGAAGGGTGATTCTGAATGGTAATTCTAAAGGGTGATTCTGAATGGTAATTCTAAAGGGTAATTCTAAAGGGTAATTCTAAAGGGTGATTCTAAAGGGTAATTCTAAAGGGTAATTCTAAAGGGTGATTCTGAAGGGTAATTCTAAAGGGTAATTCTTAAGGGTGATTCTGAAGGGTAATCCTGAAGGGTAATTCTGAGGGGTGATTCTAAAGGGGATTTCTAAGGGGTAATTCTGAAGGGTGATTCTAAAGGGTGATTCTGAAGGGTAATTCTGAGGGGTGATTCTAAAGGGTGATTCTGAAGGGTAATTCTGAGGGGTGATTCTAAAGGGTAATTCTAAAGGGTAATTCTGAAGGGTGATTCTGAATGGTAATTCTAAAGGGTAATTCTAAAGGGTATTTCTGAATGGTAATTCTTCAGGGTATTTCTGAATGGTAATTCTAAAGGGTAATTCTAAAGGGTAATTCTGAAGGGGAATCCTAAAGGGTAAATCTAAAGGGTAATTCTGAAGGGTAATTCTCAAGGGTGATTCTGAATGGTAATGCTAAAGGGTAATTCTAAAGGGTAATTCTAAAGGGTGATTCTAAAGGGTGATTCTAAAGGGTAATTCTAAAGGGTAATTCTAAAGGGTAATTCTAAAGGGTGATTCTCAAGGGTAATTCTGAAGGGTAATTCTGAAGGGTAATTCTGAGGGACGATTCCAAAGGGTAATTCTGAAGGGTAATTCTAAAGGGTGATTCTAAAGGGTAATTCTGAAGGGGATTTCAAAGGGGTGATTCTAAAGGGTAATTCTAAAGGGTAATTCTAAAGGGTAATTCTAACGGGTAATTCTAAAGGGTGATTCTCAAGGGTAATTCTAAAGGGTGATTCAAAAGGGTAATTCTAAAGGGTAATTCTAAAGGGTGATTCTAAAGGGTAATTCTGAAGGGTAATTCTAAAGGGTAATTCTAAAGGGTGATTCTGAGGGGTGATTCTAAAGGGTAATTCTAAAGGGTGATTCTGAAGGGTGATTCTAAAAGGTAATTCTGAAGGGTGATTCTAAAGGGTAATTCTAAAGGGTAATTCTAAAGGGTGATTCTAAAGGGTAATTCTCAAGGGTAATTCTAAAGGGTAATTCTGAAGGGTAATTCTAAAGGGTAATTCTGAAGGGTAATTCTAAGGGGCGATTCTAAAGGGTGATTCTAAAGGGTGATTCTAAATGGTAATTCTGAAGGGTAATTCTAAAGGGTAATTCTAAAGGGTAATTCTAAAGGGTAATTCTAAAGGGTAATTCTAAAGGGTAATTCTAAAGGGTTATTCTGAATGGTAATTCTAAAGGGTAATTCTGAAGGGTAATTCTAAAGGGTATTTCTTAATGGTAATTCTAAAGGGTAATTCTAAAGGGTAATTCTGAAGGGGAATCCTAAAGGGTAATTCTAAAGGGTAATTCTAAAGGGTAATTCTCAAGGGTATTTCTGAATGGTAATTCTAAAGGGTAATTCTAAAGGGTAATTCTGAAGGGTAATTCTAAAGGGTATTTCTGAATGGTAATTCTAAAGGGTGATTCTGAATGGTAATTCTAAAGGGTATTTCTGAATGGTAATTCTAAAGGGTGATTCTGAAGGGTGATTCTAAAGGGTAATTCTAAAGGTTATTTCCAAAGGGTAATTCTAAAGGGTAATTCTAAAGGGTAATTCAAAAGGGTAATTCTAAAGGGTAATTCTAAAGGGTAATTCTAAAGGGTAATTCTGAAGGGTAATTCTGAAGGGTATTTCTGAATGGTAATTCTAAAGGGTAATTCTGAAGGGTAATTCTAAAGGGTGATTCTAAAGGGTAATTCTGAAGGGTAATTCTAAAGGGTAATTCTAAAGGGTGATTCTGAGGGGTGATTCTAAAGGGTAATTCTAAAGGGTGATTCTGAAGGGTGATTCTAAAGGGTAATTCTGAAGGGTGATTCTAAAGGGTAATTCAAAAGCGTAATTCTAAAGGGTGATTCTGAAGGGTGATTCTAAAGGGTGATTCTGAGGGGTGATTCTAAAGGGTAATTCTGAAGTGTGATTCTGAAGGGTAATTCTAAAGGGTGATTCTGAGGGGTAATTCTAAAGGGTGATTCTGAGGGGTAATTCTAAAGGGTAATTCTGAAGGGTAATTCTAAAGGGTGATTCTAAAGGGTAATTCTGAAGGGTAATTCTAAAGGGTAATTCTGAAGGGTAATTCTAAAGGGTGATTCTGAAGGGTAATTCTAAAGGGTAATTCTAAAGGGTGATTCTGAAAGGTAATTCTAAAGGGTGATTCTGAAGGGTGATTCTGAAGGGTAATTCTAAAGGGTGATTCTGAAGGGTAATTCTAAAGGGTGATTCTAAAGGGTAATTCTGAAGGGTAATTCCAAAGGGTGATTCTGAAGGGTGATTCTGAAGGGTAATTCTAAAGGGTGATTCTGAGGGGTGATTCTAAAGGGTAATTCTAAAGGGTAATTCTAAAGGGTGATTCTGAAGGGTAATTCTAAAGGGTGATTCTGAAGGGTAATTCTGAAGGGTAATTCTAAAGGGTGATTCTGAAGGGTAATTCTAAAGGGTGATTCTAAAGGGTAATTCTGAAGGGTAATTCCAAAGGGTGATTCTGAAGGGTGATTCTGAAGGGTAATTCTAAAGGGTGATTCTGAGGGGTGATTCTAAAGGGTAATTCTAAAGGGTGATTCTGAAGGGTGATTCTGAAGGGTAATTCTAAAGGGTGATTCTGAGGGGTGATTCTAAAGGGTAATTCTAAAGGGTGATTCTGAGGGGTGATTCTCAAGGGTATTTCCAAAGGGTGATTCTGAAGGGTGATTCTGAAGGGTAATTCTAAAGGGTGATTCTGAAGGGTGATTCTGAAGGGTAATTCTAAAGGGTGATTCTGAGGGGTGATTCTAAAGGATAATTCCAAAGGGTGATTCTAAGGGGTAATTCTAAAGGGTAATTCCAAAGGGTGTTTCTAAAGGGTGATTCTAAAGTGTGATTCTAAGGGGTAATTCTAAAGGGTAATTCCAAAGGGTGTTTCTAAAGGGTGATTCTGAAGGGTGATTCTGAAGGGTAATTCTGAGGGGGTGATTCTAAGGGGTAATTCTAAAGGGTAATTCTGAAGGGTAATTCTAAAGGTTAATTCTAAAGGGTAATTATAAAGGGTAATTCTAAAGGGTGTTTCTAAAGGGTAATTCAAAAGGGTAATTCTAAAGGGTGTTTCAAAAGGGTAATTCTAAAGGGTAATTCTAAAGGCTAATTCGAAGGGGCGATTCTAAAGGGTGATTCTAAAGGGTAATTCTAAAGGGTAATTCTAAAGGGTGATTCTGAAGGGTGATTCTAAAGGGTAATTCTGAAGGGTGATTCTAAAGGGTAATTCTAAAGGGTGATTCTGAGGGGTGATTCTAAAGGGTAATTCTAAAGGGTGATTCTGAAGGGTGATTCTAAAGGGTAATTCTGAAGGGTGATTCTAAAGGGTAATTCTAAAGGGTGATTCTGAGGGGTGATTCTAAAGGGTAATTCTAAAGGGTGATTCTGAAGGGTGATTCTAAAGGGTAATTCTGAAGGGTGATTCTAAAGGGTAATTCTAAAGGGTAATTCTAAAGGGTGATTCTAAAGGGTAATTCTGAAGGGTAATTCTAAAGGGTAATTCTGAAGGGTAATTCTAAGGGGCGATTCAAAAGGGTGATTCTAAAGGGTAATTCTGAAGGGTAATTCTAAAGGGTAATTCTGAAGGGTAATTCTAAGGGGCGATTCTAAGGGGCGATTCTAAAGGGTGATTCTAAAGGGTAATTCTGAAGGGTGATTCTAAAGGGTAATTCTGAAGGGTGATTCTAAAGGGTAATTCTAAAGGGTGATTCTGAGGGGTGATTCTAAAGGGTAATTCTAAAGGGTGATTCTGAAGGGTGATTCTAAAGGGTAATTCTGAAGGGTGATTCTAAAGGGTAATTCTAAAGGGTAATTCTAAAGGGTAATTCTGAAGGGTAATTCTAAAGGGTAATTCTGAAGGGTAATTCTAAAGGGTAATTCTGAGGGGTGATTCTAAAGGGTAATTCTAAAGGGTGATTCTGAAGGGTGATTCTAAAGGGTAATTCTGAAGGGTGATTCTAAAGGGTAATTCTAAAGGGTGATTCTGAGGGGTGATTCTAAAGGGTAATTCTAAAGGGTAATTCTAAAGGGTGATTCTGAAGGGTGATTCTAAAGGGTAATTCTGAAGGGTGATTCTAAAGGGTAATTCTAAAGGGTAATTCTAAAGGGTGATTCTAAAGGGTAATTCTGAAGGGTAATTCTAAAGGGTAATTCTGAAGGGTAATTCTAAGGGGCGATTCAAAAGGGTGATTCTAAAGTGTAATTCTGAAGGGTAATTCTGAAGGGTAATTCTAAAGGGTAATTCTGAAGGGTAATTCTAAGGGGCGATTCTAAAGGGTGATTCTAAAGGGTAATTCTGAAGGGTGATTCTAAAGGGTAATTCTGAAGGGTGATTCTAAAGGGTAATTCTAAAGGGTGATTCTGAGGGGTGATTCTAAAGGGTAATTCTAAAGGGTGATTCTGAAGGGTGATTCTAAAGGGTAATTCTGAAGGGTGATTCTAAAGGGTAATTCTAAAGGGTAATTCTAAAGGGTAATTCTGAAGGGTAATTCTAAAGGGTAATTCTGAAGGGTAATTCTAAGGGGCGATTCTAAAGGGTGATTCTAAAGGGTGATTCGAAATGGTAATTCTGAAGGGTAATTCTAGAGGGTAATTCTAAAGGGTAATTCTAAAGGGTAATTCTAAAGGGTGATTCTAAAGGGTAATTCTGAAGGGTAATTCTAAAGGGTAATTCTGAAGGGTAATTCTAAGGGGCGATTCAAAAGGGTGATTCTAAAGGGTAATTCTGAAGGGTAATTCTAAAGGGTAATTCTGAAGGGTAATTCTAAGGGGCGATTCTAAAGGGTAATTCTGAAGGGTAATTCTAAAGGGTAATTCTGAAGGGTAATTCTAAGGGGCGATTCTAAAGGGTGATTCTAAAGGGTAATTCTGAAGGGTGATTCTAAAGGGTAATTCTGAAGGGTGATTCTAAAGGGTAATTCTAAAGGGTGATTCTGAGGGGTGATTCTAAAGTGTAATTCTAAAGGGTGATTCTGAAGGGTGATTCTAAAGGGTAAATCTGAAGGTTGATTCTAAAGGGTAATTCTAAAGGGTAATTCTAAAGGGTGATTCTAAAGGGTGATTCTGAAGGGTGATTCTAAAGGGTAATTCTGAAGGGTGATTCTAAGGGGCGATTCTAAAGGGTGATTCTAAAGGGTAATTCTGAAGGGTAATTCTAAAGGGTAATTCTGAAGGGTAATTCTAAAGGGTAATGCTAAAGGGTGTTTCTAAAGGGTGATTCTGAGGGGTGATTCCAAAGGGTAATTCTAAAGAGTGATTCTGAAGGGTGATTCTAAAGGGTAATTCTGAAGGGTGATTCTAAAGGGTAATTCTAAAGGGTAATTCTAAAGGGTAATTCTGAAGGGTAATTCTAAAGGGTAATTCTGAAGGGTAATTCTAAGGGGCGATTCTAAAGGGTGATTCTAAAGGGTGATTCTGAAGGGTAATCCTGAGGGGTGATTCTCAAGGGTAATTCTAAAGGGTAATTCTAAAGGGTAATTCTGAAGGGTAATTCTGAAGGGTAATTCTGAAGGGTGATTCTGAAGGGTGATTCTGAAGGGTAATCCTGAGGGGTGATTCTCAAGGGTAATTCTAAAGGGTAATTCTAAAGGGTGATTCTGAGGGGTGATTCTAAAGGGTAATTCTAAAGGGTGATTCTGAAGGGTGATTCTGAAGGGTAATTCTAAAGAGTGATTCTGAGGGGTGATTCTAAAGGGTAATTCTAAAGGGTGATTCTGAGGGGTGATTCTCAAGGGTATTTCCAAAGGGTGATTCTGAAGGGTGATTCTGAAGGGTAATTCTAAAGGGTGATTCTGAAGGGTGATTCTGAAGGGTAATTCTAAAGGGTGATTCTGAGGGGTGATTCTAAAAGGTAATTCCAAAGGGTGATTCTGAGGGGTGATTCTCAAGGGTATTTCCAAAGGGTGATTCTGAAGGGTGATTCTGAAGGGTAATTCTAAAGGGTGATTCTAAAGGGTGATTCTGAAGGGTGATTCTGAAGGGTAATTCTGAGGGGTGATTCTAAGGGGTAATTCTAAAGGGTAATTCCAAAGGGTGTTTCTAAAGGGTGATTCTAAAGTGTGATTCTAAGGGGTAATTCTAAAGGGTAATTCCAAAGGGTGTTTCTAAAGGGTGATTCTAAAGGGTAATTCTAAAGGGTAATTCTGAAGGGTAATTCTAAAGGGTAATTCTGAAGGGTAATTCTGAAGGGTGATTCTGAAGGGTGATTCTGAAGGGTGATTCTGAAGGGTAATTCTGAGGGGTGATTCTAAAGGGTAATTCTAAAGGGTAATTCTAAAGGGTGATTCTGAAGGGTAATTCTGAGGGGTGATTCTAAAGGGTAATTCTGAAGGGTAATTCTGAGGGGTGATTCTAAAAGGTAATTCTAAAGGGTGATTCTGAAGGGTAATTCTAAAGGGTAATTCTGAGGGGTGATTCTAAAGGGTAATTCTAAAGGGTGATTCTAAAGGGTAATTCTAAAGGGTAATTCTAAAGGGTAATTCTAAAGGGTAATTCTAAAGGGTAATTCCAAAGGGTAATTCTAAAGGGTAATTCTAAAGGGTAATTCTAAAGGGTAATTCTGAAGGGTAATTCTAAAGGGTGATTCTGAAAGGTGATTCTAAAGGGTAATTCTAAAGGGTAATTCTAAAGGGTGATTCTAAAGGGTAATTCTAAAGGGTAATTCTGAAGGGTAATTCTGAAGGGTAATTCTGAAGGGTGATTCTGAAGGGTGATTCTGAAGGGTAATCCTGAGGGGTGATTCTCAAGGGTAATTCTAAAGGGTAATTCTAAAGGGTGATTCTGAAGGGTAATTCTGAGGGGTGATTCTAAAGGGTAATTCTGAGTGGTAATTCTGAAGGGTAATTCTGAAGGGTAATTCTCAAGGGTAATTCTAAAGGGTAATTCTAAAGGGTAATTCTGAAGGGTAATTCTGAAGGGTAATTCTCAAGGGTATTTCTGAATGGTAATTCTAAAGGGTAATTCTGAAGGGTGATTCTGAATGGTAATTCTAAAGGGTGATTCTAAAGGGTAATTCTGAGGGGTGATTCTAAAGGGGATTTCTAAGGGGTAATTCTGAAGGGTGATTCTAAAGGGTGATTCTAAAGGGTGATTCTGAAGGGTGATTCTGAAGGGTAATTCTGAGGGGTGATTCTAAAGGGTAATTCTAAAGGGTAATTCTGAAGGGTGATTCTGAATGGTAATTCTAAAGGGTAATTCTAAAGGGTAATTCTGAGGGGTGATTCTAAAGGGGATTTCTAAGGGGTGATTCTAAAGGGTAATTCTAAAGGGTAATTCTGAAGGGTAATTCTGAAGGGTGATTCTGAAGGGTAATTCTAAAGGGTGATTCTAAAAGGTGATTCTAAAGGGTAATTCTGAAGGGTAATTCTGAAGGGTAATTCTGAAGGGTAATTCTGAAGGGTAATTCTGAGGGACGATTCCAAAGGGTAATTCTAAAGGGTAATTCTGAAGGGTGATTCTAAAGGGTAATTCTGAAGGGGATTTCAAAGGGGTGATTCTAAAGGGTAATTCTAAAGGGTAATTATAAAGGGTAATTCTAAAGGGTAATTCTAAAGGGTAATTCTAAAGGGTGATTCTCAAGGGTAATTCTAAAGGGTGATTCTAAAGGGTAATTCCAAAGGGTAATTCTAAAGGGTAATTCTAAAGGGTGATTCTAAAGGGTAATTCTAGAGGGTGATTCTAAAGGGTAATTCTAGAGGGTGATTCTAAAGGGTAATTCTAAACGGTAATTCTAAAGGGTAATTCTAAAGGGTGATTCTAAAGGGTAATTCGAAAGGGTAATTCTAAAGGGTAATTCTGAAGGGTAATTCTGAAGGGTAATTCTGAAGGGTATTTCTGAATCGTAATTCTAATGGGTAATTCTAAGGGGTGATTCTAAAGGGTAATTCTAAAGGGTAATTCTAAAGGGTGATTCTGAAGGGTAATTCTGAGGGGTGATTCTAAAGGGTAATTCTGAAGGGTAATTCTGAAGGGTGATTCTAAAGGGTAATTCTGAAGGGGATTTCAAAGGGGTGATTCTAAAGGGTAATTCTAAAGGGTAATTCTAACGGGTAATTCTAAAGGTTATTCTAAAGGGTAATTCTAAAGGGTGATTCTCAAGGGTAATTCTAAAGGGTGATTCTAAAGGGTAATTCTAAAGGGTAATTCTAAAGGGTGATTCTAAAGGGTAATTCTAGAGGGTGATTCTAAAGGGTAATTCTAGAGGGTGATTCTAAAGGGTAATTCTAAACGGTAATTCTAAAGGGTAATTCTAAAGGGTGATTCTAAAGGGTAATTCTAAAGGGTAATTCTAAAGGGTAATTCTAAAGGGTGATTCTCAAGGGTAATTCTGAGGGACGATTCCAAAGGGTAATTCCAAAGGGTAATTCTAAAGGGTAATTCTGAAGGGGATTTCTAAAGGGTGATTCTAAAGGGTATTTCTAAAGGGTGATTCTAAAGGGTAATTCTAAAGGGTGATTCTAAAGGGTAATTCTAAAGGGTAATTCTCAAGGGTAATTCTCAAGGGTAATTCTAAAGGGTAATTCTGAAGGGTAATTCTAAAGGGTAATTCTGAAGGGTAATTCTAAGGGGCGATTCTAAAGGGTGATTCTAAAGGGTGATTCTAAATGGTAATTCTGAAGGGTAATTCTAAAGGGTAATTCTGAAGGGTGATTCTGAAGGGTGATTCTGAAGGGTAATCCTGAGGGGTGATTCTCAAGGGTAATTCTAAAGGGTAATTCTAAAGGGTGATTCTGAGGGGTGATTCTAAAGGGTAATTCTAAAGGGTGATTCTGAAGGGTGATTCTGAAGGGTAATTCTAAAGAGTGATTCTGAGGGGTGATTCTAAAGGGTAATTCTAAAGGGTGATTCTGAGGGGTGATTCTCAAGGTTATTTCCAAAGGGTGATTCTGAAGGGTGATTCTGAAGGGTAATTCTAAAGGGTGATTCTGAAGGGTGATTCTGAAGGGTAATTCTAAAGGGTGATTCTGAGGGGTGATTCTAAAAGGTAATTCCAAAGGGTGATTCTGAGGGGTGATTCTCAAGGGTATTTCCAAAGGGTGATTCTGAAGGGTGATTCTGAAGGGTAATTCTAAAGGGTGATTCTAAAGGGTGATTCTGAAGGGTGATTCTGAAGGGTAATTCTGAGGGGTGATTCTAAGGGGTAATTCTAAAGGGTAATTCCAAAGGGTGTTTCTAAAGGGTGATTCTAAAGTGTGATTCTAAGGGGTAATTCTAAAGGGTAATTCCAAAGGGTGTTTCTAAAGGGTGATTCTAAAGGGTAATTCTAAAGGGTAATTCTGAAGGGTAATTCTAAAGGGTAATTCTGAAGGGTAATTCTGAAGGGTGATTCTGAAGGGTGATTCTGAAGGGTGATTCTGAAGGGTAATTCTGAGGGGTGATTCTAAAGGGTAATTCTAAAGGGTAATTCTAAAGGGTGATTCTGAAGGGTAATTCTGAGGGGTGATTCTAAAGGGTAATTCTGAAGGGTAATTCTGAGGGGTGATTCTAAAAGGTAATTCTAAAGGGTGATTCTGAAGGGTAATTCTAAAGGGTAATTCTGAGGGGTGATTCTAAAGGGTAATTCTAAAGGGTGATTCTAAAGGGTAATTCTAAAGGGTAATTCTAAAGGGTAATTCGAAAGGGTAATTCTAAAGGGTAATTCCAAAGGGTAATTCTAAAGGGTAATTCTAAAGGGTAATTCTAAAGGGTAATTCTGAAGGGTAATTCTAAAGGGTGATTCTGAAAGGTGATTCTAAAGGGTAATTCTAAAGGGTAATTCTAAAGGGTGATTCTAAAGGGTAATTCTAAAGGGTAATTCTGAAGGGTAATTCTGAAGGGTAATTCTGAAGGGTGATTCTGAAGGGTGATTCTGAAGGGTAATCCTGAGGGGTGATTCTCAAGGGTAATTCTAAAGGGTAATTCTAAAGGGTGATTCTGAAGGGTAATTCTGAGGGGTGATTCTAAAGGGTAATTCTGAGTGGTAATTCTGAAGGGTAATTCTGAAGGGTAATTCTCAAGGGTAATTCTAAAGGGTAATTCTAAAGGGTAATTCTGAAGGGTAATTCTGAAGGGTAATTCTCAAGGGTATTTCTGAATGGTAATTCTAAAGGGTAATTCTGAAGGGTGATTCTGAATGGTAATTCTAAAGGGTGATTCTAAAGGGTAATTCTGAGGGGTGATTCTAAAGGGGATTTCTAAGGGGTAATTCTGAAGGGTGATTCTAAAGGGTGATTCTAAAGGGTGATTCTGAAGGGTGATTCTGAAGGGTAATTCTGAGGGGTGATTCTAAAGGGTAATTCTAAAGGGTAATTCTGAAGGGTGATTCTGAATGGTAATTCTAAAGGGTAATTCTAAAGGGTAATTCTGAGGGGTGATTCTAAAGGGGATTTCTAAGGGGTGATTCTAAAGGGTAATTCTAAAGGGTAATTCTGAAGGGTAATTCTGAAGGGTGATTCTGAAGGGTAATTCTAAAGGGTGATTCTAAAAGGTGATTCTAAAGGGTAATTCTGAAGGGTAATTCTGAAGGGTAATTCTGAAGGGTAATTCTGAAGGGTAATTCTGAGGGACGATTCCAAAGGGTAATTCTAAAGGGTAATTCTGAAGGGTGATTCTAAAGGGTAATTCTGAAGGGGATTTCAAAGGGGTGATTCTAAAGGGTAATTCTACAGGGTAATTCTAAAGGGTAATTCTAAAGGGTAATTCTAAAGGGTAATTCTAAAGGGTGATTCTCAAGGGTAATTCTAAAGGGTGATTCTAAAGGGTAATTCCAAAGGGTAATTCTAAAGGGTAATTCTAAAGGGTGATTCTAAAGGGTAATTCTAGAGGGTGATTCTAAAGGGTAATTCTAGAGGGTGATTCTAAAGGGTAATTCTAAACGGTAATTCTAAAGGGTAATTCTAAAGGGTGATTCTAAAGGGTAATTCTAAAGGGTAATTCTAAAGGGTAATTCTGAAGGGTAATTCTGAAGGGTAATTCTGAAGGGTATTTCTGAATCGTAATTCTAATGGGTAATTCTAAGGGGTGATTCTAAAGGGTAATTCTAAAGGGTAATTCTAAAGGGTGATTCTGAAGGGTAATTCTGAGGGGTGATTCTAAAGGGTAATTCTGAAGGGTAATTCTGAAGGGTGATTCTAAAGGGTAATTCTGAAGGGGATTTCAAAGGGGTGATTCTAAAGGGTAATTCTAAAGGGTAATTCTAACGGGTAATTCTAAAGGTTATTCTAAAGGGTAATTCTAAAGGGTGATTCTCAAGGGTAATTCTAAAGGGTGATTCTAAAGGGTAATTCTAAAGGGTAATTCTAAAGGGTGATTCTAAAGGGTAATTCTAGAGGGTGATTCTAAAGGGTAATTCTAGAGGGTGATTCTAAAGGGTAATTCTAAACGGTAATTCTAAAGGGTAATTCTAAAGGGTGATTCTAAAGGGTAATTCTAAAGGGTAATTCTAAAGGGTAATTCTAAAGGGTGATTCTCAAGGGTAATTCTGAGGGACGATTCCAAAGGGTAATTCCAAAGGGTAATTCTAAAGGGTAATTCTGAAGGGGATTTCTAAAGGGTGATTCTAAAGGGTATTTCTAAAGGGTGATTCTAAAGGGTAATTCTAAAGGGTGATTCTAAAGGGTAATTCTAAAGGGTAATTCTCAAGGGTAATTCTCAAGGGTAATTCTAAAGGGTAATTCTGAAGGGTAATTCGAAAGGGTAATTCTGAAGGGTAATTCTAAGGGGCGATTCTAAAGGGTGATTCTAAAGGGTGATTCTAAATGGTAATTCTGAAGGGTAATTCTAAAGGGTAATTCTAAAGGGTAATTCTAAAGGGTCATTCTAAAGGGTAATTCTAAAGGGTAATTCTAAAGGGTAATTCTAAAGGGTGATTCTGAATGGTAATTCTAAAGGGTAATTCTAAAGGGTAATTCTGAAGGGTAATTCTAAAGGGTATTTCTGAATGGTAATTCTTAAGGGTAATTCTAAAGGGTAATTCTGAAGGGGAATCCTAAAGGGTAATTCTAAAGGGTAATTCTGAAGGGTAATTCTCAAGGGTATTTCTGAATGGTAATTCTAAAGGGTAATTCTAAAGGGTAATTCTGAAGGGAGATTCTGAATGGTAATTCTAAAGGGTGATTCTGAATGGTAATTCTAAAGGGTATTTCTGAATGGTAATTCTAAAGGGTGATTCTGAAGGGTGATTCTAAAGGTGATTCTAAAGGGTAATTCTAAAGGGTAATTCTAAAGGGTAATTCTAAAGGTTATTTCCAAAGGGTAATTCGAAAGGGTAATTCGAAAGGGTAATTCTGAAGGGTAATTCTGAAGGGTATTTCTGAATCGTAATTCTAATGGGTAATTCTAAGGGGTGATTCTAAAGGGTAATTCTAAAGGGTGATTCTAAAGGGTAATTCGAAAGGGTGATTCTAAAGGGTAATTCTGAAGGGTAATTCTAAAGGGTGATTCTAAAAGGTGATTCTAAAGGGTAATTCTGAAGGGTAATTCTGAAGGGTAATTCTGAAGGGTAATTCTGAAGGGTATTTCTGAATCGTAATTCTAATGGGTAATTCTAAGGGGTGATTCTAAAGGGTAATTCTAAAGGGTAATTCTGAAGGGTAATTCTGAAGGGTGATTCTGAAGGGTGATTCTGAAGGGTAATTCTAAAGGGTGATTCTAAAAGGTGATTCTAAAGGGTAATTCTGAAGGGTAATTCTGAAGGGTAATTCTGAAGGGTAATTCTGAAGGGTAATTCTGAGGGACGATTCCAAAGGGTAATTCTAAAGGGTAATTCTGAAGGGTGATTCTAAAGGGTAATTCTGAAGGGGATTTCAAAGGGGTGATTGTAAAGGGTAATTCTAAAGGGTAATTCTAAAGGGTAATTCTAAAGGGTAATTCTAAAGGGTGATTCTCAAGGGTAATTCTAAAGGGTGATTCTAAAGGGTAATTCCAAAGGGTAATTCTAAAGGGTAATTCTAAAGGGTGATTCTAAAGGGTAATTCTAGAGGGTGATTCTAAAGGGTAATTCTAGAGGGTGATTCTAAAGGGTAATTCTAAAGGGTAATTCTAAAGGGTAATTCTAAAGGGCGATTCTAAAGGGTAATTCTAAAGGGTAATTCTAAAGGGTGATTCTCAAGGGTAATTCTGAGGGACGATTCCAAAGGGTAATTCCAAAGGGTAATTCTAAAGGGTAATTCTGAAGGGGATTTCTAAAGGGTGATTCTAAAGGGTATTTCTAAAGGGTGATTCTAAAGGGTAATTCTAAAGGGTGATTCTAAAGGGTAATTCTAAAGGGTAATTCTCAAGGGTAATTCTCAAGGGTAATTCTAAAGGGTAATTCTGAAGGGTAATTCTAAAGGGTAATTCTGAAGGGTAATTCTAAGGGGCGATTCTAAAGGGTGATTCTAAAGGGTGATTCTAAATGGTAATTCTGAAGGGTAATTCTAAAGGGTAATTCTAAAGGGTAATTCTAAAGGGTCATTCTAAAGGGTAATTCTAAAGGGTAATTCTAAAGGGTAATTCTAAAGGGTGATTCTGAATGGTAATTCTAAAGGGTAATTCTAAAGGGTAATTCTGAAGGGTAATTTTAAAGGGTATTTCTGAATGGTAATTCTTAAGGGTAATTCTAAAGGGTAATTCTGAAGGGGAATCCTAAAGGGTAATTCTAAAGGGTAATTCTGAAGGGTAATTCTCAAGGGTATTTCTGAATGGTAATTCTAAAGGGTAATTCTAAAGGGTAATTCTGAAGGGAGATTCTGAATGGTAATTCTAAAGGGTGATTCTGAATGGTAATTCTCAAGGGTATTTCTGAATGGTAATTCTAAAGGGTGATTCTGAAGGGTGATTCTAAAGGTGATTCTAAAGGGTAATTCTAAAGGGTAATTCTAAAGGGTAATTCTAAAGGGTAATTCTAAAGGTTATTTCCAAAGGGTAATTCGAAAGGGTAATTCGAAAGGGTAATTCTGAAGGGTAATTCTGAAGGGTATTTCTGAATCGTAATTCTAATGGGTAATTCTAAGGGGTGATTCTAAAGGGTAATTCTAAAGGGTGATTCTAAAGGGTAATTTGAAAGGGTGATTCTAAAGGGTAATTCTGAAGGGTAATTCTAAAGGGTAATTCTAAGGGGCAATTCTGAATGGTAATTCTAAAGGGTAATTCTAAAGGGTAATTCTAAAGGGTGATTCTAAAGGGTAATTCTAAAGGGTGATTCTAAAGGGTGATTCTAACGGGTGATTCTAAAGGGTAATTCTAAAGGGTAATTCCAAAGGGTATTTCTAAAGGATGATTCTAAAGGGTAATTCTGAAGGGTAATCAGCAGAATCAGCAGATCAATCACAATCAGCAGATCAATCACAATCAGCAGATCAATCACAATCAGCAGATCAATCACAATCAGCAGATCAATCACAATCAGCAGATCAATCAATCAGCAGATTAATCCATCAGCAGATTAATCAATCAGCAGATCTATCAATCAGCAGATCCATCACAATCAGCAGATCGATCAAAATCAGCAGATCGATCACAATCAGCGATCGATCACAATCAGCAGATCAATCACAATCACCAGATCAATCACAATCACCAGATCAATCACAATCACCAGATCAATCACAATCACCTTCGTCCCCGCGATACCACAATTCTGGCTCGCCATGCCGTTCAGCTGTGTGACATGCGATTCCAAGTGGCGTATGTGTGCAAGTATGCTGCCGGTGTGGACGAGAAGAGAAGCTGATTTCAAATGCAGCAGCAACAGCAAGGACCCGTCAAACGACACGGTTCATGTACAGCTCGGTGACCTCACGAATTAACAAAAAAAAAAAAAAAAAATCACACGCCAAGCAATGAACAGCAGCAAGGATGGAGGAGACCATATGGCGAGGGAAATTGGTTTGCCAGAGATGATGTGGCACAGTCTCCGTCTGCTTTTCATTGCAACCAATGTGGAATAAACACTCGGGTCGACACAAGCACCAGAGTATAGGTCAGCGGTGACAAAACAACGTGCACAACAGCGTGATGTGGACGCCATCGGAGGAGGGACACCCGAAGCAGTGCAAGCACGACAAGGGCTCGCAACGTGGCGCCAGTTTACTTACAATCAGACCATTGCCATTCGGCAATTGCTCAACGGATACTACTACCGAGACAACACCTGGAAGTTCTCGGTTCGTCCATCAGTTGATGCTTTTTGATGATCTGCACTCCTATAACCGATGGTTCTGCATGAAAACATGCAAGCGGTACGAGATCGACGCCGCCCTCACCTCATGCTGGATCAGCAGGAACATGCAACGAATACACCTGCGCCAAGCACATGTAAAGGACGCTGTGGCATTCGTGGAACAACAAACGCATAGTGACATCCCGTCACGTGCTGAACAAGCTGCTCAAATGTACCACGCCATATTCGCCCCCCGACATGCTGAATATGAACATGATGACTGGTGAAAAGTCCGACTTCTATCGGAAATTCGTTGACGTTACCAAAGTGAATAACAACATCGTGGTATTCACAGCCGTAACACCATTTGTGTTGCCAAGTTTCCTCATCCATGTCCTCCCCAGCATGGGCAAATTCCACACAGAAGTTGATCTCTACTCCTGCCCCAACATGAAATGTGCTTTCGTAAAAGCTGGTCTGATTCCTGACGGAGTAACTGACATTGCAAGTATTCACCACCTGGCACGTCGATATATTGAAAAACAACTCATGTGGCTCCCAATAGGAACGAGACAGGTCTCCAGGATTGTGCATGTGTTGGTGGCCGCATTGAAGCAAAGCCTCTAGCGACAGACACAGCCATCAGTGAAGCCACCAATGCACAACGACAGCAGCCCTAAACGAGTCGACAACACGCAGTGGAAAATGCCCGCAGCCTTCAGAACCTGCCCAACTTTCCTGACAACGCAGCACTGAAATCTCGCATCCCTGTGCATTACGTACCTGTTCTCCAGCAAACAGAAAACCATTCAAACGAATCATTGGAGAAGCAGCAAATTGCACTCAGCAATGCCGTGTGCTATTTGCTGTGTGTTGCAGAACGCACTCCAACACAGACGATACGTCCATTCGGTTCCCTATGTTCGTTGGTGGTCCTGGAGCAGGCAAAACCTTTCTCCTCCTTGTGTCAAGTGTACATCCATGTCGCTGGGATTCAACACACTTCTCGTGGCATATACAGTGCATTCAAAAAGTATTCAGACCCCTTCACTTTTTCACATTTTGTGATGTTGCAGCCTTATGCTGAAAATCGTTTACATTCCTTTTCCCCCCCTCATCAATCTACACTCAATACCCCATAATGACAGAGAAAACATGATTTTAGAAAGTTTTGCAAATTGATTAAAAATAAAAAAAACTGAAATATCACATCAACGTAAGTATTCAGACCATTAACTCAGTAGTTAGTGGAAGCACCTTTGGCAGCGATTACCACCTCGGGGCTTCTTGGGTATGACACGACAAGCTTTGCACACCTGGATTTGGGGATTTTCTGCCATTCTTCTCTGCAGATCCTCAAGCTCTGTCAGGTTGGATGGGGACCGTCGGTGGACAGCCATTTTCAGGTCTCTCCAGAGATGTTTGATTGGGTTCAAGTCAGGGCTCTAGCTGGACCTTCACAGAGAGCAAGGAGGAACAGGTTATCACTGCTGCTACAGAGACTGCAATACACCCCTGTGTTGGCACTGTCCTCAATGATGACCGAACTACCAATGTGACACTCCACTCAAGGACCTTCACAGAGTTGTCCCTAAGCCACTGCTGCGTTGTCTTGGCTGTGTGCTTGGAGTCATTGTCCTGTTGGACGGTGAACCTTCGGCCCAGTCTAAGGTCCTGAGCGCTCTGTTTCAGGTTTTCATTAAGGACATCTCTGTACTTTGCTCCGTTCATTGTTCCCTCAACCCTGACTAGTCCCCCAGTCCCTGCTGCTGAAAAACACCCCCACAGCATGATGCTGCCACCACCATACTTCACCGTTGGGATGGTATTGGGCAGGTGATGAGCGGTGCCTGGTTTCCTCCAGGTATGACGATTAGAATTGACGCCAAACAGTTCAATCTTCGTTTCATCAGAACACAGAATCTTGTTTCTCACAGTCTGAGTCCTTTCGGTGCTTTTTTGCAAACTCCAAGCGGGCTTTCATGTGTCTCACTGAGGAGAGGCTTCCATCTGGCCACTCTGCCATCAAGCCCAGATCGGTGGAGTGTTGCAGTGATGGTTGTCCTTCTGGAGGTTTCTCACATCTCCACACAGAATCTCTGGAGCTCAGCCAGAGTGACCATCGGGTTCTTGGTCACCTCTTTCCAAGGCCCTTCTTCTCCCCCGATTGCTCAGTTTGGCCGGGCGGCCAGCTCTAGGAAGAGTCCTGGTTGTTCCAAACTTCTTCCATTTAAGAATTATGGAGGCCACTGCTCTTGGGAACCTTCAATGCAGCAGCAATTTTTTTGTAGGCTTCCCCAGATCTGTGCCTCGACCCAATCCTGTCTCTGAGCTCTGCAGGCAGTTCCTTCGACCTCATGGCTTGGTTTTTGCTCTGATATGCATTGTCAGCTGTGAGACCTTTTATAGACAGGTGTGTGCCTTTCCAAATCATGTCCAATGAATTGAATTTACCACAGGTGGACTCCAATCAAAGTGTAGAAACATCTCAAAGATGATCAAGAGAAATGGGAGGCACCCGAGCTAAATTTCAAGTGTCATGGCAAAGGGTATGAATACTTATGTCAATGTGATATTTCAGTTTTTTCTTTTTAATAAATTTGCAAAACTTTCTAAAATCCTGTTTTCTCTGTCATTATGGGGAATTGTGTGTGGATTGATGATGGAAAAAAAGAATTTAAACGATTTCAGCATAAGGCTGCAACATAAAGTGTGAAACAAGTGAAGGGGTCTGAATACTTTCTGAATGCACTGTACGTCTGAACGTGCACGATGTCTTGGTGGTGAACACCTACATCTAATTACTGGTATGCGGTGGTGGATATTGGTACATGCACAGTTCGACGAATTGCAGAACAATGCCTGCACAGGCTGGTCAGGTCCCCACTGAAAACGCAGGCTCTACGACAGATCAAGATTATGTTCGTCAAAGAGATTGGCTTGATTCCCGGTGAATTATTCGCCGCCCTGGATATGGTCATGCGACAACTCGATGCAAGCTCCGGCCCGTTTGGTGGAACTCGAAGTGTGGCCACGGGTGACAACCGTCAGCTGGCACCAATCGAAGGACAGGCCATATGGACCAGTTGCTATGCTGACCACTTGTCGCATACTCGTCCGACAACATTACGTCCGCTGCAGCTGTGACCCTCAGCTACACCGTCTGATTGAGCTTATGCGATGTAAGAAGCTGGGGGATGCAGAAATTTGGGAATTCTGCAACAGCATGTGATGCCGTTGTGTTCCTCAGCAATTTGTACAAACATGGGCAGAAGTGCCGTCGGACGTATTGCAAGTATTTGGGAAGAGGCAAGCTGTGGATGTAGCCATTGAACAATTTCTGCAAAGCAAACGCAGTGACCGAACACTGCACTCTGCAACACATACTGCTGTCGATGAGGTCGAAACAACAAATGGCAACTGGCACTCAGCAAACGTCACGATCAGTCGGAAGCTCAACTACTCGTGCTCCGAACCGCAACATCTACTCCTTTATGAAGGCGCAATTATGCGTCTCACGTGCAATAACACGACATATGCCACGGTTTTCACAAGGACAATTATGCCTGGTGTGTGAAATGTTGATAATGTCGTGCAACCAATGCAGCTCCCGCTCCAGCTCCAGCAACAACGTGTCAGAATCACCCTCATCCCAATGGGACAGCAGTCTGTGAACCCTGCAAACATTCCTGCAGAATGGGCAACATTCAACACTGCACGGCGATACTCCATGCCAAGCATTGTCGGACGCAGAATGACGAAGGGGCGAAGATACCAGTGACCACTGTGTTATTTTGTAGCCACGACCATCCACAAAGTGCAAGGCCAAACGTGTGTTAGAATGGCCACCCAGATCAATGAACGACAAAGCATGTATCGACTGTGGTCTCCCGAAATGCTGTTGGTGGTTCTCAGTCGTGTGCGCAGCCTGGCGGACATTATCTTCGTCGGAGACGTAGAGAACACAATGACAGCCACACAAACACTTCTTCGCCAATCCTCCAACCTCAGGACACTAATAGATGGGTTGCTGCAAAGCATCAACATTCTCCACAATCCCATCCGTGTGGTTAACAGGGTCTTCAAACAGCAACTCATGAACTTGAACACAGATGATGGATTCGTGCACCTGCTTGTGAGCACAAAGGACACCGAAGTCATCGATAAAGGTGAAACGTGTCGTCGAAGGAGACAGCTCACTGAACACAACACTGAACAAGGATACAGGTTCACAACGGACATGCACTACCGGCCCTGGGGGCTGTACACGTCCTCGTCACCGCTTTCCCCGCAGCTGGCAGAGACCAAGAAAATGAGCAACAGCAGAAAATCTTCGAGCTCCAATGGCACGGAGCTATAGCACGGCTTTGTCACAAGAACACCACGGCGATTCAACGTGTCGGATATCAGCTCTTCATTAAATGGCAACGGAGAAACAGCGAGTTGATGTGGATTAATTGTGGGACTGTAACAACACACCAAGAGGTCCAAGATCTCCACCAACATCTCATGGTAGCAGAACCTGAAAACCCAAGTCCATTCCCCATCTGCAAGAGGACGACTAACCTAACCTCCTGAGACTTCAGCCAGCACAATCAAGCACAATGGATGGCAAATTGTTCAACGGTGCACCGTGTCTCTTTACACCTAAGGAACATAGCCACACAAGTGTGGTATTGTATCTCCTCTGCAAAGCCAACTTGCATTTTTATCACTCTTTACCAACTTTATTTTGACAATTGAACACAGGAATGCTCATCTCTCCCTCCCTTTTTGGTGAATAATGGCCGCCGCAACTGAGATAAGGGTGAGCCTTGAGGGAATTGGTGTGATGCTATGGGCATGTGACGAAACCCTCTGGGCAAGCTCCCAACGGAGATGTCTTATATGTGCACAAAGAACGAACTACCATAATACAAAGTTTTTTTTTTTACTCAGTACGAGAGAGAGAGAGAACTCTGTTGTGTTCTACAACCCTCATACACTATCCTAAAATGCCAATGTCATGATCAGCAATGTCATTCTCATTCTCATTCGTTCTGCAACTGAAGAATATTTTATCTGTTGTGTTCTGCAAATGAAATATAAATTGTGGTCAATCTTTGATAAATATTTGCATCGTCACTGCTATATCTTTCAATATTGTGTGCAAAATCACCTTTATTGCACGTGTTTAAAATGACGCAGTAATGACATGTTGACAATAATAGTTACACAGCACAGACATTCACTCCTTCGTTGTCGCTGCTGTATGATGCGTACCTCCCTCATTATTTCATTTTTATATCATTGCGTTACATTATTACTCGTTTCTGTCACATGCAAGAACAAGACTTGTTTTGTATCTGCTGCAAATAAATTGCCAATAGTCTGGCGATTAATGATACAAAATGCTCCCGCTGTAAACGTCATCTGGTGTAGGTTATTCATGCGCAAATTGTCATAAGTTGGGCGACCTTGGCAAATGTGTACTTCGAGATATCAGGACGTGCCACGGGGCTCCAAAAAGCGAACTACGAAAGTCCGTTTTGGTGTTGCGCGATGACATGTTCCATTATCTCGGGAACCGCTGGTCGGATTTTCACGAAATAAACGTCATTGTGTAGGGGACATGATTGCGCAAATTTCAAGAACACTGGCGACTGTGGACACTGATTCCACAGCTCCCCTCCCCAGACCCCGCGTCATTTCAGAATACAAGACTTAATGAGGCGCGTCGCCTTTTCAACAATTTGCCGACTTTGGCCGGTCATAGCGAACCGAAACAGGCACTTCCCAAAACATGCACGTGATATGGACGACACTGGACTGGCCGAGGATACCGCCTGCACCGGTCTCCAACTCCATGCTCGGGATCAGACGCGGCAGGTGCTGAAAAACCGCGCATGCGCATTGGTCTAAAAGGCGAAAGCGGAGGCGCTTGATTCGGCCGCGATTACCTCCTCCGATCGGTTGTACCGGTCGACTAGATTATCCCAGAAACCTAAAAAATCCTGACATACTAGATAGGATCCAGGCCTCACCGACGAGACCAGTCGCACCTCTCCGCCTTGTGGTTGCATCAAAAACACCCGACAAAAATTGTCTCCATTTTAAAAAAATGACAATTTGCAGCCCGAATCATGACGTCACGGCGCACAAAAGTACGGATATCTCGGGAACCGCTCATTAGATTTGGACAAGGTAAACGTCGTTTTGTGGAGGAGAACCGTGCGCAGACGACGATATCCATGGCGACCCTGACGGACCGGTGCTTCACGAGATAGCTCGCCGGCCCCGCAACCTGCATAAAGTTTATGCCCCGCAAGCTGAATATCAATGCCCTGCAAGCTTGGGGAAGAAGACGACTGCCTCTCCGCGGCCTTCCCTACAAGTAACAAGAATTGTGAAACTAATGTCGCCACACAATCATCGAGCTGGCAGGCCAAGGTACAAGCCAAGGTCAAGACCAAGACCAAGGCATAGAACGTCCTTTTCAGGACGGGCGGCCATTCCGACCATCGAAAACCAGGTTTCCCCGCTCACACCACCGACCGTCCATCATCAAAGTGCCATCACTGGTGCAGTCGGTAGCGGGCAGACCTGTCAAGAGATGGAACTTCCGGAAGAAGGGAAAAAGTGGACGCAACTGCAACAGCACTACTCCAGAAGCTGGCCACCACCCGTAGGACCAGATGGACTGAAATAGTTCAGTCGATCGATTTTACCCACTCTAGTCGCAAGGCGTGGCAGACCATGAACCAGCTGACAGGCAGAAATACAATGCCATTCAGGTGCCCGGTGACAGCAGACGCCATTGCGTCCCAGCTCCTGAAGAACGGTCGCTTCCCGGATGCAGACAAAAACTTTGCCCGCCTGACGTTGCATGAGGTGTCTTCTCTCTCTCCAGGGCGGCCAGCGCGAATGCCAATCTCTCTGGAGACTTCACAGCAGCCAAACTCAGCGCGGCCATGAGCAAACTCAAGCCGGGTAAGTCACCAGGCCGTGACAACATCCATCCGGAGTTCGTCATCCACCAGAGCACAACAACATCTGGTTGGCTGTGTTCGTTCTCCCAAGCTCCGGAAGACCTGGCGCCATGCTTCCATCATTGCCCTGCCCTGCCTGCTGAAATCCTTGCAGTAAAGGTTTGAAGGCACCGATGCGGCGTTCAAACAAAGATAGGAATTTGAAAATCCTGGAAGAAGGGTGTTCATACCTCCTGAAAATAAAGGATGGATCGGGTACACTAATGCATGCTGGTCCTAGAAAAACTGGCTTCATTGGCCTCGCAGCAAGCATGACCAGTGTATAACACCTCTTCCAGGAACTTGACGTGGAAAATCCACCGATGAACTACTTGCACATATAAGTTCAGTCAGGATCACATCGAGCTCTTCTTCTCAGCTGTCAGATGCAAAGGAGGATTTAATAACAATCCGACAAATCAGCAATTTAAGGCAGCATTTCAGCGTTTGCTCATCAGACATAACATCAAGTGTGGCACTGGAAACTGCATAATATGCGATGATATATCCATTCTTGATGTACTACCAGATGTTACACATGTAAATGGAAATACGGTGAGCTTGTCATCCATCAGCGTAGCACGAAAGTATGACATGTATGAACGAGACGCACCACTCCAATCTGACCATGACTATGCAGATGTACCAAATTTCATGGAATTGTCATCCGACAAAGAGGCTGCAGCGAATTACATAGCTGGCTATGTTGTGAAAATGGTAAAGAAAAGTTTACATTGCCAAAAATGCACGAAAGCAAGAATTGAAGCAAATGGTAACAGTCATCCATTTGTTGCACTGAAGAATAGAGGACTTCAGAAACCATCTGCCAGTGTTGTGTCTGTGTGCATGGAAACTGAGAAATGTTTCAGAGACTGCTTAAGTCATCAGGGGATAGACTACCACAAGGTGGTGGTATTTCATCTGCCATTGCATTAGCTGTACTAGAAAACACAGCACACAAGCAACTGTTCTCTGAGCTACTTGGTCACATGTTTGACACCTCAGTAGAAGAAAATCATCTTCACATGCTCGTAAAGATTACGTCCCAATGCTTCAAAGATACGGCTTCATCATCTTGGGAAATGCTACACGCAAAAACTTGTAGGCACCAACATCAGAAAACAGATGTCCAAATTTATTCTCTTCAGACATAAATAATTCATAGCATAAGGTGCAGTAAGCATATGTGCCTCTTGTGCATGGAACAATCTATCGATCTCAATGAGATCTTCTGCCTCTGTCACCATTTTTAAAAAGTCTCTGAAAACTCATCTCTTTGTATAATTGTTATCATTGTTCTATTGCTATGGTGGTTGCGTGCTTTTATTCAATCACATTTGTCATATAGTTTTGTACGCGCTTTGAGCCTCCTGGGAAAAGCACATTATGAATGCTAATGTAAAGTAAAAAATATGTGCACTCGATATTCCATTGCAATCAAAATGGTGAAGGTAGTGCCAATAATTGCAAAGACTTGCATGTATAGGTTACATTAATTTATCTCAAATATTTGTTTACTTTATGAGGTACAGGAACGTTAATGATGTAGTTTTGGATCGATGATGTGTCACAAGTCAGCTTTTCTTATTAAATGATTTTTTTGAATGAATATAATGTTGAAATCTTATTCAATATGTCACAAAAATTTTTTTGCTGCAATGACAAACTTGGCGAGGAGAGAGAGTGGAGAAGCAAAAAGGCAAAATAAGAGTGCATGGATCATAAGAAGAAATACGGAAGTTGAAGATGGGGAACAGTAGGTTTATAATTAATGCATGAACATTTATTTTTTTTCTCAACATAAAAAATACATGAAACAGAACAAGGGAATTAACAAATTTGAAGTACAATATGCATGCATGGGAGGGAGGCAGCCAAAAAAGGATAACCTTATTGTAGGCTGACCCCAAATAAATCATAGATTCAATTGTGCTTCATCATTCATAGAAATAAAATCAAGCAAATTACACTAAATCTAAAAACTAATCCAAAAACTGAAGATTTAACAAAAACAATCAATACTCTGATAACACAGCACACACTACAAAGTGATGTTTTGTTGATGGTCCCAAGATGGCGGCTCATTGACTTCGTTTACTGTTGCATGACACCCAATCCAGTTAGTATAGAGATCAGTGGTACACACTGCCCAAATAGCTATGTGGAATTCTCTCATGTTGAGATTAAACTCACGTCGTTTGAACTTTGGCAGAGGTCATTATTTACTTTTAATGATGTTTATATACGAATCAAAAAGAAGATAATTTGTTTTGGGTCGCCCTTTCCGCATATCTCGTGGGATTGCGAGTTGGAGAGACGACCGTGATGGTGGGGAGTGGGTTGGCATTCTCTCAAGCAGGGATTCAACCCATGTCCTTATGAAAGGTCTCTGTCCGAGGTCACCGAGTCTGATCGGTGCAGCTGATCGGTGCAGCTGTGCAGCGATCGGTGCAGCCGTTTGTGCGGCACCCGGGAAAATAACGTTATGCGGGAGTCCAAACCTGAAAATGCTGGAGGCCAAAGGTGAAATTGGAAAAACAATATAGCCTATTTAACTCCAGGAGATCCCAGGATTACCCACCTAAAATATCGTTGCGATCGATTCAGCCGTTTTTGCGGTACCTTCGAACGGACAGGCAGACAGACATTTGGTGAATTATAGTAAGATTGAATGATACACTTGAACACTGGAGAACACAAACTGCCTTGAAGGTAGTTAAAGGTTTAAAACAAAGGAAAAATATTTTATTTTGGTTAAAGCGACTTGGTAGGGTGCACGTGTACACATTATCGGGTTTTCGGCAATATTTTCCGACTTGCGTTTCAATCGACTTACAAACGGACTGCACCAACGTAACCCGTTATGTCGGAGACTCCCTGTATATTGTTTCTGGCCCGATCACTCAATGGTGAAGAAGAATCACTTCATAAATTCTAAATCAACCTGCAACTGCCATGTATTTATTTATTTGTTTCTATGAAAAGTCTAATGATGAGTTATTTGTGCAGACACGCTGTTTGATTACATGTGTCAATGTGACCCACTTACTGAAAAACACGCTTGGCCAATCATGTACCAGGTGAGCTGAATCGTATTAACATGTGTGATCTTCATATTCATCACACATTACATGTGTAATGTAATGTCCGGTTTGAAATGTCGTGTTGAACAAGAAACGAGATTATCGTCAACGAGTGATTTTTAATTTCAAAAGGCATCTCATCATCTACTTTTGGTCTTTTCCAGATGGTTTCTGCACTTGCGTACATACATGATCAGAACATTGTGCATTCCGATATAAAGGTAAGCACACACACACACGTTTTTTTCTGGTGTTCATTTAATAATTGTATTTTGATCAAATAACTCACAGCTTTTTCTCAAACTTCTCATTCCGACACACACAGACGCTCACAAAACTGAAGTTCTAATGGTGAATGTCCAGCCATTCCTTTTAATAATATGTCCTGTTCTCCAGCTCCAAAACATTTCTTTACAGTTGGAACGGAACACTTAAAGTAGCCAACTTCGGCCTCTCGAGGTGTTTCGTACCGGGTAAGCGGCTCCATGGAAATGTGGGTACATTATCCTTCATGGCCCCGGAAATCCTCCGAGGTAGAGGCTACAGTGGTCCTCCCATTGATGTGTGGGCAAGCGGGATCATTCTGCATTCCTTGTTCACCAAACAATATCCCTTTCGCAAGAGGGAATTGAGGGTGAGCATTTGTAAATTTCCTCTCATCATCTCTCTATAATGCAAGCAATCTCTGTGTGTCTGTGTGTCTGTGTGTATGTCTGTGACCGCTGTTTCTCGACAACCACTGGTCCGATCTAAGTGAAACTTGCCAGGTATATTGCTGGGGATCTGAGGATGTGCCTTTTCAAGGTTTGCTATTAATCGGACAAGTGGTTACTAAGTTATGGCCATTTATTTAGCAAACACATACGTTTTGTACATGAACGAAGGAACAGCAAAGGACGAGAGCGAAGGAACGGCGAAGGACGAGAGCGAAGACCGAAGGAACGATGAAAGTTTCAATTTTTCTTTGCACGTACGGTCAAGCTACAGCGAAGGAACCACGTGTGTTTGTTGTTTCTGCCTCGTGGTTTGAAAAATTGAATAATTGGCCATTAAAACTAATTTGCGATTAATCGTAACTGCGATATGCGAACTTCCGGACAGTGAGGACTTAACTTCCGGACTTAGGGAAAGTGACGGCTTCCTGTCTCGATTGTATATTACTACTATCTTACTATCTTATATATCTATACTATCTTATCTATCTTATCTATTTTATACGTGCTGTCTATATACTTAGTCTATATTATAGATTGATTGGAGTTAAACACAATGCCCCAATCCATTCGTCGTTTACGACAGCAAAGGAATGAAACTGCGCGTCGTGCACGCGCAATGGAATCTGACGAAGCACGAGCTGCTCGCCTGACATGCGACGCTACGTGCGTGACAAGGCGTCGTGCAGCTGAAACGGATGAAGAACGAGCTGCTCGCTTGGCACACAACACTGGACGCGTGACAAGGCGTCGTGCAGACAAAACGGATGAAAAACGAGCTGCTCGCCTGGCAGACAACACAACGCGAGGGCAAGGCGTCGTGCAGAAGAAATGGATGAAGAACGAGCTGCTCGCTTTACACGTGACGCTACGCGCGTGACTAGGCGTCGTGCAGCTGAAACGGATGAAGAACGATCTGCTCGCTTGGCAGACAACACTGAACGCGAGGCATGGCGTCATGCAGAAGAAATCCCTCACCAGCGAGAAGACCGGCACGTAAGGGATGCCCTGCGCCATGCGGACGTACACCGTGCGAGACTTGAGCAGGCTCACCGTGACAATCGCAACCTTGCTCGATACGATGATACCGATTTCTTCCGAGAGGAACTTCATGTTGAGTATAGGCACGCATTGGGCATGACCTCAGTATTTCAATGCACAAAATGCTCGCATTGTGCTGCTTTGGTGTGGAACGAGGAGGGAAGAGGATTTTGCTGCAACCACGGCAAAGTCGACCTTAAGCATAATCCTACGAATCCCACACCCGGTTCAATTCCATCACAACCTCCAGATGCTATTAAAAACCTTTTCCTTAACCAGAACTTTGTGAAGCACGCAAAACAGTACAACAACCAGTGTGCGAAATTAATGCCAGCCCGTAAGCCCGTGGCTGGTAACTTTTGTCCCGGGCTGGTATCTTTATTGAGTTGCCAGCCCGGTGGTCTGGATAGATTTTGCCCTACACTTTCCTGTGTGCCCCAACATCCTGGCAGTCGTTGACCTGATATTGACACTGCCAGCAAGCTTGGCCGAATGTGAGCGAGGATTCTCACAAATGAAGATAATGAAGAATGATCTCAGGAACAGGCTCAAGTCAACAACAATGTCGGATTTGCTCTGCATCCAACTAGAATCTGCGGACATCACCGACTTTGAGCCTAAGCCAGCAATCAACTTCTGGAACAGCTGTTCCAAGAGAACGAGAAGGCCCAACTTCACCCGAAGCGGAGCAGGGGCCAGCTTGTTGCCAGAGCTGGTGTGGGATCAGGTCACGGAGATAGATGCTGCTGCTGTTGCAGGTGGTGAACCTGAGGGAGCTGGTCTGCCGGAGCCAATATCAGCAGCTGACAAACAGTCGGATTATGAGTCCGGCCTTGACACTGACTGCGAAGACGTGGTTCTGGATGACATTGAGGACTTACAGGCTGCCGTGGAAGATATGTAAAACTAACAAGAAATGTGATAGATCATAGACCGACTACTAGACCTCGTTTTTCTCAACTTTGTATTACTTTAACTCACCATCAAGTTATCAACTGTGACTGTCCTGTACATGTTGATCGATCTATGCACAAAATTTTGATAAAATTTCCTCACTTTTCTGACAATAAAACGTATTTGGTGTCATGAAAATATTATTCACTAGTGTTTTTTAATTTAATTATTCGAGAAGACCGATAGTTGCTATTAGGTTTTTAGGGAGTTTATTCCTGAACACTCCTAAAATGCACCAATTTGAGTCCTTATTTTCATCTCAGTTCTTCGGGGTGGTAACTTTTTCTTCAGGCTGGTAACTCTCAAAAGTTACCAGCCCAAATGGCTGGTAACTATATGCCCCAATTTCACACACTGACAACAATGCGCTGGCAATGGCAAGTATCGGTGTCCAAATGATAGGTGTGCCTGGCTTCAATCCTGGAGTGCGCATACAAGGTAAGGTTTACCATTTCATTGGTGCTCCTCTTGCCGATCTGGGTTGTACCCCACGCTTTGCTCAGATCTACTTTCACGATCCAGGCCATGAGCTGGATTATCGCCGTGCCCACGCCTCGAACAGTGGCCTGAATGAGCAGTTTTTGCTTAGAATACAACAGGCCATTCATGGGTGCAACCCATACGTCCAGCAATTCAAATCAGCCATTGAGTATGTGGTTCATAATGATAGCGCCAATGAACCGAAAATTGTGTTAACAGGTCGCACGCGGTGCCGAGACCTTCATCAGGGTACCGTCAACCTTCCCTCACTAGACAGCGATGTGGCTGTCATTGCTGCAGGAGCTATGACAGAGCAGTTTGGAAGGCTGGCTGTCGATGTTCACCTCAGAGGAGGAGGTTTACAGACAATAGACACCATGTATCCAGCGTATGACCCACTATCATACATACGTCTGCTACCCTGCGGCTCCCAGGGGTACCACACAGAGTTGGCAGGGACAACGCCAATATCTTTCTACCGCTACCATCTCCAAGTACGTGATCCTACGCATCACTTCAATCTACTGCTTCGTGGTGGAAAGTTGACACAGCAGTACGTATGCGACATGATGGCAAAAATTGAGTCACACCGTCTCAATTGGATTTGCTTCAACCAAAAGGCAATTAAGGCAGAAAAGTATGATTATCGTTGATGCGTTGAACAGTGACGCCGAGTTGCTACCAGGACGCCTCACCATTCTGCCGCCATCAATCTATGGGTCGCCACGTTGGTATGCCAAAGAGTTTCAGGATGCAATGTCTTTAGTCTGAGTCAAGGGAAAACTGGACTTTTTCCTAACATTCACCTGCAACCCAAAGTGGCCAGAAATTAAAGAATCGCTTTTTGAGGGTCAGTCAGCCAATGCAAGACCTGATATCATCGCCCGGGTGTTTCATATGAAGGTGAAAGCACTCCTCGCAGACATCCTGAAGCATGACATCTTGGGCCATGTTGACGCTTACGTGATGGTGAAGGAAACGCAAAAGTGTCACCTTCCCCATTTTCACATGCTCCTGACCGTGGTACCTCGCGACAAGCCTAGAACACCAGCAGATGTCGATCGCGTGGTCTCTGCTGAGATTCCTGACAGACTCACAAATCCGGAACTACACCGTATCGTGACATCACACATGATTCACGGCCCATGTGGGGAATTGAACATCTCGAGCCCTTGCATGGTAGACCAAAAGTGCACAAAGGACTATCCCAAAGCCCTACGAGAAACGACAAGCTTCTCTGATGACTCCTATCCCCTGTACAGAAGCAGCACCTGGTGATCCCATCATGAAGACAATACGAGGCGGTGCTAAGTTATTAGTTAGCAATGCATGGGGTGTGCCTTACAATCCATATATTGTCCTCAGGTATGATGCTCACATCAACCTTGAGATCGTATGTGCTGTCACCAGTGTGAAGTATCTGTACAAATACCTTGAAAAGGGGCCGGACCAGTGCCTGGTCAGACGACAGCCTCATGAGGATGCACGAGCCATTACGACATGATGAAGTGACACGATACGAACTAGGGCGTTACATCACCGCATCTGAGGGATACTGGCGCATATACGATTTCCCCCTTCAAAGCAAGTACCCACAAGTCGAGATGCTGGCACTCCATCTACAGGATGAGCAGGTGATCACGTTCAATGACGAAGGTGCCGTACAGAACGTGGCAGAGTCAGGACCTCCTGCAACAACGCTCACCGCCTTTTTCGAAGCCATGAATCTCCATCCACACATGCGTCATGTTCTATATCCAGATGTATTCCAACACTTCACTTACTTTAAGAAAAGGTTTCAATTGCGGAAGAGAAGGCTGGGTTTCCAGGATAACCGTAAGGCTGATACAGTTGGGCGTCTCCCCATTATTTCCGTCAACTCACATACTGCCGAGTTATACTATCTCCGCATGCTACTGTACCGCGTGCCTGGCCCCACATGCTATCAGGATCTCCGTCGTGTTTGGTGGTAGGGTCATGGAGACCTATCTGGCAGCCTGCATTGCATATGGCATCGTTGACAATGACCAGGAAGTTGATTCTGTTATGGAAGAGGCTGCAAATATTGCATTTGGCCCAGCAGTCCGCGAAGTATTTGCCAACATGCTCATATTCGTTCTCAGAGGCAACCACGTGCAGTTCTGGGAAAGGCACAAGTATGTGCTGTGCAAGGACTTCATGCGTGCAGCAGGTGTGAATGAGCCCAATGGACGCATTGTGAGTGACGTGCTACTGGAGCTGAGGGACAAAGTTGAGTGCCACGGCTTTTCGCTCAGTAAGACCTTTGGCCTTCCTGAGCCTGAACCAGTTCATATCCAGTCTCGCATTCCCCGCGTCATCGAGCACGAAACAGTGCACAATATAGGAGAACTTGCGGCTCACATCGCTCAGAGTGCCTTCTTAATAACGAGCAGCGCGTTGTCGATAAAGTCATGAGGAGTGTGGAACACGGGCATGGCTGCATGATTGCAGTTGATGCAAGTGGTGGGACTGGGAAAACATTCACATCGTCTCATATACTCTACAAAGTGCGAGCAATGGGCAAAGTGGCTCTTGCGACTGCTGCAAGTGGTATTGCAGCTACTCTGCTGCCAAAAGGGGCCACCTTCCATAGTAGGACCAAGTGTCCTCTTATTCTCACTGATGAGTCCACTTGCAACATCAGTGAAAATGACACCACTGCAGCACTCATACGCATGACAAATTTAATGGTGGTGGATGAGGTTTCAATGATGGATCGTCGCGCATTGGAGGCAGCAGATCGAACATTCCAGTGGCTTCGGGGCTCAGAGAAACCATTTGGCGGCATCACAATGGTTTTCAGTGGTGACTGGAGGCAGATCCTTACTGTTGTGCCACACGGTAGCCGTATTGACATAGTTGGAAGGTGCTTCAAGAGCTCATACCTGTGGAGAAAAGTGCAGATACTTCGTCTCACAGTAAACATGAGGATCATGCAGGGTGCTGGAGAACAACAGGACGAATCTGATTTTGCAAAATTCCTGCTGGATCTGGGTGAAGGGAAGTCGATCAGGTAAAGTTCCGAAGTCGATCAGGTAAAGTTCCGAAGTCGATCAGGTAAATGACTACATGACGACCATATTTCCAGGGGAGGAACATGTTTGCTGTAGCGTCGATACAGCGGAATCTGAGGGTGATCATGTGTATCCGCCTGAGTTCCTGAACACCCTCTATCCATCTGGTATGCCTCCACATCGGATGACTCAAGGTGCGTATGGTGATCATGCTGCTACGAAACTTCGACCAGCAAGGCGGGCACTGCAATGGCTCAAGGTACATCATCCATCAGATCCTTCCAAATCTGTTGGTTGCAACATCTGTGATGGGTGTCAATTCTGGACGCACATCGCTCATTCCACGCATAACCTTGAATCCATCTGACATGTTCCCGTTCACCCTGCGGCGTCAGCAGTTTCCGGTACGACCCTGCTTTGCCATGACTGTGAATAAATCCCAAGGACAGTCGCTACACCATGTTGGGATCTTCTGCACAAGAGACTTCTTCAGCCACGGTCAGTTCTACGTGGCGGTCAGTAGGGTTGCCAAATCCAGCAGCCTCCGCATTCTTGCCCTGGACGAGGAAACAAAGAAGAAGCGCCGTTTCCTCAGCAATATTGTTTATGAAGAGGTGCTAACGACATAAAGGTGTGTACATGTAGACAATTTTTATTATTATTTATTTATTGAAGATAACTACTATCGAAAAGAATTCTTCAAAAAAAGTGCACCACAACTTTTTTGTTTCCAAGTGTCAAAATGGTGTGGCCTCTGAAAGTGTTAAGCAATTCAGGTCTACTCAACTTGCTTGCCAACGAAATACATCTCTGTGTGTGTGTGTGTCTGTGTGTGTGTCTGTGTGTATGTCTGTGTGTGTGTCTGTGACAGCTGCTTCTTCTGATACTTGCCAGGTATATTGCTGGGGACCTGAGGATGTGCCTTTTCACGGTTTGATATTAATCGGACAAGTGGTTACCAAGTTATGGCCATTTATTTAGCAAACACATACGTTTTTTGTTTGCACATACGGCCACGCACGTGAACGAAGGAACAGCGAAGAACGAGAGCGAAGGAACGGCGAAGGACAAGAGCGAAGACCGAAGGAACGATGAAAGTTAAAAAAAAAAATTTGCACGAACGGTCAAGCTACAGCGAAGGAACCGCGTGTGTGTGTTTGTTGTTCTCTTCTCTTTGTGCTTTTCCTTGCGATGAAATTGCAAAATGGCAAAATATGTTGGCGCTAATTGAATAATTGGCCATTAAAACTAATTTGCGATTAATATATATATATATATTTTGCCCTGTTCTATTTGCCCTATTTGACCTTTTGCCCTGTTCAAGTGACTCGTGGTCGTCGCTCTAGGCTTCCTCTCCCCATTGGTATTTTTGTCAATATAAGATTGTTCTTCACAGTTCTGTTTAAATATGTTTCAACTATCCCCTTCAGTGTTTTATTCAGTGGTTTATTACAACACGCTGTTTTTCTTCTTATTTAAAAGGCTCCTTTCAATTTCCTCTTCAACTCATTCCATTTCAAAAAAATATTCAATCTCTTTTGATTCCAAATCACTCCATGCTCTAAATTCTCATTCATTCCATCCCTCCTCCATCGTTCTTAAATGAATCGCTAATTTGAAAATCACAACAAACCCAATTTGTTATATATGTTCATCTTTCATTAATCATCCACTTTCTAAACTCCCCCCTTACCCCTCCCCTTCAAATCTCCCCCCCAACCATCCATCCCAAATTCTCCCTCCTCCCACCTCCTTCTCAAAGCTGCCTCCTCCCCACTTCGTCTCCTTCTATGTCATACCTCCACCTCCCCCAACCTTCGACTTTCCTCTGCCCCCCCCCTCAAACAAACTCTCACTGTGCCTCATTCCATCACCATCAAACCTTTCATCCTCCTCATCCTTCCCTTTCTTGTAACTCTTCTGTAATCTCTGACACACTATCAACTGCTCTTCCTACATCCCCCTCTCACCCTTCATCTGACCCTACCCCTCCCCTCCCCTGTCCTGCACCCGATGCTCCCCCTCTCTCCTCACTAATGGTATGGACCTCAAACATCCGGGGCCTTCGCTCAAACCTGATTGATCTCTCCATTCAGGTTGCTTCTGAAAATCCAGACTTGATCTGCTTAACAGAAACTTTCCTCCTTCAAGATGTCTCTGATTCCTTAATATCTCTTCCTGGTTACTCCCTCCTCCGGTACGATAGACCTGAGCCTCGTCCTGGTGGTGGGGTGGCAATCTTTATCAAAAACTCTCTTCCTCACTCTCCCTGCACTGCCCTCTCTCCACCCCACCCACAGGAGTACCTCTGGCTACGGCTTCCTCTCCGCTCCCACCTTTTGTTCATATGTGTTCTGTACCGTCCTCCAAACAGTGATGACTCCATTTACATTTCTCTGTCGGACAACATGGACCAACTTCTATCAACTCATCCAAACTCTCTCTTCCTCATATGTGGCGACTTCAACTGTCATCATGCCAGCTGGCTGGGTGTGGGTTCATCTCTCACCAGCCATGGCACCTCAGCAAAGGACTTCTGCGACTCATTGGGACTGACACAATCTGTCAATTTCCCGACCCGGATCTCAGTCAATGGAGTATCTTCTCTTCTGGACTTGGTTATGACTAACTTCCCTGCAAATGTCTGCTGCTCTTCTTCTGCTCCAATCGGTTCTTCTGATCATGTGCTTGTTAAAGTGGACATCTCTCTGGCCATTCTCAGAGAGCCTCCTCAGCGTCGACGAGTCTGGCATTTCACTCAGGCCGACTGGCACGGTCTGCAAGCAGCCATCAATCAACTGGACTGGTCTCCCATCTCTAATGCCTCTGACATCAATTCTTCCTGGGAATTCTTCCAAAGCAAACTGCTTTCTCTCATGCACAGATTTATCCCATCTCGTCTTCAGTTGTCTTACCCTTCCTCCCGTCCATGGTACACTGAATCTTGTGGTGAGGCAGTTGCCCTGAAACAACTTGCCTTTGCATCTTGGAAGGCAAATCCAACTGAAGGCAATCTCAGTTCCTTCCACCAAGCTCGAAACAAGTGTGTTTCTACCCTCAGGAGTGCCAGGAAGCACTATCTCTCCACACTCAAGATTGAACTCTCAAACCTGTCTCCTTCCTCCAAATCCTGGTGGCGTCTGGTCAAATCCGTTTCTGGGGTTTGTTCCCCCTCCATCCCCTCCCTTACCTCAAATGGCTACACAGTTGACACCGCACGTGACAAAGCCGAATGCCTCAACTGTGTGTTTGCCTCAAAATCTTGTGTCCCAAACCCATCTCTCTCTGTTCCCACCTTTCCCAGTCGAACCCAACTGCTCCTGGACTCTGTATCCTTCTCTCCTGACAAGGTGGAGAAGTTTTTATCAAACCTCGACGCTGATTCTGCAACTGGACCAGATGGCATCAGCCCTCGGGTCCTAAAATCCTGCTCTGCCGCTCTATCTCACCCTCTCTCTGTTCTTTTCACCCTCTCTTTTGCTCAAGGTCATCTGCCAGCATCTTGGAAATCAGCAAACATTACCGCTTTACACAAAAAAGGTACAAAAACAGATCCTTGCAACTACAGACCAATCAGCCTGCTCCCAAATATCAGCAAAGTCATGGAATCCATCATTGCTTCAGATATCAAATCCTTCCTCTTCTCCAATGGCTTGATCTCTGATCATCAATTTGGATTCAGACCAGGTCATTCTACTCTGGACATGTTGCTTCTGCTGTCTCAACAATGGATGGAGGTCCTCAATGCCAAACAGGAAATCAGAGCTGTCTCACTTGACATATCACGTGCCTTCGATACGGTCTGGCACCCAGCTCTGCTCACCAAAATCACCTCCTATGGTATTCAGGGAAATCTCCACTCATGGCTTGCGGATTTCCTCTCTGGTCGTAGGCAACGTGTGGCCCTGAATGGATTTCTCTCATCTTCCCTTCCTGTTCTGGCTGGAGTTCCCCAAGGTAGTGTTCTGGGCCCTGTGCTATTTCTGGTCTTCATCAATGATCTCTCCGACTCTCTGGAAAATCCTCTCTATCTCTTTGCTGATGACTCCACTATCTGCCGCTCCATTCCTCATCCCTCAGATCGGCAGTCTGCAGCGTCCTCACTCTCTGCAGACCTGGACAAAATCACAGACTGGTCAAACAAGTGGAACATGTCTTTCAATCCTGACAAATCTCACACTCTTACAATGTCTCTCCGAAAGGACCGACTGGACAACCCTCCCATCTACTTTCTCAACAATCCTCTCCAAGAAGTTCTGTCGCTCAAGCTTTTGGGTCTCACTATCTGCCACGATCTTTCTTGGGAAAACCACATTTCCAAGCTGGCCTCCAAAGCCAGTCGCCGACTGGGCATCCTCCGTCGTGCGAAGTCCTTCCTTGGCACACCTGAGCTCCTCACCACATACAAGGCTTTCATCCGCAGCTCAATGGAATACTGTTCCCCCCTCTGGGCTGGTGCTCCTGCCTCACACCTTGCTCGGCTTCACGCTGTTGAGGCCAAAGCTTTCAGAATCATTGGAATCTCCTGCGATGTAGTCAACTCCGAGGGCCTTTCACTCACTCACCGCAGGCAGGTTGGTGGTCTTTCTGTCTTCTACCGACTCCTATCCGGCCTTGCTCCCCCAGCTCTCTCTGTGCTCTGTCCCCCCAATATTCCTTCAGGTCGCACAAGATCTGCCTGCAACCCTCTTATGGTTAAACTGCCAAAGTCTAGGCTCGCTGCTCACCTTCACTCTTTCATTCCCCTTTTCTCCCGCCTCTGGAACAAACTTCCCCACTCCCTTCAATCCCACTCCTCCCTCCAGGTCTTTAAAACAGCTGTTCACCACCATCTCTTATCTTCCCCCATCGAAAACCTTGATCTTTTCTACACCCGGTAATTCACCCCAGAGTCCTTGCAGTGTTCATATGTTTTATTCCTCTCCCACCTCCCCCCAAGTCCTCCTGATGTCCCTGCTCTCAAATGTTGTGTTTGTGTCCTTCCCCCTCCCTCCCCATCTTGTCTGCCGCTCCCCTTGTTTTTTGTGTTTTGTATGTCGGTTTGTCTTTTTGTGTGATTAATGTTAGCTCTTTCACGAGCCTCGATCTTGTATACAAAAAAAAAAAAAAAAAAAAAAAATTCCCCATTTTATATATCTGGCTCATCTTGGGCTCACCCTTCCTTTCCCTTTTCCCATCTCAACTCTTCTTAAATTCTCATCTCATTCTATCCACACTCCCATAACCGACCTTAACACTCATCACCATCACTTTCTATTAATTTCCTCAATTATAATTTTTTTTATTTCCCCAATTTGTTCCGAACTGAGACGTTTTTGGTGAGCCAAGAGAAAATTGAATTTTTTGGCTTTTAAAAATCATCTTGGATATCATTGGAATTTGAATTCCTTAAAAAAAAATTGTGCCTCAAGGCGAATGTGAACATTACGTGTGGATGTCGATCAATAATTTGGTAACTGCACAATCTCATCACAGAAAATCATGTCACCCTTTGCTGGGCTGCCCCATCGATATATATGCACTGGATGCGGCTTCGCCCTCAATAGTGGAGGCGAGCGGCCACCATCTTAGGACTCCCAGAAAACGATCGCCGATATATGCTTCAATACATTTTCATGCGTTTTTAGGATCAGATAATTAAGCACTATGCCGTCGTGTGCAGCGATTAACTGCACAAACAGGCATTTCAAGGGCTGTGGAAGAACGTTTCATCGGTGAGTACTTCTGATAAGTATTTAGATTGTATTTTCACATGTTATATAATGGTATTTTCTTCTATTTAGCAATTATCTTTATTGCCTGATATATATTGATATCTGAAATTGATGGTTTGCTTTAATACTGTGTAAATTAAAAGTTTGTTTCTGCATTATATATATATACTTTTTTTTTTCTTTTTTTTTTTTTTAAACCACCTTTAGAGGCCATTTTTCCCCGCAAGCGGGGGGTTGGCCTTTTTCGGGGACCGTGGTTGTTGTTGTTTTTTTTGGTCCCCTTTTTTGAAGCAATGTTTTACGGCCAGATGCCCTTCCTGCTGCCAACCCTTTTTGTCGCCTTTTTATGACAAACAGGGAATTACCAGTGAACTGGTACTCAATTAGCCGACCTCGGAAGGATGACAGGCCGAGTCAACCCTCCTGGTCGTTAATTCAGCGATCGACCGGGATTCGAACCCAGGATCCTTGGATCCTAAGCTGGCACCCTAGCCGCTAGCCCAACACCAGGGATACATACACACATACATACATACATACATACATACATACATACATATATACATATATATATATATATATATATATATACATACATATAGATATATATATATATATATATACATATAGATATATATATATATATACATATAGATATATATATATACATACATACATACACATACACACAGACTTGGCATTTAATATGGAATATTTTTTTTGTGGGGGTGAACTTACTTTTCAAGATGTCTTAGAACCAAAAGTTCATTGGAATTGTGTTGAAATTATTCTAGATTTTGTTAATGTGACCGTTAAAAGAAACAAAAACCACATTTGACATTTCGAAAGAAATAAATTGATCCTTGAAAGTGATGTAAACCGATATCGAACTCAATTCATAGACAGTACTGGGTTAAACTTCTGTACGTTTTCCAGAAGCATCTTTATTTTGCACATTAGCCAATTTTTTTATTTAACAAAAACAAAGTTAAATTACGACTGGGATTACGGACAGTAAAATTACAGTTCAGCACTTCGTGTAACCCCCACGAGCATTCAGGAGAGCACGTACACATTGAGGCATGCTGTTCACGAGATTTGCCAAGGTTTGGACAGGAATCGCTTGCCATGCAGTGACAATAGCCTGCTGCAATTCACGCACAGAGGTCGGCTGCTGGTCCAAGTGGTCGATTTGACGCGTTAATTCTGCCCACAAGTTCTCCATCGGATTCATATCCGGGGACATGGCAGGCCACTCCATATGCTCTACACCACGGTCAGCAAGAAAGTGTTGGATCATGCGAGCACGATGAGGCCATGCATCATCATCTTGGAAGACAAAGTTTCCTCGAAAGGCTGCACGAGCAAATGGAAGCAATGTTTCTTCCAGAATGGCCCTGAACTTGAACTGGTTCAGGTTTCCATTCAGAACAACCAGGTCAGTTTTGCCCCCTGCATGAAAAGCAGCCCAAACGGTCACCCCACCACCCCCAGCTTGGACTCTTGGCACTATACAATTTTGTTGTAGGCTTCATGCACTTGTCTGCGCACTCGGACACGGCGATCTTGACGATAGACAAGAAATCTAGACTCGTCACTGAAGATCACGTGATTCCAGTGTTCTGGCTGCCATTGACGATGGTCTCTGGCCCACTGCAATCAGCGCTGGCGGTGTTGTCTGGTCAGGCATGGCTTTCTCAGGGGACGCCTGGCATGATAGCCTGCTTGAACCAGTCGTTGGTTGACTCGCCTTCTGGATACAGGCACATTTGTCAGTTGCTGCCACTCAGCCAAAAGCCGATCATCCCTCCTTGTGGTTCTGCGGGGACGTCCTGGCGTCGGTATTGGAGTAGGGACACCCCTCTGAGCATTTCATTAAAGGATCTTTGACACCTAACCTTGAGTGATGCCATACTGCCGAGCAATAGCACGCTGTTTCATGCCGTAATTTCGTAAAGCCACCACTCCATGACAAACAGCATTGTCGAGTTAACAGACCATCTCCAGAGGAAGCGGCAATAACTTTTGGAGACTTGCAGCAGTTGTTTTCCACTAATACAGAACGCAACAACCCTTGTATACCCGACTATGAAGCCAATCATCAAATGCACCTGTCCGTACATTTTGCCACGCCACCTCTGATATAATCCTGTTGTTGACTTCTTGCTTAAAGCTTAATACCAACTTCTGTCTTGGAAGTCCTTGGTGACCTTGTGTTTTATACTTCTCCCACCCCCAAGCCTAATCTGTCCACTCATCTACAGATCCTTAAGCCTTTTCGCCATCGTAAGCATAGTGTAGGAATCTATCATTGGGACAGACCTGAGGCATTCTCTTCTTCGCGACTTTAAGCTATCACCATTATCAGTTTGGCTTCCACCTTGGACATTTTTATGGATGGATGCACAAAATCCCAAAGGAGAGATTAGGTCCATCTCTTGAGCTCTACGTACTGTTGGGCACCCACCCATCCCATTCCAAACTCTCCTCTGATGGTGTTGGTGGACCCTTCCTTTAATGGTATTCAGCTTTTCTCAAAGCAGAAACAGTTGGTTGCTCCTGATGCCACCGTCTTGATCTCCCCTTGAATCTGACGTCCCACAAGGTAGTGTTTTAGTGTGGACCTTATTCTTGATCTACATCAATGACTTCTCTACTATCTGGATAATTATATGTACAATTTTGCATATGAGACGAGTCCACCCCATGCAGAACAGTATCCCATTCCTTGAAGGGATTGTCTGCTTCTAAATATACCTCTGCCTATCTCGAAGAAAAGGTTTGTTCAGGTAAATCGAGCATGTCTTTAAATGCTGGGTTTTTGAAACACCTAGTCGGCGTTGGCTGGAGAAGTAATCCCTGGAGTTCCTTGGCTTCATAATATGTCATTGTTGGGGTGGACCACGTAGCCCAACTGGTTTGTGAGGCAGGCCAAGGCTTCTGTATCGTCTGTCGCACCTAGTCCAGTCTGAGCTGCTCAATGCATTCATGCATAAGGTCTTAATCTGAAGTATCATGGAATATGGAACCCCATTCCGGGCTAATGTGGCTACTTCCTATCTTGCTTTTGTCAAGGCAATAATGTCCAAGGCCACCCATGTTATCAGCATATTTCAGCAGGAAATGAAGTCCCATGGAATGGTTCTCCTCCAACACAGACAAGATGATGAATTGTTTTCTATCGCCTCACTTCTGGCACTGCTCCTCTCGTCCTATGATCTGCCCATGATCACATCATGCTTTCTCCCATACCCCCCCCCCCCCCCCCTGCTCTCTCCTTCACCCACGAATCTCCTCTTCCACTCTTGCGTACGTGTTCGTTCGTTCCCCTTTAATCTTCTGTCAGTTTGATCCTGCTGCCCTCTTATCACTTGCGTTGTCCATGAGGCTGAATTTCTGCACACAAAAGGATTCCCTGTTCTGCTTTGAGCGCACCGAGCTTGTCGACCCACTGTTTCAGGAGATTCTGAGCTTGAAGGATCAACCAGATGATATAATCCCCAGTGCCTCAAATCATTCAGTCGGTTTACTTATTTATTCCATCACCCATTCACATTCTCTTTGCACCCACTTTGCTGTCATCCATTTTAAAATGGCTGATCTCTCCACTTCCATTTCTCTTTTACCATAAGAATCTGTTTTCATCTTTTCAGGTTCCCTTTCAGATATTTTTTTTTAAAATAGGCCTTCCCACCTCATTGTCAATTAATCTTTTTGTGAATTGATTATATACATACACCATTGACAGAGGAGACTGTGGCGTTACCACAGGCATACGGACCTCTCATGCATAAGTACACCAGAGACACACCGATGCGTGGAGGAGGACAAAGACAAAGTGGGACATAGCCGACACAGGCAACACGGACAACAAAACACAATACACCGCTCAAACACGCACAAAACACTTGCAACATAAGCCGAGCATGGGTCCATGGTCAAGAGGTCTCGCAACGCAGCTTTGTGATTGGTTGATAGAATAGGCCCACCCCTCCCCCCAGATATATCTGGGAGGAGGTGAACAAGGGAACTTCTCTTGATGAAGGCTAGTGGAGGCTCGGCGCACGCTGGGTTGCTGGCCGAAACGTTGAGTTTTTTTTTTTAAGACAAAGCTATAGGTTGGAGAACGGAAAAATGGATATCGTGGATATAATTCCCAACCGCCGTTCATTACTTGATATATATATATATATATATATATATATATATATATATATATATATATATATATATATAGTATTGTATTGATTGTGTGAGGGCCCCTATATTTCAGCTAACGCTGTCAGGACTACCCTCAAGAAAGTGATAAATAAATAAAATAAATAAATAGAATCACTTGTCATGGCGCAAAGCAGTAAGCAGTACACAGCACAGTGTCCCACATATTGTGAATGGTTTTATGTTTGTCAATAATGGTTGCTTTTACTTGCTGGGGACAATACTGTGGTGTTTAACTCGATAAACCACTATTATCAGATTAAAGATTGTTGTCAAGTGTATTCTCATCCGATATGGCTACGGCGTCATGTTGCTATCGCAAAAAGGGACAGGCGCCCCCAGCGGTAATCTACATTACAGCAGAAACAACAAATACAATAGCTCGTACCCAGGCAAAGATACATCAAGTTTGTGTTTGGTCATAATATTATGCGATTGTTATAATTCTCCATGTGCAGCCTTCTTTCGAAAACACTGATCTGTGGTGTATTAGTAACACTAATATTTTCCTTCTGTGTTTACAAGTATTTCAAAGTATCTAACTATTACTGTTAATCTTTTGTTTTTCTATCTTGGATTCCCGTTTAGATGCCCAGACATATTGAATGTGTGGGTGGTCAGTCAACATGACACGAGTCAAGTGGAGACCCAGCAAGAAATCTGTCCTGTGTTCAGACCATTTCACCGAGGGATCGTTCGACAAGACTGGGCAAACAACTCGGCTGAAGGGAGATGCTGTGCCAACTGTTTTCAACCTCCCACCTCACCTGCAGAAGGTAACCTCTATTTCTAGAATACTGATGTGGTGACTTGACATCACAATTTGCTATTCATTTTGGGAAGATTGCGACACAAATTTGAAGATTGTATAAATATTTTCCTGGAAAATTTGTGTAATTTTTATCCTACCTCAGATGTAGGTCTGTTTTAATTTCTTTTTCTAAAATTGGCATGGAAATATGAGCTGCTTTGTGATATTCACGTCTTTTTTCTTTTGTTTGCAGCATCACCTACCATCACAAAAGCCTCCACCTGAAAGACACTGCCATGTGGAGCCTGATCTAGCCACCAGGTGTGAAGCAACAGAAGATCCCACCAAGTCACCAAAGCCTGCAACCAGCTGTGATCACATGTATGCCATCCGTGACAGTCCGAGGAGCATTAAGAGAAAACTTGATACTGCCCTCGACAAAGTGGGTGATCTGCAAAAGAAAATGAAAATGTCACGGCAACAAGCATGGCGTCTGAAGAAGAAGGTTTAATCTCTTCATGAAGTTCGACACATACAACAGAATAAGCACCTTGTATCATAAGGTGGTGCTGAAATGCTGGAGAAGACATTCTCAGGGGTTCCAGCTGAAGTCCTTGCAAGAATATTACAGAACAAAGAGGCAGCAAAACTAAGCCGAGAAACCTATAACCCTGTGCTCCGTAGTTTTGTCTCGACATTGCTCTTCTATAGTGCAAAAGCATATCGGTACTTCAGGAAAACGTTCGACTTTGCTCTACCTCATCCCGCTACCATTCCAACATGGTACAGTGGCATCAATGGAGAGCCGGGCTTCACGGAAGAGGCGTTTGCAGCTTTGAAGCTGAAAGTAGCAGAAGCCAAGAAGAAGAACAGTGGGTCATCTGTGCTTTGATGCTTGATGAGATGGCTATTAGAAAGCATGTCGAGTGGGATGGCACGAAGTTCCGTGGGTATGTGGACATTGGTGTGGGACTGCAAGATGACACGACACCGGTCGCTAACGACGCCCTGGTGTTCATGGTTGTTTCTGTGAATAGCAATTGGAAGTTGCCAGTGGCGTATTTTTTAATACACGGCATGATGGGACAAGAACGCGCCAATCTTGTTGAGCAATGTTTCGTGCGACTTCATGATGTTGGGGTTCACTGTGTGTCTCTAACCTGCGATGGGCCATCTTGTCATCTCACCATGTTGCAGGAGCTTGGTGCAAAGATGAATCTCCCTGACATCAAGCCAGCTTTTGCTCATCCATCTGATCCCGACCAGCGTGTGTACATCTTGCTCGACATTTGCCACATGCTAAAGCTGGTAAGGAACACTTTGGCTTCAGGAGCTTTGATAACATCTCCAGATGGTGGTAAAATCTCATGGAAGTATGTGGAAGAACTGCACAAGATCCAGGAAGATGAAGGGCTACGTCTCGGCAACAAGCTTAAAGCCGCCCATATTGCTTGGGAAAAGCAAAAGATGAAAGTGAACCTCGCAGCGCAGGCCCTCGGTAGGAGTGTTGCAGATGCAATTGACTTCTGCTACAAGGAGTTACACCTCTTGCAGTTTGGAGGGTCAGAAGCCACGGTGGAATTCATTCGTCGTATCCATCAGCTATTTGACACCCTCAACTCTCGCAATCCACTGGCACGTCATTCCAAGGCACCACTGAGGAAGGAGAATGAGTCGCACTGGAGAGGATTTCTGGAACAAGCAATCACGTACCTCTCCCAGCTCATTCATGGAGATGGGCAACCGATGCACCAGTCTAGGAGGAAAACACCATTCATTGGCTTCCTGGCAGGGATCATAAGTGTTCTGAGCTTCTTCGACACACTCATCAAATGTGAGCCTCCCAAGCTGAGGTATCTCCTCACATACAAGCTCTCCCAGGACCACATTGAGCTCTTCTTCTGTGCTGTGCGTTCAGCTAGTGGCCACAACAACCCAACAGCACAGCAGTTTGAAGCCACCTACAAGCGACTATTTGTTAGGCATCAAATAGAAGGAGTTGGAGGCAACTGCATTGCACAAGATGACACGCCCATCCTCCACGTATCCAGTACCAAGCAGCGTGGTAAGCAAGTAGTTACCGAAGAGGAAGATATGCTTCCTTTAAGAAGGTACGACTTAGAAGAACGCCAGCCCAGTGGAGAAGACCATGACTATGTTGATGCCCCAAATTTCTCACCTCTCCCGGGTGAAGGATGCTGCCATCGGCTACATAGCAGGCTATGTTGTTCGTATGACAAAGCGATGCATTCCTTGCCCTTGCCCTGATTGTCAGGCTGTGTTGACAACAGGAATGGAAGAAGGTGGAAGCCTGTTGATGAAGAAAAATCGTGGTGGGCGAGTGAAGCCATCGCAGGATGTAGTGAGTGTGCAATGCTGCAGAACGATCTTTTCAGAGGATGCTCGCTTCTACCCAGTCTGCCTCACCTCAATCACTGGGGATTGCATCTGCGCTTGCTACCGCGGTGTTGCATGATGTCGGATCACAACACCTGTTTGTGCAGTTGAATGAACACATGATGGTCTGCCCACCAGATCATAATCATGTGTTTGCACTTGTCAAATGCATCGCATCATCCTTCATCAAGATTAGGATGCATCACCTTTCCAAGAGGTTCACAGAGAAGTTGAATGGACCAAAGCTTCGAAAACAGCTGTACAAGCTGATCTTGTTCAGACATGAATGAGGGGGAAAGAGAGAAGGATAGAATGAAGGAGAAAGAGAGAAGTAGGCATATAGAATGAAGGAGAAAGCGAGGATAGAATGAAGGAGAAAGAAGGATAGAATGAAGGAGAAAGAGGATAGAATGGAAGAGAAAGATAAAAGGCTACATGGATGATAACAGAGAGGGTGGGGGATGTGAATGTTTAAAGCAATTATGGTGGTTTACTTTTGTTGTGTAAAAACTTCCAATAAAGACTTACTCTCTTATCTCTTAAAACCCTTTGTATTATCTTACGACAAAGCGTGCCAATGATAAAATACGTGGGTGCAATGAAAGAATACCTTCATGGAGAAAAATAAATAACGAAAGTTCTTAAATTCACGACGTGTGTAACTTATTTTTGAGGAATGTTCTCTGTTTTGCAATACGTAATACGCGTGTATACATGCGCGTGTACGGATTAGGTGGGAGTACAATGGCGGCTTCCACTGCTGTGTGGCGGCATCAAACGCTTGCATAGAGCCGTGCGTAGCAAGCTATATCCAGTGTATTTATATCGATGGGCTGCCCCCATACCATCCTCCAGCATGGCTCAGCAAACTGTGCACTTCCCTCTTGTCATCAATGATTTGTGAAGATGCAATAAAGAGGATCTCGATGCAAGTGGGTTCAACAGGTCTGGGCCACTGATCTTGTGCTGTTATTTCTGTCGTATTTGGGGGGGGGGGGGAGGGGGGGTAGAGGGTGTTGAGTGGTTCTGTGGTATTTTACTGTGATTCCTAAACTTTATTGTACAATGTTCTGTCTTCAGGAAATAATGAACCACACTTAGTTTGACCATTTTCTGGGAACACCCTGGAGAAACGAGTCAATGTGAACGCATCGAGCCATCGATGGTAAGTCATGCTCTCATTAAGCTTTTCGATGGATGCATAATTTGAAGTACGAGCGTGCACTCCCGCCCTCTGGGCCGGAGTAACCTTCTCAAACCATCTTGGGAGTGCAATTTTCTTGGAAAAAGAAAAAGGCACAGACTTGGAAAAAGCACTTTGTAATTTTTGTCGTTTTTGAAAAACATTTTATTGATAACATATCATGAGACAAAGGAACTTGATTTGTAATACCGGCGTCCACCACAGGTGGTGATATTTCCATATCGAAGTTAATTTCGGTGACATCCACGTTTGCTCTCTTTTCGTAAGAAGAGGAAAAACAGTCATAATGGAGAAGTAATTGATAGAATTTGATGCATGAACGATTTGGTCGCAATTTCATCTTCTTCTATATCTTCTATATTCTATTCTATATTATTATTTATTATTTTATTATTTTTTATTATCTTCTTCTATTCTATTTTGTATATTAAAAAGTTTTTGTTTGTTCGTTTGTTTGCACGCGCTAATCTGAACGGTGAAAGATAGGAGGAAACCTCTGAAACAAAAAATGTCGGGACCGGCCCTGGGAAGGTTATAGGCGAGGTGGCGAGGCCGGTCGAGGCCGCCTCAGCCGGGCTGGGCCTATTTCGCAATAAATCTTCTTCTTCTTCTTCCAAAATTCTCTTCAAGTACAATTTATGCACGTAATAGGAATATCTGACCAATTGCAACACATGCTTTCAAAATTATCTTTCGCGGAGCCCGACAGAAAAAAGAACAAGGAATCGTTGAGCACTAACTGATACTGGGCTGGCGTCAGACCTTTGTACAGGAGATTCAATTCATTCAAAAGGAACCCGGGCAACGCTGGGTGCATTCAGCCAGTCCTTTATATGACCATCTTAAAGCATGACTTTCAATGGTGCATTTTCTGCAGATAACGTCTTGGCTGTTCCTTCTCCATTGCAATTGTCATCAAGATATCGTTCGACCACATTTTAGAAATATTTGGGATAATTGTCTTGCTTTGAGAGTAATCCCTTTGAAATGAATGTTCATGAGGCGACAACGAAACAAAAGGAACATGGATGTTGGAGGCCTTTCAACCACATCAATTAATTCCATCTAACAGCTTAACAACTCTTTTTTTTTCTTTCTTTTTTGTATACTGAATCGAGGCTCGTGAAAGAGCTGACATTTACTTCACAAACAAATCAACCAGACAAACAAAATATATAAAAAGAGGGAGCGGAAGACAAGAGAATGGGAAGCACACAAACACTTGAGAGCACACAACATTTAAGAGCAGGGAGATGTATGGGAGGGAGAGGGCTTGGGGGGAGGAGGCGTGGGAAGGGGGGGGGGGGTGGGAGAAGTATAAAACACAAGGACACCAAGGACTTCCAGGACAGAAGTTGGTATTTCAAAAAGTGGAATTGGGGTGAAATTATCGGGGATATAAAAGATCAAGGTTTTGGATGGGGGAAGATAAGAGATGGTGGTGAACAGCTGTTTTAAAGACCTGGAGGGTGGAGTGGGATTGAAGAGAGTGAGGGAGTTTGTTCCAGAGGCGGGAGAAAAGAGGAATGAAGGAGTGAAGGTGAGCAGAGAGTCTTGATTTTGGCAGTTTAACCATAAGAGGGTTGCAGGCAGATCTTGTGCGACCTGTAGGAATATTTGCGGGACAGAGCCCAGAGAGAGCTGGGGGGGGGGGGGGGCAAGGCCAGAGAGGCGTCGGTCGAAGACGGAAAGACCACCAACCTGCCTGCGGTGAGTGAGTGAGAGGCCCTTGGAGTTAGCTTCATCGCGGGAGATTCCAATGATTCTGAATGCTTTGCTTTCAACAGCGTGAAGACGAGCTTGGTGTGAGGCAGGAGCACCAGCCCAGAGGGGAGAGCAGTATTCCATTGAGCTGCGGATGAAAGCCTTGTACGTGGTGAGGAGCTCAGGTGTGCCAAGGAAGGACTTCGCACGACGGAGGATGCCCAGTCGGCGACTGGCTTCGGAGGCCAGATTTGAAATGTGGTTTTCCCAGGAAAGATCATGGCAGATAGTGAGACCCAAAAGTTTGAGTGACAGAACTTATTGGAGAGGATTATTCAGAAAGTAGATGGGAGGGTTGTCCAGTCGGTCTTTTCGGAGAGACATCGTAAGAGTGTGAGATTTGTCAGGATTGAAAGACATGTTCCACTTGTTTGCCCAGTCTGTGATTTTGTCCAGGTCTGCAGAGAGTGAGGAGGCTGCAGACTGCCGATCTGAGGGATGAAGAATGGAGCGACAGAGAGTAGAGTCATCAGCAAAGAGATAGAGGATTTTCAAGAGAGTCGGAGAGATCATTGATGAAGACCAGAAAAAGCACAGGGCCCAGAACACTGCCTTGGGGAACTCCAGCCTGAACAGGAAGAGGAGATGAGAGAAACCCATTCAGGGCCACACCTTGACTACGACTAGAGAGGAAGTCCGCCAGCCATGCGTGGAGATTTCCATGGATACCAACAGAGGAGAGTTTGGTGAGCAGAGCGGGGTGCCATACCGTATCAAAGGCACATGATATGTCAAGGGAGACAGCTCTAATTTCCTGTTTGGCATTGAGGACCTCCATCCATTGCTGAGAAAGCAGTAGCAGCATGTCCAGAGTAGAGTGACCAGGTCTGAAACCAAATTGATGATCAGAGATCAAGCCATTGGAGAAGAGGAAAGATTTCATATCTGAAGCAATGATGGATTCCATGACTTTACTGATAATTGAGAGAAGGCTGATTGGTCTGTAGTTGCTGGGATCTGTTTTTGCACCTTTTTTGTGCAAAGCGGTGATGTTGGCAGATTTCCAAGCAGATGGCAGATGACCTTGAGCAAAAGAGAGTGTGAAGAGAACAGAGAGAGGGAGTGAAAGAGTGGAAGAACAAGATTTTAGGACCCGTGGGCTGATGCCGTCAGGTCCAGTTGCAGAATCAGAGTCGAGTGTTGACAAACTTTTCCACCTTGTCAGGAGGAAAGGACACAGAGTCCAGGAGCAGCTGGGTACGACTGGGTACGGTGCGTACAGAGAGGGATGGGTTTGGGACACAATATTTAGAGGCAAACACAGAGTTGAGGCATTCAGCTTTTTCACGCGCGGAGTCAGCCGTGTGGCCGTTTGAGGTGAGGGAGGGGATGGAGGGGGAACAAACACCAGAAACAGATTTGACCAGACGCCACCAGGATTTGGAAGAGGGAGACAGATAAGAGAGTTCTGTCCTGAGAACGGAGAGATATTGTTTCCTGGCTCTCCTGATAAATTAACTTCCTTGTAAAGGCCTGTAATTCTCTGGCTATTATAAGAGAGCACCCTCAACGACAGAGGATATGGCTGTTCACAGAGGCATGGGCGTCGATGGGTGGGGAATGGTCGGGACGTATCTCCCCACGTTTTTGATGAGGGGGTTTATCCCCCCACTTTCCACTCAAATATCACATAAAATGCGTTGCTCTGTACAATCCACATTGGCCTGGATATGGGATGTTCTGATAATGATGTAATAATGTGGGCAGAGGCATATCGGTCGACGTTGTGACGTCAAATTGTCGAGTTTTTATTTTTGTTCTCATTTGTCGTCCTCTAGAAACCCCTCCCTGGCAAGGTTGTTGCTGAAATGAAAACAGTCCGTGGAGAAGATGTTGACGTGAAAATCAATGTTGAGCGCATTGAATAAAAAAATGCTAACAATTGTGATGGTGTACTTCCAGTCCCGTTCCCCATCCAGGAAGAGGTATCTGTACTTTCTTGTGGTGAATCAAGTATGTTGTGTTGTGAAGCTGCAAAGCATTTTCAATTTCCTGCTGAAGATTTCAAAACTGAATTGATCAATGCTTCCTCGGTTACTCGCAGGTTCCAAGACTGGAAATCATTTAGGAGGAGTGGTTCCCAAATGTGATGCCCCAGGTGAGGAAAATGTTCCATTACCTCACGGTTTCCTTCAGCAGGTTGTTCCTGCACAACTCTCCTCTCGACGTGAAGAATATTAATGCTTCTTCGGTTCCTCGCAGGTTCCAAGACTGGAAATCATCGAGAAGTTTGGCCAGGGAGCATATGGTACGGTGTCAGGCGAGGTTCGCAGTCCTGGAATGTCCTTGAAAGTCCTGGAAAAATAAAAATGTTTTTCCCAGGACTGGAAAGTCCTGTAAAAACTGCAAATGTCCTTGAAAGTCCTGGAAAAAAATTGATTATTCTAGTCTCGAAAAAAAAAAACTTGTGGCTGTCGGCCGCTCCGACGTGTCGGCCTTTCGCCGTGTGAAATTTATCAAATGTAAATAGGTCAGTCCATTCATGAAATCATTTGTAGTAAAATCGTAGTAAAGCATTGGACCAATCAAAACTTAGAGGTCATCAAGATCTTTGTGAGTGGCTGCATACTTCGCTATGACGTCGGAAACTAATTATACATATTCACGGAAATGTCCGATCAACCCGGAAGTTAATTTCATATGCGCAATTGCGCACTGCATGTTTTGTTTTGTTTGAACTACATGCAATTGCACAATTGCGCACAGCGTGTTTGAACAGCGAAAAAAAATGTCAAGGCTTTGTCATTTTAATCTGTCGTGGCTCAACCAACCCAATTATCGGGATTGGTTGGAGAAAGACGATTCATAGAGCGTGGAACATAGTCACAGTCTGTGTGAGAAAAGCTTTGATATCGGAAACATGGGTGAAAGTGCGATGAAGAGCCACTCGAAAGGCACAAAGCACAAACGCTTGCTGCAAGAAAAGGATTCGAAACAACGGTCGAACTTACACATTACAGAGTATTTTGGAAGGCCAACTACCGCTCAAAGGACAGGTATTTATCACTGCTTTTTCTCCCATTTGTACTCCACGGCCGTTTTATTTCAGGAAAGTATTTTTATTTGTTGTGTTGGAGTCATCTGGAGTCGAGCAACCAACTGTTCCAGCAACGACTACTCCCAGACCATCGACCATTCTTGACTTTGCCACAAAAGAAGAGATTTTGAAAGCCGAGATATTGTGGGCATTAAATGTGATAGAATCTCACCATTCCTACAAATCATGTGAGGGGGTTGGAGAACTTTTCCGTAAAATGTTTCCAGAAAGTGGCATTGCAGCACAGTTCAAGTGTGCAGAAAAAAAGGTGGCCTATTTGAATGTGTTTGGACTGGCTCCGTATTTCCATACTCTCTTGAAGCAGAAGATTGATAGCAAGTATGTCCTCCTTTTCGATGAATCTCTGAACAAAAAAAAACAACCAAAAGAACCAAATGGATTTTTACGTATGGGTGTGGGAAAATGACGAAGTTAAGTCTAGATACCTTGATCCCAAATTTGTTGGGCACTGCACGGCAGAAGACATGTTGACAGAATTTCAGTCGATCTTGAAGTACCTTAACCCCCAAAATCTGATTCAAGTCAGCATGGATGGCCCCAGTTGAAACTGGAAATTCCACCGGGGCTTGCAAGTGGACATAGAAACGAAGTACGGGAAATCACTGTTCGATGTGGGCTCCTGTGGCCAACACATCTGTCATGGAGCTTTCCAAACTGGAGTGTAGAAGTCTGAGATGGGCACAGCCAACCTTTTACGGACTCTTTACACCCTATTCCAAGACTCGCCTGCCAGATGGGAAGATTACACAGAAGTTACAGATGGAGCAAAGGTCCCTTTGAAATTCTGTAAGACCAGGTGGCTGGACAACGCCCCATGTGCTTCAAGGGCAATTGAAATATGGGAAAGCGTCTGCAAATACGTGGATAAAGTGGAAAAGAAAGCCATCACCAAACCAGACAACCAGTCCTTCTCAACTGTCCAGAAAGCTGTCCACGAACCATTGACACTGGCCAGACTCAAGTTCTTTCTCGCGGTCGCCCAATAAATCACACCATTCCTAACCATGTATCAAAGTGATCAACCACTGCTGCCCCACATCACCCATGATCTACTGAATCTAATCCAAGGGTTGCTTCAGGGTCGGCGTCATGGGGGGGGGGGGCATTGATGGGCCATGCCCCCCCAAATGAGTTATTGTGCCCCCCCCCCCCCCACCAGCAGGCCAAGCCTTTGGCACCATTGGCTTTCATGATTATTACGCAAAATGTTGAATGATTTTTGGGTCTGTCTGCATTTATTTGGTAAAAGTGGAGAAAAATAGTCCATTTCAAATGATGGTCCACTAACGTGCACAGTGAGTGAAAGAGTGAAAGAGAGAGAGACAGACGTGACTTGCACATGGGCTATATTTTGTGCAGTGTGGGGGCAGTGTGTGTGTGTGCAGTGTGTGCAGTGTGTGCAGTGTGTGTGTGTGTGTAAGAGGGAGACTTTGCAGCATGTTTTTAAATTGCAACTGGGTTGGTGTGTTGATTGTTGCTGGCAAACTCTTATTATCAAGCATTTACATCATAGATCGAGTTCTCGAACGGCAGTTTGTGCCCCCCCCCCCGCGGTTACCCTAATGCCCCCCAATTAGATTTGTTCTGACGCTGACTCTGGGTTGCTTGAAAGATTTGTCGACCAGAAGGTGACGGACGCTTTAACAGCAGCCAAGTTAGCTTCATTCGATGTTTGGGATCAGAAAAACTTCAATGATATTTCGAAGCTGGACATTGGATTGGCTGCAAGCAAGGCTTGAAAAGAAAGTTGTCGGATGAAGAAGGTATCTGACCGAGCTGTTCGAGAATTCCGGATCGAGTGTCGAACCCTGTTGATTGAACTTGTCGGAAAACTTATCGAAAAATGCCCGATCAAGTACCCACTTGCGAGAAGCTTGGCCTGTCTCGACCCAAGGCATTTTGAACAGAAGGATGTAGCAGTCACGTTCATGAGGAGAGCCTTGGGATTATTGCCGGACGCCCACTGGATAACCCCTGAAACTGGTGATGATGCCCTTCGCCAGTATTCAAGATACTTGGATGATGCATCCCGAAGACAAACATTTTGATCGCGAAGAAACTCGATTGGACAATCTTTGGCATGAAGACATTTCGAGGAAGGTGGAGTTCAGAAAACTGTGGGATGCTGTTAGCCTGCTGCTGCTCCTGTCCCATGGCCAGGCCACAGTAGAACATGGTTTCTCAATCAACAAAGAGGTGGAGGTTGAAAACCTGAAAGAATAATCTGTCATCGCACAGAGTCATATGTGACCATTTACATGTTGTTGGGGGTGTTCAGAATGTTGAATTACACAAAAAACTTCGGTTGTCTGCCACTGCAGCTCGAAGGAGATACCAAGACCATCTCGACGAGCAGAAGCGCTCAAAGGAACTACAGCCAGTCATTGCCAGGAAACGTAAAATGGAAGAGGAAGTGGCAGAAATTAAAATTCAGCAAAAGAGACTTAAAACAGACATATATTCCCTGCAGATGACTTTTTTTTTTGTTTGTTTTTTTGTATACAGAGTCGAGGCTCGTGAAAGAGCTAACATTTATCAAACAAACAAATCAAACAAACAAGCAAACAAAGTATATAAAAAGGGGAGCGGTCGACAAGATGGGGAGAGAAGGGGACGAAGCACACAAACAACATTTGAGAGCAGGGACATCGGGAGATGTATGGGAGGGAGAGGGCCTGGGGGGAGGCAGAATAGGTATAAAACGCAAGGACACCAAGGACTTCCAGGAAAGAAGTCAAAAGTCACCTCAAAAAAGTGGATTTGGGATGAAATTAGCGGGGGTAGAAAAGATCAAGGTTTTGGATGGGGGAAGATAAGAGATGGTGGTGAACAGCCGTTTTAAAGACCTGGAGGGAGGAATGGGATTGAAGAGTGAGGGAGTTTGTTCCAGAGGCAGGAGAAAAGAGGCATGAAGGAGTGAAGGTGAGCAGAGTCTTGATTTTGGCAGTTTAACCATAAGAGGGTTGCAGGCAGATCTTGTGCGACCTGGAGGAATATTTGGGGGACAGAGCCCAGAGAGAGCTGGGGGAGCAAGGCCGGAGAGGAGTCGGTAGAAGAAGGAAAGACCACCAACCTGCCTGCGGTGAGTAAGTGAAAGGCCCTCGGAGATAGCGTCATCGCGGGAGATTCCAATGATTCTGAACGCTTTGGTTTCAACAGCGTGAAGACGAGCTAGGTGCGAGGCAGGAGCACCAGCCCAGAGGGGAGAGCAGTACTCCATTGAGCTGTGGATGAAAGCCTTGGATGTGGTGAGGAGCTCAGGTGTGCCAAGGAAGGACTTCGCACGACGGAGGATGCCCATTCGGCGACTGGCTTTGGAGGCCAGCTTGGAAATGTGGTTTTCCCAGGAAAGATCATGGCAGATAGTGAGACCCAAAAGCTTGAGTGACAGAACTTCTTGGAGAGGATTATTCAGAAAGTAGATGGGAGGGTTGTCCAGTCGGTTTTTTTGGAGAGACATCGTAAGAGTGTGAGATTTGTCAGGATTGAAAGACATGTTCCACTTGTTTGCCCAGTCTGTGATTTTGTCCAGGTCTGCAGAGAGTGAGGAGACTGCAGACTGCCGATCTGAGGGATGAGGAATGGAGCGGCAGAGAGTGGAGTCATCAGCAAAGAGATAGAGAGGATTTTCAAGAGAGTCAGAGTCAGATCATTGATGAAGACCAGAAAAAGCACAGGGCCCAGAACACTGCCTTGGGGAACTCCAGCCTGAACAGGAAGAGGAGATGAGAGAAACCCATTCAGGGCCACACGTTGACGACGACTAGAGGAAGGAAGGAAGACTAGAGGAAGGAAGTCCGATAGAGGAAGTCCGCCAGCCATGCGTGGAGATTTCCATGGATACCAAAGGAGGAGAGTTTGGTGAGCAGAGCAGGGTGCCAGACCGTATCGAAGGCACGTGATATGTCGAGGGAGACAGCTCTAATTTCCTGTTTGGCATTGAGGACCTCCATCCATTGTTGAGACAGCAGAAGCAGCATGTCCAGAGTAGAGTGACCTGGTCTGAAACTAGATTGATGATCAGAGATCAAGCCATTGGAGAAGAGGAAAGATTTCATATCCGAAGCAATGATGGATTCCATGACTTTGCTGATAATTGGGAGAAGGCTGATTGGTCTGTAGTTGCTAGGATCTGTTTTTGCACCTTTTTTGTGCAAAGCAGTGATGTTGGCTGATTTCCAAGCAGATGGCAGTTGACCTTGAGCAAAAGAGAGGGTGAAGAGAACAGAGAGAGGGAGTGAAAGCGCGGAAGAACAGGATTTTAGGACCCGTGGGCTGATGCCGTCAGGTCCAGTTGCAGAATCAGAGTCGAGGGTTGACAGAAACTTTTCCACCTTGTCAGGAGGAAAGGACACAGAGTCCAGGAGCAGCTGGGTACGACTGGGTACGGTGGGTACAGAGAGGGATGGGTTTGGGACACAAGATTTAGAGGCAAACACAGAGTTGAGGCATTCAGCGTTTTCACGTGCGGAGTCGGCTGTGTAGCCGTTTGAGGTAAGGGAGGGGCTGGAGGGGGAACAAACACCAGAAACAGATTTGACCAGACGCCACCAGGATTTGGAAGAGGGAGACAGATAAGAGAGTTCGGTCTTGAGAACGGAGAGATATTTTTTCCTGGCTCTCCTGAGGGTGGACACACACTTGTTTCGGGCGTTGTGAAAGGAAATGAGATTTCCTTCCGTTGCATTTGCTTTCCAGGAGACGAAGGCAAGTTGTTTCTGGGCAACAGCCTCACCACAAGATTCCGTGTAGCATGGACGGGAGGAAGGGTATGACAACTGAAGACAAGATGGGATAAATCTGTGCATGAGAGAGAGCAATTTAGTTTGGAAGAATTCCCAGGATGAGTTGATGTCAGAGGTGGTAGAGATGGGAGACCAGTCCAGATGATTGATGGCTGCTTGAAGACCGTGCCAGTTGGCCTGAGTGAAATGCCAGACTCGCCGACGCTGAGGAGGCTCTCTGAGAATGGTCAGACAGATGTCCACTTTAACAAGCACATGATCAGATGAGCCGATTGGAGCAGAAGAAGAGCAGCAGACATTTTCAGGGAAGTTAGTCATAACCAAGTCCAGAAGAGAAGATGCTCCGTTGACTGAGATCCGGGTCGGGAAATTGACAGATTGTGTGAGTCCCAGTGAGTCGCAGAAATCCTTTGCTGAGGAGCCGTGGCTGGTGAGAGAGGTACCCACACCCAGCCAACTGGCATGGTGACAATTGAAATCACCACATATGAGGAAGAGAGAGTTGGGATGAGTAGATAGAAGTTGGTCCATATCAGACAGCGAGATGTAGATGGAGTTTGGTGGACGGTACTGTTTGGTGGACGGTACAACACACATATGAACAAAAGGTGGGAGCGAAGGGGAAGCCGTAGCCAGAGATATTCCTGGGGGTGAAATGGAGAGAGTGCAGTGCAGGGCGAATGAGGAAGAGAGTTTTTGATAAAGATAGCAACCCCACCTCCAGGACGAGGCTCAGGTCTATCATACCGGAGGAGGGAGTAACCCGGGAGAGATACTAAGGAATCAGACATCATGAAGGAGGAAAGTTTCTGTTAAGCAGATCACGTCTGGTTTGACAGAAGCAACCTGTATGGAGAGATCAGTTAAGTTTGAACGAAGGTCCCGGATGTTTGAGGTCCATACCGTTAATGAAGAGGAAGGTGGGGCATCGGATACAGAACAGGGGGGAGGAGGGGTAGGGTAAGATGTGGAAGAGGTAGGGAGAGCTGTTGAAGGTGTGTCAGAGATTTCAGAATAGCTCGGAGAAAGGGAAGGATGGGGCGGACAAAAAGTTTGATGGTGATTGGGTGAGGCACAATGAGGTGTTATTTGAGGAGGGGGAAGAGCGAGGCAGAAGGTTGGGGGAGATGGAGGTGAGAGTTGGAAGGGGGAAGAAGCGGGGAGGACGCTTTGAGGAGGGGGAGTGAGAGGGTGGAAATTGAGAAGAAATGAGGGTGGGGAGATTTGAAGGGGAGGGGTGAGGGGGGAATTTAGGAGGGAAGGGACAAGGGTTGGGATTTGAAAGGGATGGGATATGGGGGAGATTTGGAGGGGAGGGGTGAGGGGGGAGTCTAGGAGGGGAGGGGCAAGGGGGGAGATTTGAAAGGGATGGGTGATGGGGAGGATTAGGAGGGGAGGGGAAAGAGGGAAGATTTGAAAGGGATGGGTGATGGGGAAGATTTGGAGGGGAGGGTTGATGGGGAAGATTTGGAGGGGAGGGGTTATGGGGAAGATTTGGAGGGGAGGGGTGAGATTGGATTTTAGAAAGTGTACGATTAATGGGAAACGAACATTTATTGCAAAATGAGTTTCTTGTGACCTTCAAGTCAAAAATACGTTTGAGGATGCTGGAGGGAGGATGGAGTGCAGGAGAGTTTAGGGAATGTAGAAAAGAGGCACTGCACTGTAGGAGATGGATTTTTTTGGGGGGATGAATAGATTTGATGAGCAAGTCGAAAGCAGCCTTTTAAAGAAGAAGAAGAAAAAGGTGTTATAATATACGACGGAATACAGAACTTGAGGGGAAAGTGTAAACATCTTAAGGTTAATAACAGTGAAAACTATCTGGGGAACTGGGGGAGAAACACGTGGTCGAAGAACGAACGAACGAATAAGAACGAATAAACGAATGAGAACAAAGAATAAGAACAGAGAAGGAAATGTTTTTTTTGTTGTTTTTTTTTTTAGTTGAGATTTTAAACGAAGTAGGCCATGGGGTGAAAAGACTGGGAAAAGCAGAGAACGAAAGTTATTGGAGCACAAACGGCGGACTGCTGAGAGAAAAACAAAGCCTCAAGGTTGGATACTGTTGAAGGCCTCAAAAAACACGATACGAATTAACACGATTTTCTATACAGCTATGAAAGATTTGCACCGAAAAACTTCCTCGGGACACAATATACGTACACACACCATAAAATAAATACAGTTATAACGAAAATACAAATGGGAACAATTACTTAACTTCGATTTCGATGGAAAGCGTGGAGAGCTGCGAATAAACGAAACCTCGCCGGCAAGACCGGAAGCAGAGGTCCCTCATTGAGGGGCAGAGAAGGAGCACGATTTTACACACATCAGCAAAGCTAACGGCTTACGCGAGTCGGCCAAACGCAAGGAAGTTTACTTAAAATTAGTTGGTCAAGAAGGCCAGGCAGTTGAAAAGCATGTAAATGTGCGGATTTTTTGGCCATTGAGTCTGCCCTCCGCATAGTCCCGGCTCTGCTCCCTGCTTCGCCTACCCGGCTCCTTCGCCTGCTCGCTGTTTCCTCGGGCACGCTCTCGTGGGTTGTGTCCTTCGCAGCGGTGTGGCGGCGGTTTTCCCGCCGTGATCTTGATTTGTAGCGGCGGCGGTTGATTGCCGCTGCATTTCCCGCTTTGCCGTGATCAACCTTGGCCTCGTGCTCGCCTCTCCGCTCCTGCCTGGCATGGCTCTGCGGTACTCCGCCGCAAGGCTCCTTCTGCTCAATACCCGCTCTACCCCATCATGCATCTCTGCCATCAAATCAAATGGACTCCTCCGACGACCCAGGTACATTCACCATGGCTCCGGTCGTAAGTTTGTATATGTACAATCAGGTCACTCCATCCCCGTCCTCTGGTCGGCTCAGCGCACTCCCACTCATCGTCCCAGCGCACCTAGTCACGGCAACGCACAAAATCGCATCTCCTGCCTGCGAACCCTGGCTAAATCACCTGAATTCATCCCCGCTGTTCAAAACAACATCAAGCTCACCCTGTTCAACACCCGGTCCCTCAACAACAAATGCCTCATCCTCAACGACTACATCCTGGAGAACAAACTGGACTTTCTCTGTCTCACCGAAACCTGGCAACAACCACTGGACTACTACACGCTCAACCTCACCACACCCAATGGATATTCCTACGTCAATAAACCACGCTCGGAGGGCCGAGGTGGTGGAATTGCCGTTATCCACCATCAAGACATCAGGACCAGCCTCATCCCCATCGCCTCATCCTCATCCTTTGAACACCTGGCTTTTAAACTCTCTGGTCGCACGCAGTCAGTCATGGCTGTAGTCTACCGCCCTCCCAAACCACACCCATTATTCCTGTCTGACTTCTCCTACTTTCTGACCCAGCTATGTTCCCTCTCCCCCTCAATCCTCCTCCTTGGTGATTTCAATATCCACATGGACTCCACTGACTCCACAATAACCACCGACTTCACTGATTTACTCACCTGCTTTAACCTCACTCAACATGTCAACTTTCCTACGCATATCCGTGGTCACATTTTGGACCTTGTCTGCTCCACTGGATTAATTTTGCACCATCTCTCTGGCTCCGACCTCACCCTCTCTGACCACTTAGCCATCACTCTGACCATCAACATCCCTGACCAACCAAGACATTATCGCACTATCAACTTCCGTAAGCTAAACGCTCTTTCACCTACCTCATTCTCATCCACCCTCTCTGAAAAAATGTCCACTTCTCCCTTCATTGACCTCCACACCCCTTCCGACCTGACTACTACAACCACACTCTCTCCTCCTGCCTTGACCAGCTTGCGCCTTTAAAAACCAAAACAGTTTCTTTCACCCATTCTGCTCCCTGGTTTACCCCTGAACTCCGCCTGATGAAAACTCGTGCTCGCCAACTTGAAAGACTCCGCAAAAAAACAGGTCTCACAGTTCACTCCCAAGCCTACAAGGACCACCTACAACACTACAAAGATGCCCTCTCCCACGCCCGCTCCGCCTACTACTCTCAAATTATCCACTCTGGCTCCGGAAACCCAAAAGCACTCTTCTCGACAATAAACAAACTCCTCCGCCCCCTGGACACCACCACCCAGTCATTCACAGTAGACAACTGCATCTCCTTCCTTTCTTTCTTCCAACGCAAAATTGACAACATCTACAACAGCTTGACCACCGCCGCACCCGCTCCCCCTCCAACCACCTGCCACCCCTTATCCTGCCTTCCCCTGTCTCAATTCTCCCCGGTCTCCCCTACTGAGCTCTCTGAACTCCTCATAGGAATGAAAACTGCCACCTGCACTCTTGACCCCATCCCCTCCAGCTTTGTCAAGGCCTCCCTCCCTGCTCTCTCTCCACTTATCATTGCAACAATAAACTCCTCCCTGTCTACAGGCATCGTCCCACCATCCCTCAAAATTGCTGCTGTTACCCCCATTCTAAAAAAACCTGGTCTAAACCCTGACACCCTAAACAACTTCAGACCCATCTCCAACCTACCCTTTCTGTCGAAAGTTTTGGAACGCGCTGTAGCCACTCAACTCAAACATCACCTCTCTGCCAATAACCTGTATGAAACATTCCAATCCGGATTCCGCTCCAACCACAGTACTGAAACTGCTCTCCTCAAAATCACCAACGACTTTCTCCTCTCCTCTGACGCTGGCAACCTCAACATTCTCGTCCTCCTCGACCTCAGCGCTGCCTTTGACACCATCGATCACACCATCCTCCTAACCCGACTTGAATCCACCGTTAACGTTACCGGCACTGCCCTCTCTTGGATTAAATCATACCTCTCTGACAGACGCCAGTTCATCTCCATCAATAACTGCAAATCCCCCACTGCTCCCCTCCCCCAAGGTGTCCCCCAAGGTTCAGTTCTTGGCCCCCTCCTCTTCATCCTTTACCTGTCCCCCCTCGGTCACTTAATCTGCCGTCATGGTCTCCAATTCCACTGCTTCGCCGATGACATCCAGCTTTTCATCTCCACCAAGTCCGTCTCCACCCACACCCACTCTATCCTGACAAACTACATCTCTGAAATAAAATCCTGGCTTCAAATCAACTTCCTCAAACTTAACTGTGATAAATCTGAAATAATCATCATTGGCCCAAAAACGCTCACAAAATCCACCCATAACTTTGCCCTCAACATCGACGGTATCCCAGTATCCACCTCCCCTCTCATCCGGAATCTTGGCGTCATCTTTGACCAAACCCTCTCCTTCGACAAATACACTAAACAGATCACAAAGACAGCCTTCTTTCACCTGAAAAACATCGCCCGTCTCCGCTCATCCCTCTCCTCCACGGCTGCAGAAACCCTCATCCACGCCTTCATCACCTCCCGTCTGGACTACTGCAATAGCCTCCTCTATGGTTCACCCTCAACAATCACCAATAAACTCCAATACATTCAGAACTCCGCTGCCCGTCTACTCACCCATTCCCGGACCCATGACCACATCACCCCCGTCCTTTACAAGCTTCACTGGCTCCCCATCTCCCAGAGAATCCAGTACAAAATCCTCCTCTTGACCTACAAAGCCCTCCATAACCTGGCCCCATCCTACCTGGCTGACCTCCTCTCCAGACACACTCCCACCCGCAACCTCCGCTCTGCTGGTACCAACCTCCTGACCCCCCCCCCCCCCATCCAGACCAAATTCAGATCCTGGGGGGACAGGGCCTTCTCCATCGCTGCTCCCACCCTCTGGAACTCACTACCTCACACCATCAGAGACTCCTCCTCACTCACCACATTCAAAACATCACTCAAGACCCACCTGTTCAGCACTGCATTCAACATTCAACCCACAGCATTTAACCCCTGACTATCACTTCTCCTTCTCCCTCCTTTTGCTTTAAATATTTCCCTATTGATTCTTGTCTTTTTGCAATTGTTGTTTTCATGTTTTGTTATGCATTATGTTTTGCACTCTGTCAAAGCGCCTTTGGGCTTCATGAAAAGCGCTATACAAAATAAATGAATTATTATTATTATTATTAAATGTGAATACACTGGGACATATGCTTGTACATGTACATAACTGTAAATAAACTTGTGCCTAAAAGTGACAACTAATCTGCATCGGACAACAACAGGTACACATTACAAGATAATAACAACTTGTCATTTCATAATAAAGTATATCATATTGTGAAAAATGAACTTTTTGTTTTTGTGAAAAAAGTAAAAAACTGTCCTGGAAAATAGTATTTTTGTCCTGGAAAAGTCGTCGATTTTTTTCATTCTTTGGCTGTATGAACCTTGGTGAGGCCTATATAGCCCACACTGTACATCTTTAGAATATAAGAGTTGTGTCCATCTTTGTTGTAAATCTTGTTCCTTTCCTGATATTTGAAGCTTGCAGATACATTTGTTGGGCAGTTCTTTTTTGCTCTGAAACTTAACCTTCAGCCCTATTGTTAGATATACTTTACATTACCTATGAATACATAGCAGGTATACACCTGAATAAATAAACAAAAAAACAGCTTTAATTAACAGTGCTCATTGACTGAAAATACCATCAGCACAAATATTATACGGAAATTATGGGATGTAGCCTAGTTTGATGCGTGTCTAATTATGTGCATGCTAGTTTGTTACCATTGGCAGATATACCATGTAAATTGATGCATCATCGAACTCATTCACCATGTAAATCAATGTTTCATCAAACCCATTCACACTTATCAAGGTGTATCAACTAACCCACTTGGTCAGGTCAGATGATACGTTTGATAAACAGTTTTTTTGTGAGCCACCAATCCAAGTTTGACAAGCGTTACGCCGAGGACCCCGTCAGTGAAGTGATGCGAGTTGACAGTGGAAGACGAAAGGCGGCCATCTTGGATTTTGACGTGGCGACACGATTTTCAATAGCGTTCTTCCTTATGCCGAGATACACCCACACACCAGATTAGAAGTTAGCAGTTCATTTATTTTTCAAGATATTTCGCTCACAAGGTTCAGACATACATGGCGGCGGCCATCTTGGATTTTGACGTGGCGACCCAATTTTCAATAACGTTCTTCCTTATGCCTAGATACACACACACACACCAGATTAGAAGTTAGCAGTTCGATTATTTTTCAAGATATTTCGCTCACAAGGTTCAGACATATATATGGTAGCGGCCATTTTGGATTTTGACTTGGCGACTCAGTTTTCAATAGCGGTCTTCCTTTTGCCAAGATACACCCTCACACCAGATTAGAAGTTGGTACTTTGCTTATTTTTCAAGATATTCCACTCACCAGGTTCAGACATGCATGGCGTCAAACAAATGGCGGCGGCCACCTTGGATTTTGACGTGGGTTGCACCCACACACCAAATTAGAATTCGGTCCTCCGCTTACGCACGCACGGACGGAGGGAAAACCCATAGTCCCCCTTTCGCTCCGCAGTGCGACGGGGGACAATAAATGACAAAAGATTATCTGAGGAATGGTTTGTTTCTTACTTTGTTAATTGCGAAAATCCAAGTATATTGGTTGGTCTTGAGTTATTCTGTCTGTGTTTGTCAATCACATGCAAGTCACAATTTTTAATCGATCCTCACAAAACTTCACCAGATGGTAAAGGTGGTCAAAAGTAAGAGGCCTATTGATTTTGAGGTGAAAAGGTCGAAGGTCATCAAGGTCAAACTTCCAAAATCATCAATTTTCATCCGATTGACTTGAAAATTAAACAGCAATTGCACAATACAGCACTGACCTGGGAAACCAACTAGTTTAAGTTCAAAAGGTCAACTCAAGGTCAAAGTCCTGAAATCATCAATTTCCATCTGAAAAATCACATTTCTACCGATTAACTTGAAAAGTAAACAGCAATTGCATGGTGCATCATTGAATTGGGAAAGCAACTATTTTGAGGTCAAGAGGTCAACTCAAAGTCAAACTTCTGGTGAAAAATCACTTAAAATTTATAGTATCCAGATCCGATTCTGGATAGTCACCAAAACCTAATCATTTCGTCCTCGTCACATACGATACATCTCTGCTAAATTTTGTCCGAATCCGTCCACAACGTTTGGAGATATCAGGCTATATATCGTTTTTGGTCCCATTTCTCAATGGTGAAGAATCACTTGGAAAATTAAAAATAAAATTCACCAAAATCGAATCAATTCGTCCTTGTCACACACCCAACCTGTCAACCAAATTTCATCCGAATTCATCTTTAACCTTTTGAGATATAATGTTCACAGACAGACACAGGGGTTAAAATATAACCTTTGTTCACCTTTGGTAGCTGAGGTATTTGAAATGAAATCTCATTTATATTCGGCATCATTCAAAGATCACATCATCTTGCAATGAAATCTTTTCTAAATTTTATTTTAAACTTGGATAAAAGAAATACTCGTGAAAGACCAATAGATCCATGAAGAAGGGTTTTTTATTTATTTATTATTATTGTCGACATATATTTTTTTCCAGTAAAACGATGTGCTGGAAAAACTTTTTGAAGAAGCAGGTGAAGAGAAGACGCAACTGCAGAGAATGAGGTAAGAAAATGATTTGGTGGTTTGTCAAATAATCACAACTTTGAAGTCTCATGATATGACACCATGTAATGTTAATCTCTTCCTTTCCAAAATATACTGAGCTGCCATCGATGGGAAGCATTTCTACCACCTCAAGTTCCGTCTACTTTGAAAGAAAATTCACTGAAATATATAACGCTTTTGATAATATTGATGAACAATATGATAAAAGTCAGTGCTCGAAAGAAAAAGCACATTTTGTGAAAAATGTTCTTAAACATTGCTTTAGATTTCAATGAACAAATTCTTGTATTCCTTTCCTGTGTACTTATCCGAGTTTCTGCACATGCACATTTCACCAGGGCAAGAATCTCAAAAACAAGAAGGGAAGAAAAAAAATCAATTTTGGGTTTCTTCGGTTTAAAACCGAAGACCGTTTAAAATCAAAAAGGAGCTAACACAATCAGCAGATTGATCGCAATCAGTAAATCCATCACAATCAACAGATCGATCAAAATCAGCAGATCGATCACAATCAGTAGATCCATCACAATCAGTAGATCCATCACAATCAGCAGATCAATCACAATCAGCAGATCAATCACAATCAGCAGATCAATCACAATCAGCAGATCAATCACAATCAGCAGATCAATCAATCAGCAGATCAATCAATCAGCAGATCAATCACAATCAGCAGATCGATCAAAATCAGCAGATCGATCACAATCAGCAGATCGATCACAATCAGCAGATCAATCACAATCACCAGATCAATCACAATCACCAGATCAATCACAATCACCTTCGTCCCCGCGATACCACAATTCTGGCTCGCCATGCCGTTCAGCTGTGTGACATGCGATTCCAAGTGGCGTATGTGTGCAAGTATGCTGCCGGTGTGGACGAGAAGAGAAGCTGATTTCAAAGGCAGCAGCAACAGCAAGGACCCGTCAAACGACACGGTTCATGTACAGCTCCGTGACCTCACGAATTAACAAAAAAAAAAAAAAAAAATCACACGACAAGCAATGAACAGCAGCAAGGATGGAGGAGAACATATGGCGAGGGAAATTGGTTTGCCCGAGATGATGTGGCACAGTCTCGTCTGCTTTTCATTACAACCAATGTGGAATAAACACACGGGTCGACACAAGCACCAGAGTATAGGTCAGCGGTGACAAAACAACGTGCACAACAGCATGATGTGGACGCCATCGGAGGAGGGACACCCGAAGCAGTGCAAGCACGACAAGGGCTCGCAACGTGGCGCCAGTTTACTTACAATCAGACCATTGTCATTCGGCAATTGCTCAATGGATACTACTACCGAGACAACACCTGGAAGTTCTCGGTTCGTCCATCAGTTGATGCTTTTTGATGATCTGCACTCCTATAACCAATGGCTCTGCATGAAAACATGCAAGCGGTACGAGATCGACGCCGCCCTCACCTCATGCTGGATCAGCGGGAACATGCAACGAATACACCTGCGCCAAGCACATGTAAAGGACGCTGTGGCATTCGTGGAACAACAAACGCATAGTGACATCCCATCACGTGCTGAACAAGCTGCTCAAATGTACCACGCCATATTCGCCCCCCGACATGCTGAATATGAACATGATGACTGGTGAAAAGTCCGACTTCTATCGGAAATTCGTTGACGTTACCAAAGTGAATAACAACATCGTGGTATTCACAGCCGTAACACCATTTGTGTTGCCAAGTTTCCTCATCCATCTCCTCCTCAGCATGGGCAAATTCCACACAGAAGTTGATCTCCACTCCTGCCCCAACCTGAAATGTGCTTTCGTAAAAGCTGGCCCGATTCCTGACGGAGTAACTGACATTGCAAGTATTCACCACCTGGCACGTCGATATATTGAAGAACAACTCATGTGGCTCCCAATAGGAATGAGACAGGTCTCCAGGATTGTGCATGTGTTGGTGGCCGGATTGAAGCAATGCCTCTAGCGACAGACACAGCCATCAGTGAAGCCACCAATGCACAACGACAGCAGCCCGAAACGAGTCGACAACACGCAGCGGAAAATGCCCTCAGCCTTCAGAACCTGCCCAACTTTCCTGACCACGCAGCACTGAAATCTCGCATCCCTGTGCATTACGTACCTGTTCTCCAGCAAACAGAAAACCATTCAAACGAATCATTGGAGGAGAAGCAAATTGCACTCAGCAATGCCATGTGCTATTTGCTGTGTGTTGCAGAACGCACTCCAACACAGACGATACGTCCATTCGGTTCCCTCTGTTCGTTGGTGGTCCTGGAGCAGGCAAAACCTTTCTCCTCCTTGTGTCAAGTGTACATCCATGTCGCTGGGATTCAACACACTTCTCGTGGCATATACAGTGCATTCAAAAAGTATTCAGACCCCTTCACTTTTTCACATTTTGTGATGTTGCAGCCTTATGCTGAAATTGTTTACATTCCTTTTTTCCCCCTCATCAATCTACACTCAATACCCCATAATGACAGAGAAAACATGATTTTAGAAAGTTTTGCAAATTGATTAAAAATAAAAAAAACTGAAATATCACATTGACGTAAGTATTCAGACCCTTAACTCAGTAGTTAGTGGAAGCACCTTTGGCAGTGATTACCGCCTCGGGGCTTCTTGGGTATGACACGACAAGCTTTGCACACCTGGATTTGGGGATTTTCTGCCATTCTTCTCTGCAGATCCTCAAGCTCTGTCAGGTTGGATGGGGACCGTCGGTGGACAGCCATTTTCAGGTCTCTCCAGAGATGTTTGATTGGGTTCAAGTCAGGGCTCTAGCTGGACCTTCACAGAGAGCAAGGAGGAACAGGTTATCACTGCTGCTACAGAGACTGCAATACACCCCTGTGTTGGCGCTGTCCTCAATGATGACCGAACTACCAATGTGACACTCCACTCAAGGACCTTCACAGAGTTGTCCCTAAGCCACTAATGCGTTGTCTTGGCTGTGTGCTTGGAGTCATTGTCCTGTTGGACGGTGAACCTTCGGCCCAGTCTCAGGTCCTGAGCGCTCTGTTTCAGGTTTTCATTAAGGACATCTCTGTACTTTGCTCCGTTCATTGTTCCCTCAACCCTGACTCGTCCCCCAGTCCCTCCTGCTGAAAAACACCCCCACAGCATGATGCTGCCACCACCATACTTCACCGTTGGGATGGTATTGGGCAGGTGATGAGCGGTGCCTGGTTTCCTCCAGGTATGACAATTAGAATTGACGCCAAACAGTTCAATCTTCGTTTCATCAGAACACAGAATCTTGTTCCTCACAGTCTGAGAGTCCTTTCGGTGCTTTTTTGCAAACTCCAAGCGGGCTTTCATGTGTCTCACTGAGGAGAGGCTTCCGTCTGGCCACTCTGCCATCAAGACCAGATCGGTGGAGTGTTGCAGTGATGGTTGTCCTTCTGGAGGTTTCTCACATCTCCACACAGAATCTCTGGAGCTCAGCCAGAGCGACCATCGGGTTCTTGGTCACCTCTTTCCAAGGCCCTTCTTCTCCCCTGATTGCTCAGTTTGGCCGGGCGGCCAGCTCTAGGAAGAGTCCTGGTTGTTCCAAACTTCTTCCATTTAAGAATTATGGAGGCCACTGCTCTTGGGAACCTTCAATGCAGCAGCAATTTTTTTGTAGGCTTCCCCAGATCTGTGCCTCGACACAATCCTGTCTCTGAGCTCTGCAGGCAGTTCCTTCGACCTCATGGCTTGGTTTTTGCTCCGATATGCATTGTCAGCTGTGAGACCTTTTATAGACAGGTGTGTGCCTTTCCAAATCATGTCCAATAAATTGAATTTACCACAGGTGGACTCCAATCAAAGTGTAGAAATATCTCAAAGATGATCAAGAGAAATGGGAGGCACCTGAGCTAAAATTCAAGTGTCATGGCAAAGGGTATGAATACTTATGTCAATGTGATATTTCAGTTTTTTATTTTTAATAAATTTGCAAAACTTTCTAAAATCCTGTTTTCTCTGTCATTATGGGGAATTGTGTGTGGATTGATGATGGAAAAAAAGAATTTAAACGATTTCAGCATAAGGCTGCAACATAAAGTGTGAAACAAGTGAAGGGGTCTGAATACTTTCTGAATGCACTGTACGTCTGAACGTGCACGACGTCTCGGTGGTGAACACCTACATCTAATTACTGGTATGCCGGTGGTGGATATTGGTACACGCACAGTTCGACGAATTGCAGAACAATGCCTGCACAAGCTGGTCAGGTCCCCACTGAAAACGCAGGCTCTACGACAGATCAAGATTATGTTCGTCAAAGAGATTGGCTTGATTCCCGGTGAATTATTCGCCGCCCTGGATATGGTCATGCGACAACTCGATGCAAGCTCCGGCCCGTTTGGTGGAACTCGAAGTGTGGCCACGGGTGACAACCGTCAGCTGGCACCAATCGAAGGACAGGCCATATGGACCAGTTGCTATGCTGACCACTTGTCGCATACTCGTCCGACAACATTACGTCCGCTGCAGCTGTGACCCTCAGCTACACCGTCTGATTGAGCTTATGCGATGTAAGAAGCTGGGGGATGCAGAAATTTGGGAATTCTGCAACATCATGTGATGCCGTTGTGTTCCTCAGCAATTTGTACAAACATGGGCAGAAGTGCCGTCGGACGTATTGCAAGTATTTGGGAAGAGGCAAGCTGTGGATGTAGCCATTGAACAATTTCTGCAAAGCAAACGCAGTGACTGAACACTGCACTCTGCAACACATACTGCTGTCGATGAGGTCGAAACAACAAATGGCAACTGGCACTCAGCAAACGTCACGATCAGTCGGAAGCTCAACTACTCGTGCTCCGAACCGCAACATCTACTCCTTTATGAAGGCGCAATTATGCGTCTCACGTGCAATAACACGACATATGCCACGGTTTTCACAAGGACAATTATGCCTGGTGCGTGAAATGTTGATAATGTCATGCAACCAATGCAGCTCCCGCTCCAGCTCCAGCAACGTGTCAGAATCACCCTCATCCCAATGGGACAGCAGTCTGTGAACCCTGCAAACATTCCTGCAGAATGGGCAACATTCAACATTGCACGGCGATACTCCATGCCAAGCATTGTCGGACGCAGAATGACGAAGGGGTGAAGATACCAGTGACCACTGTGTTATTTTGTAGCCACGACCATCCACAAAGTGCAAGGCCAAACGTGTGTTAGAATGGCCACCCAGATCAATGAACGACAAAGCATGTATCGACTGTGGTCTCCCGAAATGCTGTTGGTGGTTCTCAGTCGTGTGCGCAGCCTGGCGGACATTATCTTCGTCGGAGACGTAGAGAACACAATGACAGCCACACAAACACTTCTTCGCCAATCCTCCAACCTCAGGACACTAATAGATGGGTTGCTGCAAAGCATCAACGTTCTCCACAATCCCATCCGTGTGGTTAACAGGGTCTTCAAACAGCAACTCATGAACTTGAACACAGATGATGGATTCGTGCACCTGCTTGTGAGCACAAAGGACACCGAAGTCATCGATAAAGGTGAAACGTGTCGTCGAAGGAGACAGCTCACTGAACACAACACAGAACAAGGATACAGGTTCACAAAGGACATGCACTACCGGCCCTGGGGGCTGTACACGTCCTCGTCACCACTTTCCCCGCAGCTGGCAGAGACCAAGAAAACGATCAACAGCGGAAAATCTTCGAGCTCCAATGGCACGGAGCTATAGCATGGCTTTGTCACAAGAACACCACGGCGATTCAACGTGTCGGATATCAGCTCTTCATTAAATGGCAACGGAGAAACAGCGAGTTGATGTGGATTAATTGTGGGACTGTAACAACACACCAAGAGGTCCAAGATCTACACCAACATCTCATGGTAGCAGAACCTGAAAACCCAAGTCCATTCCCCATCTGCAAGAGGACGACTAACCTAACCTCCTGAGACTTCAGCCAGCACAATCAAGCACAATGGATGGCAAATTGTTCAACGGTGCACCGTGTCTCTTTACACCTAAGGGACATAGCCACACAAGTGTGGTATTGTATCTCCTCTGCAAAGCCAACTTGCATTTTTATCACTCTTTACCAACTTTATTTTGACAATTGAACACAGGAATGCTCATCTCTCCCTCCCTTTTTGGTGAATAATGGCCGCCGCAACTGAGATAAGGGTGAGCCTTGAGGGAATTGGTGTGATGCTATGGGCATGTGACGAAACCCTCTGGGCAAGCTCCCAACGGAGATGTCTTATATGTGCACAAAGAACGAACTACCATAATACAAAGTTTTTTTTTTTACTCAGTACGAGAGAGAGAGAGAACTCTGTTGTGTTCTACAACCCTCATACACTATCCTAAAATGCCAATGTCATGATCAGCAATGTCATTCTCATTCTCATTCGTTCTGCAACTGAAGAATATTTTATCTGTTGTGTTCTGCAAATGAAATATAAATTGTGGTCAATCTGATAAATATTTGCATCGTCACTGCTATATCTTTCAATATTGTGTGCAAAATCACCTTTACTGCACGTGTTTAAAATGACGCAGTAATGACATGTTGACAATAATAGTTACACAGCACAGACATTCACTCCTTCGTTGTCGCTGCTGTATGATGCGTACCTCCCTCATTATTTCATTTTTATATCATTGCGTTACATTATTACTCGTTTCTGTCACATGCAAGAACAAGACTTGTATTGTATCTGCTGCAAATAAATTGCCAATAGTCTGGCGATTAATGATACAAAATGCTCCCGCTGTAAACGTCATCTGGTGTAGGTTATTCATGCGCAAATTGTCATAAGTTGGGCGACCTTGGCAAATGTGTACTTCGAGATATCAGGACGTGCAACGGGGCTCCAAAAAGCGAACTACGAAAGTCCGTTTTGGTGTTGCACGATGACATGTTCCATTATCTCGGGAACCGCTGGTCGGATTTTGACGAAATAAACGTCATTGTGTAGGGGACATGATTGCGCAAATTTCAAGAACACTGGCGACTGTGGACACTGATTCTACAGCTCCCCTCCCCAGAACCCGCGTCATTTCAGAATACAAGACTTAATGAGGCGCGTCGCCTTTTCAACAATTTGCCGACTTTGGCCGGTCATAGCGAACCGAAACAGGCACTTCCCAAAACATGCACGTGATATGGACGACACTGGACTGGCCGAGGATACCGCCTGCACCGGTCTCCATGCTCGGGATCAGACGCGGCAGGTGCTGAAAAACCGCGCACGCATGCGCATTGGTCTAAAACAGTGTTTCCCTAACTTTATCCCCCCACGAACCCCCTGTGGATGTCAGAGGTGTCCACGAACCCCCAACTTTTCGAGACACGATCTGAGTTATTATTATAATATAATACGCATAACAGTGCTTCGTAAAAGATCAAGTTCATAGTGTAATATTGTAATGAAAACAAAACAAGAGATGAACAAATATTTATTCGGAAACTTCAAGATCAGATCACGAATTGTATCACGCATCGATCACCCATCACACACGATGAGACGGATGCTCCTGTTTTTCCTCCACGAGGCGTTTGATCCTCGGAGCTGTCTTGGAGAGGGCCACCCTCATGTCGGGGCCGATGTCAAGGCGTGCCCGCAGCTTTGTTTTCATGACGACCAACGCGGAGAACCCGGCTTCGCAGAGGTAGGTCGTGACGAAAGGCAGTGTCATTCGGAGCGCTTTCGCCGCTAGATTGGGGAAGGCCTCGTAGTTGCTTGCCCAAAACTCCGAGGGACTGGCGACAGTGGAGAACTGCAGCTTCAGGCGGCCAGAGGCCTTCAGCTCGATCAGATCATCCTTGAGCTCGTTGTCGTCGTCGATGTTGTCAATTAGAATCATGAAAGGATCCTGTATCCACGGATCGACCGACAGATTCGGAAAGTATCCATCAAAACTGTCAGACAGAGACTTCAGATGACCCTTGATGTCGACGACAAGCGTGGAGCAGAAATCATTCTGAGCGTCGTCATCTGCGAGGATTTGAGCGAGCTCCGGGAAGTTGACGAATGACCGCTTCTCCACGCGGTTGCTCCAAAGCCGCAGCTTTTCTCGAAGCGAGTTGATCCGTTCCGCTGCTTCGACGATCGTGAGGCTGCTCCCTTGAAGTGATATGTTGAGAGCGTTAAGGTGCCCGAAAAGGTCGCTGATGTACGCAAGCCTCGCGACGAAGACAGGGTCGCCGAAGTAGTCCGCCAAGTCGTTGCCTTTCTCACGCAGGAAAATTTCAATCTCCTGACGCAGCTGGAGGACGCGGTTCAGAATTTGGCCCCGGGATAGCCAACGCACCTCGGTGTAGTACAGAAGATGAGTGTATGCAGCACCGATGTCTTCACAGAAGACCTGGAAGAGGCGGTGGTTGAGAGCCCGAGGGCGGATGAAGTTCACTGCTGTGACAACGATAGCCATTACATCACCGAGCTCCTTGGGGAGCGTCTTGGTCGCAAGGGCGTGGCGATGGAGCACACAGTGTGTCACAATGACGTCGGGGCACTTGTCTTTCACCAGCGCAACGAACCCGGATCGCTTTCCCATCATCGCCGGGGCCCCATCCGTACACAACGATCCGAGCTTCGTCCACTCGATGCCGTTTTCTTCCATGAAATGGTTCACGATATTCATAATGTCCACCGATTTGGTTGTTGTTTTGAGAGGAGAACAGAACAGGAACTCTTCCTTCACAGCAAATCCCGCCAAGTAGCATGCAAAAACCAGCAATTGACTGCAGCTCGCTACGTCGGTGGATTCGTCGAGTTGCAAGCTGAAATGGCAGCGCGATTCCCAGAGTTCTTGTGTGACCTGAGCCACAATATCCTTTGACACGTCTTCAATTCTGCGCTTGATGGTGTTGTTGCACAGGGGAACACTCTTGAGTTTCTTGGCCTCCTCGGGTCCGCAAACCAAGTTCGCCATCACCATGGCGCAGGGCTTTACAAGCGTTTCGCCAATCGTATGAGCCTTTTTGTCTTTTGCAATGAGGAGCGCTACTTCGTAGGAGGCTTCAAGGATAGGCTTCGTCGACGGTTGGAACCTGTGCCGAGTCAAGCTACCCTTCGCCATGAAGCGAGCTTTCTTGCTTCGGAACACGTCTTCAGAGTCGTTCTGATGAGTCGGATGGGTGCTGGCGAGGTGGGCTTTTAGCTTCGATGGCCTCATCGACGCCTCCGCCAGCACTTTGTAACACAGAACGCATTGCGGACGTTCAGTCCCATCCTTCTCCACAAACTTCATGAACCCCCACTTGATGTACAAATCATCATATTTGCGCTTCTTAGACATCATGGATTGCGGTCTGAATCTGTGAAAAAAATAAATATATATATGATGTTGATATAAATTATATGATATATCAGATTTTATTTCAACAAAAAGTACTCTAGTTTTGACTTTCAGAAACGTCTCACGAACCCCCTGGGATGGACTCACGCACCCCCTGGGGGTTCATGCACCCCAGTTAGGGAACCCCTGGTCTAAAAGGCGAACGCGGAGGCGCTTGATTCGGTCACGATTACCTCCTCCGATCAGTTGTACCGGTCGACTAGATTATCCCAGAAGCCTAAAAAATCCTGACATACTAGATAGGATCCAGGCCTCACCGACGAGACCAGTCGCACCTCTCCGCCTTGTGGTTGCATCAAAAACACCCGACAGAAATTGTCTCCGTTTTAAAAAAATGACAATTTGCAGCCCGATTCATGACGTCACGGCGCACAAAAGTACGGATATCTCGGGAACCGCTCATTAGATTTGGACAAGGTAAACGTCGTTTTGTGGAGGAGAACCATGCGCAGACGTCGATATCCATGGCGACCCTGACGGATCGGTGCTCCACGAGAAAGCTCGCCGGCCCCGCAACCTGCATAAAGTTTATGCCCCGCAAGCTGGATATCAATGCCCTGCAAGCTTGGGGAAGAAGACGACAGCCTCTCCGCGGCCTTCCCTACAAGTAACAAGAATTGTGAAACTAATGTCGCCACACAATCATCGAGCTGGCAGGCCAAGGTACAAGCCAAGGTCAAGACCAAGACCAAGGCATAGAACGTCCTTTTCAGGACGGGCGGCCATTCCGACCATCGAAAACCAGGTTTCCCCGCTCACACCACCGACCGTCCATCATCAAAGTGCCATCACTGGTGCAGTCGGTAGCGGGCAGACCTGTCAAGAGATGGAACTTCCGGAAGAAGGGAAAAAGTGGACGCAACTGCAACAGCACTACTCCAGAAGCTGGCTGCCACCCGTAGGACCAGATGGACTGAAATAGTTGAGTCGATCGATTTTACCCACTCTAGTCGCAAAGCGTGGCAGACCATGAACCAGCTGACAGGCAGAAATACAATGCCATTCAGGTGCCCGGTGACAGCAGACGCCATTGCGTCCCAGCTCCTGAAGAACGGTCGCTTCCCGGATGCAGACAAAAACTTTGCCCGCCTGACGTTGCGTGATGTGTCTTCTCTCTCTCCAGGGCGGCCAGCGCGGATGCCAATCTCTCTGGAGACTTCACAGCAGCCAAACTCAGCGCGGCCATGAGCAAACTCAAGCCGGGTAAGTCACCAGGCCGTGACAACATCCATCCGGAGTTCGTCATCCACCAGAGCACAACAACATCTGGTTGGCTGTGTTCGTTCTCCCAAGCTCCGGAAGACCTGGTGCCGTGCTTCCGTCATTGCCCTGCCCTGCCTGCTGAAATCCTTGCAGTAAAGGTTTGAAGGCACCGATGCGGCGTTCAAACAAAGATAGGAATTGGAAAATCCTGGAAGAAGGGTGTTCATACCTCCTGAAAATAAAGGATGGATCGGGTACACTAATGCATGCTGGTCCTAGAAAAACTGGCTTCATTGGCCTCGCAGCAAGCATGACCAGTGTATAACACCTCTTCCAGGAACTTGACGTGGAAAATCCACCGATGAACTACTTGCACATATAAGTTCAGTCAGGATCACATCGAGCTCTTCTTCTCAGCTGTCAGATGCAAAGGAGGATTTAATAACAATCCGACAAGTCAGCAATTTAAGGCAGCATTTCAGCGTTTGCTCATCAGAAATAACATCAAGTGTGGCACTGGAAACTGCATAATATGCGATGATATATCCATTCTTGATGTACTACCAGATGTTACACATGTAAATGGAAATACGGTGAGCTTGTCATCCATCAGTGTAGCACGAAAGTATGACATGTATGAACGAGACGCACCACTCCAATCTGACCATGACTATGCAGATGTACCAAATTTCATGGAATTGTCATCCGACAAAGAGGCTGCAGCGAATTACATAGCTGGCTATGTTGTGAAAATGGTAAAGAAAAGTTTACATTGCCAAAAATGCACGAAAGCACGAATTGAAGCAAATGGTAACAGTCATCCATTTGTTGCACTGAAGAATAGAGGACTTCAGAAACCATCTGCCAGTGTTGTGTCTGTGTGCATGGAAACTGAGAAATGTTTCAGAGACTGCTTAAGTCATCAGGGGATAGACTACCACAAGGTGGTGGTATTTCATCTGTCATTGCATTAGCTGTACTAGAAAACACAGCACACAAGCAACTGTTCTCTGAGCTACTTGGTCACATGTTTGACACCTCAGTAGAAGAAAATCATCTTCACATGCTCGGATTGCTCGTAAAGATTACGTCCCAGTGCTTCAAAGATACGGCTTCATCATCTTGGGAAATGCTACACGCAAAAACTTGTAGGCACCAACATCAGAAAACAGATGTCCAAATTTATTCTCTTCAGACATAAATAATTCATAGCATAAGGTGCAGTTAGCATATGTGCCTCTTGTGCATGGAACAATCTATCGATCTCAATGAGATCTTCTGCCTCTGTCACCATTTTAAAAAAGTCTCTGAAAACTCATCTCTTTGTATAATTGTTATCATTGTTCTATTGCTATGGTGGTTGCGTGCTTTTATTCAATCACATTTGTCATATAGTTTTGTACGCGCTTTGAGCCTCCTGGGAAAAGCACATTATGAATGCTAATGTAAAGTAAAAAATATGTGCACTCGATATTCCATTGCAATCAAAATGGTGAAGGTAGTGCCAATAATTGCAAAGACTTGCATATATAGGTTACATTAATTTATCTCAAATATTTGTTTACTTTATGAGGTACAGGAACGTTAATGATGTAGTTTTGGATCGATGATGTGTCACAAGTCAGCTTTTCTTATTAAATGATTTTTTTGAATGAATATAATGTTGAAATCTTATTCAATATGTCACAAAAATTTTTTTGCTGCAATGACAAACTTGGCGAGGAGAGAGAGTGGAGAAGCAAAAAGGCAAAATAAGAGCGCATGGATCATAAGAAGAAATACGGAAGTTGAAGATGGGGAACAGTGGGTTTATAATTAATGCATGAACATTTTTTTTTTTTCTCAACATAAAAAATACATGAAACAGAACAAGGGAATTAACAAATTTGAAGTACAATATGCATGCATGGGAGGGAGGCAGCCAAAAAAGGATAACCTTATTGTAGGCTGACCCCAAATAAATCATAGATTCAATTGTGCTTCATCATTCATAGAAATAAAATCAAGCAAATTACACTAAATCTAAAAACTAATCCAAAAACTGAAGATTTAACAAAAACAATCAATACTCTGATAACACAGCACACACTACAAAGTGATGTTTTGTTGATGGTCCCAAGATGGCGACTCATTGACTTTGTTTACTGTTGCATGACACCCAATCCAGTTAGTATAGAGATCAGTGGTACACACTGCCCAAATAGCTATGTGGAATTCTCTCATGTTGAGATTAAACTCACGTCGTTTGAACTTTGGCAGAGGTCATTATTTACTTTTAATGATGTTTATATACGAATCAAAAAGAAGATAATTTGTTTTGGGTCGCCCTTTCTGCATATCTCGTGGGATTGCGAGTTGGAGAGACGACCGTGATGGCGGGGAGTGGGTTGGCATTCTCTCAAGCAGGGATTCAACCCATGTCCTTATGAAAGGTCTCTGTCCGAGGTCACGGAGTCCGATCGGTGCAGCTGATCGGTGCAGCTGTTTGTGCGGCACCCAGGAAAATAACGTTATGCGGGAGTCCAAACCTGAAAATGCTGGAGGCCAAAGCTGAAATTGGAAAAACAATATAACCTATTTTACTCCAGGAGATCCCAGGATTACCCACCTAAAATATCGTTGCGATCGATTCAGCCGTTTTTGCGGTACCTTCGAACGGACGGACAGACAGACATTTGCTGAATTATAGTAAGATTGAATTATACACTTGAACACTGGAGAACACAAACTGCCTTGAAGGTAGTTAAAGGTTTAAAACAAAGGAAAAATATTTTATTTTGGATAAAGCGACTTGGTAGGGTGCACATGTACACATTATCGGGTTTTCGGCAATATTTTCCGACTTGCGTTTCAATCGACTTACAAACGGACTGCACCAACGTAACCCGTTATGTCGGAGACTCCCTGTATATTGTTTCTGGCCCGATCACTCAATGGTGATGAAGAATCACTTCATAAATTCTAAATCAACCTGCAACTGCCATGTATTTATTTATTTGTTTCTATGAAAAGTCTAATGATGAGTTATTTGTGCAGACACGCTGTTTGGTTACATGTGTCAATGTGACCCACTTACTGAAAAACACGCTTGGCCAATCATGTACCAGGTGAGCTGAATCGTATTAACATGTGTGATCTTAATATTCATCACACATTACATGTGTAATGTAATGTCCGGTTTGAAATGTCGTGTTGAACAAGAAACGAGATTATCGTCAACGAGTGATTTTTTTATTTCAAAAGGCATCTCATCATCTACTTTTGGTCTTTTCCAGATGGTTTCTGCACTTGCGTACATACATGATCAGAACATTGTGCATTCCGATATAAAGGTAAGCACACACACACGTTTTTTTCTGGTGTTCATTTAATAATTGTATTTTGATCAAATAACTCACAGCTTTTTCTCAAACTTCTCATTCCGACACACACAGACGCTCACAAAACTGAAGTTCTAATGGTGAATGTCCAGCCATTCCTTTTAATAATATGTCCTGTTCTCCAGCTCCAAAACATTCTTTACAGTTGGAACGGAACACTTAAAGTAGCCAACTTCGGCCTCGCGAGGTGTTTCGTACCGGGTAAGCGGCTCCATGGAAATGTGGGTACATTATCCTTCATGGCCCCGGAAATCCTCCGAGGTAGAGGCTACAGTGGTCCTCCCATTGATGTGTGGGCAAGCGGGATCATTCTGCATTCCTTGTTCACCAAACAATATCCCTTTCACAAGAGGGAATTGAGGGTGAGCATTTGTAAATTTCCTCTCATCATCTATCTATAATTCCAGTAATCTCTGTGTGTGTGTGTGTCTGTGTGTGTGTGTGTGTGTCTGTGTGTGTTTGTCTGTGACCGCTGTTTCTCGACAACCACGGGTCCGATATACTTGAAACTTGCCAGGTATATTGCTGGGGACCCGAGGATGTGCCTTTTCAAGGTTTCATATTAATCGGAGAAGTAGTTACCGAGCTATTAGTAAAAGTAACGCAAGCCGTTCGCTTTGGCTTTGCGAATGGACCGAACCATTTCATGTAAATAGAGGGGGGGGGGGGTTCTACCGTACTCGCAAGCCGTTCGCTTTGGCTTTGCGAATGGACCAAACCATTTCATGTAAATAGAGGGGGGGGGGTTCTGTGGTCGTTACTGCCACGTGGTTTCAAAGTTTTTTTTTGTTGTTGTTGTTTGCACGCATGTTTTTTTGCACGCACGTACGGGCAAGCACGTACGGGCAAGCACCCACGTACGGGCACGTCCTAGTCTCTCTATAATGCAAGCAATCTCTGTGTGTCTGTGTGTCTGTGTGTGTCTGTGTGTATGTCTGTGACCGCTGTTTCTCGACAACCACTGGTCCGATCTAAGTGAAACTTGCCAGGTATATTGCTGGGGACCTGAGGATGTGCCTTTTCAAGGTTTGCTATTAATCGGACAAGTGGTTACTAAGTTATGGCCATTTATTTAGCAAACACATACGTTTTGTACATGAACGAAGGAACAGCGAAGGACTTGAGCGAAGGAACGGCAAAGGACGAGAGCGAAGACCGAAGGAACGATGAAAGTTTCAATTTTTCTTTGCACGTACGGTCAAGCTACAGCGAAGGAACCGCGTGTGTTTGTTGTTTCTGCCTCGTGGTTTGAAAAATTGAATAATTGGCCATTAAAACTAATTTGCGATTAATCGTAACTGCGATATGCGAACTTCCGGACAGTGAGGACTTAACTTCCGGACTTAGGGAAAGTGACGGCTCCCTGTCTCGATTGTATATTACTACTATCCTACTATCTTATATATCTATACTATCTTATCTATCTTATACGTGCTGTCTATATACTTAGTCTATATTATAGATTGATTGGAGTTAAACACAATGCCCCAATCCATTCGTCGTTTACGACAGCAAAGGAACGAAACTGCGCGTCGTGCACGCGCAATGGAATCGGACGAAGCACGAGCTGCTCGCCTGACATGCGACGCTACGTACGTGACAAGGAGTCGTGCAGCTGAAACGGATGAAGAACGAGCTGCTCGCTTGGCACACAACACTGGACGCGTGACAAGGCGTCGTACAGACGAAACGGATGAAAAACGAGCTGCTCGCCTGGCAGACAACACTGAACGCGAGGGCAAGGCGTCGTGCAGAAGAAACGGATGAAGAACGAGCTGCTCGCTTGACACGGGACGCTACGCGCGTGACTAGGCGTCGTGCAGCTGAAACGGATGAAGAACGATCTGCTCGCTTGGCAGACAACACTGAACGCGAGGCACGGCGTCATGCAGAAGAAATCCCTCACCAGCGAGAAGACCGGCACGTAAGGGATGCCCTGCGCCATGCGGACGTACACCGTGCGAGACTTGAGCAGGCTCACCGTGACAATCGCAACCTTGCTCGATATGATGATACCGATTTCTTCCGAGAGGAACTTCATGTTGAGTATAGGCACGCATTGGGCATGACCTCAGTATTTCAATGCACAAAATGCTCGCATTGTGCTGCTTTGGTGTGGAACGAGGAGGGAAGAGGATTTTGCTGCAACCACGGCAAAGTCGACCTTAGGCATAATCCTACGAATCCCACACCCGGTTCAATTCCATCACAACCTCCAGATGCTATTAAAAACCTTTTCCTTAACCAGAACTTTGTGAAGCACGCAAAACAGTACAACAACCAGTGTGCGAAATTAATGACAGCCCGAAAGCCCGTGGCTGGTAACTTTTGTCCCGGGCTGGTATCTTTATTGAGTTGCTAGCCCGGTGGTCTGGATAGATTTTGCCCTACACTTTCCTGTGTGCCCCAACATCCTGGCAGTCGTTGACCTGATATTGACACTGCCAGCAAGCTTGGCCGAATGTGAGCGAGGATTCTCATAATTGAAGATAATGAAGAATGATCTCAGGAACAGGCTCAAGTCAACAACAATGTCGGATTTGCTCTGCATCCAACTAGAATCTGCGGACATCACCGACTTTGAGCCTAAGCCAGCAATCAACTTCTGGAACAGCTGTTCCAAGAGAACGAGAAGGCCCAACTTCACCCGAAGCGGGGCAGGGGCCAGCTTGTTGCCAGAGCTGGTGTGGGATCAGGTCACGGAGATAGATGCTGCTGCTGTTGCAGGTGGTGAACCTGAGGGAGCTGGTCTGCCGGAACCAATATCAGCAGCTGACAAACAGTCGGATTATGAGTCCGGCCTTGACACTGACTGCGAAGACGTGGTTCTGGATGACATTGAGGACTTACAGGCTGCCGTGGAAGATATGTAAAACTAACAAGAAATGTGATAGATCATAGACCGACTACTAGACCTCATTTTTCTCAACTTTGTATTACTTTAACTCACCATCAAGTTATCAACTGTGACTGTCCTGCACATGTTGATCGATCTATGCACAAAACTTTGATAAAATTTCCTCACTTTTCTGACAATAAAACGTATTTGGTGTCATGAAAATATTGTTCACTAGTGTTTTTTTATTTAATTATTCGAGAAGACCGATAGTTGCTATTAGGTTTTTAGGGAGTTTATTCCTGAACACTCCTAAAATGCACCAATTTGAGTCCTTATTTTCATCTCAGTTCTTCGGGCTGGTAACGTTTTCTTCAGGCTGGTAACTCTCAAAAGTTACCAGCCCAAATGGCTGGTAACTCTATGCCCCAATTTCACACACTGACAACGCGCTGGCAATGGCAAGTATCGGTGTCCAAGAGATAGGTGTGCCTGGCTTCAATCCTGGAGTGCGCATACAAGGTAAGGTTTACCATTTCATTGGTGCTCCTCTTGCCGATCTGGGTTGTACCCCACGCTTTGCTCAGATCTACTTTCACGATCCAGCCCATGAGCTGGATTATCGTCGTGCCCACGCCTCGAACAGTGGCCTGAATGGGCAGTTTTTGCTAAGAGCACAACAGGCCATTCATGAGTGCAACCCATACGTCCAGCAATTCAAATCAGCCATTGAGTATGTGGTTCATAATGATAGTGCCAATGAACCGAAAATTGTGTTAACAGGTCGCACGCGGCGCCGAGACCTTCATCAGGGTACCGTCAACCTTCCCTCACCAGACAGCAATGTGGCTGTCATTGCTGCAGGAGCTATGACAGAGCAGTTTGGAAGGCTGGCTGTCGATGTTCACCTCAGAGGAGGAAGTTTACAGACAATAGACGCCATGCATCCAGCGTATGACCCACTATCATACATACTTCTGCTACCCTGCGGCTCCCAGGGGTACCACACAGAGTTGGCAGGGACAACGCCAACATCTTTCTACCGCTACCATCTCCAAGTACGTGATCCTACGCATCACTTCAATCTACTGCTTCATGGTGGAAAGTTGACACAGCAGTACGTATGCGACATGATGGCAAAAATTGAGACACCGTCTCAATTGGATTCGCTTCAACCAAAAGGCAATTAAGGCAGAAAAGTATGATTATCGTTGATGCGTTGAACTACGCCGAGACCGACACCGACCGAGAACCGACCGAGAACAGCGCCGAGACTGTTAACAGTGACGCTGAGTTGCTACCAGGACGCCTCACCATTCTGCCGCCATCAATCTATGGGTCGCCACGTTGGTATGCCAAAGAGTTTCAGGATGCAATGTCTTTAGTCCGAGTCAAGGGAAAACTGGACTTTTTCCTAACATTCACCTGCAACCCAAAGTGGCCAGAAATTAAAGAATCGCTTTTTGAGGGTCAGTCAGCCAATGCAAGACCTGATATCATTGCCCGGGTGTTTCATATGAAGGTGAAAGCACTCCTCGCAGACATCCTGAAGCATGACATCTTGGGCCATGTTGACGCTTACGTGATGGTGAAGGAAACGCAAAAGCGTCACCTTCCCCATATACACATGCTCCTGACCGTGGTACCTCGCGACAAGCCTAGAACACCAGCAGATGTCGATCGCGTGGTCTCTGCTGAGATTCCTGACAGACTCACAAATCCGGAACTACACCGTATCGTGACATCACACATGATTCACGGCCCATGTGGGGAATTGACATCTCGAGCCCTTGCATGGTAGACCAAAAGTGCACAAAGGACTATCCCAAAGCCCTACGAGAAACGACAAGCTTCTCTGATGACTCCTATCCCCTGTACAGAAGCAGCACCTGGTGATCCCATCATGAAGACAATACGAGGCGGTGCTAAGTTATTAGTTAGCAATGCATGGGTTGTGCCTTACAATCCATATATTGTCCTCAGGTATGATGCTCACATCAACCTTGAGATCGTATGTGCTGTCACCAGTGTGAAGTATCTGTACAAATACCTTTAAAAGGGCCCGGACCAGTGCCTGATCAGACGACAGCCTCATGAGGATGCACGAGCCATTACGACATGATGAAGTGACAAGATACGAACTAGGGCGTTACATCACCGCATCTGAGGGATACTGGCGCATATACGATTTCCCCCTTCAAAGCAAGTACCCACCAGTCGAGATGCTGGCACTCCATCTACAGGATGAGCAGGTGATCACGTTCAATGACGAAGGTGCCGTACAGAACGTGGCAGAGTCAGGACCTCCTGCAACAACGCTCACCGCCTTTTTCGAAGCCATGAATCTCCATCCACACATGCGTCATGTTCTATATCCAGATGTATTCCAACACTTCACTTACTTTAAGAAAAGGTTTCAATTGCGGAAGAGAAGGCTGGGTTTCCAGGATAACCGTAAGGCTGATACTGTTGGGCGGCTCCCCATTATTTCCGTCAACTCACATACTGCCGAGTTATACTATCTCCGCATGCTACTGTAGCGGTCCCCGCTGAATGTACACAATCGCCTTGCACCTGCCAGGACGCGGCCAGGGCGCGATCGCCATGCCGGGCTCGTCCGGACGGGCCCAGACGCGCCTCTCCTGGGCATGCCCGGACTCGCTGTTCCCGGGCACGCCCGAACCACCCGGGCACGCCCGGTCTCGTCTTTCCCGGGCATGCCCGCTCTCGCCTTTCCAGGGCTCGCCCAGAGCGCCTGGGCACGCCCAGCCTCGACTTGCCAGGCCGCGTCCAGGACGCCCGGGCATGTCCAGACTCGCCTTTCCAGGGCTCGCCCAGAGTGTCCGGGCATGCCCGCTCTCGCCTTTCCAGGGCTCACCCAGAGCGCTCAGGGACGCCCAGCCTCGACCAGGACGCCCGGGCATGTCCAGACTCGCCTTTCCAGGACTCGCCCTTGACACCCGGGCATGCCCGGTCTCGGTTTTCCCGGGCAAACGCCCCGGCATAAATGTGTATATATATTGCTGCCCGATAAACGGGCTTGTGAGAATACCTGAGCTGTTTTGTTTTAATAAAGCAACTCGGACGAATTCCGTCTTTGGTCGCGTCAATTCTTTCGACTCGCGTTGGAGCGCAGCTCCTTCACTGGTGACCTACCGACATGGACACGGCAGTGACTCTTAAACTGCCTACCTTCTGGGAGGCTCACGCGGCTGTTTGGTTCGCCCAGGCGGACTCCCAGTTCGCCCTGCGAGGCATCACCGCGGACGACACCCGCTTCCACCATGTCGTGGCAGCGCTCGGTTCCGCCACCGCGGCCCGCGTCCTGAGCCTCCTCGAGCACCCGCCGGCTGCTGACAAGTATGACGCGCTGAAGACGCTCGTCCTCGACGCTTTCGCCCTCTCACCGGCGGCACGCGCACGGCGCCTGCTCGACCTGCCCGAGCTCGGCGACACGAGCCCATCCGAGCGCATGGACTACATGCTCTCGTTGCTCGGTGAGCACTCTCCGGATTTTCTGTTCCGCGAGCTGTTCCTTCGCCAGCTGCCTCACCCGGTACGCCTCGCCCTGGCTGGCACGTCGATCACCGATCCCCGCGCCCTCGCCAGGGAAGCCGATAAGATCTCCTCCGCGGGCCAACACATCGGCGCGGCTACCTGGAGCCTGCCGCCGTCCGAGGCGACGCCCACGACGCCCGAGCGCCTTGCGCGGTTGGAGGCCAAACTGCCGGTGCAACTGGCGGCCGCCACGCCGCGCCGACCGCTTCCGACACGACGGTCGGGGCCTCCACCTGACCAGGCGTGGTGTTATACCACGCCAGGTTCGGACACAAGGCTCGGACGTGCCGACCCCCGTGCACTTTCGGCAAGACGGGAAACGGCCGGGCCGGCGTTCATTCCCAGCCATGAGCGCCGGCCACTCGGGCAACTTGCTTTTTATTCGGGACAAAGCGTCCGGGCGGCGTTTCCTTTGTGACACCGGTGCCCAACTGAGCGTCATACCCGCCTCCGAGCAGGACAGGCGGGACGCCATTTGCGGCCCCTCTTTGGTCGCTGCTAATGGCTCGGCCATACGCACTTTCGGCCCGCGCGACGTCACCCTCTGCTTCGGCAGCCAGCGCTTCCAGTGGACCTTTGTGACCGCCTGCGTCCCCATGGATTTGCTGGGCGCCGACTTCCTCTGCGCGCACGGGCTGCTGGTCGACGTCAAACGACGTCGCCTTGTCAACGCTGAGACCTTCAGCTCCCTGGCGTGCACGATGAGCAGCTCCGCGCAGACCGAACTGGCGTGCGCCCTCCCGACGGCGAACGAGTTCGCTCGCCTGCTCGCGGATTTCCCGGCCCTCACGCGGCCGACGTTTTCGGCCGTCGCAGTGCGGCATGGGATCGAGCACCACATACCCACTACGGGCCCGCCGGTCTACGCCAGGGCCCGCCGCCTCGACCCGGCCAAGCTCGCCGTGGCAAAGGCCGAGTTCGACGCGTTGGAGCACCTCGGCATCGTGCGGCGCTCCAATAGCGCGTGGGCCTCACCACTGCACATCGTGCCAAAGCCGGGGGGCGGATGGCGCCCGTGTGGCGACTACAGCCGCCTCAACGACGCTACCAGCCCAGACAGGAACCCGATCCCGCACAGCCAGGACTTTTCTGCCCGTTTGGCGGGACGGGTCATATTTTCCAAAATTGACCTGATACGGGGATACCACCAGGTACCTGTCCGGGCGGCCGCCGTCCCGAAGACGGCCGTCATCACGCTGTTCGGCCTGTTCGAATTTTTGAGGATGCCGTTTGGCCTCAAGAACGCGGCCCAGGCGTTCCAGCACTTAATGGACGGCGTGCTGCGCGACCTGCCATTTCTTTTCGTCTATCTGGACGACATCCTCGTCGCCAGCACGTCCCGCGCCGAGCACCTCCTCCACCTCCGAACACTGTTCGGTCGCCTCAGCGAGCACGGCTTAATTGTCAACCCGGCCAAATGCCACTTCGGCACGACGACCGTTGACTTTTTGGGCCACCGCATCACCAAGACCGGGGCCGTGCCGCTGCCGACCAAGGTCGAGGCCATCACCACGTTCCCGCGTCCCCGTTCCATCAAGGCCCTACAAGAGTTCCGCGGCATGGTGAATTTTTATCACCGATTCGTGCCCCGCGCTGCTCAGCTCATGCGGCCCCTTTACGAGGCCCTCCGGGGCAAGCCGGCCAAGCATGACATCGTTTGGTCCGCAGCCATGGACGCGGCCTTCGCGAGCGCACAACATACCCTCGCCGACGCAACGCTGCTGGCTCACCCCGTGCTCAACGTGCCCATCGCCCTCACTACGGACGCCTCCAACTACGCGGTGGGCACCGTCCATGAACAATGGGTGGACGGGGTTTGGCAGCCACTCGCTTTTTTCAGCCGGCAACTCCGGCCGAACGAGTTAAAATACAGCACGTTCGACTGCGAGCTGCTCGGTCTATTCCTGGCCATTCGCCATTTCCGACACCTCCTGGAGGGCCGCCCGTTCACGGCTTTAGTCGACCACAAGCCGTTGGTCTACGCAATGGCCAAAGTCACGGAGCCGTGGTCGGCCCGCCAGCAGCGCCACCTCTCCGCCGTGTCGGAATTCACCACGGACATCCGGCACGTCGCCGGCAAAGACAACGCCGTGGCCGACTGTCTTTCTCGGGCCAGCGCAAACGCGGTCCACCTCGGCGTGGACTTCGCGCTCATGGCGGCCGACCAGACCACCGACACCTCGGTGCAGGCCCTCCGGGCGGCGGACACGGGCCTCCGCCTGGCCGACATCCCCTTCGCGGGCACCGTCCTGCTCTGCGACGTCTCCCAGGGCCAGCCTCGCCCCATCGTGCCCGTTTCCTGGCAGCGCCGCATCTTCGCCTCCATCCACGGCCTTTCTCACCCGGGCCGGAAAGCTTCTCAGAAGCTGGTGTCGGCGCGTTTCATCTGGCACGGCCTTCGACGGAACGTCCGCGACTGGGCCAACGCCTGCATGGCCTGCCAGCGGGCCAAGGTCCACCGCCACACCCAGGCCCCGCTAGCACCTTTCACCGTGCCTGCACGGCGTTTCGACCACGTCCACGTGGACCTGGTGGGTCCCCTGCCCCCATCGCGGGGGTTCACCCACCTGCTCACCATGGTGGACAGGACCACCAGGTGGCCGGAGGCCGTGCCCCTCACCTCTACCACCACCGCCGACGTGGCGCAGGCGTTCATCGCCACCTGGGTCGCGCGCTTCGGCGCACATCTCGTCCGACCGCGGCCCACAGTTCACATCCGAACTTTGGGGCGCGGTCGCCGGCTCGTTGGGGGTCACGCTGCACCGCACCACGGCATACCACCCCCAAGCCAACGGGTTGTGCGAGCGGTTTCACCGCTCCATGAAGGCCGCACTCATGGCCGGCCTTCAGGACGACGGTTGGACCGACCGGCTGCCGTGGGTCCTTTTGGGCCTCCGCACGGCCCCCAAGGAGGACCTCCGGGCGTCCGCCGCCGAGCTCGTCTACGGCCAGCCGCTCCGCGTCCCGGGCGAGTTCGTGCCCGACGCTCCAGTCCCTGGTCCGCCGCACACCAGCGCTCGGACCTCCAGGAGGCCGCCCGACGATTTGCCCCCGTGCCAACGTCCCGCCACGGTGGCCCCCAGTCCTACGTCCCCCCGGCGCTTCGCACAGCGGAGTACGTCTTTGTGCATCATGACGCGCACCGGGGGCCACTCCGGCCGCCGTACGACGGGCCCTTCCGGGTCCTGCGACGGGGCGACAAGTCCTTCGTCGTCGACGTCGGCGGCCGGTCGGACCGGATCTCTGTGGACCGCCTCAAACCGGCGCACGTGGACATCGACCGACCACCACGGCTGGCCCCTCCTCCGCGGCGAGGCCGCCCCCCGTCCACAGTTCCCCCCGCTCGACCACCCACCACCAGATCAGACCCCCCCCCCCCCCCCCACGACCCTCCAGGGGTCGCTTCGGCCGGGTCATCCGGACCCCCCTTAAATTGACCCTGCCGGTGCAGGTCGATTCTGGAGGGGCGTGTGTAGCGGTTCCCGCTGAATGTACACAATCGCCTTGCACCTGCCAGGACGCGGCCAGGGCGCGATCGCCATGCCGGGCTCGTCCGGACGGGCCCAGACGCGCCTCTCCTGGGCATGCCCGGACTCGCTGTTCCCAGGCACGCCCGAACCACCCGGGCACGCCCGGTCTCGTCTTTCCCGGGCATGCCCGCTCTCGCCTTTCCAGGGCTCGCCCAGAGCGCCCGGGCACGCCCAGCCTCGACTTGCCAGGCCGCCCGGGCATGTCCAGACTCGCCTTTCCAGGGCTCGCCCAGTGTCCGGGCATGCCCGCTCTCGCCTTTCCAGGGCTCGCCCAGAGCGCTCGGGCACGCCCAGCCTCGACTTGCCAGGCCGCGTCCAGGACGCCCGGGCATGTCCAGACTCGCCTTTCCAGGACTCGCCCTTGACACCCGGGCATGCCCGGTCTCGGTTTTCCCGGGCAAACGCCCCGGCATAAATGTGTATATATATTGCTGCCCGATAAACGGGCTTGTGAGAATACCTGAGCTGTTTTGTTTTAATTAAGCAACTCGGACGAATTCCGTCTTTGGTCGCGTCAATTCTTTCGACTCGCGTTGGAGCGCAGCTCCTTCACTACTGTACCGCGTGCCTGGCCCCACATGCTATCAGGATCTCCGTCATGTTTGGTGGTAGGGTCATGGAGACCTATCTGGCAGCCTGCATTGCGTATGGCATCGTTGACAATGACCAGGAAGTTGATTCTGTTATGGAAGAGGCTGCAAATATGGCATTTGGCCCAGCAGTCCGCGAAGTATTTGCCAACATGCTCATATTCGTTCTCAGAGGCAACCACGTGCAGTTCTGGGAAAGGCACAAGTATGTGCTGTGCAAGGACTTCATGCGTGCAGCAGGTGTGAATGAGCCCAATGGACGCATTGTGAGTGACGTGCTACTGGAGCTGAGGGACAAAGTTGAGTGCCACGGCTTTTCGCTCAGTAAGACCTTTGGCCTTCCTGAGCCTGAACCAATTCATATCCAGTCTCGCATTCCCCGCGTCATCGAGCACGAAACAGTGCACAATATAGGAGAACTTACGGCTCACATCGCTCAGAGTGCCTTCTTAATAACGAGCAGCGCGTTGTCGATAAAGTCATGAGGAGTGTGGAACACGGGCATGGCTGCATGATTGCAGTTGATGCAAGTGGTGGGACTGGGAAAACATTCACATCGTCTCATATACTCTACAAAGTGCGAGCAATGGGCAAAGTGGCTCTTGCGACTGCTGCAAGTGGTATTGCAGCTACTCTGCTGCCGAAAGGGGCCACCTTCCAAAGTAGGACCAAGTGTCCTCTTATTCTCACTGATGAGTCCACTTGCAACATCAGTGAAAATGACACCACTGCAGCACTCATACGCATGACAAATTTAATGGTGGTGGATGAGGTTTCAATGATGGATCGTCGCGCATTGGAGGCAGCAGATCGAACATTCCAGTGGCTTCGGGGCTCAGAGGAACCATTTGGCGGCATCACAATGGTTTTCAGTGGTGGCTGGAGGCAGATCCTTACTGTTGTGCCACACGGTAGCCGTATTGACATAGTTGGAAGGTGCTTCATCAAGAGCTCATACCTGTGGAGAAAAGTGCAGATACTTCGTCTCACAGTAAACATGAGGATCATGCAGGGTGCTGGAGAACAACAGGACGAATCTGATTTTGCAAAATTCCTGCTGGATCTGGGTGAAGGGAAGTCGATCAGGTAAAGTTCCGAAGTCGATCAGGTAAATGACTACATGACGACCATATTTCCAGGGGAGGAACATGTTTGCTGTAGCGTCGATACAGCGGAATCTGAGGGTGATCATGTGTATCCGCCTGAGTTCCTGAACACCCTCTGTCCATCTGGTATGCCTCCACATCGGATGATTCAAGGTGCGTATGGTGATCATGCTGCTACGAAACTTCGACCAGCAAGGCGGGCACTGCAATGGCTCAAGGTACATCATCCATCAGATCCTTCCAAATCTGTTGGTTGCAACATCTGTGATGGGTGTCAATTCTGGACGCACATCGCTCATTCCACGCATAACCTTGAGTCCATCTGACAACATGTTCCCGTTCACCCTGCGTCGTCAGCAGTTTCCGGTACGACCCTGCTTTGCCATGACTGTGAATAAATCCCAAGGACAGTCGCTACACTATGTTGGGATCTTCTGCACAAGAGACTTCTTCAGCCATGGTCAGTTCTACGTGGCGGTCAGTAGGGTTGCCAAATCCAGCAGCCTCCGCATTCTTGCCCTGGACGAGGAAACAAAGAAGAAGCGCCGTTTCCTCAGCAATATTGTTTATGAAGAGGTGCTAACGACATAAAGGTGTGTACATGTAGACAATTTTTATTATTATTTATTTGTTGAAGATAACTACTCTCGAAAAGAATTCTTCCAAAAAAGTGCACAACTTCTTTTTTGTTTCCAAGTGTCAAAATGGTGTGGCCTCTGAAAGTGTTAAGCAATTCAGGTCTACTCAACTTGCTTGCCAACGAAATACATCTCTATGTGTGTGTGTGTCTGTGTGTGTGTCTGTGTGTGTGTCTGTGTGTGTGTCTGTGTGTGTGTCTGTGACAGCTGCTTCTTCTGATACCAGGAATATTGCTGGGGACCTGAGGATGTGCCTTTTCACGGTTTGATATTAATCGGACAAGTGGTTACCAAGTTATGGCCATTTATTTAGCAAACACATACGTTTTTTGTTTGCACATACGGCCACGCACGTGAACGAAGGAACAGTGAAGAACGAGAGCGAAGGAACGGCGAAGGACGAGAGCAAAGACCGAAGGAACGGTGAAGGTTAAAAAAAATAATTTGCATGAACGGTCAAGCTACAGCGAAGGAACCGCGTCTGTGTTTGTTGTTCTCTTCTCTTTGTGCTTTTCCTTGCGATGAAATTGCAAAATGGCAAAATATGTTGGCGCTAATTGAATAATTGGCCATTAAAACTAATTTGCGATTAATTACCCATTTTAGATATCTGGCTCATCTTGGGCTCACCCTTCCTTTCCCTTTTCCCATCTCAACTCTTCTTAAATTCTCATCTCATTCTATCCACACTCCCATAACCGACCTTAACACTCATCACCATCACTTTCTATTAATTTCCTCAATTATAATTTTTTTTATTTCCCCAATTTGTTCCGAACTGAGAGACGTTTTTGGTGAGCCAAGAGAAAATTGAATTTTTTGGCCTTTAAAAATCATCTTGGATATCATTGGAATTTGAATTCCTTAAAAAAAAATTGTGCCTCAAGGCGAATGTGAACATTACGTGTGGATACCACCTTTAGAGGCCATTTTTCCCCGCAAGCGGGGGTTGGCCTTTTTCGGGAACCGTGGTTGTTGTTGTTTTTCGGTCCCCTTTTTGAAGCAATGTTTTACGGCCGGATGCCTTTCAATAATTTGATCAATAATTGGATGTCGATCAATAATTTGGTAACTGCACAATCTCATCAAAGAAAATCATGTCACCCTTTGCTGGGCTGCCCCATCGATATATATGCACTGGATGCGGCTTCGCCCTCAATAGTGGAGGCGAGCGGCCAACATCTTAGGACTCCCAGAAAAAGATCGCCGATATATGCTTCAATACATTTTCATGCGTTTTTAGGATCAGATAATTAAGCACTATGCCGTCGTGTGCAGCGATTAACTGCACAAACAGGCATTTCAAGGGCTGTGGAAGAACGTTTCATCGGTGAGTACTTCTGATAAGTATTTAGATTGTATTTTCACATGTGAAATAATGGTATTTTCTTCTATTTAGCGATTATCTTTATTGCCTGATACATATTGATATCTGATATTGATGGTTTGCTTTAATACTGTGTAAATTAAAAGTTTGTTTCTGCATTATATATATATATATATATATATATATATATATATATATATATATATATATATATATATATATATATATATATATATATATATATATATATATATACATATATATATATATATACATATATATATATATATATATATACATATATATATATATATATATATATATATATATATATATATATATATATATATATATATATGTATACATACAGTGAAACCTTGACTTACGAGTTTAATTCGTTCTGTGACCGAGCTCGTAACTCAATTTGCTCGTTTCTCAAATTAAATTTCCCCATTAAAATGCATTGAAATGCTATTAATCCGTTCCAGCCCGCCAAAAACCACACCAATTTTTTTTTAAATATACAGTATATATAAAAATATCTCGCGCTTTATATTTCACCTGTATGCAGCATACAAGTTGGCAGGATGGCCTGGACTGGAGGTACGCACACTTGACTCTAAACTGTCCAGCCTGGGTTTGAATCCCGACCCAGCTATAACCTGTCATGGGTGAATCACAGGCAGGGTGATTCATCAATGTGTGTACCGCTAAACTGGGCGCCCCGTTTGCGTCCCATTAGTTGTTGGATGTTAAGGATCTCACCGTGTTTTCCACAAAGAGAAGGCGAGCTATCGCCGGCACTCTGAACAAGTTGTGGCCTGGCATGCTCTTCTCCTCTGCCGTTATATACGTCCTCCTCAGCATCCTGCGAGCTGCTTCTCCGTCAACCACACAAACAACAACTTCTCCATCTCTTCATGGATAGAGGTCCGGAGCTTTGAAATAATCGTAACGCCCTTGGCTGGCGTTATAGCCTTTATCGACTCCTTCTGCTTCAAAATCGTACATATCGTAGAAGTACTACGATCGTACTGCCTCGCCAAGTCGACAACACGCACACCTCGCTCATGTTGTTCGACGATTGCGTGTTTTATGTCCAAGCACATCATCCTCTTCTTCTTCTCAGCTCTGCCCTTGGCACTCAATTTCTTAGGACCCATGGTTAAAACTAAGAAATTTTCCAAAAATGCGAAAACAAAACAGCAGTGATATACGGCAGAGATGCTTGCACGGCAAGATAACCACGTGACCGGAACCCACCTGGTGGCGGGTGGCGTCAGCTCCAAAATAACCAAAATGCGAAAACAAAACAGCAGCGATGTACGGCAGAGATGCTTGCACGGCAAGATAACCACGTGACTGGAACCCACCTAGTGGCGGGTGGCGTAAGCTCCAAAATAACCAAAATGCGAAAACAAAGCAGCAGTGATATACGGCAGAAATGCTTGCACGGCAAGATAACCACGTGACCGGAACCCACCTGGTGGCGGGTGGCGTCAGCTCCAAAATAACCAAAATGCGAAAACAAAACAGCAGCGATATACGGCAGAGATGCTTGCACAGCAAGATAACCACGTGACCGGAACCCACCTGGTGGCGGGTGGCGTCAGCTCCAAAATAACCAAAATGCGAAAACAAAACAGCAGCAATATACGGCAGAGATGCTTGCACGGCAAGATAACCACGTGACCGGAACCCACCTGGTGGCGGGTGGCGTAAGCTCGTAACTCAGATCTCGGCTCGCATCTCAAAGCAATAAACCGCCCGAGCGACGGCTCGTATCTCGGAAAACTCGTAAGTTGGTGCACTCGTAAGTCAAGGTTTCACTGTATATATATATATATATATATATACAGTGAAACCTTGACTTACGAGTTTAATTCGTTCTGTGACCGAGCTCGTAACTCAATTTGCTCGTTTCTCAAATTAAATTTCCCCATTAAAATGCATTGAAATGCTATTAATCCGTTCCAGCCCGCCAAAAATCACACCAATTTTTTTTTAAATATACAGTATGTATAAAAATATCTCGCGCTTTATATTTCACCTGTATGCAGCATACAAGTTGGCAGGATGGCCTGGACTGGAGGTACGCACACTTGCCTCTAAACTGTCCAGCCTGGGTTTGAATCCCGACCCAGCTATAAGATAACCTGTCATGGGTGAATCACAGGCAGGGTGATTCATCAATGTGTGTACCGCTAAACTGGGCGCCCCGTTTGCATCCCATTAGTTGTTGGATGTTAAGGATCTCACCGTGTTTTCCACAAAGAGAAGGCGAGCTATCGCCGGCACTCTGAACAAGTTGTGGCCTGGCATGCTCTTCTCCTCTGCCGTTATATACATCCTCCTCGGCATCTTTTTCAAGAAGAGCCCTGTCTCGTCACAGTTGAAGATTTGCTGGGGGATGTATCGTTCGGCTTCTATCAGTTCGGCAAAAGTTATAATAAAATCTTCAGCTGCCTTCACATCCGGTTCCCGCCGCCTGCTGCACCAAATCCCCGTAAATGTCTCGGGCCTTCTCACACATGATGCTCTCGGTCACGGTATCTCCTGCGAGCTGCTTCTCCGTCAACCACACAAACAACAACTTCTCCATCTCTTCATGGATAGAGGTCCGGAGCTTTGAAATAATCGTAACGCCCTTGGCTGGCGTTATAGCCTTTATCGACTCCTTCTGCTTCAAAATCGTACATATCGTAGAAGTACTACGATCGTACTGCCTCGCCAAGTCGACAACACGCACACCTCGCTCATGTTTTTCGACGATTGCGTGTTTTATATCCAAGCACATCATCCTCTTCTTCTTCTCAGGACTGCGCTTGGCACTCAATTTCTTAGGACCCATGGTTAAAACAAAGAAATTTTCCAAAATAACCAAAATGCGAAAACAAAGCAGCAGCGATATACGGCAGAGATGCTTGCACGGCAAGATAACCACGTGACCTGAACCCACCTGGTGGCGGGTGGCGTAAGCTCCAAAATAACCAAAATGCGAAAACAAAGCAGCAGCGATGTACGGCAGAGATGCTTGCACGGCAAGATAACCACGTGACCGGAACCCACTTGGTGGCGGGTGGCGTAAGCTCGTAACTCAGATCTCGGCTCGCATCTCAAAGCAATAAACCGCCCGAGCGACGGCTCGTATCTTGGAAAACTCGTAAGTTGGTGCACTCGTAAGTCAAGGTTTCACTGTATATATATATATATATATATATATATATATATATATATATATATATATATATATATATATATATATATATATATATATACTTCTTTTTTTTTTCTTTTTTTTTAAACCACCTTTCGAGGCCATTTTTCCCCGCAAGCGGGGGGTTGGCCTTTTTCGGGGACCGTGGTTGTTGTTGTTTTTTTTGGTCCCCTTTTTGGAAGCAATGTTTTACGGCCGGATGCCCTTCCTGCCGCCAACCCTTTTTGTCGCCTTTTTACGACAAGCAGGGAATTACCAGTGAACTGGTACTCAATATATATATATATATATATATATATATATATATATATATATATATATATATATATATATATATATATATATAATATATAATATATATATATATAATATATAAATATATATATATATATATATATATATATTAATTGTTTGAATATTATATATACTGTATATATATATACATATATATATATATATATATATATATATATATATATATATATATATATATATATATATATATATATATATATATATATATACATATATATATATATATATATATCGTTTACATATTTTCAATGACAAAGTCGGGGCTCAGGTAAATCTACTTGATTTAAACAAATTACGTACACAAATAAATTTTCTTCTTCCACACTTGTATTAGAGAAGGAAGTGGAGCACAGTTGAAACCTGTAGATCGAGAGGGGTAGTTATAAAAACAAAACTTTCTAGGTAAGAAAACATCAGCTAAATTACTATGGAGCACAACTACCTTAGAAACAAGAGAGTACATAGAACATGATACCCCACTCAGTGTTAAAGTCTATGCAGGAATGCCTTGTCGTTCACGAGTTGGTGAAAATCCCCGAGAACCGCAAACTTAGGGGGTAATGGGGGAAAATATGGTTGTGGACTTCAACGATAAAATTGTCCAAACTGTACCATTAATTAACATGTTTGTGCATTGCTTGTGCTTTTTTTTTCTTTTTTTTTGTATACTTAATCGAGGCTCGTGAAAGAGCTAACATTAACTTCACAAACAAATCGACCAGACAAACAAAATACACAAAAAGAGGGAGCGGAAGACAAGATGGGGAGAAAAGGGGAAGCACACACACACACAACATCCGAGAGCAGGGAGATGTGTGGAAGGGAGAGGGCCCGGGGGGATTCAAAAGTTTGGATTCAAAAGAAAGTATTATTTTCCTGTATTAACAACATAAAATAAAGTTTATTTTCCTGAGTTATTATGTTTACTCTCCATGAAATGGAGAGTAACCTATTATTCCCATAGTTTTTATTATTATTATTCTTCCACCCTATTTTGCACCTCCGACAACTTTAAAATTAAGTTTCTCAGCAACCGCTGGTCGGATTGACAGGAAATTTTCATCAAATGATCGGCTAGGCTAGTATAATTTTTCATGCTAATTATGACGTCATAGGTCACATAGTATGGGCGCCATCTTGTAAAACACCTTCAACTTTGCCCCGCTATATCTCCTAAACGGCTCAATGGAAAACTATGAATAATGGCTCATTCTAAAGAAGTCTGCAATGGCACCAAAAAAACGTGTATTTCGTATTTTAAAAATGCTAACGTTAAGAGGTTAGAATTCGTCACACATATTTGCTCCCACGACAATATTTTTTTCCCAGATCCGTAGTTAAAAAAAACTCAGAATGCAAACATTTTCGAAGTCATACGTCACATGGTTCGGCCGCCATATTGTTTTTCCCTTTTTCTCCGCAACGGCTGAACAGATCGAACTCAAACTTGGCATGAATAATCCCAGACCCATGATGAACAAAAAAGTCAGTGAGCATGACGTCATGCGTCACATGGTTTCGCAGTTATGACGTTTTTAAGCATAACCTAAAAATGCTATCTTCTCCATAATTTGTGAATATATCGAGTGGAAGCTTTACACAAATGTTCACCATGGGGAGAAGTTTCAATCATACTTGAGACGTTTTTATCAGTCACATGGTTTGGCCGCAATAAATAATTGAAGGGAAATCCTAAAAAGCTTCCAACTCTTGAACCACTGCATTGATCGACTTGAATTTTTAATGCAATGTCGCTCTCATCAAGCGGAACAAGTGTGTAAAATTTCAATATGATTGGTTGTAAGGTCTCGAAGCTATAAGTGTTTATTTTTGAAAGAAGAAGAAACGCACCATTTTGTCCCACCAGGCCATGTCACTCAGTGCTGTTGCCATTTTAAGTTTTCATTTCCTTTAAAAACCATTTTCTCTACAATAATTAGACCGATTGAGATCAAATTTTCACCATTGGAGGGACTCGGTCTGTAGAATATTTTAATGGTAATTATGACGTCACAGGTCACGTGCTTCGGCCGCCATATTGGTTTTCATGAAAACACGAAAACCCCTTTTTCTCTGCAATGGCTGAACAGATCGAGGAACATATAAACATCCGCCAAACATTGCAGGCAGAATCGTATACCCATGACGAACAAAAAAGTCAGCAAGCATGACGTCATGTGTCACATGGTTTCAGAGTTATAGCGGGGTGGCTTGGGGTCGATTTTCAAGATTACCGTTACCGGGTGGACAAAAGCGCCATTTTTGGTGTGAGGCTTCCTTAGGGTATATCAGTTGATTTTAGCCGAGGAGCCCTCTCGAAATATGTACGTAACCATGGTAACACAAACAAATCCAAGATGGCTGCCGTTCATGATAAAATACCAATTTTCTTGGGTTGTAGTTGTTAGAGGAAAGCCAAATTGTATCAAAATATTACTTAAATATCAGAACCATGTCCTCAACATGTTCGGTCACCCTCCTGAAATATTAAAGTAAAACATAAAAATCCAAAATGGCCGCCATTTTTTTTTTTGTATACAAGATCGAGGCTCGTGAAAGAGCGAACATTAATCACACAGAAAGACAAACCCACACATAAAACATATAACAAAGGGAGCGGTAGACAAGATGGGGAGAGAGGGGGAAGGACACAAACACAACATTTGAGAGCAGGGACCGAGAGACATGGAGACATCGAGAGATCTGAGAGAGGGCGAGGGCTTTGGGGGGGGGGGGGGGCGTGGGAAGGGGGCGGTGGGAGAGGTATAAAACATATGGACACTGCCAGGACTTCCAGGAAAGAAGTTGGAATTTCAAACAAGGTGGATCTGGGGTGAATTAGCGGGGGTAGAAAAGATCAAGGTTTTGGATGGGGGAAGATAAGAGATGGTGGTGAACAGCTGTTTTAAAGACCTGGAGGGAGGAGTGGGATTGAAGGGAGTGAGGGAGTTTGTTCCAGAGGCGGGAGAAAAGAGGAATGAAAGAGTGAAGGTGAGCAGAGAGCCGAGATTTCGGCAGTTTAACCATCAGAGGGTTGCTGGCAGATCTTGTGCGACCTGTAGGAATATTTGGGGGACAGAGCACAGAGAGAGCTGGGGGTGCAAGGCCGGAGAGGAGTCGGTAGAAGACAGAAAGACCACCTACCTGCCTGCGGTGAGTGAGTGAAAGGCCCTCAGAGATAGCTTCATCGCGGGAGATTCCAATAATTCTGAAAGCTTTGGTTTCAACAGCGTGAAGCCGAGCTAGGTGTGAGGCAGGAGCACCGGCCCATAGGGGAGAACAGTATTCCATTGAGCTGCGGATGAAAGCCTTGTATGTGGTGAGGAGCTCAGGTGTGCCGAGGAAGGACTTCGCACGACGGAGGATGCCCAGTCGGCGACTGGCTTTGGAGGCCAGCTTGGAAATGTGGTTTTCCCAAGAAAGATCATGGCAGATAGTGAGACCCATTTATGCTGAAATAGCAATTTCCCTGGTTTTTAGCGGTCATACGATGGCTAAATTGTACCAAAGTATGATTATATTATACCAGAATATTTTTATTGAAGCCCTATTTTTAAAAAAGATACACAAATAACCTACCACATATGGACAACATGGTTGTTTATTTCCCGTAGGTCTAAAGATCAAAGAAATCAAACTACATAATATTGACTGCAACATCCAAACTAATTGAATTTAAAAGTGATCTAAACTATTTTTTCTCAAGATAGTGCGTTCTTGAGACAAGGGTTTGAACATGGAAATAATGTGAATGTTTTAATTATGCTTTTATCCTAACCTTAATGTGACCCTTGTGGGTATCCGTAGTTATATACCTAATTTAGAGGGCGACATTGTGACTACAGGCTGTCTTTACTATACTGCTAAGCACATGTATTGGTGGAAAGTTTTCTGGCCTCCTTTGTTAACAATCTACATATTTTATGGTAAGTAAGCAACTTTTCAAGTTATTATCTTTAATTACAGAACTTCAGTGATCAAGTCAGGTTTTTTTAGCTAAACAGAAGTATGTGTTTATGTACATTTGGTAACAATCAGCATAATTAGACAAGCTTAAACACTCCTATAAATAATGGCCTATGCAAAATAATCAACACAATGTGCACTATATCAGGAATTTAGAAAATTCTGGCTAATTAGATATTTTTATACTGCATTATATAGCACTTATTAACTTTACCCATGATAATGATTAATACGTATAAATCAAATATAATAAAAAGCAACTGTTAAACAATGCTGTTGCCCAGGCCATTTTTAAAACTACGGAAGACATTATAGGACATCATTAGTGAAAACAAAAAATCAGATGTCCTATCTTGACTTGAAAATAAATGTGATTGATTATGTGTTTTTTTTCTCTTTGTTATCACAATAAATTTTCCATATGGAAAGTATTATAGGACATCCATTGTGAATGCTAAATTAAAGCTGGATTAATATTACTTGTGAGTAAAATTTATATTTTTGCCAAACTCAACTTAAGTTATTTATATTGATATTATTTTAATGTGAATAATATATACTTTTTTCTCAATTTCAGAGCACCGATTGAAAGCCAAGGAAACTGCTGGTACGGATTGGATTCAGACATCGTGCCAAGAGAGACGAGCCCGTATACAAGATGTATCTAGATTGGAATTGTTGTATCATTTGTCAGCAACACACATCTGAACCTTTGAAATGCCCTTTGCAGAATCCTATAGCAAGTCGTGACATGACAGATGCTTATACATCATTTTTGACAAATGTAGAACAGTTCAGAGACATTGATGCACTTCCAACTAACATCTACTTTGGCAGTGATGTTACTGCTGCAGATTTTGTAACCCACCATGCATCTTGGCATAAATCTTGCCATTTGAAATATAACAATTCCAAGTTGACAAGGACGCAAGCAAAGAAAAGGGGTGTCCCCAACACTGTCGAGTCTCAAAGGAGATCAAGTAAGCGCCAAACGATAAACACAGCAAAGTGCATCTTCTGTGACAAAGGACATGAGGACGGTGAGCTCTCTCAAGTTTTAACATATGATGCTGATACCAATATACGATGTATGATCACAGAGCTACATGACACACAGCTTCTTGCTCGAATTGTTGGAGGAGATTTGATTGCGATGGAAGCAAAGTATCATTTAAAATGCCTGACCCATCTGCGAAATCGTTACCGCAGTCTCGTCAGAAAGTTGAGTCGGGAATCACCAAATGTAAATGAAAAAGTGAATGAGTCTAGAGTGTTTGTAGAGCTGACAAGCTACATTGAGATAGCTGTAGACTCTGGGACTTTCCTCTTTAAGCTTTCAGAGATTCATTCACTCTATGTGAATCGTCTTCAGGACATGGGTATCCACAAAGAAGTCAACAAGACTAGGCTGAAGCGTCAACTGCTGGAACACTTCCCAGAGGCACAGGAACAGAACGATGGTAGAAACACGGTTTTTGTTTTCAAAGAAGGAATGCGAAATATGTTGAAGGAAGCTTTGAAAAAACGGGATTTCTCAGAAGACGCTGAGATTCTAGCAAAAGCTGCAACGATAATCCGCAAAGACATTTTCAACCATCAATGCTTCAAATTCACTGACTGTTTCCCAACACAATGTCAAGAAAATTCAATGCCCCCAAGCCTCAAATCACTTGTCTCCTTTATACTTAATGGCCTTAACTTGAAAGATCAAGACAGATGTGAATCACAGGCTTGCCTCACTATAGGACAGACCATTCTCTACAACACAAAGAAGAAAACTCCATCTGAATCAGCTGTTGAAACAAGACATACTCTGGAGCGTGAGCCACCTCTCCCCATTTACATTGGTCTCAATATTCATGGACTGACAAGAAGCAAGAAACTCATCCAGCAATTGTATCAGATGGGTATCAGCATTTCATATGACAGGGTTATGGACCTTGAGGACTGTATTGCCACATCTGTATGTGAGCGATTTGAAGAAGACGGCGTTGTATGCCCTGCTTTTCTCCGGAAAGGGTTGTTTACTGTTGGTGCCCTAGACAACCTAGACCATAACCCTAGCTCAACCACTTCACATGACTCCTTTCATGGGACTGGAATTAGTCTCTTTCAGTTTCCAACACAAACTGATCCTGGTGAGAGCAGACCACCGACTATGATACCCCCTTCTGGTGCAACACAGCAGTCTCTCCCGGTCAGTTATGCTTTTGTCCCTGCTGTAGCTTTAACAACCGCTGCAATTGAAGTACCTGAGAGTAACACAGAGCCAACCAAGACCTGCTTAAATGAGGCACTTATCCAGGAAAATAGTTGGGTCGAACATGCACTAGCACTGTTAGAGGAGGATGTCACCAATGAAGATGCCATCGTCTGGGCTGCCTATCATGCTTCGCAGCAACCTCCCATAGAAGACCCTCCAGCTGTGTGTTCACTACTGCCTATGTTCTACGAAAAGTCTTCCACCGCCGCAATGATAAAGCACGGCATGGATGTCCAGAGACAAGCGATTGAGTATCTCAACCCAGGACAAATTCCAGTCACTACCTTTGATCAGCCTCTATTTGCCCTGGCAAAGTTTGTACAGTGGAAATGGCCTGATACTCATGGGGGAAAAGTGCATGTTGTTATGTTAGGTGGTTTACACACAGAAATGGCACTGTGGAACACACTTGGAGATATTCTGGAAAGTTCTGGCTGGACTACCGCCCTTACAGAGGCAGATGTGGCTTTCACTGGCATAGCCGACTCATTTCTGAAGGTGTCACATCTCACACGAACCAGGCATGCCCATCAAATCACCCTCCTTACTCTCCATAACCTTCAAAGAAAGGCTTTCCTGCTCTCCGAGAGACCTAAAGACAATCAATCTGCAGAAGCTTGGAGGAATGACATGCTGAAGAAGAGTCCCACCTTTATGTACTGGGACCTTATCCTGAGATACGAAACCCTTATTCTCATCTTCATCAGGGCTCACAGAGAAAAGAACTTTCCTTTGTATTGTTATGAATTTGGTAGAGCAATATCTAGAGCTAGGTAGATCTGAATAGGTAGGTATTCGGCTGTCGTAACAGGGACTCTACATGTAATAAGTTCTTGATGTTTAGGCATTTGTCGGGGTAAGATGTATGATTGTGGATCTACCTGGAGGTCCGAGTGTTAAATAGTGAGGGATTAAAGGTAACGCCCCTGTGAGTCTCACCTGGTAGTCAAACCTTTGTCCATTATGGCACTGCAAACCACATAAACATTAGTTAGGTCCTTAGCGCAACATTAAATAATTCCCTTTCCCTGACATTGACTTCGCAATAAATAGACAGGAAACCAGGCCAAAAACACCGCCACGGTTGGCCGCCGCCGTTCGTACCTCAAAGGCCTACCAACCTCGCGTGTTACGTGTTACAAAACGACCGCGGGGGGGGGGGGGGGGGGGTCGCGGACGGGAGATGTCAGGAGTCGCATGCCGCAGAGGGCGTGACCTGGGCGAGTTGGGAGGCTATGATTGGCTGAGGAGTGCGCCAATGTGACGTCATCGGCCACCAATATATGCGACGGTCGGACGCCATTTCAGGGAGTTGAGTTCGTGGCAGTCCAGAGTTGAGTTCGTGGCAGACGCAGGCAGACACCAGAGAGTTCGTAGGAGTTGGTTGGAGCACACAGTCGACGCAGAGACACAGTTGGTGGAAAAGCTCCCCGAAGGCAGTTGGTGGAAAAGCTCCCCGAAGGCAGTTGGTGGAGAGTTCGTTCACACACCGAGCACACCAAGCCCACAGAGCACGCGGCAGTTCGCAGCAGTTCGTTGCAAGTCGAGCCCTCCGTTGAACCATTGGTGCACGGGCCTTGTGGAGATCGTCCTCGTGTGAAGCTGCTGGCCACGCGTCGGACGCGTGGTGCTTGGAGCGGGGCCTCGTAGAGCTTGGAGCGAAGGA